>NC_139894.1:5770495-6392161 GCF_905171665.1 Trachurus trachurus | reverse complement strand
TTTGCTTTTGCCACCAATGCCGATGCCATTCGCATGCATCAGTTTTTTATTCGCTTAGACTTACAAACATCGTTACAAAAGTCGTGATAAGGGAGTTGACTCCTTTTTCACTGGCAGGTGACAGGAAGTACAGTGCCTGTGCTCTGAAAGACATCACAGCTTGGAAAATGGGTGAAAACCAGCGTGTTACCCTGGTATTGTGTTTACATCAATGAGTCATTTGCCCCTGGTGTGTTGTAGCTTTTTTTCCATTGCTGGAGTCCTTTTTGTCCAGTGTAAAAGGAACTTAAGACGCTCCATAAAGCTCCTGAGATGGATGCCAGCACCCATGCTTTGTGCACTCAGCTTCAGAATAAAGTATAGCGATTAATTTGGGTTTCAAAATGGCACAAAGACTAATTGGTAAAGGGTGGAGGAGGAAATGAGAGGCAAACGACAGCCTCAAAGTCATGCATTTTATACAACCAACTCTCCACCACATCTTCCACCCTCAGACTTTTTACAGCCACTTTCACCTTTTCCACTTGGATAATCATTATCTGCACAATTAGAAGATGTCACTTGTCAGGAAACAGAGGTCACATGGCTCATTTCGAGCCCAAGTCTTTTTCAACAAATGACTAGTTCTGTATTTCTGGCGGGGTCGTTCTCCCTTCAAAAAATGGAAGAAATAAGCTCAGACACAGCAACAGAGTAATGATTCATCAGACGTGAAACCACCAGGAATACTGGACTGAGCTCTGGCAGCTGGTAGTTTTTGTCACAGTGTTATTAGTTTGACTCTGGACTCTGTAATGAGTGTGATAATAAGTATGAAAATGTCAGTCTCCTATTATTGGCACATGTTTACCAGAGGAGAAGCTTGTCCCGCTGAACGGTGGCTTGTATTCAGCATTTCTTTAATGAAAACAGTTTAGTTCGGCACACAGATGTTTATGGATCTGTAATATTGTGATGATGAGTGGTTGCTCTGTATGATGCTTGTTTCCATGGTGTTGTATTTTGCTCGCCTAACATACACTCAGCTGGTCCAATTTACACCAGTGCTAAGATCTCTCTGCCCAGGAAGTGAAGGATATTTTGAATTAAATAGGTTTCTTTTTCAGGGAAGCTTTATTTACGGTTAATGACTTGTACTCCCAAAATATTACAGCACAGTGGTGATATTGCTTCAACACTAAGCTATTGCTTTTAGCAAGGCAATAACAATGAAACTTCTTAATGTGCAGGTGACAATAACCCTCTATCCGTCAATATGTCTCTGTTACACGGGCTGGTGCCCAGAAGGGTTGATATATAGATGAAATTATCAAGCAGGAGATTAAATAAATCTGCTCCTCTCTACTTTTACGGGCATCTCTTTTTGTCAGCGAGATGATAAAGCTCAGTAATCTTTTGTCAGACTAGGAATTAGGGCTGTTTTTTTTTCCATGGAAGAGGAGTGACCTGTATAGATTGGAAAAAAAATAAAAACAAGAGTATCTATTGATTTTTTTTTTTACCTCACTTTGTCAAGGTCATTGAAATGACTGTGTAATTGAAGTTTGTAAATAGAGCCAGTGAAATATTATTGGTCAGATGAGTGGGACCTCTGGGACCAGCCTGAGGAGATAACCGCCATCGTCATCGCCCATGTGTAGACGTATTGTCCAGGGAGGAGCAGATAAAATATGGTATGGAAGGAGATTAAACATTTGCATTGATATAATATGACAAAATGCTGATTCAACCTCTCACTCGGGGAACTGTGTGAATTCATTAATTTCCTCTGCTTGCTTAGTCCTTCACAAGGTCACTATAGATCTTCAGTTCAGACAAGCAAAGAGAGTCACCTTGTGTGGCTCAGTGGAGAATCATATTTAATGATAAGGTTTTGATGTCTTCCCTAAAACAGTTTGACTTTGCATCTTCTCTTTACTTGCGACCCACTGTTTCATTCATATATTTCCATACGACTGATCTCATTACTGTCAGCGTGAAATGAATAAAGACTGGATTCTTGGGGAGTTTTCACTTATATATTTTTCATTTATTCATATCCTATATTAAACTAACTATCAATGCAATAATTTGAGATTGTAATTGCTTTTATAATGATATACTATATGATATGGGAATAGGGTTTGATTGCATAAATTACAGTAGTAACCAGTATTTTCCTGTTGCAGATGAGGTGGAGCTAGTTTAACTACAGCATGTACCAGGGGTTTAGTCCAGTCTTTCATAATATCTGGTGACTATAAGATGCACGGGATGTTAAAGAAAGACTATGTTCTTACTACTACTCTATTGCTATAATGCAACACTTAATGCTACTATTGTGGTTTTTTAATGACCTTTTGTAGTTTGAAAAGTCTGGTGCGCTGTCAACACCCAGAGCCTGTTAAAAAAAAGTGGTTTCTGTAAGAAGCCGTAGTCATAAAATTCTTGTGAACAAAAACCATAAATGCATTTCCCTTTGTAATTTAAAAGTTAAAAATATAAAGTGGCATCACATTGAAAGGCTCAAGTTAAGGTATAGGCAAATAGGTCAGGTCCAGGTTCATGTTGGATCATTTTTCTGTGTATTTATATTTGTGTTGTTTCTCACTTGACATGCAGTATTTTTTTCTGCATAAACTCAGCTATATGTCTTTTCAGTAAGTATAGGTATAAACCTGCCAGAAGCCCAAAATATAACAACAACATCAACTCCGCTGCCTGGGAAGCTGAACAAATGTTTTGTAGTAATCTGTCAAAATGTTACTATACAACAGTTTAAGGTTGAAAAAAATGATCGTTTCTCTTTTTATATCCCAAATTCCAACAGACAAACATAAAAAAAAAAAAAAAATAGAACTATAACCCTGTCGGTTTACACTGAACCTCGCTTTATTTGTGCGTTTTTCATGTATGGTATCTTACTCTCTACTATTAATAGCTACAACTTCTATCATAAAACTTTTATGTCCTGGAGACGTACATTTCACAAAAAGACGTTTCATGCAGGGTGATCTGATGTCTGTAATAGTCCATTGTTTAAATTGAATTTTATCTTTCAGCTTCAATGAAACAGCTCTTGTCTTCTCCTTTGCTGCCAAAGTGAGTCAACAAATCTCCTTAATCTACCTGCCTGTACTTTAAATAATCCATGTGTCTGCTGTTGTATACTCTGGTTTGGCGCTCGTTGTCTCTTTAATTGCGGTTTTATTCCCATCATGTGCACTTTGATTCAGCGTTTGGATGCTATATAGATGATCTCTTCATTCATTCCAGGCGCAATATGTTTCACATCTGTTCTATGTTAAATTCATAACCTCCCGTTCCTCCTCCCTTTCTTCATCTAGCCCTCCCCACATCTAACTTGTCTTTTTATCTCTATATTCTTTGCAGGCATTGTGTCCTCTGGCAGTCTAAGTAGCTCATTGTTGTGGGGAGAATGTTCTCTCGTGGGAGCCGTAGCCAGTCAAGAGTGGATTGCCTCAGCAAGATGCAGTTTTACTTTGTCTGTCAGTTGTGATGAGGGATAAGAAACATTGTGTTCTTTTGAGACACACTGAATCAAATATGGGAATTGTGAAATGCCTGATAAAAACCTTTTCTTTACATAGGGTTGTTAAGGGAAGAGGTATGGAAAGAAAAAGCTATATCAATTCCCAAGGTGATGTTAGACCTTGCTGAATGTACCCGCACATCCGCAGTAATGTACATGTGTACACTTCATGTTTCCTGCTGTTTATCATAGTCACCACCACTCACTAATTGTAAATATTTCTGTCCATGTACCACGTATGTGTGTGTTGGTCTTTGTTACAGTCTTAGTTGTCGATATGTTGCAGCACTAATGTCACAAAGAAAAAATAGTGTTCTTTAATTGACCTTGATAGATAATGACACTCAGATTGAACCTTGATGGTCGAGCTTCAACCCAGATGTGCTACATAATGGCAAATAGACGGCTTTTTTACAGTGTAGTGCGTTTTGTGAATACATATCTATTGACAAGTGGAGGCAGCGCTGCTGCACAAAGTACTGAACACTCTGTTCATGGTTGCATCAGATGGTATGAATCTGTAGGTTTCATTGGACAGTCCATGAGAGTTGCTTTTCTAAGAACTGATTCATTGTGTAGTCTGTGACTATAACCTGAGAAACCTTTACAGAAAAGAGAACAGTTATCCCTCTAGCGGGAAGCTGACACTATGAAATAGCTGCCAGGTGTCTCCATCGATGATGAGTTCAGTATCCTTACAATCTGTGTTAAATAACTTTTAACAGCAGACTCTGCCTGTTGTGAGTGTAGGTTTAGTTGTCAGGGACTTCTGTATTAAACTGAATCTTCCAGTCATAATTATGACTCAGACGTTGTAGTGAACTGTATTCACAAGTGGGAAACTAGTAATTATGGCAAGTCAGATATGGTATGACTGTGACTTCAGAGTCTCGGTCAAGGACACGTTGGATGAATGGAATATCAACCCACCGCACCGACCAGCTACTCCCTCAACTACTGCAAGGTTGTCATTAGACCTGAAACTGAAAAAAATTAATTGCCAACTATAGTAATAAGAGATTAATTGTCAAAGTCATTTTTCAACCACTGTCATTGTCTGGTTCCTGTGCCTGTGAAGCTTTGCTGTATTTCTATTTCAAATGTGACTTGGGGCTGTTTGAGAATGTAAAATCTGCCTTTAGGAAGTTGTGACGGACATGACTTTACACATATCTTAATTTAAACAGTTCATTTGAGGTTCAAGATGAGCTGCTTCAACCCTAGCTGTTATGTAGTCTATGAATGCAGTAGTTGCTTTAACAGTGAAGTGTAAATGCAACTCCCACAGGAGCAGCTATTACAGCCTTCGTGCGTCTTTATAGGAGGTGAGCAAATTACAAATCAGCATGAATCTGCACAACCCAAAATGACACAGTTAGAGGTAAATAAAATGAGAACATCTATAGACTAAGTTATGATTGAATGTACTTTTACTTTAGTGCATTTCTTGTTTTGTCTCGTTTCTTGCTGTGAAATTACTAATGAAACTCTGCTTGGGAACAAAAGTCACGTGGTGTAATGAGAAACTTGTTACCTGACGTCCTGTAGGGAAAGTCAACGCAAGTCTCATTACCACTGCAAACATCCACAAAGTTTTTGGTTGTTTATCTGTTTCATTGCATGCAAAACATTGTCTCTGTAAGTTCACTGTGGATTATACAGGTGTGCTGTACTTTATAATGATAATAAGAGTAATATTTATAATGATGTAGTTTTCCATGGCACCTCACAGCTAAAGGAACCAGAGAGAAGAGGGTCACCGTGTAGCTAATTTAGCTTGCTGCGGAGCTGCAAGAGCCCACCAGCAACTCCCACTTTGTCTCTGATCTCTCCCCAATCCCTCTGCCCTGCAGCAATCCCCTCAGCAGCCGGCAAGGTCTGTGTGACCCCTGAGGGCTGTCCAGCCAATGAACTCCTCATAAAGGCAGAGACTCTAACACAAAGGGGCTTTAATGATGGTTTTGGTCAGGAAAAAAAAAAAAAAAAGAAGTCGAAGGAGAGCAGATCTGTGTGGTACGAGAGACTAATCATCACACTCACGGGCTCCTGGAGACAGAAGGTGCCAGACTTCACCATGGAGCTAAAAACCATCTTAGGGGAGCAGAAATCAATGAAATACACTCAGCCTAAGATCTGTGTATGACCTGCTTTTGAAGCTCTGTTGTGTTCTTAGATACTGAAACAGCTTATCTCAACATTTTTAACTTTCACATCCATGTCTTGGGAATATGTGTGTGAGCGCATTACTCCAAAGAACAAATCGGACAGTTTATTGATGGGTCCAACATATGCTGCAAAAGTATAAAACACCAGATGATGAAGCAAACACACACTATCAATCTCTCAGTCTCACAGGGCATATTGTGCATTTTTTTGAAGAGAGCACAAAGGCTTTTTTTTTTTTTTTTTTTACCTGTAAAAAAATCTTTTGAGGTATGTCCTGTTAGGATGGTTCTGAATAGTTTCCATCTGTCCAAAAATCCTTCACAACTTTTCTGGAATAAACTTGAATATGTGTAGTAAAATGGCTCCATTGCAAAAAATAATGAGGTTGTACACTTAAATTCCTGAATGCTAAAGATCACATCAGGATACGTTTTCCACAGGAACTAGATGAATTAGCAATAAACAATAATAAGCATCACCTCCAGCTCACTAATGACTACCCATGATCCTCCTCTCCTTCCTCCCCATATTCCACCAGGAAGAGGGAGAGTGATGTGGGTTGTGCCTGAAGTTTTCTGCTTACCCCTTATTGCTTTTGCTGCCGAAGACAATATTATTATCTCCAGCTGCAGGCCTCAGAGCACACAACTTGTAAATAATAAACCAAGCTGGACAGAAGCCTGTGAGGCCACTGCTAATCCTGGTATTATTCTACTTTTATTGTTGCTATTTGCTCATTATTTCTCATCTCCTCTGGCTGAAGACAGCCACTTAAATTATTTTCACCCCATTGTTTTCGTCTGCCACAAAGGCCAAATTAGCATTGAGGACAGGCAACATTTAGAAACGCCTTTATTCCTTTTTAGCCTTCCCTTTCCTCACTCTTGACCCCTTTAGCACCCACAAGGCATCACAAAGTGTCACTGTGGGTGTTTGTTGATGCTGTAAGTTCTAAACATAATTGTGAAAAATGTTTTTTATTACGTTTTAATTTGCAACGTCTTCCCATTTAGGGAGGATTGGGAAACAGTAGGTAGTAATCAAGCCATAACCCTGTTCCCAGAGGAAGGTTTGGAAGAATGAGACCTCGATAAAACTAAAACAGATTGATGTTTTACTCGAAAATCCAATTGGAGTAGTTAAAATCAGCCGTCTCAGGATGGTGTTTTAGCCCCCACAGACCTGCAGTGTTCTGGTTTTGCTGAGAATGGTAATACTTCACCCAGGTTTGACTCTGTACCATCTTTCTTATGGGAGGAATGACTCTGACAAAGCCTCAGGGCAAAACTAGTTGTTCGCTTCAGTGTGCTCATTGTTGCTCTGAAGACACCTAAAGATATGCAGCTAATGAAATGGCTGTGAAGACTCTACCTGTATGGAACATTACGTCCAGAGCGCTATGAATAATCACCCTCGCTCTTACAACACCGGATAAAAGTTATCATGGACAAAAAATCTGAACTTCTCATTCTACCAAAACACAAAAAAAGAAGAAGAAAAAAACAGTAGTAATGTTGAAGCTTTCCAGATACTTTGAAAGGGGGACTCAAGTGATTTTGCTCATTCAAGTCTGTTTACAGGTCTTGGGGAGCACTACTGCCCAAGCGTTTTGTGGTTCCACTGGGAGCTGCACAAAGTTTTATGAGTAATGCCGCTTGATCTGGAGCTGAAGTTTTGGGGGGGAAAAAAAAAAAGGGGGGGGGGGGGATCTGGGCATGTGGAGCAAGAAAGTGAGTGAGTTCTCGAAAAAAAAAAAAAAGTGCAAATAGGTTTTTTGGGCATTAAGTTATTAGACCTGCAGTTAAGTTTTTTAAGTTTTTTTTATTTGTTTAAGGTGTTTAAATGTAAAGGTGCCAAAGGCTAGTTTCAGACTGTAATCTTCCTGGCAAGGTGTTAAAAGCCATTAGCCATTAGTTTTGTTGTAAGGCAACCAGCAGTGGCCATGGTAATTATGGCAGCAGGTGAAAGTGTGACGTAGTGCATATTACATGAATGAAGTAGATGAAAGAGTAAAAAAAATGTTGTTTCCAGTATCCATGAGAGGTCCACAATGTACGGGCGAAAACAAAGTTTGTTTAATGTTGAGGAATTATTGTACTCGTTTTACTCCAAATCACATTCTTTTCCTAAACCTTACCAAGCCATCACCATTATTATAGCAACTATAGTAACACGGATTGTTACATCACTGATCTATTTGTTTATTGTAACCTAGACAACCAAGGTCTGGTACGTCTGCCACTGTAGGGGCACCATTTCTCCTTAACCTCATCTCTGCTTAAGGTTAAGAGATCAAGGCTACATAACTGTAGGTGCAACTAGCACAACACTCACTAATCTCCAACTAAACTGTTAGAGGCTGAGTTGCATTAGGGGTAATGTAGGCACAACGTGCTGACAATGAAGAATGGTGTGGAAGATGATCTCTTGTTATGCTTCGTCTGATCTGATTTTTTTAACTGTCCATCATTAGACCAGGAATCTTCTATGTACTAGTGCATCCTGAAACTCACATAATACATTGCGTCTTTTCTTCCTCGCACTTTTAATCTAAAAACATTCACCAGTCTGCGGGTTTAAAATATGCATAAGGGAAGAAAATATTGTGAGGGGGTAACATTTTGTTGGTCTCCAGTGGTTCAGAGTCGTGATGGGTGAAAAGCTGCGATGACAGCCTTCATTAGTCAGCAGGTCATTCAATTAGGAGAAAAAAAATAAAGAGCAGTGGACCTCACTTTTAATGGTGATGTATAATCCCTCGGGACAAAGTGGGGAGAAAATTTTCTCCAGAAAACTGCTCTCACTTTGAAATATGAAATGGGCGAATAGGTTGTTCTCGCAGTTTTATACCATTTTCAGCTTCTCTAGTAGCCTACAGTAATACTACTCATCCAGCCCAGTAAAAACCAGTCCACACCATGATAGTCCTGGGCTAAGGCGACCTCTCTGAGCTGCTTAAGAGCTGGAGCCAAATGTGAGAGAAAGCAGAGAGAGATCCTCACTGTGTGTGATCCCAGCTCCACCAGGCTAAGGCAAAAAAATCCCTCTCTTCACTCAGGTATAAGATTCACAGTGAACACTGATTTCCCAGTGCTGAGTGCAAAGAGCACCTAAGGCCTTAGGCTAGTGGTATCAACTGTAGTGAGAAGCAGTCTGTTGTTAACAAAGAGCTTGTATGTAAAAAAAAAAAAAAAAAAAAAAGGGTAATTTGCATTTGTGCAGTATGTTCTCAGCAGCCAGATATCAGATTGAAATAGAGTAGGATCATGGAATAGATTAGTAGGTTTGTGTGCTGGTTATTATTTTTTATAGTCATTAAAAATGCAAAAGGTGCATTGATGCCAGACTTTGGTGAGCAGGGGGGTTTCGTCTAATATCGTTTCTTATCCACTGTTTTCTTCCCATAAATGAGAAAACATAGGGCATGTTGTGAAAATCTTGATTGATTGCTCAACCTAATCAAATTGTCCAAGATTAATGTGCTCAATGCGGCTAAACCAGAGCCAGCATGTGAAATCACACCTGGTTTAAATACAATTTCAAACATAAAATTTGCAGCAAGTCACAGCAAAGAGAATGGGGATGTACTGTATGGTATAGTCAGCTGGTGAACAAAGTCACAGCTGTATATTGTGTGAATTAAACATGTGAGTCACAGCAGAAATAGCTGCTCACTTGAAGGTTTGGAGCAATCTCCTTCCAAGGACTATGTTAATAGCCAATTTGCCAGAACCACTAACAAGACAGCGTCATAAACATACGAACATATTGTATATGTTGTGTATGATGCTGTGATTTGAAATGCCTCTGCACCACACGTATCCTTGTCTTTGAAGACACACACTCTCTCTATTACATTAGGCAGTCATAGCGCCATAAATTATTGCTGAGGCACTATTCACACTACAGATTAGTCCCTGGCTGATCATACAGTAGTTTGCCATCTTTCACAACTGGCTAAGTGCACATGAAAAAAAAAAGATACCAGGGACCAACTGCACTGTTCCACCTGACAGCACCAACAACATAATTTGCTTCACCATGTTTACTGTTGTGCACAGTGGAGAGTCCCAATGTTCCCATGGTCCAAGATAATGGAAAACATTGGTATGAGCCAGAAAAAAGAAAGAAAGAAAAAACTCAACAGCCATGATGGCAACACAGGGAGGCCGTGCTTTGAGCTGCATGCTAACATCTGCTGATGTGTCTCTGTTACCTACTGTACAACAGCAAATGAGCCCATCAGTGTGAAGATACACTATTTCTAATTAGTCTAATTCTATACCTCTGGAAGGCATGGTCGGGTCGGACCACTGACGAAACGATACGAATAGATACATTACGCTGCTAAAAAAAAAAAGCAAGTCCCGTCTTCTTTCCGACGTTTCCAAAACAAATCTACACGCGCCGGGCATGACAAACGTCTTCATGACAGTGGGAAATGCAGTCTTCATTCCGCCGCTTTCGTCCACAGGGGCTGTACAGGGGCTTTACTGTAACATTTATTTTGTGCATTTCCTCAGTTTGATTGAGTGGACTGGGATAATCAAAGTAATTACTACTAAATGCTTGTAATTTGGACCTGAAACTACATTATTCACTTTTTGTGAATGTAAATGATGGTTTACCCTCCTGTTGTCCTCCTGGGTCAAGGAAGAAAGGAAGGAAGGAGGGAAGGACGAAGGGAAAGAAGGAAGGAAAGACAAAGGGAAAGATGGGAGGAAAGAAGGAAGGGGAAAAAGGAAGGAAAGATAGAAGGAGGGAGGGAACAGATTGGGTCAAAAAAGAAGGAAGAAAGGAAGGATGGGAAAAAGGATTGTGGAAAGAAGGAAGGGAAAAAGGAAGGAAATAAAGATGGAGGGAGGGAACAGATTTGTTCAACGAAGGAAGGAAGGGGGGGGAAAGGATTGTGGAAAGAAGGAATGGGAAAAGGAAGAAAAGAAAGATGGAGGGAGGAAACAGATTTGTTCAAGGAAGGAAGAAGAAGGGAAAGAAGGAAGGGAAAAGGAAAGAAAGATGGAGGGATAGGGAACAGATAAGGTCAATTGGATCAAAAGAGGAAGGAAGAAGAAGTAAGGAAGAAAGAAAGGAAGGAAAGGAGGAATGATGGAGGAAGGGAACAGAGGGTTAAGATCATTGTAGCGACTGTTGTTGGTTTTCACTTGACTTAAACTTGGATCACCAGTTTTGAAGAATCATCAGCTGGGAACCGTATCAAACTTTTACCAACTAGATGCCAAGTTGATGAACAACTGAATCATTCAGCACTCATTCAAACGATCTTTTCTGATGCATGGCAGTCATACAGTATACTATAGGCTGATCCTAACGGTTATGTCTGAGCTCACAGCTGTAAAACACTGAATTCTGCTCCTGTCAGCCAAGGTAAATCTACAGTGGGTCATCACCATCTAAGTGTAACAATGGCTACTGGTCCCTCTCGTGTCAGATTCTGTTTTAGCGTGCTGAAGGTAGGATTGTAAATGAATCTAGGGATACATCCTCTCTTGTATAACACTTGCGGGGAGGAAAGCTTTTCCCGGTCCAAATTAGATCGCTTAATACCAACTGAACATCACTGGCCCACTATAACATTGTGGCAAAGTGAGCTATTACATGATGCTATCAAAGAAATTGTAAAATAAATTGATTTTTAAAGAGCAGTGTCACAACCACTGCTGTGCGTGCTGGCTGGCTGCCCTTGACAGAACATGAACTACCACCCGTGGTGTACAGAGGAGTGTGACATGTATTTTTATTTTTATTTCACGAAGCTAAGAGATAAAGGAGACCAAGTTTATATGCACCTTGTCACCAGGTTTTGTAACAGTAACCTCCTCCAGACTTCCTCACTGACATCAAGAAATATAGTTACATACTGCCATATAACAGCGGCATACGAGATTTATTGTGTATAATACAACCATTGTGTCTCGTGTATAAAAGAGAAGCGCTGCCATTTTATAGACGTCTCCCTGTCACTGCCGTACCTTTTGGAGAAAGACAGACTTCTGGCGAAGTGGCTGCACCTGTCACTGTCTTCAAAGGGTCTTCGTGCATCTTGTCACACCTTTCCCATCCCCCATTGTGGAGGGAGCATTGGCTGGCAGGTCTCCATTGATCTGTTCCAGAGCTGTGATAATTGGGCCATTAAGATCTCAAAAAGACACCCAGCATGTGGCAGCAATGGAGTCTGCCACAGTCTGCCAAGAGAGAGGACTTCCAACTCCCTGGCATCACTTGCAATGATTTCTTTGCTATGCCATGAAATATGTGTAGGAACCACATGCTGTTTTTACTTGTTATACAGTACTCCGAGGTATAAAAGGTGGTAGAGTGGATTCAATAGAGGCTGTAGATGTAAGAGACTTCCATGAGAAATCACTCTAACTGACATCTACTCTTCACTCAGTGTAGAAACTATCATTGCGATTTGTGTTAAACTGACTTGGAAAAAGCGTGTTAGAAATACATCATCTGAAGCTCTGTTGACCGGGCGGGGACAGGAAACAGAGCCTCCCCTGGCCTCGGCTTGAAGTGACTGTTAACAATTCTTGTTGGAAAGTCAATGAAGCGACCACAGAGACTTGTGAAAAGTTGTGCAAAGGAGATACAAAATGACCAAAGGAGACACAAAGGAAGCAAAAGGGGACATTAAACAAGTACAAAGAATTTGCAAAGTGATTCCATAGAGGTAAGAAAGGAACTACAAAGCAATAAAAGACGACCACAAAGAAGCACAAAATGAGCACACTGAGACACAAAAACCTCAAGAGATGACGGAATTGCCACAAAGAAATGCAAGACAATCAAAAAAACAACAACAAAAAAACAAAATGGGCTTAAAAATATATGAATGACACAATGGGATGCAAAATGACACACACACAAAAAAAAACTACAATGAGGTACCAAAATGATCACAAAGGAACAAAATCACCACATTGAGACACAAAACAACCTCAAAGACAAACAATATGACTACAAAGAAGCAACGAAGTATCTTAGAAACACAAAGTGGCATCCAAGAGACATGTAATGACCACAAAAAGAACACAAAGAGACTCAAAACAAAAATTCAGGAGGCCCCAAAATGACGACAAGGGGACACAAAATGACTACAAGTGACATGCCTGTTTCAGTCTGGGCGTCTTGTTCCAGTGTCGAGGGAGTGGTGTGTGTGGGGCCTTTCACATGTCTGTGCTCAGTGGCCCGTTGTCTCATAATCCGTCTATGGGCAAGTGTAAAAGTAATTACAGCAAAACTGGAAGTTAACATTAGACTTTTCTCAAGCAAACACACATCTGGCTATCCTTGGCAGGCGTAGCACGACAGACCAATGAAGAAACATGGAAATAATTTGGAAGAGAAATCAATGGCAGCTGCCAACACTAGTAAGGCTCGCCGTTGTGATAAGGTTTCTTTCTGCTCCATTAAACATCCTCACTCTGGTGTCCTTCCCATCACAGACCCAAACACTCACCGCCCAAGTGTATTATGTAGTTGTATTATAAAATCAAATGCAGCAAAAGTAGATGGAGGAAATAAGACAGAAAATAGCTATTCAAGAAATGTGTCAAGAAATCTCTGTAATGATTGAAAAGGTCCAGCATGGGCAGAAAGACTGGGCGTGAACATACAGTATGCATGCGCAAAAAAAAGTAATTTGCTTGTACTGTATGTGTGTATTGTGCTTACTATTACTCCTGTGTTCCTCATGTTAATAGCAAATTCAGTTTGATTAAAATTAGTTTGGATATCATTAATAACAGCTACACTAAGGATGGAAGTGGTCAGCTGCATCTCTGCTCGCTTTTTCACTGTTTTGCTAACCGAGAAGGCAATCCATTGAGCGGTGGATAATGTTATATATAATACTGTATACATTTCACAGTGTGTGTATTTGTGTAGTCTCATCTGTCATAAACAAGAGATTACAGATTACATTGCATGTTTGTGTTGCGGTGCCACCGGGTTGGAGGCACTGATCTTGCGAGGTTGGTTTTCAGCCAAGAGACGCTAAGTGGAAGGCAGAGAGCCTCCATTCATTTAACCATCACAATTATTCCGAAGCTGTTTAATTAAGGTAAAAATCTTGCATACAGTAGTTCCCCTTTAAACAGTTTTATTTGAAGCAAAAATAATAAATAAAATAATAATAATAAAATGTTTTTTTTCCGTTTTCCATTCCCAAATTAGTTCATTTGGTGGGTTATTTAAAACCTGTTTGTGTAACTGCTCAAGTTCAACTTTAAACACAGGTGAGAAAATAATTATTGGCACCAAATCATCCATTTCTAATTAGGATATTTTTTTAAAATGTTCTTATACAAAAAATTCAATTCAAATGTGTTATATTAGTTGGAGGATTCATATGTGTTCAAACAAAAAAAATAATTAGATTGTTCTGGCACAAGACTGTGGAGCTGACACATAAACTATAGTGACATCTGTTGTGGGAAATCTTTGTCACATTTGATTTGCCTCAAGCGTTCAGGTGACGAAACACATCCACACATTCACTGATGTGTTTTTGTGACTGGAGAGTTTTTCCACCGACAACTCCAAAAGGGTTGTTTTGTGATTAGAAGGTGTGTTAAAGTATCCTATTAATTAACCATCACAGTCTTCACACCTCTGATTTGAAATCATTTTTGCTCAGCTTGCACACATTGAATTAATTTGACCATGATACAGTACTGATAGTTCATCTTACTTTCAGTCAGGGGAGATAATATTGTTCTGTGTTAACAAATAAACTTTTACTTATTGTCAGTGTGCAGGACGAGAGAGGAGGAGTAACAGATGTGAGAGTCTTTGGTGATTAGATGCTGTATTTGAAAAGGGGGGTGAGGTTGCGGACTGCAGACTAGTGCTGATGGTGTTGATGATGGGAAGAGGAGGAGGACAGAGATCAAGTTTTGGTGTGTGATGTGGACTCTGATTAGCTTAAAGGGATAGTTCAACATTTTGGCAAATTGGCCCATTGCCATAATTCCTATAGTTTTAGCAGTAGGTTTGTTACATTTATTTGTCGGTGCAAGCTGCAGAGCTGCGAGCTGCTCAGAGCTATGCTACGGAGGCTGATGGGATTTCTTGGTTTCCCTCATCAGACTCATAAAATACAAAATCCAACAACTCCAAAACGCTCTGGTGGACAAGTTGTGACCTGTACATTCACCACGCTATGAGATAATAACAGAACGTTATGAGACAGAATTGTTTTAGAGGTCGAGGTAGAGGTTGAGGCTCTGCTCCGCCGTTTTAAAAATAGCTTGGAGCGACTAAAGATAACAAACCTACTATGACTATAGGGATTATGGCAATGGGCCAATTTGCCAAAATGTTGAACTATCCCTTTAACTTGGTTCTGGATATGAAGTCGGAAGGTGAATGAGGTGGAGGAGGGTCACGGTGATACGCACTGGTCGAGACTGTGGCAAAAATCTGACCACACGTCAGCTCATGACGTGATGTGAGACAGGGAGAGTCTTCTTGCAATGCTGTTGTTTACTCTTATTTCTGATATTATACATTTGTGAATGAGAATTTTTGATGTAACAGATGGTTTAGATTTCCTCTCAAAAGTCAGAAAGTGAAATTAAATGGAGCTTTTCAGGCCTGCACTCGACGACCTTGCTTTCCTGCTTGCTCAAGGCTGTCCATCATTGTTGATGATGATGTTGCTGCCGTCATAAAAGTGAAAGGATTTTTCAGGATATTTCACTTTTGTCACTGTGCTGCAGTGCCCTGATGCCTTTCACGTGTTTCAACCGACCTCTCTCACACTGCCTTTTGGCAGATCGTCTCAAACTGAACAAAGGAGGTTTGCTCCTCCTGTGTGATCAAACTTGATAAAGAAAGCAGTACGAGCTGAAGCCGGCCTTCAAATTACATCTATTAAAACACAGACAGGATGATGTTTTGACCAGTTTTTCTGTTTTCTTTTCTTTCTTTTTTTTGGATGTTTCATTTGCGCCATAATCAGATAATAGATGAATTTACTTTAAGACCAGAGAGCACTGGGCCATATTTTCTTTATAAAAGAAAAAAAAACAAGAAACAACACTGGATTGGTCACCTGTTAAAATGACTAATTATTCCATTATGTAGCTATAGCCACAGGCATAACTTTTTACAGAGATAAGTAAGAAAACATGACATAAATAATAGTCGGCACATTATGCATCCAGTGTTTAGTTTTTTATCCATTGCACTCATTTAACCTTTGTTTGTGGAAGATGATGGTGCTGTTTAAATCGCCGCTACTGTACATATCTCAGCAACTTGTTGCCAAGAAAATCTTGACATTTCCACTGACCTATAATAAATCCATCAGTCTGAAATAATGGAATGTGAAGAACCTTGTATAAGCTTTACATGTTGCAATAATTTGATATATAAAATATAATTATAATATGATAGTGTATTATATTTTGTAGTCTGATTCTGCAGAGAGAGACAGAGCTGAAAGAGCTGGTTCACTTTTAAGTGTATTCATACAGACTGTGTTAATGTTGTGTGCTGTGTGTAGCTCTTTTTAATTAACAATTAACAATTTTCCACCCTGGTGGACAAGTTATAATTCAGGCTTTTTAGGTATCACAATATATTCACCTCACATATTTTATTATACTTCAGAGAGCATTTATATTCTTGAAATCAGGTTGTAATTGTGTGCTTTGTGTTGTGTTTGCTAACCAGAAACACTAAAAAGTTTTACTCTGATAAATTTAAAGCACTACTAAAGAACTTTCAGTTTTGGTTGAGTTTGGCGGCGCCAGTGGCCCAAAGCGGTAGTGTTTTGCCTGAAGGAAGACTCCATTTCCCATGAGCACTAGCGCGTAGCGCCGTAAACATCCTGATCTCCCGGTGCATGGAAATTAACAGAAGACGTCCAAACTAAGTTTCTGTTACCAGCGGATCATTTCTCAGTAAACACACATACACAATCCAACGGAAAGGTGCCACATTGCTGCTCCCTCCTCGTCGTGACTCGCAAAAGTGAAAGTGAAACTTAAGTGAGAGCCGGGTTCCTACCATGCTCCTCAAAGCTGCTTAGTGCCAGTGAAGGTGATACAGACCCCCTCAGGCCATGACAGAGGTGTCATTCAACCTGTTGTAAGTCGATGTACCATCACAAAAGTTATGAAAATATTATATGATGGTTGAAAAGTTCCTTAGTGTTGGTTTAAGTCCTAATCATACATGCCAGGATAGTCTGTCATCAGGGTAGAAATCTATATTGTTGAATTATAATCATATATATGGACCTGATAAATATTAAACAACAACAAAACATAGTTCTTTGAGAATTCACTGTCACAAAATATCAACTACCTGGATCCTACGATGCGTTCAATGTCAACATTTTTTAAATTCTCACGGATGGCAGCTACAGAAAAGGGTTAGGACAAGATGGTGTCTATAGCGAATACATACATAATGGTTAAGGCATGGTAAAGATGTATAGCATGTCTACAAAAAAAGCCTTTCAGCCTAACACGTGTCTGACAGATCATCTCCTATTTTAGTCAATCCAGCTGTTTACTCTTAACGCCTCACATTTTACACTACATGAACAAATGAGAGCCAAAGCATATTTTTTCCGCTCCATGTTCATTTCTTTACATTTTTACGCATGTAGCTTCTGTGGGCTCAAAACATTGCCAAAACATGGGTGACCTACAATTCAGTGTTGTGCCTGAACGCCTCGTTTATAGAAAACACAGAGCACTGGAGATGCAGCTGTTGTTGCTCCGCTCACATGCTGCTCATGCTACAGCCTGTGTCAGACTACTAAAACACTTGGTTAAGGTTAGTGAAGGTCTGTGATGAAGAACATTTAGTTTATTAAAAGGTGACAGGATGAAACCTCTGCTCTGTTACGTGACTTGTTTAGTTTGCTCCACAGGCATCCATAACTCCGACCTCCACCCTCACTACACTCCGCTCAAGGCATATTACTTCCTGCATTGGCACTAAATGTTGGCATCGAACATAAATCATTAGGCACATATTTGTCCATTATATAACCAACTCCTTGTTTGCTAAATGCGCTGCAAATGCTCAATACATCCATTTACATCCTCAGGCTACTTTTTGTTTTGATATATGACTGTCTCATTACCTCCTGCTATGGAGCTGCACATTGGCTTTGAACATAAATTGCTAATGCACAATCGTTGCATATGACGTGTTTTTTTTGTATGTGTCATTACTATATGGATTTGTTTTTGAAAACTAAATGCTGTCAGTCTTTAACCGACATACTGTGACATTCAACTGTTGTCATTTTGACACTCTGGAAACTCTTGGAGCCTTCGATGACAGCATGAAAACAAACATTTGCTTAGAAAGCAGCATAAAGGTTTGTTTTCTGAAAGCTGCACGGATGTGGTGAGAATTAATTTCGGGGTTTAGGGAGGGAAATGAGAGAAGAGCCGAGACCAGCTGGAAAGGGAAATACATGTCTCATGATGGTAGCACTTTAAAGCCGATGGTCAGGACAGTTCAAGTCCAGCTCGCCCTTGTAATAAATAGTTTTGCCCACAGGAAGAATCTCAGAAAAGCTGGTCGGTGTCTAAGTAGTTTTTCCTTTGGTGGACGGATCAATGTTGGAGAATTACTCCCTCCAGCCACCACATGTTTTAATTGCTTTGGTATCACTTCTGATGTTGCCGTTGCTTTGGGGATAGACTGGTGTGATCAATACGTATTTAGGTGCAATGCAAACATTTTCAATCTACTGTCATCTGTCATATCAATATACATCATACCAACTATTTGAAAGTTTATAGTTCCTCCTTAAAAACAAATTAGATAGTGGTTAAAATTCAAGATGAACTAGGAAGTTTATTAAGTCTACTGTCTAAATTGCATTCATGACATATATTTTAATATACAGTAATATTCATATTTATAGATTTAAAGCCAGCCATACCATATTATTATATCATATTAATGCTCTATATCCATTTAATCTCCACCCAATTTATATATAGTCATCCAAGCTCAACAACAAAAACCTGCAATGAATAAAAGATGCAAATCCGACTAGTCCAGCAGATTGTTTCTCCATGGCACATTTCTCTGTGAAGTAATTCTGTCTTTTCATGGTGTGAGGAGTGGATATTTATATGTTTGGCCTTGCCCTGGCTTTATTTCCAATGTAATTGAGGGATAGGCTTTCATTGGAGAGGTCCTATCACTACAGTGAAGAGACCTGGCAGGCAATAGTACGTGGGGAGACCAGCACAGCCAAAGCCATTTGCTGTGCCAGGCATTTCACATCATTGTGAATTCCATCATTGTCGCGCCTCAGGCTGACAGGGTGGAGAATATCACCCACCAAAATAATTAGCTATTTGAGAACTTCTTGTTGCGACTTGTGACTTGTCCTTTTACCTCTTTTATGCTTTTGTCTGTTATTCTGCAAATGTCTTCAAATATTTGACTTTCCTTCTCCACCTCTTTTTTTTAATTGCAGGTTTCTCTGTCAATCATGAAGGCAACACCCCCGAACACATGTTGAGCTCAGTGATTTCTGGTTCTCCTCTTTTGCTTAAGTCATCAAAGTTCTCACATCGTATGTTGCCTCACCTTCTTTATTGAGTCTATCTAGCACCTACACTGTAAAACTATCAACCAAAGAGTTGAAAAGTAACTAGAAATATACAAATGTTTTAATCTGTTGAGTTTTTTTTCTGTCCTGTCTTTGTTATAATTATATAGCAACCTAAATTCATGCTGGCCTTTGTGAGCACTGATCCTCAAGTTGGAAAGCAGCTATTGGGAGCACAGGGAGGAGGTTGGGTCAAACAGATGGCTGAACAAAACATCGGGCTTCAACAAAGGAGACTGATGTTCATTTTCGATTTCCAACCAAGAGCTGAGGTTAGTATGTCTCTTTGTTGTTTTTACGAGAACCAGAATTGTTCAGTAACTTTACATGGTTATTGTGGTAACCACACCAAGAGGTTCTGACCACAGTACTAATTTGAGCCTAAACCACGATCTTTCCCTGACCCCAGCCTACCCTAAAACATTTAATAAATGTGTCCTATCGTATTATTGAATCATCTGATAAAATATAATAGATAAAGATTTGTAATATTGCCATTATTGGTCACTATTTAAAAGTGATGAGATGGCAAGGCAAGGCAAGGCAATTTTATTTGTACAGTATAGCCTGTTTTTACAAACATTTTGTCTCAAAGGGCTTCACATGACATCATAACAACATCCTCTGTCCTTAGACCCTCACATCGACTGAGGAAAAACTCCATGGAAAACCCTTTTAACAGGGAAAAATCGGAGAAACCTCAGGGTGAGCAACAGAGGAGGGATCCCTCATCCAGGACAGACAGACGTGCAATAGATGTTGTTACAGACAAGAAAACAGTTTACAACAGAGAATGTGAGAAACATGGAAATGTTAACAAGGGCTGAAGGAGGAAGCTTCTGGTAGGCAAGGGAGGGAGATGGAGCTGCCAGGCTAACATGGGTTAACATGTGCACTGCAAAAACTCAAAGAATATTTGTCTTATTTCTAGTCAAAATGTCATTTCTAGTCAAAACAAATCTCATTATATGTAAAACCACATAAAAAGTAGCTTGTTTTGATACACTTTTTACTTCTTTCAAGCATATTTTTACTTGAAATACGTAGAAAAATCTGATAGATCAAGTTTTTCTTTCTTATTACAAGCACAAAAAACTTGCTTTCACTGGCAGATTTTTCTACTTATTTCAAGTGAAAATTTGTTTGAAACAACTGAAATGATCTAAAAACAAGTACATTTTTAGGTGATGAGTCTTATTTTAAGTGTAAAGAGATTAGTTTTGACTAGAAATGAGACATTTTGACAAGAAATATGACAAATATTCTTGGAAAGATTCTGAGTTTTTGCAGTGTGAACTTCAGTGAGTGGACAACAGTTAACATTAGTGTTGTCTTCCACGTAAAGCTGAAGGTGGTGCTGATTCCAGATTTTCAACAGCTAGTAATACTAATGTCGGATACGACTGACTTCTATAATGATCCCTTTATGTATAATCTGTAAAGCATTTAGGCCTCAGGTCGGTCATAGTCTATTTTAAAGTTGTGTGGTCGAGTAGGAAACTGTGCCAACAATGCAGCATGAACGAATAATGAGAGACTTTACTTTGCTTTGTTTTTTAAAATCATTTCAGTAACCTCTCAGTGGCATTAAAACATATTCAAACTCACATATTTCAACTTTAATATTTCAAAGGCAGCGCAGGTGTCAACCTCCTTGACTGCATGACCTTTCGCCGACTCATCTCTGTTGCATACTGGCCAGCACCCACAAATCCCCTCCAAGTTCTTAGTCATGTCCCTGTTTTGGCTGTGTTAAGACTTAGAAATCTGTTCATCATATTTTTGGAAAACAGATTTGACCTTCGTCTGTCTGTTTATGAGGAAAGAAAAATATTTTCACAAGCTGATGTTTCACAGTCACGAAAAAAGTGTGTTACATAAAGTTAATTATTTTGTTTGACTTTTTTGTATCTTGATTCTTAAATTGATTTAAATAGCTTTTTTAAATACAGTAATTACTTCAGAAGTTTAGTTTAGAGACTTTTTAGACAAGTACATTAGCTCTAGCATTATTTTTATCACACACAAACACACATTTGTGAACGATGTGACTGTCATGCACATGCAGCAGGAAGGAAGATAAATATATGATGATTTGATTTCACTATATCCATCTGAAATAATCTGTTCACAACGACTCCTCCGAGACACTCAAATTAGTTTACGTCAAGAGTATGTTCACCTCTCAAAAGGCAAAATCCAAGGTGAACCAGCTTCACATCATCAGTCGGCAAGGCGTAGCGTAGCGTGGCGCTCCGACACAGCTCTTGATTAAGTGAGTCAATTGGCCCAGGGAGGACACTTTTCTCCGACTGACCCTGCTGATGTGTCATCAGCAATAATCTCAGCAAGTGTTTGATAGGAAGTGCTCTTTTCGTTGAGCAAAGGCGTCTCTTCCCCCTGACACCCTCATCTCCCATGCTTCAGGAGAATTGCCAGATGATTTTAAATGAAGGCCAGCTGGCACCCTTCAGCAAGTGCAGATGAACCAAACTGTGAGATGTCATTCAAACAAAGCTATCAGGAGCTGAAAACAAAGGTGGGAAAATGGCCTACGGTTAATAGTTCAGTGTGTATGTGCAGGTGCTTTTATCACAAAGTCCAACCTCAGTCAGACTCTGTCTTTCTGCTATGGCTTCTCAAAACGAAACGCTGGTGATTCTGCTTAATAATAATGGTTATATACTGTATATAGCTCATGTCCATAGATTTGAAAGCTTTACAGAACAACATCATGAACCAGGATGATTTTCAGGTCTTTGCATTTGAGAGAAAGAGAGACAGAAACTTTGGGTCAGGGTTATAGTAGCAGTGAGCCAGCTGCTGCAGTTAGTCTTTGACCTTTATTTTCTACATTCGCGCTTTAAGAAGAAAAAAAAAGAATGTCTTATACAGGTTTATTTCACAGGTTTACAAAGTTTAAAAAGTTTTAAAACTACAGACTTTAGAATTATTTGTGAACATCACTTCACAAGCTTGCAAAATCATTTTGACCCTATAATTTGAGCCTATAGAGTTGATCTTATATCGTTATATCTTAAGCTTTGGCCTTTCTGTCTCTTCCCAGGAACTCCCACTGTTGACCTAGCAGACACTCTTTTGGAAAATGATTTACCATGCCCTTTTTACTTTCATGAAGTATCTCACTCCAAGTTTATATCATTTGATTTCCAAGGGCGCCTCTCCCATTTCCATCGATGAGGGAGGTGCTCGAGTAGTTTGAAATGCCCCACCACATATACTCATATACTATGCTTGTCCAATATCCAGTTTTTTAATCACTGCAGATGCTTCTGGTTTATAAAGTATGCATCCATAATCAATAACTGATCTAATTATTGATTTAATATGATCTATGAAGTCGGAATGGAGAATGTCAATTCACTGGACTGGAGGACTCTGAATAGCTGAGGTAGTGGGGTTAGCACAGTAAAATTGACTTTTTATCCACCCGGTGAAGGAATACCAACTACTTATTTGGAGAGAACTGTAAAATAATTCAGCTGCATCAAATCCCCGAAGCTTTCATCCACTTTGTCCAATCAGTTGTTTCTTCTTCCTAATCTGCTGCCCTATTGGTTAACCTGACCCTGTGTGGGTGGCATGCCAATGTGACCTCTACTTCCATCCACATGTCATTCATCTGTGGAGGAATAGATGTAGAGATCATGATTTGACCATCCCTGTGTCTATAAGCCCGGACTCTGTTTCCTGCTTTATTGTGATGTAATGTTTCATTCATGTGTTTGGCCATTGTGTGTGCTTGGGCCTGTTTTATTGATGCCCTACCCTGATTAGTTTCACCTTTTCACAATTATCCTTGCCTTCCTAGCTGCTCTTCTCTGTCTTTGTTGGTTGGATTGTTTTGTTCCTGGTTTTGTTTCCTTGTGAGTATATTTTCCTGTTGTCTGCTTTCCCCAATCTTTCCTCATCTCATCTGCCTATCAGCCTGTTTTTGCTCCATTTTTGTGAGTTCGTTCTCTGCTCAAGACACTGTTTCTCCACTATATATTTACATAGTTCATACTCTCAAGGTTAAAAAATGTATTTTGAAATCTACACAAGCTTTATTTATGCTTCAAGTTGCTCAGTAACAAGCAGCCTTGATAATGAACTCGCTGGTCAGCGGAGTGTGATTCATAAACAGCTCACGGAGAGATTTTGGCTCATAATTCCTGCACTGGTAGTGTTATCATGTTTATTCCTATAGCATTTAGCATATCTATTCATTCATATGACATTTACTGTTGTGGAAGCAGATGGTCTGAGTCTTGGTTACACGTTTCTGACACCCCAAGGAGCCACTGCATCGATTACACCAATATGTTTGCCAGGGCTTGTAAGTGTGCAGCTTTTCCATCAATGACATATGAACACTATTAAAGCAGAGGTATTACAAGCTAAACCACTCTTTAACAAGGGCATTTGCATGTGCGTTTGTACTGCTATATAACTCTGAGCATTTACTTTAAGGCGCATAAAGTCCCAGATGGTTGAAGTTTACAGCATTCAGAGGATTCATATCGTCACTTTGATGTCCTGTATGTAAAATCTACTTTCCAAACTTTCAAAAGGGTCTCCAAACTTCCAGTATTGATCTGTGAGGTTGAAGGAATAAACATTAATGTAGGCTACAGCTTATTTCCCCCCAATACATAAAGCTATAAGGTGATTTGTTGCACATTTGAGAGCAATTTCAGTTTCAGTTAGGCAGAACATTTGTAGTATGAAGTGAAATGATAAATAAACAGCATGTTCCGTTTTATAAGTTGGCGTCCTGCAGGGTTTTTTCATCACATTCTGCTTAATGACCCTAGAGGTCTTTCTTCCTTCCAATCTTGCTGCTCTTGCTGATTTGACTGAGTGAAAAAATGCCACATATATTCGAATTTAAGAAAAACAATCTTTCATAGCATGCTTCCCAGATTTCAATTATTCCAATCACTTTATTATAATCAAAAATGCAATCTTCCAGTGAATGACAAATGATGCAGATGCATTCGTCGCCCTTGATCTTGTAGAAGGTTAGAGAGGGAAGAGGTGGGTGGGAGAGGACAGAGCAGCACAGGCAGGAGCTGTGACCGGCGGTAATAAGCACGTGATGATCCAGACCAACGCAGGGCTTCTCTGGGACACAGTGGTTCACTCAAGATGGAGAAAATTAAAGAGTTGTAATTATGTTTTCCTGTGGGGGTGCTGCAGTGACAGCCAGATATTCATCAAAGCTCACTGCAGCAGGTGCGACTACCACATGCTTGCATTGATTCATCATTTGAATCCGGCTCTTTCGTCACCTCTCCACTGTAGCACTCTTTCCTTTAATTGAGCTGTTTGATTTTCATGACACATTGATCATCATTTCCGTCTAAACGCGCAGGCTGCTGCGGTTGGGTAGGGGTGGGGTGGTACTCTAGCTGTCCATAGACTGTGCCCCAGCTTGGAGACATATTGAGCTATCCCAGCAAGCAGATGCCTACAAAATCTAATTCAGGAGTCTTGCCAGTATGGAAAACAGTCTTGTCTCTGCCCCAGTTTCCTTACTGCTATGAAATCATTGATGAGGAAAAGCCAACTCATGCTGGCTATAGCCAGAAGCAGCTAATGCTGCAGGCAACAGCCCATGCCTGACCCTTCAATCACACTTAATGCATCAAATGCGTCACCCTCTGATGAAAGGACTTTCATTTTAAATGAAAAATCCCAATTTTACCGCAGAGGCTTTGAGTAGGAATTCAGTTTCCTGGGATTTATTTTACACCTGTGCATACATCAATATATGAACTTGATCTGTATATACTGCAGATGCAGACGCATATAAAGATGGATGTATACATTAAAAAGTAATTCATTACCTAATTTGCATAATGGTTGATTTGTTTGTCCTCAGTATTTCCTTTCTTTTTTATACTATAATCCTACTTTGTTATGATTTGTGAAAACATTGGTAACAATATATTTTGATCACAGGATAATCTGTCAGTTGACAGAGGAAATAAAAAATATTTGCGCTGTTTTAAAGTGGCTGACAAAACAAATGATATGAATTTTTTAAACCAGAAGTGTCTCACAGGAAGTGAGTCCATTCTCAATGTTTTTGTTATTTCAGGCATTGACATAAAGTGAATAAACTGTGAAACTTGTGGCTGATTAGAGTCGTTGACGGGCTCTGATGTAATCTTCTGCGGGAGAACAACTTAACATCTGAGGCAGACAACACAACATTGGTTCAGAAGCCGTCTAACGATCCATTATACTCTATATTTTATACAACCAGCACTTACAGCATATTAATATGGAAACAGTTCCCACAAAGGAAAGGAAAGTGGTCAGGAACATAACTATTGTAACTCATCAGATACTTATTGTACCTTGTGTAATCGCAGCTACATGAACAGTGATTAGGTTCCTCTCTGTGAAGTTGTTCTGCGGTCATGCTTTGCGTTCTCTCTCTCTTGCTCTCTCTCTCTCTGTCTCTCTCTCACACACACACACACACAAACACACACACATGTAATGAGAAGTTAATAGTTTGTTTTCTGGGTATTAAGCCAAATTGTTCTCATTAGAGGAGGCCTGGCTCAGATCTGCACGGTGACAAAACCTTCTCAGTAAGACGTGTTACTTTGAGCTGCACCACAAATTTCAAGGGCATCTGTTAGCTTTCCAAAAGATATACTCCACAGATTCACGCCAGCATGTAATCTCTCAGAAATGTTGGTACTCTCAGTCTCACATAATTCTCCTGAGCACCCGGGACATAGGTATTCCCAAATTCATCTTTTTGCCTTCACCATGAAAGTGTTCAACTTAGAGGGGAATTCAGTTTATCCAATACCCATCAGCTCCCTGCTCTTTGATCGTCTGCTTGCATTCCTCTTGCGAAAGCATTAGCAAACTGCTCAATCTGATACTAATCCATTAGTCTAAGATGAACACTGGATGAAGACAAGTTAAGGAAAAGGCTACTTTGGCAAACAAGACAGGTTTCAATCAGAGGCAAGTGTGTTTGAGCTGGATGCTGCAAAGAGAGGCCAAGATAATCTCAATGGACTGATTAAAATCATCACTGGAGTTATTTCACAGTCTGAACAGGGGACTGGGGATGTTTTTGTCTGGAAAAGCCAAGAATCAGAAGTTACAGAGAAAAAAAGAGGAGTCATGCTCATAATTCAGTAGTTTGACATCTATGTCTACTTTTTTTTTTCTCATCAAAATCAATTTCTCTCATTTGACTGCATGTCAGGGAACTTGAGAATGAAGATAATGGTGCATGCTAAACCGTTTTCCTGTATGCAGCTACTGTGGCTTTATCTGGGACAACTTTTATATCTTCTTGATTGACAGCATGACTAACAACGTCTTATGATTTGGAAGGGTTTATTCCCTGCACATGCTCCACACAAATGGAGCATGATTTTGGCAAAACAAAGATTTGGCAAACAAGGTACCTTATGGACTTTTTTTCTCTCTCTCTCTCTCTTTCTTTCTTTCCCCTGCAGAGTAGGTGGGGCAGAGAGGAGAAAGATTATTTTCATACTGTACATCAAAAATGCTCTACCTCTATGGATTATATTCAAACTCACACTTAATCTATTTTTGCTATAACACACTAAAGATGTTTTCACACTCAAAGCATCAGTTCAGCACGATTTTTTTTTAACACAGTGGCAACACTCTAAAAACTAATGTCAGACTTTATCACCATGTTCACAGTAGGTAAATAAGTGGGTAAATAGATATAAAATAACATACAACATACAACAGAACATGCAAACA
Organism: Trachurus trachurus; assembly: GCF_905171665.1. NCBI lineage: Eukaryota > Metazoa > Chordata > Actinopteri > Carangiformes > Carangidae > Trachurus > Trachurus trachurus. The sequence continues at coordinate 6,365,063 of NC_139894.1, read as the reverse complement.
GTTATAATGTAGCGACTACCTGGGAGTTGCCTCAAGAATACAGACCCAGTATGCAGTAAATGAATAATACTTATATTGTCATTGTTGGCAAACAGTCATAGTAATGCTTCAGTGTGTGTGGTTATAAAACCAACACAATTAACTTTATTTTTTTCATGAAAACCACAATTGCCCTTTATGTAGCTAACCTGTGTCAAGGTGAATAGTTGATTCAGCTTGTTTAAAGTAAAGTAAAGTAAAGGATTTCTTTTTCTTACATTTTCAGTCAACATTTCCATATTGCCATTCAGACTTCTTCAAATGTGTAAATCTCAAGGTCACTTCAGCCAAACTTAAACCAAATAAAAGAAAAGAAAAGCAACTTGATGAAATGAAATAACACCAACCATTCCTACAGTAACTACTGCAACTATCGTGCAAATGCATGGAACAATATGTCTTTTTACACCAGAAATTAAACATCACTCCTACTCCCACTTCATGATTCATTGAGAAAATGTTGTCCATGACCTGAACAACAGCAAACAAACTGCTGTGGCCAGAAGTGAGGTCTGTAGCTGCATTGGCGTACATTATTTCTGAATTTGTAATACAGATTCTGACTATTTGTACTGAGTTATGACGAACCCAGTTCTTTAATTAATCTATTTAATTAACTTGTATGTGCAGATCCACATTCTTTCTGAAAATTACTTGTATGAGAATGCCAACTTAAAATTAGAGACATGGTTATTTAAGGGCTAATAAGGAGACATACATTTATATGTGAATTGAGTGCCTCAAATAGATTTCATGTTGTACTGTAGTTGCATTACTATAGGCAGCAGCTTTGATCTGTTTCTGAAAGGGATTTTCAACTCATTTTCCAGTTTGGAGCATTAGATGTATGGCTATTCTTTAGTGTTATATCATCTTCTTGTGCTAATTTTTGAGAAATAGCCACACATTATAAATATGTAACACCATATCAGGCAGGTGGTTGGTCCAAAGAGGCTGTTGCACCTGTTGCACAAATGACCCTCTTGCTGACTGTAATTATTTTTCTGGCAAATGGTTTTATATATATTTTTTCAAAATGTTCTTGTTTGGCTACTGCACCACATGCAGATGAAATACTGGTCACACCTGCTGCCAGTTGTTTTATAGCCAACCTTTTAAGTGCCCACATTGAATAAGGCATAAATAATTGGTTGTGCTTTGACAATGTGCTTGTTTACTTCCTCAGATGATTCTTTGGATTGAGTCAAGTACAAATTAAGACCTCCATACAATTTACAAGGAGTTACTTATGTGAACTCTGATTTATACACTTTTGGGCCTTTTTATTTCTTTTTCGGATGGGGGGTGGGGGGAGGGGAGGATCCCACCACCTAAGCTGATTAAAAGTCAGCCATGCATCATGCACTTTTTGATCTGCTGAGTGACTGAGTAGCAGATGGTGCACATCATGTACATCCTTGACAGCTCATTGCAGCACAGAGTTGGATTTCAATAGCAAAAAATGAGCCTTGCTTCACCATACCTATCACTGTCTCCTGGGCAGCAAAGAGGCGCATCAGTGCTAAAGACATAAAAATAGGACCTGTTATTGCGTATGAATGTATGTGCATGTGTATATACGTATACTAAATACAATTTACAAACAGTACATTTAAAGGGATAGTTCACCCAAAATTCAAATTTCACTCATTATCTACTCACCCTCATGTCAACTAAGAGCTGTGAGAATTTTCAGAGTCCTCCGTTCCTTCTCTGAGTTACGGGGGGGTCTGTGCAGCAGTATTTGTCCATATAATGGTTGTGAATGGACACCAGAGCTCTTCGTCCAAAAAGACACACCAAAAAACATCCAAATACCTCCATACTGCTCGTCTGTAATGTCCCTCTTGTATTGAAGCCCCGACATGAGAAATTGTTCCGAAAAAAATTAAATAAGTCTATATTTTAAGCTTGTTTGTAGCGGAAGCTCCCAGTGTCTCAGTTCACTGCTCTGCCTGTGTAAGTGCAAATCTCACGTGATTTGCACTGACCGGCGGAACAATTTCTCATGTCGGGGCTTCAATACAAGAGGGACATTACAGACGAGCAGTATGGAGGTATTTTGATGTTTTTTGGTGTGTCTTTTTGGACGAAGAGCTCTGGTGTCCATTCACAACCATTATATGGACAAATACTGCTGCGCAGACCCCCCCGTAACTCAGAGAAGGAACGGAGGACTCTGAAAATTCTCACAGCTCTTAGTTGACATGAGGGTGAGTAGATAATGAGTGAAATTTGAATTTTGGGTGAACTATCCCTTTAAGATACAAAGAGCAAGTTAAACCATGGCCCTTTTAGGGAGCCAAAATTCTTCCTCTGTAGGCTATGTGCATCAGCCCTGTGCCACAATCTGAATGACTGTGCAGGAACACATGAACCAACCTACACAGAGAGATTACACAAAAAGAAGAAAGTAGGAGGCTGTTCATCTCACTGCAAGCAAAAAGGATATTATTTATTTTTCTACTTTTTCTTATACCAAATTCTTGCACAAACATTGACTGGAGTGCCCTCAAGCCAGGCACTTGGATCCCAGTTGCTGATGTTCAATTGCCAAGAGGAAAGACATGTGCTGATACCTCCTGGATGTGAATGTGTGAATGTGTGTAACTGTGGAGCAGGGCAGCACACTGCATCTGCTCTACTGCTAAAAAAAAAAAAAAAAAAAAGGTCTAGGAAGACTGAAAAAACAAGAAATGTCAACAGTCACATCTCATCTCATGGCTTACAACACTTTTTTGTGTTGGCATTATCTCGATCCCTCTTTTAACTACAGATAAATAAATAAAAACACTCTGTGTATCATCAGTGAGTACAAACAGCATTCATTTATTTTCACCTTACCTTTCATGGGCCATCCTGAAGTACATTATAAGTCAGACTGAAGCCTCTAACTAGAGCTTACAGGACTTGAAAGGCCAAGCTCTCTAACTGACTCCCAGGGGTGCTGTGAAGCTAACATCGGCGTCTCCTCTAATGTGCTGTGTTCCCTTATAATCAGAGGGTTTTAAGAACAAACATATGAGGCTATACACAAAGCTGAATTATTTGGCATAAAAAGAAAACAGCAGTTACCGGAGGCCAAGCCAAATTCCTGACATTTAATGAGATTGTGTTTAAAACTGTGTGACTCATTCCTTCAACCTTAGGCATCATTTGACCCAGCTCCAATTCTAGTACTTGTTATGAAACTGAACTCTTTATATTTAAAGGTTTGGATGTAGAATTGATGAAGAAAGCAGTGTCAACAAAGATCTAAATCAAAGCACTATAGGGCCAACTGGGTTGTAAATTCACTCACTCCTTCAAGCTGTTGGCAAAATGAAAGAAGCTTTATTTTGTTTCTTCCACCTTTTTGTGCAGCATGTAAGGCTCCTGCTATATTGTAGCCCCCTTGATGTCAAACAACCAATGAAGCCTGGATCAGAAGTGTACTATGAGTCATGCACCTGTTTTTAAAACCACTTTTTCATCCTCACTGTGTTGTCTGATTCCACCCAGTAGAGAGGAATTGTCTTTGTTAGCATAAGATTTTATTTTATTTTTTTCTTTATGTGTGCTCTGCAGTAAATTGCCTCCCTTTCTTTTTTACGCAGACCCTTCACTTTGATACGATTTTAAACTGGATTAAGGTCTATTTTCAAAATCGCATTTTCATGTCTTCTTAAAGTGTCAAATTGAACCCCGAGCGAAGCTTCTTCAGAGGAGATAACAGAAATTGGAGCAAAAATCTGATGTCCAAAACATGAATGGAAATATGATTAGGGCTTAGGTCTCTACCTAAAACAACTGTGAGTGCAGGTTTGGCCATTGTTACCCAGGCAGCTGTGGCAGCTGCAGTGATTGGAGAGAATGCAGGATGCTCCAGGAGTTATTATCCATTCCCAGCAGTCAGTCAGTCTTTATTCTTCCACCAGTCGATACCTGTCACTGTCGGTGTACCCGGCGTGACTCACTCAGAGAGGATGTGCAAACATTACAGGAGTAGGAAATTAACTGAAAACCAAGCAGAGATATTCTCCAACACAACAAAATGTGCTTTCCATCTCCACACAGTTCATCAGCAGTTTTTACTGTATAACTCCAGTGAAGAAATTAGACCAACCCAACCTCTGTGTCTAAAATAAATCAATAAATAAAGTCTGTTCTTCACCTACTCCCTTCCTCTCCCTTAATGGATGTTGATCATCAGCCATGTAAGGGAGTTCTAGTAATAATTGGTCATGAAGTAAAAACCCCTACATGCAGAGCGATAGTTATCAAGATGATTCTGATGTAAGCGGTTTTGTTCAAGATGATCATCGCTTTATATTTAAATTCTTACACATCACCCCGTGACAGGTGCGACAACAGAAAAACAATGTCCAGATTCGAATGATTGGAGGCTCTGTCATCCCAGCACTGTGTTCAATTACTGTGCCCATATTGCGTGGCTAATTAACTATGTGCTCGCAAAGACAAAAAATAAAACGAGAGGAGCTGAAAGGAAAAACAAGACATCCTGGAAACCTGGCATTGATGATACTCACACAGTCTTCTGCAGTATTATCGGATGACGTCGGTTGATGTTTTGTGATGTTTTTTCCCCCCTTTTCTCTCTCCTTGGTAGCTTTCTTTTATGTGGAAAGGTTGCCTCTACATCAGTTGCTTTTTTTCTTTTTCTTTTTTAGCCTTAATGCCTCTTAAAAGGGGATGGTACTATCAGAAGCATGCCAACACGGATTTTCACCAACACTTTGTGTTCCCCCCCTCTCTGCTATCTAAGCTTTCCCTTTCAGTTTCAATTGGACATAAATCCTACACGTGAGCATAAGAAATGGGTTAAGTCCCCTATCTATGGTCAAACCCCATTCAGAAGGGATTTTGGTTGGAGGCAAAGCACTGACTTACACATGTGTAAGGGAGAGAGACTGCATGAGAGCAAGAGAGACTGCATGATTGAGCAAGAGAGAGAGAGAGAGAGAGAGGGAAACTTTTTTTTTCACTTTAGTCCTCAATTGGTTCTGCTGCTTGTTGCCTGGTAACCACAATCCCCTTTGAAAGGCACTCTTCCTTGCTCAAAATATCACTAAAGATATATTCACATTCTGTCTACCAGACACTCTTATCAACAATGGAGCAATTGTCTCCATTTTGGAGAAAACAATGCATGCAAGACTTTCTTCTTTTTTTTTTTAATGTAGATTTTTTTTCTTTTCTCGAAGATGGACCTATTTTGCCGGGTTTTCTGGCTGAGCTTGCTGAGTAGCCTTTGTGCGTAATGGAAGATAATGACTGCTTTCTGGCTCAGAAATGTGTGGTTTGCTGGTATGTTGGGTGTAATTGCTACAGCAGTAGGTGACACATTGTTGGCAGGAGGTGATCTGGAAAATTTTAATAACTCACTTTAAGTGGTATGGTATAGTGAGTGCTGTATGCTAATCAGCTGATTACTGTCAAATAAGCCGTGCCACTCACTCTGTTTTAACTGCAGGTCACTATAAAGTATAGTAACTCATTTACCCTCAAGCCATTTGAGAGAGCATGACAGCAAGAGATGGAAATAATTTCAAGAAAAAATATTATATGGAGGAACATACAATATTTATATTTTTGCATTATTATCATATGCACACACACTGCCTAAACACAGGAGAAGGGATCAGATGTATCATGTCTGTCACTGTCAGTGTGTTAAAAAGGAATTCATCAATATGTCTCTGCATGGAGGCATATTTAAATACATGTACTCTGTGAATTATTGATCAACCATTAGATTAATACCGAGAGATTATGCAATTTCTTCTGAATATTTAATCTATAGAAACTATTATTGACCTCATTAATCCTTACTGGTCTTGCACAGTTTTTTTTTTTTTTTTTTTTAATCAGTGCCTTGACTCGTTTTCATATACAGTTGTTAGTCCTGTACATCTTTAGTTGGGTCCTGAAGTGTAAATTGGATGAGGAGGTGGGATTTACTATCATGCAGTCAGAAAAATACTGCTTTCAGGCTACAGCCACACTGGCCATTATGATCAACACAGATGAAAAATTGATCAGCAGTGCTGACTCACATATCCCCTCTGTAATTTTTGTAATATGTCAGCACCAGCCATCACATTTGTAGCCTGAAAAAAATATAGGCATATATATACACAGAAATATTAAAATGGTTATTGATTCTAATAAGGTTAGAAACTCATCATGCTTATACATTATGCTATTGATTTGGCTGAATGTGCAAAGTACAATAACCCATATATTTTCAGTCAGAGTCTGAACAAAAGGCAAAAATGTAACACTGAATAGATCAATACACAATAAATGTTATAATTATGTCTTTTCATGCATTTTTGGCTATTATAGTGAACATTATTGCATTTGTGCATTTGGGTGAGTTACATTATATAAATTTATCTTTGCCCCTTTTATGAACATTTTATATAGCCTAATATACAGATGACCTTGAGCAGTTTGGGACATGACATGATATATAAAAGAAAAAAAAAAACAATGATAAAATATAATAAAATAAAACTTTATTAACTCTTTTTCATATAGCCTGCAACAGCATAGACATGTTTTTTTTTCAACAGCATAGACATGATAAACACATCTCTTCCATGTTGATCGTCTTTGTGAAGCCACGCCCCTCCCTGAACCGCAGCACGTGACCGACGTCAGATTGCGTCATTTGGTGATTCGGAGGATTCAGGTGACTGCGCTTACCTTTATCGTCAGGAAACCGACAGGTGAAGCAATTAAAGTAGCCTAGCTAAAACTAGCTACTTATAACCATAGTCTAGACATAATTTACGTTTATAACAGTCTTTTATCGTCAGCGTCATGTGACTACAACTTTACCAACTGTGGACCTCGAGTCTGTAAGAATTGTGACGATAAGTTAGTAGTTTTAACATTTAACAGCGTGAGCTAGTTTTCCGTCGGCTAAAGTTTCACCTGTGGAATATGACGTCAACAACCACAGTAAAAAAGGAAAAGGACCATCATCACCCTCTGATGTAAGTCTGATACAGTCTTTATTATTTTTTCTCTATTTTTCTGGCCGTCTCTGTTGTGGCTTTTTCTGGAAACTAAGTTCCCTGCAATTAGCTACATTTTTGTGTGTGTGTGTGATGTAGGCTGCAATATGGTTAAACGCTATGGAGGCCATGTTAAATATGGCATTGCTAATTGTGCCTTGGAAGAGGCTGCTGAGTGTTTCCCCCCCCTATTTTGACATGTTAGTAGTCAGTCACCAGTTGTGCTCTGTTTGATGTTTATATCCTGTAAAGATGGGGCGTGACAGCAGGTTATACATTTTTGAAGTTTTTTTGTTTTTCTCTTAAGCTGTGCTGTATGAATAGCTTTGGGAAAGTCATGTAGCCTATTTCACCTTTTAATGTAACTGATTTGTGTGTGTTGTGTTGTGAATTAATTTTGGGTAGACTATTCTTCTACTGATGATATGGACTTGATATTTAAGAAACTGTGGCAGAGCTCGATTATTTTGTCGATATACTGGCTAATTGATGAATATAATAGGCTAGTAGGCTATTCATTAAAAAAGTGAATTATCAGTTGGCAATAATGCTAAGTTGTTGTTTAGCCTTGGTTCTCAAATATGTGAGGTTATTTATCATACATCACAGTTAAGTGATTATCACGTGAAGAGGAAATCTTTATGATATGATAAATAATCAGAGTAATTTGAGCACAACTGTTTCCTATGGCAAGAAAATAGACGTGTGAAAGCTATGTGTTCATGCATCGTTTCATTTGTGTGAATATAGCATCAACCCAAGGTTAAAATGGTATTCTGTGTTGTTTATTGTATTCCACTGTTTTACAATAGTAGACATGTGGATATCATTTGTTTATAAGTGACACTGTTGATATCTTATAGGGTTGAACTTTGTGTGGAAAAGGAGAGATATTGCAGTAACGATGTAGTCTCAGCTTTTAATTTTCTCAGAATGTATTATCAGATAACAAATGATACTGCATGTAAATGATGGTGTGACTGGTTGGTCCCCTAAAGAATATGTTTTGTAGGCCATGGCAACAGCTTCATTTATGGTATGTTGCATGCACTGTATGCATGTAAGACAAATTTAGATTTTTTGATTTTGATTATATTTCAATTATTTTTTTAGCCATTTGTCTAAAAAAAAAATGTTTAAACACTACTGAGCATAGTTTCAATGTTAATTTGTTTTATCTAGTGCCTGTAACGCAGCACCCTGCCTTGCCCGAGTGGTTTAAATGGGCCAGAGGCACCACTGTTTCTTGGCTAAAATTTTCTTCAGTTGAGCTCAGAAAGTCATTAACTTTCGAAATGTAAACAGATGCTAAAAAATGGAGCACGTAATCACAAACTACTAAGTGTTGCACAGCAATTTGTTCCCAAAACTGGAAGCATGTCATCTGAATTAATAGCAGGAGATACTAAAAATAATTACAGTGGAATTTTTGAAACGATAGTAAATGTGTCTAGTAGATGTATTCCTTGGACTTGTGAGTCTAGGGAGTGGCAAGAAAAGACCATTAGGGATCTCTGAGAGGCTTCTATTGATAATAACCAAAATAAACAGCTGTTCCATTTGATACTTTTTAAATGCTCCAGAAGTCATGGAAATGATCATGCAAAATGATGATTGTTGATTATAAGTATGATTGCTCACATTATTGCCTATTCCCTGCACAGTGCCCACTGTTAAATAATTCTGTACACAGTTAAATAATTTTTTTAACCAAAACTCTAACAAAGATCATATCAGATGGGGTGCTTTGAAACAAACGCTAATGAAATGGGGGTCTTTGGGCTAATGTGCATCTAAATCGGTTTTCTTGATGTGAAACCATTTAGTGATTACTCATTTAGACATTGAGCAATACTGCCGCTGAAGCAGTAAAACTGCACTGCAGTGCTGAATTTGTGACAATTTGCTACCCAAAAGCTGGAACAAAAGTTGTTTTTTTGATGAAGCTGGCCTTTTTCTGCCAGAAACCGCTTGGATACTGTCTTGCAGATTCAATCCACTAACCTGTCAGGAGGTATAAATTGCCAAAGGAAATGGCGCGAGTGTTGACAGAGGGCTGGAGTGTGAGTAGATCAGACATAGTTGTGATTGGGAACTTGATCAAACGCAACAGAGATCCAGTGAAGAAAGTAAGCACTGCTCATTGACATTGCTTGGGGCAGAATTACAAGACAAGGTGATTTCCTTCTTAGTTTACCCATGTGTTTGAAAGATTCAAAGCTTGATGTAAACATGTGTTAGTAAAGGCCTTCTACTTGAAATATCTCTGAGAAAGATGTTTTTGAGACATACAGCTAAACCCAGTCAAGACAATTTATTTTTCAGTTAATAAATCTATACACACCATGGAGAGCAAAAAGAGAGTTATTTTAGTTCAGCAACTCATTAAAACATGCCTGAGGCTATGTGATTGTATCACATGTTTTGGAGGGGAGGGGTATAAGTGTTGCATGCTCAAAAATAGGCCATCCAATCCAGTGAGGAGTTATGGAGGGAAGTTATTCAATAGGGTGAGTGAATTGTAAAAAAAAAAAAAAAAAAAAAAAAAACACTGAGAGAAGAAATTGTTTCATTTTCATACAATTAAGATGGAAATTCTTCAACTGATACCCTCTCAGTGGCACTAATTTTACAGTTACTGCCCTACCGAAGGGAAGACAACCTCAGCTCATGCAGCAAAACCCCCAGCTCTGCTAAGAAGATGGTTTATGAAAGGCTCACTCTTTATGTTGCTGAAGGGATTTTAATTCACGATAATCAAAAGTTCATCTTTTACGTTTTAAGCATTAAGATATTTGATGAAGCAAGGTTATTACCTTGTCTTTAAGTGTACTAAATGTCCAAAAAAAATTACAGACATTTACCTTTTTTTTAATGAGGTAATCAGTAATTTGCAGATCTCCCAGACGAGTTAAAAATGCAGATCAGTAGGAGCAGACACATTTAAGATGAAAGATGCCTAAACATTTGGATCGGATGGATACTGTTGAATATATAAAACAACAACAATAATGACATCAATGCACTTCAAGTAGTGTTTCCATTGGCAGTGAAAACAAACCTATTTTCTAGACTACCTTCCTCATCATTTGTAATGGGACATCTCCGCTATAAAAGCAAGGTTCCAGTTGCTGTAGATGTCCATATCCATGCAAATGTGTTGTGTGCCAACCTATGCAAGTACTTATTAAACCCACATCAACCATCTGGGTGCAGACAACAAGTCTGTCTCTATGACTTTAAGGATCATAAATAAAGCTTTCGCTGTAAAGGAAAATTTAAAATATTCTGTATAATTAGATGTGTTTCAGTTGCAGTTCAAACCTGGTCAGAGAAGATAAAACATTTCCAAGCAAAATATTTATTTTTATGGCCATAAAACACCTATTACCTCATGTGATGTTGAGCATATACATAGTCACCCAGAGCACATCAGTATTTCTGGAAATATTTCACAGCATCTTTTTGATGTTCAGAACAGAGGAGACATGGACTTGAGGTCACAACAAGCAAACACTGTGCTTGGATCCGAGCCTATAAATACACCTTGAAGTCAGCTTCAGTACATTAAGCACCGCATAAAATCTGTCCATTCTGACATATGTCATGATCCTAAAGCAGTTTATTTCAGTTTTTAAACAGGCTTGAAGGGTTTCACCTTGAAAATGAAAGTCTCAAGCTAAAGTTAAGTTGTTCAGGAAAACTTTAACAAGTTGATTACATGAAACATGTAAAACTACATTTTATAAGGTCTATTAAATTATCCTCGTTATTTTCTCTACTGCAGAACTGTTGGTTGTGAAGACCAAGCCAGGCAATTTATTGATGGTCTTACTGGACCAATAAATGTGAACATTTCTGGAAAGTGCAGTAAATTTAGAAGGAAAAAAAAGTCTAGAAATGTAGATGAACAGAAAGCTGGTGGATACAATTTGTGATGAGGTTGTCATGACAACCTACAGTACAGTATCCTCATCATTTCTCTACTAGAGTGACTGTGACACTCACTGGGAATCTGATTTCTTTCAGTGATAAGATAATGCCATCTGAAAATATGGTCCCAACTACTTCCTGTATGGGTCCATCTGACCCTGTTGAAACTTTGTAATTCACACAGTTAAGAAGTAAGATTTTTAGCCTTCACACCGTGTGTTTATTGTTCTGTTTGTTTGTTTTATCCACTACATTTTAAATAGTTGGAGTCGCGCTTGCTGTGAGTTTCTTAAAGGGACAGTATGTGAGATTTACCCCCATCTAGCGGTGTGGTTGCATGTCGGCACGTATTCTTGCTGTTGCGTTTACGTAAACTTGGGCAGAAGTCAGAAAAACAACACACGCTGCATGTATCAGGATAAACAAGCCTCTATGTAAACAAACGGTCCGCCAGCACGAGGCAAAACAATACAGGCGTGACAATATGTTGTCATGGTGATGTCGTATTGTTTACCTGACCCACGTTTTACCGGCTTTCTCTCGTCGAGTAAAATAACATCCAGTTGGTTTGCCGACGGCGTCAGTCACGGCGTCATTCAGGTGTCTGACTGCACCTGAAGGCAACACCAGTGCCTCCGTCCTTCCTCACACTAGCTACACGGTGGTGACAGTTTTAACAGGCGCTGTCTGGAAAACTTTCTCCCCGAGCCGAGAAGCTCCGGCGGCCCGAGTTTGAGGTTACTTACAGCCACGGTGACACTGAACGTAAAACATGGCGATTCAACATGGCAGAGAAGGTTCGGTGAACCCCCCCCTGTATGTTTGTAACGACTTGTAACATCTCATTCTAAGGTACGAGAAAGCGCTCGTTTGTATGCGGGCGCGATTCCACTTCAGTGAAATACGTATTTATGAAAGCGATATTTGATTTTTGTCAATAAAAAGCCAATAAAGTCCCATACTGTCCCTTTAAGTAATAGAATGTCAAGTAATTTCAGTGATACTTTTCTACCTTGGTGAGAGGGGCAGTCGACTGAGCAAGTGGGCACTTTATACAGCAGACAGTCTTGAACAGGTGCTGCCCTTGTTCCCCAAGTGGGATAATAACGAAGGACATGGATGATATTAACTAAGCATACACTTTAAGAAGAGCATTATACTCTGCCACTGTAATTTGTGGAGCCAGAGTCCAATGACCTTTGAAAGTTTTTGCTATCTGTGAGTGATCTGATCATAAAAGATGCATGCAGCCGTGTCTTCAAAAAAGATTCAACTGAGCACAAACCAGGCAGAGATTGCTGAGTTTTGCTTCGTGGCGGCTGGGGGTCTCTGCGGGTGCAGTGCATGTTATGACAGTCCAAGGTTCATCATGTCTTGACAAATGGAGTTGTTTACATCAGACGCAGCATACAGAGGACATGGCACCATCAAGACAGATGGCCTTGGTTTTTCCACACGTTCCCTCTCATATCCCTAATAGAAGCAGCGCAGGCTGTCAGGAGCAGTGTCTAGGAGGCCTTCATTTACATCCTGGATAAGGATCAATAACGTCTCTATTTGAAAATCAATCATTCCTTGTCAGCACGGCTGATTTTGTTTGAGGTGGCGTGTGACAGTGTGTTTTTTGAAGTGACTGCGAATATGAGACGTGTGTCAAAAGAGGCAGTGTGGAGAATACTTTGTCAGTTAAACTTGTTTGTCCCGAAGAACGTGTTGTATATGGTTGTAACGGTATATGTATTCGTCCCGTGCCGTCATGGTACAGGGGTCACAGCTCGGTGCACACAGTCATGCCACGAATACGTCTGAGTGAATTTTTATTTTTTTTTAAGTTGAGTCCTTACCCCAATCTAGCTGGCGGTAATGAGCCCAAAATGACGACGGCTTGTGACTGGTCACCCGGACTGTCTGCGATATTTCACGGATGCGCGGTGCGTCGCTAGAAACTAGGGCTGCCCCCAAATAGTCGACCAAGCACTGGTCGACCAAAAAATCATTAGCCGACCAAAATTTCATTGGTCGATTGGTCGCAGGAAAAAAAAAAAACATTTGGAGCCGTGTCTTGTCAAAATTAAGCCAACATCAATGACTGAACTGTATAGGAAAGGTTATGGGGCTTTTATTTTGAAGGGCCAGATACAGGAAGTCGTGACGTGACACTTTTTTTTGTTTTTTTTACACGGCACGGCAGTCTCTCTCGTATCACCGCTGTCACCATTAGCGGTGCTGTCTGAGCCCCGGTCCCGTCCCACAGCGCTCACCGGCGGTCAGTCTCAGTGTCACGGAGCGGATCCGCTGCAGTCAGAGACCCGCACCCATAGGCATGTCTATGCCCGCACCGCTCCACGCCGCGGACCCCCACCCCCGCACCCCCGTCACACAGCCTGAGCTCAGTAACTTTTTACCCTCCTCATCTACTGTGTTTATTGGTGATAAACGGGCATTCTGCCGGTAATAATGGTGAAACCCGACCGGCTTGTTGTTGAATCTCGGACCCAACACGGCCGGAGTCACGAGCATTAATTAATTAATTCTCAACCTGACTGCGGGCAAAAAATAATAATAATAATATATATATTTTTTTTTTTCCCTCAAGGTGGGGGGTCGATTAGTCGACTAATCGCCATAAGTGACGACTACTGGTCGACCAACAAAATCTTTGGTCGGGGGCAGCCCTACTAGAAACGCATCAAACGCATTAGTGCATAAGACGGTATCACCCTGATATGTCAATCACTGGTGCAAGGAAAAAGACAAGTTGTGTGAAACAACTTATCCTGCTGCTTTTAAGCCTCTTGACATGAACACAGACAGGACCAGAAACATCACCAAAGCAACTGGCATAGTCTAAATTTTAACTGTGTAAACCAACATTGATGTTTCTTGTTTGTTTGTTTTTTTATAATAGTTGCCAGTTGTCAAGTGCTACCAGGGTGTTTTTTGTCCTCTAGAATTAATTAATGGTATTAAAACACTCCTAATTCACTTGTTTGTTTGTTTTTCTTCAATTTTTTTTTTACTTTAAAGGTACATTATGTAGGAATTACTCCCATCTAGCGTTGCGGTTGTATATCGCAAGCAACTCAATCGTATTTTTCATGCTGCATTCACGTGAAATTGGGCAGACGGCAGACGGATGACAGCCGCTGCGCGTAACGACATAAACAAGCCTCTATGTAAACAAGTGGTCCCTCAGCACGAGGCAAAACAACACACGTGACAATATGTTGTCATGGCGATGTCGTATTGTTTATCTTATCCCACGTTTTACCGGCTTTCTCTCGACTTCTGTGACTATGGCCGTCTGCCCGACTGCAGGTGAATGCAGCATCAGTGTAACGCTCCATTCCTCCTCAGTTTCCATGGTTTCCTACCGTCACGCTGCCACTGAATGTAAAAACATGGCGACACGACACCGTTACACGGTACACCCCTAGTTGTTTATAAAACATATTTCAGGCAAATACTTTACTTTTGGCCAAAAAAACCAAACAAATGCTGGAACTAAATGGAAAAGTTTCATGTGGATAAAATTTGAAATATTGGACAGATTTCTCATTCTGCTATCCTCTGGGGTGCTGGGGTGATGTCTCAGAAACCATCATTTTAAATCCACAGTGCACAAACAGGTCACTAGAGTATATCAGACAGAGTCCCGTCACCCTGTCTGTCAGGGACTAACTGTCATACGGTTCACTCTCGGATCTATAAGGAGCTGATGTGTCTTCACGTCACTGTGGTCTGGGATACCTGTCGAAGCAATAGAAATGTGTTTGCTTCACAGCAGCTGGAGGAAGCAGCTGACCAGAGGAGAGTCGGGCTGTGAGGTTGGGCTGTTTGCTAGGCAGGAAGAGTGTGGTATGCTCAATAAACTTAGCTGAGGTCACCATCAATCTCTTACCCAAAGGGAGAGATGCTTAGGAGTCCTCTGGCTGAGAATGATGAATGACGGCTACTGGAGGGGAGGAAGCTGCTATAATATTTGGCATTGTCTGGAGCTGCCTGTAACTCTACACTGGAGACAAGTTTCAGTATGTCCACAAGCCAACAAGCACAGGGATGCCATCCTCTGTCTGCTCTGCTACTGCAACTATATTTTTTCACATCAGGGCATTGTGGGAAAAGAAATCTTTGTAAGACGGTAGCCTAATGTTTTCTGTGCACACAAAATGAAATTGCATAATATTGCCTTGAACAGATTCTTTTATGTAATAATATTGTGGTTCATACAAAAACATACCCTTGATGCTTTTGAACTTCATTCAACACCAACTCCATTATACAGAATCCACCATACAAAAATACAGTGCAAACACTGTATTGACTGTCACTCAAAAATGAGCCATCTATTACGAGCTTGTGGTTCTGGAGGCAAGGAAGCCATCCCTCTGCATTTTAGAGGGAGATGTCTTGAGGGGAGTCATGGTGAGATGGAGAAAAATGACCCTTCATCTTTGATGGCAATGAGAGAGGGGGAGCACTGACAGTTATCCAAACAGCTTTCCGTGCAGATCCGCAGCTCAGAATCAGTCACGCAGGCATTGAGTGTGGTGAACTGGGAGGACACTGACCCCTGCCAACAGGCCCCCCAGAAAAGAGGCTGTCAAAGAAAGAGACACTTACACTTAAGTGATGCCTGACTGCCTCTGAGAGTCAAGTGCTCTCTGCATGCAAGCATACAATTTCATCCTTCTTTAATAACTGAAAAGACTTGCCTGCATTGATTTTGGTATCACTGTAGTAGCAGCTGGTGGTGCAAAGGTACGACTTTCCTTTTGATTTGAATACATCCAGAATGATAAAACACGGACTGTTTGGAAGTGTATTTACATTTAGCCTGCTAGTGGTCCAAGGTCCAATTGCAGTATGGCATGCCTGACTTTTGCTTGTGCAGTGTGCACTGCGACAAAGAGATATTCCAGCACTTCGTTGTTAGAAACAATAAACCATCACTCAGTCACACATCTCTTGTATGTCTAGTGTGTGACGGCTCTGCCTCTTACACAAATTGTCTCAGTCAAAGCAATGACTATCATTACAACAGGTGGATAACATTGATGTCAAATACAATCGGAGGCAAAGCAGTCTCAGGCATTTCACAATTGTCATCAAATTTACAGCCTCTAATATGGAGTGTGGTCATCTACAGCAATAATCACCAGAGTACAGCTTGTGTGTCAGTTTTTCTCTGAAAATATGCTTGCTACAGAATGATTATATTTATTAACAGTCAACTTTTTGATACCAAATGTTACCAGAGACTGGATAACTAATCTTGGAAACAATGACTTGTGTTTTTGTCGAGATCTATCATGCAAATAATAGGGCTTGAAAGACAGTGTGGTGGTCAAAGTGAGACTGTGAATTTTAAGAGGAAATGGCAAGGTCTCTCTCTTATAAATGAAAAGTTAAAGGAGAACTATGTAACTCTGGTCGCTTTTCTGCTGTTTTGCTAACCCTCGTCTCGGCCGTGTGCATTTGTTTAACGGAGCCAGCGCGAAAGCAATTAATAGAGTGGTGGATGACGTTACATATATACAATGTTACAACATGTATATTTGTGTAGTTCAATCTGTCATAGACAAGAGATTACGGGTTAGGGGGCGTGTTTGTGTGGGCAGAGACGAGAGTTGGGACACGGGCGGTGGTGGTGTTGCAAAGTTGTTTTACAGCCAAGAGATGCAATAAGTGACATGCACACAGAAGGCAGAGAGTCTCCATTCTGTAACCAATTAAAAATGTAGCGTAAATCCTGCATAGTTCCTCTTTAAGGTCTTGAGCAATTAAATGCAACTTAGGTTAGTTCTGAGTAAAAAAGTTAGGTAGATAATGATTTTCTGATTTCTTTACTATATCACAAAATGCATACACAATATATTATGACTTCCTCTATCCTTTAGCCTAACCCTCTATCCACAGAGTGCAGGGTGATTTACAGTAATATGATTACTAAAATACTAGAAAATATATGAACATGAGGGAAGTGAGTAACACATTTAAAGGAGAGGTACTCCAAGAGTAAGTGAACAGAAGAAGAGATACAGGGCAGGACATGACACTAGATCATGCTGTTAGTTTTAAGAAGAAAAAAAGAAACCCCTTAAGGTACTTGTGTACACCAGCCCTAGATGAGTTAATCCAATGAAACGGAAGCTCAGTCCATGAAATGTACAAAACTCAACCAATCACAGTTTTATTCTCACTTTTGGATGCTGTTAAGAGGATCCGATACAGAAAATGCCCCTAAAGGTCAAGCCCATAATTACACTCCTTTTACCTAAGTGGAGAGCATGTCACAAATCCAATCATCGCCTGAATGAGGGATACCCAATCTCCGAGTGAAAATGAGTTGGTTTCAGAACTATGCTCTTGCATTATTGAACCTGTATTATCCACAGTGAAGCACGAAACACCTTTAGTGACCAGCAGCCTAGACATAATTGATATGTCTCTCTTCAGGGTGCTAAGCTGCACAATTCAAATAAGGAGTTGAATAATGAAGTATCTTGGTGAATCTATTCTACCCTCCCACCATGTGCCATGTTACTGAATATTGTTATTCAGACATGCTTGTTTTAAATCCCTGGTCAAATTTTAAAATGAAGACACAGCAGCCTGGACTTTTTGGTTCATTTCCTGCTGCAGACACAGTTGTCAGTATTGTGACCCCATAGGAACAGTGGCTAGACTAAACACTCTCTGTGATATTGTGAATGTGACTATTTTCCCCCAGATATGGTAAAAAAAAAAAAAAAATCTGGTGACAGAGTTGTTTTTTTTGTTTGTTTGTTTCCATTGATTTTCAGCCGAATGCCATGGTGACCAAATGATTGGCTGGCATCTGGGATTGGCAGCAAAGTGTTTTCTCAATGTGCAATCCTATGGGGAATTCCTTTCTCAGTCAACAAGTCAAAAAACCTCTCAGCCTCTCGAAACAGTAATCATCCCATGGGACACATAGTAGCTTCTTGTAAGAGTTTGCTTGGAAGTGTGTGTTTTTGTGTGCATGGCAAAGTCCGGCTCAAAAAACACATTTTCCACAAAACACAACATAGTTCATATGGGTTTTTACGTTCACAGCTACACAACTGAGAAACAAAGACGGCACTTACAGTACAAAAATGGACGTACCGGTAAATGTGTAAGTGAAACTGCACAAGCAGTGTCCGAAATTAACATATACATACTGTACATTTGAGAATATTCACTGATTTTCTGCTGTATATAAAGTAATGTTACAGTACACAGAAAATTAGAAAAGTGCCAGCTATACTGAATAACATGAGTGTAAGTAAATCTTTAATAAAATCACTTACTTTTACTTAATTTTGCAGTTTGGATGAAAAAAAACCATGAAATGAACAGTAATTTCATCTTCGTGCTGGTCTGCTCTGACAGGCAAGAAATCCCAGTTAGTGCAGCACTGTCGGTGTCTTGGGTCAAACGTAAGGGGGGGGTGGGCAGTGTTTAGGTCGGCACGGTTGAACTTAACTCCTGAGTGCGGTTTGTGCCAGTGGTCCACTCCAACCGCCTGGTGTCTCCATTGTGAAAGTTTAGCTTTAGCGTTACTTGTCAGAATTTCAATCAGATCATTTAAACATGACGTAGGCTACCATGCGTCTTTTCACGGTCAGTCGTCCGAGTTCTCCTTCACTTTTTGTTTTGAGCCAACACTCATTCTCGCTTCTTTTTCTTTCCTTTTTTCTTTTTTTAACCAGTGGTGTACCAACGAGCACAGCTGCAGCAGCCCAAACATTAGCACATGTTGCTGTGTTATGACTGGCTGCTACTCTAACGTGACTTCTTGTGCTGTGTGCGTCAACTGAACCTACGTGGCTCCATTCCGGCCACATGATTGGTTCGGCGCAGTGCCACCCTCATTATCAACAGCTATTTGTATTGTCTGTTCAAACATGGATGAATGTAACCTATCGACAGCCACATCTCATATTTCTATTGAGGAAAAGTTATTTTGCGATATATCGTTTTATTGCCCAGCCCTTTACCTGCCAGTGTGGCGGATAACCTCTGCTATTTACAGAAAATTTACCCGCTGTGACGGGTGTTAATTTCGAACCCTGTGCACAAGCCTGACACACACTTGACAGCAGCAGAAGATAGCATGACTGCGTTTGCATTGATGCATAATGGAAAGTTTAGCTATGGAAGTGCAGGTAATATTTCTGCATGGCGTTAATGCCTGTTGCCCCTCCGCCGGTGCCAGTGAGGCCAGCTGCAGGGTCGCCCGCCCTTCACTGATGTTTCGCCCCCTTCATCCCAGAAACATGTCAGGGTGGCGGGGCAGCTGTCGTTAGAACAAATGTCAACATACACACTCAGATGGTCAGTCTTTTTCTTTTCTTACTTAACTTGAGTGCACTTTACTTTTTTACTTTACTTTCAAAAGCCTTTGTGTAATGAAAAAATAGCTATTGATTAGAACATAAGGATCTGTTTTTGTCTTCACTAAAATGTACCCCATGTAAATTAAAAGAAGCAAACAGACCAAACCAGAGCAAGTTGAGATGGACGCCTTTCTCCAGTATAACTACTATTGATTACCCTAACAGTGAAGTTCTCAGTGGCTTAAATAAAGTGAAAAGTGTAGACAGACTAAAAGGAGCAGAAAAGGCTGAACTCACAGTCAAATGGAGGTTGACTGCAAAGTACAAATCAGATGAGAATCTATAATTCCTCTTTTCTCAAAGTAGTAAAAAATACATGTATCTACAGTATGTCTACATGAGTCTGTGTATGAGGCTGTAGGACAGAAGTCATATATTTCCTGCATCAGGAAAAGAGCAAAGTGTACCATGGCTCTATTGTGGTGACGATAGCAGACAAACACCCTGCTGACTCTGACAGAAGGGCAGCATGTGAGGATGTAAACCTCCCAGGGTCCTCTGTAAAGACCCTCTGAATTGTTGTAAAATAAAGTTTCCCCTTGTTAATTGAGTGTTGTTAAGAACCAAAGTGATAATGAAGGATTACCGAGTGCTTACACTTGGGTGTTGGAAGCCATGTTAAAAATGCAATGCAGACTAGTTTGCTGTGTGGTGCCAAAAACAAAATTGCAGTCTGTTCTTATTTTTAGGTCATGATTAATTTGGGGTGGTGAGGGTTTTGTGCTGTGTGTTAATTAATGCAAAATAAGCAAGACTATTGAATTTATGAATAACATCATCACAAAGGGAGAAATGGTTGTGCTTACCAGCCCAAGGCTGATATTCAATCATACTAAGAAACATAGTTGTCTGGATATGACAATTATTCAACTTGCATTCTTACTAAGCTTATGTAAGTTTGTTAAATATGAATATTTTTGTTTGCAAGTCCAAACCTGGATGCTTCCTGTTGCCTACTGGAGACTATTTTCATCCACCAAATTCAAATCTACTCACAAATGTGGTGCAATAAATTCATTGCTCTTCTCTATTGAATTTTGCTACTCGTTGGCTTAATGTCTCCTTAAGCTAGTATGTCATGTTGATACCTGGAGGGAATAATATGGACAAAACTCAAATGACTCACCTCTTTCCAGCCTAAGGTTGTCCCTTTCAATTTGGATCATGGTTGCCTTGTGAGGTGAGGCCATTCTGAATGGAAAGATAACTAAAAGCCAGCTTGTTTATGTTCTGTGGTCAGGGGGGAGTTCATGCTCAGCAGCAAAGCTCACTTTTTCTGTGAGTCAATTTTGTGGCATCCCAGAGGCTAGTCTCTCAGATTAGCACAATGGGGATTATCCCACCCAGCCTGTGTTGATCCTTCCACTGGCTGAGAGAAGCATCGCAACTGCACCCAGGACAAGGAGGTGTGGGTGGAAGCAGACTCAGGAAAGTTAACGGAGCACATTCGCTGTGGCCTTAAACCAAGGGACAAAAACAAGTTGACAAATCCGAAATGGCACTGATAGACAAAATGTATAATGAGCTTGCAGATATTTTGAGGATGCCATTTGCCGCAGTTTTATGTATGCCACTAATTTAAAAAACCCTTGCTCTCAAAATAGAAAATAGAAAAGATAGACCTGACAGAATGGTTAAAACGTACAGCATACATTAGTGTTTCACGTATAGATCAACAACTAGAGTAGTAGGATGTTATAATGTCCAACCTACTGACCTGCATCCATCCAGCCCTGTTTGTTTATGGGTTTTCGCAATCCATCGAGTGCTGTAACAACACTATATTCTCGCCTATTTTACAGTCATTCATAGTGTCGAGGTGTGTATAGGAGACCACTAGTGAGTTGCATAAAATTCAATGTGAATTCAACATCAGTGAAATCAGTGTGTGTTTTTCCCAGCAGCAGAGTGAGAGTCCTGTGTATTACTCATACATATACATAGCCCTATGGTACTGTAGAAAGAGAATAGAGGAATAACTGCATGAAGTGATATCTTAGGAGAAAGGTATGTATGGCCTATATTTTCAGTGTCTTTGCTCCGTGTGTGAGGCCTTTGTGCTCTTAAATTAGCACTACAGTGAGTCAGTGTTTACTGTATGCACTGTGTAATTCAATATGTGTCAGTATCCAAACTGTCAGATGTCAGTCTGACTGTCAAGAATGTCACCGAGTTATTTCATGTGCATGACAATTACAGCGAGTCTGACTCTGGCGAGTGGTGCATTGTTGAGTGTATTGAGGGTTAACTGTTGCAGTAATTGTAGTCTCGATTGAAATGCAATGATTGTTGTTGTCAGCAAAAATGACTGCTCTACCTCTGGAGTATATTTAAGAGGTGTCAAACGGGATCCCAGTTGCTTCCAGGAGACTTTGTTGACAATGAAAATAACAGCTTTGGATAGCTTTCAAAATTAAAATGGCAAAGGCTTTTATTGGTAACGCACCACAGTCAAAAGTCCATGACATCATGCCCTTCTCTGTCATTTAACGTCTGTAAGTAGTGCAGGTAATACTAATTGTGCCATTGCCACTGCCAGTTTTGTCTCATTATGTCCTCTGTTTACAGTGTGTGGTATACTGCTCATGCTACAAACTCCACACCCAGAAAGGCCCCGGGCCCATGCAGGAATCAAACCTAGAAAGATTCGAGGGTGCTAACCACTGTACCACCGTGCCACCCAGGATGGAACAATACAGTCAGGTGTGATATCCAGATTGCAAGAGCTGCTGCTTCTGCTTAAAGGTAAAACGTATCACCACATTTCATAAATAAAAGTCACTATCTCCAGTCATACATTAGGCAGACCCAAGTGGAAATTACATTAGATTTAAAGGGACTACAAGGAGTTTAGGAAAGCGATGTGTTTTCACCTTACATTTCCCATGAGCCTCCGCGCGCACGGTGAAATTCTTGGACCTTGGGCCGACGCAAGGCGGGCGAAAGCAAAAACATTTGCCAAGAATGTTTTCAAATCAAGAATGAAAGTCAGAGGTTCGAAGACGATCAGATACCGTCGTAGTTCCGACCATAAACAGTGATTCCCATGACCCGCCGGGCAGCGTCCGCGAAACCGAAAGTAGGAAATGCTGGGCGAGTCGACCACTAAATAATAATATCAAAATAATAGGGCCGGGACTCGATTAAAAAAATTAATCGAATTAATTAGAGGCTTTGTAATTAATTAATCGCATTTTAATCGCATATAAATATTTGACCTGAGAACAGTGAGAAGCATTTTTTTTCACATGGATTTTAGTATACCATTGAATGACTGAATACATAAGCGTAAGCATTCAAGGTGGTACTTAACCAAGACCAACAGACTAGGGATGCAAATTATCGATTAATTCATTAATCGATATTTGATACATACAGATGAAATGGTCTTTCCTTCCAATACACTATGATGATTACTGTAGTATTTAACTAGGCTACTTAAATCACAGTAGCATAAACTGATTTGTTGAACTCAGCCTGATGTAAACATTAATAAAACTCAGTAACCAATCACACAGGCAGCTCCATGTTGTCCCTGTGTGATGTTCAGGGACAGGTCAGGACAGTCTGAAGACAGACAGCTCTGAGGGTGAAGTCCTATCATAATGAGATGAGATCTGCACCTGTGACAGTGACAGGTCATAGATATAGCGCTGCAGCTGAGCAATTAGCGCTATCTACTGTAGCACATTTAGCGTGCGCCCGTGTCTGTGTATCTATGTGCAGGCAGAGATCAGAGATGGTGTTTTAAATAACAATGCTAGCGTTTCACCAGCTCTCATCTCCGCAAGTCAGCCTCTCAAACTGCCGCCTCTCTCGCGTGCGGGCGCACCACACGTAGACACAAGTGAGAAAAAAAAAAACCTTTTTAATAAGTGCGATTAAAATGCGTTAATTTTTTTTAACGCGTTAATTTTTGTGTAATTAATTAATCGTAATTAATGCGTTAAAGTCCCGGCCCTACAAAATAACTATAAAGACAAAACGATATCAAAAATTGACCCATTAACAAGTGAGGGTAACGTACAGTAGATTCATCCACGTTAATATGAGACTCTTTAATAACCAAAAGCAAACTCCTCGGGGTCTATTTAAAAACAATACCAGTCCACCTTTGACCAAAATCTGAAGTATTGCCAATCATTTTCGCACAGTTGTTGCTGAATTATTTGCTCATCTCAGCATTTTATTTTCAACTTTGGTTGTGCTAACAAATTTTGTGCGTATATTGTACATATTATTTACCCCACATTGATTTACTTTTTTATCACTGATCGGAAAGTATAAGATTTTTTAATAAATTTGGTGTGCTCAAAGAGCTATGTCTACAGTTCAGTGTTTCAGTGGTGGGTTTCTGTCTAAGCTGAAGGGCATGTGGTTGTTGACATACAATTAATGCTATTATTATATGAGACAAAGGAGCATGACTGTTTGTGCGGTGCTGTGTACGAAAACAAATTGGTAATGCAGTGTATTTATCACTGTTTGCTAGGACATTTTAAAATATTGCGTCACTTCTGACTGTATTGCGTAAACATTTCATTTATTATATATAAATATGTGCATAGCTATAGTTAGACTCATTGTATGACTCACAAAGTCATTTTTTCCGCTCATTGAAGCACAGACATTTACATAATGTTGTGTTTTGCTCACAGTAGAAACACATTACACCCACCTTTGAGCTGCAGTATAGGTTTGATTTGCATTTTTTGCTGAAAGCAATCACTCTATTGAGATCCTTTATTTTTCCGTTTCCTTACGTTTTTGTTTTTGACGCGCTACCCATCCTACGCTCTTGCATCTAGAAACTGTGCTAAGCATGTTAAGGACATAGTTGCTACGACTTTTGATGCAGATCTGCAACAGCTGATTTTATATGGATTTTTGTTTTGTGGTTTTCTTTGTGTTTCTGTACAGTTTAATCACTCGGGGGTGCTATCAAAGAGAACGATAATTACTGCTACTCCCAGATAGTGATGGGTCAAGAGTTGCAGGAACAGCAAGAAAGCAGCATGCTTCAGCAGTAGCAGCAGCAACAGCCACAGCTTGCAGCAGTGACACACATTTTCTGTAAAAAAAAATGTATATCTTAGTTATTATGTATGTTGGTTTTAGCAATATTAGTAGCAGTAGTTGTTATAAATCTTTCCCACAAAAAAACCTGTCCCTCCAATTTTCAGCTACTGCTTATGGATTTAGGCTCACAAAATAAAGATGAGTAAGTAGCAGTCAGCTGAGTTTTCATAATGTTGAGAAGTGAGTCACTCACACCAAGGCTAAATCCCATTGTGTGGACCATGGACTACAGGACTGAGCGTTTACGAACTTGGATGACACATTTCTAAGATCCGAAGGCTGCGAGTCCACAAGAGGCTAAGTGTCTGGGTTAGGAGAGAATGTGCCTGTCATTATGAATCATAAAGAGAAACAAATGCAATCTCAACTACCCAGATATTTCATCACTAAATGAAAGGTCCAAAAGTGAATAGAACATGCTTATAAAGGCATTAGTACACACTCTCTCCTTCAGACACTAACAGGAATACAATTCTAGTTAAACCTTAGCTTGGAGGTTAAAGATTTGTGTGCAGTTTTGTTATTGTGGGCATCAGGTGGGCACCTCCTATAACAAGTGTTTTTAGGCATGTACAGTACAACACCTCCAGGACTCTCAACAATGAATCACAGCATCCCAGAACCACCCCCATCTCCTGTATACCTGCTCCGAGGATATATACATAAAAGCATCAGGTTGGATACTGAAAATTGTTGTTGCATCACCTAACACTGGTACTGTAATGCCTGAGCTATGTAAATCATTTATACTCTAGTTTAGCATCTGGTACTATGGAATATGCTATTTTTCTATTCAGTAAAAGCATAGCAGTTACGGCCCATTTCACTTTCACATCTCGAGGAGATGGAACTGATTCTGTATTTACTTTAGAAATCAAGAATTTTGTTGGGAGCTATACTAAAAGAGACAGATCAGATTATTTTACGGAGGTTTGTTTGAGGTACTCATGCATAGTCGGTGTATTACCTGCAATAGATTCAGAGCAGCGCACTGCTGGTTAGGGAAGGCAGCAGGGAAGATGTTACACTAACAGAGCAATGTGCCACTGTCCTCAGGGCCAGCAGATAAAAGTGTTTCAGACACTTTTAAAAGAGGCCGACCATAAAAGTCCCATATCCCTTAAAATGTGTGATTCGTGAAGAATATTTTCAGTGCATTTTCTTCCAAAAGAAGCACTACTTTGTTACAACATTTTTCTAGTGTCGCCCTTATACTATGCTTATATGATCTTACTGTACATACTGTAGACAGGTGTGTGGCCTTCCACTTCTAGTCGATTACATTTAACACAGGTGGACATGATCATAAGAAATAGGTGTCATATTTCAATTTTTCATTTTCCAAAATTGGGCACTCGCTGCCTGCACTGTAATTGCTGTCTGTTTGTTTGTCCCGATTTATAGGTTACACCTTTTGTTGTCCAGAGCTCATGGACCTTGTATTGTATGTAGTTGCCAGGGAGATTTGCGGCACAGCTGCAGAGTCTGAGTTCATGACTTGCAGTGTTGCCAGTATAATTTTGATGCTGCCATCTTAGCTCCAACTTTTACCTCCACCAGAAAATAGACTCTAAAAAATGCAATTCCACCATAATGCCCTAAATTTCTGGACTGTGAAGCCTTTATAGCCCCTGAATACTCACAGAAAGTACTTGATAAAGGTCCAAATGGATTTCTTCTGTGCAGGAGGAGGAAGTGGTTCCTAAAAAATGTTTTTATTCTTTTATTATTGATTGGTCAAAGATTATTGTCAATTATTTTTCATCAATATTATTTTCTTTTTTTATTTCAGTGCTTTTACATAGTCTGTTCGCCTCAGCTTTAACTGATCAAGTAACTGTTTAGGTCTATGAAATATCATGAATTGCCCAACTGAGATCAAGGGGACTCCAGATTTATGGCTTTTTCCGATCAATCCAAATATACAGCCGGGAAAATAAGTGTTGAACACGTCAATAGACTTGCATGGTGAGCATGCCGGTCGGTTGAGTGCATTACTCCATTGTTTTTTTTTACAGCTGTTTCTGCTGATTCCAGGTCTGTCTTAAGCTCTCTGTCAGGGCTCCTTGGCTCTTGGACAACTGTTCTTAGTTTTTGACACCTGGTTGTGGCCAGTTTATGGTGAAATAATGTTCTTTTTAGTTCCGGATAATTGATGATATTTCTTTGCACTGACAGGAGACAGGACTTTCTAAATACTGACAGACTCCAGCTGCTTTCTTGGCTTTCTGTACCTTTTTGCGCCTCCTTTTCTTCATGTGTTCAATACTTATTCCCTGTGTCGTTTCACTTTATTACACATAACTTAATTTATGGACATAAATGTTTGTATATGTGCATTACTTGGGTTGTTGCCAACATCTGGTGAAATTTTCATGTCATTAGAATCTATCAGAAATATGTTTTCTGAGAAAAATGTTGATGCGTTAGTATCAGAAAGTAGAGAAATCAGGAAGCCTTCACATTTGTGAAGTTGGAACCAGCAAATGTTTGGATTGAAAAATAATTAAGTTGTAGTTATTCATTAATTTTCCTTCGATGGATAGATTGAATAATCAACTAAGTGTTTCAGCTCTATTTCAAAATACTTCAACTCAACTTGATACATTTTCCTGTCCACTGAGCAGATTAGATAAGCGTGTATAAATAAATAGCTGCAACAGTGTTGGTGGGCAAACAATGAAATTTCCCCTCCTCCATTCTGACACAATTAATACAACTGATGGCACAACATACACGGTGACAGGCATTTTAATTGGCTTTCACTTAAGTGATGCAGTTTATAAAATCACGATGCCTTGTTGTACAGTGAGGTTGACACCAGAACAAGGATTTAGTCAATCAATTCATGTAACGACTGTCTCACACGTGAGTGAGCATGTTGATATCCAGTATCAACTTCCATTAAGTACTGATTGCGTTGTGGATATGTAATGTCACACCTTTTGCTGCCTTTTTTTTAAATGAATATTGTCTATTGGCAGGAACATTTTTGTTGATTGTTATACTCGAGGCTTACCCTATGTGTGACAGAAGACAGTACCAGCAATCTTAGTGGGAAAGTTCAAGATAAAGGCCAAAAGGTCACAATTCATAATCACAGTGAGTCGGTATCACAAAATCAACAGTAGTTTCAACGTATGCAACTTACATATCACACAAATAAATGACGGTAAACTTTAAATTAATTCTCCTTCCATCTCTCTCTCTCTTTCTCTCTCCCTCTTTCTCACTGTCACTCACATCCAACTATCACCTTGCCAGCCACCTCCCTCAGAGACAGTCAAGTTTGATGGTTTGATCAGACAAAAAGGGAAATTACTATCAAGGGATTTTCTGATTGATGGCTCTAGCTATCCGTCAGTACACCACAGCAGGACATGGGGAGGGGATGTAGCATGGCATTTGTAATACAGATTCAACACAAACAGGGTTGGCAGTTTGGCACACTGCCATCTACATACATCTTACACCAGCTAATTCTATATGAACACGTCAAGTGATTTTGTATTAGTGTCATGCTTGTCTTCTTTCTCTGTGCAGCGCAATACATCAGCATTTGACTAGCATCTGAGCACTGTCGAGGGCTGGGCAGCAAATCTGGAAATATGGAGACGTAGCACTCCTGTTGTAAGTACTGTCACAACCATATACTGTAGTAGTTGTAACATGACGGCTTAGTTAATTGTTGCTGCTAATTACTGAATAGTATTAAAAAGTGCTGCTATTTACGGTATCATTTAATGTTTATAACATTATTTTTTAACTGTAATATGACATTTCTAAAGATCATTGTGGATTATGGATTCTTTTACAGCCAAGATAGTGTTGTAAGAGGGAGAAATGATTTTATAATGGCTTCAAGATAATGTGACTTGAAGCAATCTGTTTTTGAAAAGAGCTTTTTTACTTAAACATTTGTGGTGAGATAAGGCTAAGAAAACAAAACTGTCTCCTTCTCTCTCTACATTTTTTTGCTTCTTTCTGTCAAAATGGCAGACGCCTAGGGAATTGAAAATGATAGCCACTTGTTTGTGGGGGATTTTAGCAAAGGGGGGGGGGGGGGGGGGGGGGGAGTGCACCTCCAACGCAAAGTCTTGGCTTAGCGACTGATTTTGTCTGCAAACTGAGTCGGCAGGAACTTGTCATATTCATTTGCTTCAGGAGACAACACAGTGCAGCACCCACAAGCTCCTGAATTCAGCCTGCCTCTCCTTCTCTCCCTCTCTCTTTTCCCTCCGCTCTTCTTTTCTCTGTGTTTCTGGTGTGTGGCAGCATGCTGACTTGCACCTTAAAAGGTCTTTGGCAAGTGTGTGAATAGAAAATTGTGCCCAAACCTTTGACCAAAGTCTCCCTAAACAGTGGGGCTCTGCCTGCAACCATGAATGACACAGGCTATATTTGTGGCACTCCTGCACCTCGGCACCTTGGCACCCTGCAGTAGAGAGACGAGCTTTGAAATGCAACAGTGCCCCCACTTGGTTGCCAGAGGAATCACACCAACAACAGGTCGGCATTCTTGTGGGCCACATGAAGTAAAATGGGTTGGAAACTTGTCAGAGGTTGACTTCAGGAGCAAAGTGGCAGATGCTTGCGGTGATTTGTGGGGATTTTTAGACAGCTGTGAAGTTGACAGTGTTGCAGGGTCTGCAGAACATTCAGCTCGGTGGCTAACAAGGCGTAGAGGGGGCCTCAGAGGAAATAGAGCTATCCCGGAGGTAAGAGGTGAATGCTGACATGGTGGAAATTAATTCCAACCTGAAATACCTGTGGCTAGTCGGTGTGGTGAATATGTCACAGGATTTAGACACTGTTGCATTGCTTTTGATCTCTATTAGCCTGCTGTCATATTGGCCATGGTGAGGTGAAATGCTGTAGACGCTGTAGTACTATACTTACTGGGAACCCACTCGACAAAGCTGCAAGCTTTTGATTCCATGCAGATATGAGAGCATGCACAGACAAATCTAGAAACGTGACAAGTGACATCATCTCCCCTTTGCGTATCGATAAAATGGCTTTGAGATGTTTAGATGGGCAGTAGTGTTAACGACTTATTTTTGCAGTGTTAATTATCATATTAACATGCACTGGCAATGATAATGACCAACACATTTTTTTCCCTGGGTGCGTGTGACATTTGAAAGATGACTAAGGTAAGCTACGGGGCAGTTCATTCAGTGAAGAGGAGACATCTTTCTCCTCTAACCATTTGACTCATCCCCTGCTACATTTAGATTTGGGCAGTATGCAACAAACTGAATAGCATTAATTCTCGATGCAAGTTGATGGTAAATTCTGATGTCCTAACAGTGACTGCATGCAAAGAGAGCAGCAGTAAAAGTTCAAATTATTCAAGCCTTCTCCCATGCTTCATCACAGACTCTCAAGCGGAAAGCAGATTTGTCACAGTTTACCTCTTGAATACATTCTTTTTCTTAAAATATCCTCCAATTTCCCAAGGTCCTTTTGAAAAACGATAGATGATTGGAAAACACTGTATTAAAAATGGTGTAAACAGCCAGACAGGTTTGGCAGACTAAATTTAACTGATACCAGAAAATGTCTTTAGCTTTTCTTTTTTATGAGGGGGACAGGCGGCCCACTTAGCTTAACTGTTCAGTTTATGTATTTACTTATTTCACATCAGTAGCTGGAAAGAAGAGAAGGAGGCACAGGAGAAAAGGCTTTTACAAAAGCTTTGATGCAGGGGTGGGGGCTTACTCACTTGGGGTGCAGCTTTTTACTCCATTTTTAAAGCCATTGCATGGCTGTGTGAATTTAAACACCTCAAACAGATATGCGTGTTTACTTAGGTAAATAAAAAAATATCACACTGTAACAAATGCTCCATTACTTTACATTTACTTTTAAGGGATACATCGCCCAAAATCAATAATTCACCAATTTTCTACTCACCGTCATGCCAAGGAAGAGTTTGGAAAACGTTCAGAGTTATCAAAACACTTTAGGAGTTCTAGGGTGGGGTCCGGCTGGCAACGGATGTTTGTATAATGGCGGCGGATAGAGCTCAGTTTTGAATCGTCCTGACCCAAGTGTCCTGAAACCGCGACAAAGTTGTTTGGAAAAAATTAATTTGATCTCTGTTTTTAGCCTTGTTGTAGCAGTAGCTCCCAGTGGCTCTGTTGATGTTTGTGCACATGCGCAAGATTTGCTGCGAGATGTTCTTCCGTGTTTACATCATACATCCAATGGTTTATAACGACGGACAAAAATCTTGCAGCAAATGCGCACAAACATCAACAGAGCCACTGGAACATACTACTACAACAAGGCTAAAAACAGAGATCAAATTATTTTTTTCCAAACAACTTTTTCATGTGGTGGCTTCAGGACACTTGGGTCAGTACAGACGAGCAGTATGGAGGTATCTGGATGTTTCATAGTGTGTGTTTTGGACTTGATTGATTCAAAAGAAAAATCCGTTGCCAGCCGGACCCCCCCCCCCAGATCTCCAAAAGCATTTTGATGACTCCAAACTAGGGATGCACATTTTGAATTTTTTTTCTGACCGATAACCGACGCTCGTTAACCGATTACTAACCGTTAACTGATAAGACGCTCGTGGCACACGTGTGTATTTAACGGCAAAAAAAAAAATTTGATCGCTCCAATTTTTTGTTTTTTTTTGCTGTGAAATATGACTGCAGGCACGTGGAAGTCTGCACGTGTCGACACGCCCACATATTAAACTAATAAAAAAAATACATAACCGATAGTATTAATCGGTCAAAGTTCTTGTCATCGGTTAACAGTTAAACGGTTAATCATGTGCATCCCTAAAAAATTGGCGAATTATCAATTTTGGGTGAAGTATCCCTTTAAATAAAAACCCAAACAAAAAACATATAGTAGATAGAAGTAATCAACACTCATACTAGGGCCAGTTGTTCCGTTCCATGCTGAAGCAACACATATGTCATCACGTTGATATAGAGGGATTATTTGTTTACCAACACTGCAGCTGCACGCATAACCTGATTGCAGAAAGAACAGCACCTTTTAACTGTTTGACCGGTTGTCATGGTTAGCGATGTTGACATACGCAAGGCACGACGTAATCATTACGTGACTGTTTACACGTGGTTGCAGAAATATTTTAGAGTCATTCCTCCACTTTAACCACCACTGTTATTTTCAAAACTGAGACGAGCTGGGATTAAGCTGTGTAATCCTTTTTGCCTATACTGTAAATGACCTAAATGGTCCGTTATCAAGTACTGTAGGTCTACATTGCGAAACATTCAACTGCCAGCTTGCCATTTATGCATTTGCTAGTATGTAGTACTACTGCATAGACTTCACAGTTGTCAGTCATGTTATTGAGTTTGTTAGTATTATACTTGCAGGACAAAGTATTGCTCATTCATTGTGCGTCGTGAATAAAGTGATTCTCATTCAGAGAGGATGTGAGATAATAAAATGCTATGAACCAAATATCCAATTGGTATTCTGTCTGCTGAGGTTCCTGTAGCTGTGGAAAGGAGAGGCTAGTGCTCATCCAAACCCATTGCTATCTGTTATCCTGGACTATTTGTACAGACGGGTAGATGGACAGCTAGTTTATTGATCACAGATCGACAGATTTAGTGGTTTTCGTAAACGTCTGTTCATGCCATGGTGCTCATGTATTCATGAAGAATACATATTAAAGTAGAATGAAAATACTGGACGTGCAAACTCCCATAAATAATAAACTACTTAGCATAAAATCTTTGGCGCAGTAAACATTGTTTTCCCCTGAACATTGTATGACCTCCAAAGTTCACCATCACCAACTAGGTGTCTGTCTGAATATGTTTAGAATATTTCCTGTATACAGTTTGACAGATAGGAAACAAACAACAGCCCCCGGGAGATACTTCCCATGTGAGCGCCTTGCTGTGCGGATATACACATGTGAAGACACACACTTCTCTCTCTACCGCTCTCACACACACACACACCTAATCACACAGGGAAAAAAAACAAATTCCCATGTGACTGTCAGCACATGGGGGTTTCAGTCTCAATCATCTCAAAACCGCATCCTCTCATCTGTGTTTCTCTTAGTCGCCGTGTCTCTTTTCCATCTTTCTCCCACTTGTTCTACCACCCAAATGACCCCCCACACACCCCACCTCCTTATTTCTTGTTGGTGTTTGGTGTGCCTCTGCTAAGCCTTTAGATACACAGCCCTCTGCTCTCTTTGATAATCTTACACCGTGTCTTCCTCGCCTCCAGTTCCCCTCCAGCGCTGGGTTGCTGCCTGGTCCAGCTGGCTCCTGACAAACTGAATGACTGACTGATTGGCTTGTTTATAAGCATACTGCAGAGGCCTCCCTCTCTAATTCAACTGCAATAGATCTTAACTGATGTCAGTCTTCTTAGAGCCACAATGATGGCTCCAAGAAGTTGGCTAAAGTCGATTACAAAGGCAAATTAGTGATGAGGTTGATCCAACGCCAAACTGACGACTAAATCCATGAAATAATGGATAATGAATAAAGAAACACGGCTTTTCCTATCTGTAAAATGCAATAGAGGCTGATGTGCCATGATAAAGGTGAAGCTGTCAAACAAATGCTGCTTATGTGGAGAAGGATGCCTGGAGCTGCATCACAGAGGAATGCAGCAGCAATCGGCCAGAAATGTCCTCCAGCCCTGGAGAGCTACTGCAGTGTTAACAGCATAGCACTCACTGATTATGACTCCTGTGCAGAAACTGTGCAGTGTTGTTTTTGAGACAGTGGTTAAAATGTACTGTAAGCCCAGGCCAGTGCAAGATAAAGCAGCTCTGCCACTTAGGCAAGACCGGCTGCCGAGCTGAGACTGCAAGGAGTGTGACTGACTGCTGCACTGATGAGAGGGACTGGGTTGTAAATTTTGAATAAGATGCTGGTAGCTCCATGTTTTGGTTCACAAAGGCAGCTGGAGGGACAATTTCTTCAGGTGGAGCACAGAAGTATCCACGTGTTTGTTGTGTAAGCATCTGTTAACACAAAAGAGTTGGATTTTCAACTATGACTAACTTAACAGTAAAAATTACAAGTTAACCAACATGGCTGATAATAATAATTTAAAAGGACAAGGACAACTGATTATTCACTATTACTACTACCTTTAAGTTTGACCGGAAGTAAGTCTGGTTGCATTTCCACAGTTTTGCTGTCGTCCTGGCCATGTGCATCTTTACAACGAAGCAGACGAGAAATCAATCAGTAGAGCGGTGGATAGCGTTATATATCATATACGATGTTAAGACGTGTATATTTGTGTAGTTTAATCCGTCATAAACAAGTGCGGGGCAGACCTTTCCTGCATGTCATTCCCCCTCTCTCTGCCTCCCCATTTCCTGTCCATACTGTGTGCTATCAAATAAAGGCAAAAATGCCCAAAAAAAATATACTTAAAAAAAAAAAAAACAAGTGCGGGGCGCGTTTTTGTGCACCGCGACAAATCTTGCAAGGTTGTTTTCGAGCCAAGAGACTCAATAATTGACATACACGTGGAAGGCAGAGAGCCTCCGTTCTTCCTCATAACAAGTTAAGCCATTTATTATACCATCACAAATACTCCAAAGCTGTTTAATAAGGTAAAAAAAAATAAGGTACAAATCCTTTGCATTGAACATATTCTTCGGTTGTTTTCTTTAAAAAATCTCTTAAGTCTTTCAATTATTTTTGGCAGCGCACTAACTGACTGCCTCTGCTTTTACCTGCTTCCAGTCTCATAAAGTGCAAGTGCCATTGCATTGGGTTGAGCTCTTGTGTTTCAGCAATTATCAGGGTTTAATCGCATGCACAGAGATTCAGGGGCAAAAGAAACACCCAACAACTGATCAGATAAAGCCAGAGGACCATTGTTGTGCTGGGTTTGTACTTGTTAGCAGCACAGAGAGGGCATTGTTTTTGCAATTATGTTCAATCTAATGTATTATCAGTGAAATACTACAACCAACAACCTAAACATGTTCACAATTTATGAATATTTATCAGGTACGGAACAACATTGACTTTGTGAATGAACCCTACATGCGAAAATCTGAAACCAATGGAGTCAGCACAGCCGTCAGCCAGAGTTATCCAGATTGTGATTCTTATCAGCACCGATTAATTGGCCAAACCAATTAATTGGTCAACCTCTGGAGGGGTCACACTTGGACTGTGAGGTTTGATCTAATGTGATGTTTTCTGCGAGCCCAGTCCTGGCACAAGCATGTAGCCCACTCTAATCGTACACTACTCTATTGACAGGCACACAGAGACAGTAAAAACACAGAATAAGGACTGCATAGCTGGCCCAGTTGACCGCTGGGTCAGCTCTCTCTCATGGGAGAGAGAGGGAGAGAGAGAGAGAGAGAGAGAGAGTGCGCAGGGCAAGGAGAGGATGCCACTTCACTGAAGTGCAGCCATAAAACTGTGGCAAAGATCCTTCAGTTATTATGAGAAGAGTAAAAATATTTTTACACACAAATTAGGCTGTGGTGGGCGAAAGGACAGGTATGGGAGGGGTAGAGCAAATGGAGATTGGCCACTAGTTATTCTATTGTCATTGTCTCAGGTGAATAAAAAAGGTTAAATTAAACTGGGTTGCCAAATATAGGTGGGTGGCTGTCAATATATACCTGGGCTGCCAGCCCAAGTAAAGTTTATGTGTGGGAAACACTGCATGGGAATGGAAATGGGGACTGCAAACTCTAAGGAGGCAATCAATTCTTAAAGATTTTGTGAACTACAACAGAAGGCTTTTAAGTATAAATCACAACAGTGTTTAAATCGTGTGTCAAGTGAACTTTTGACCTTTGCGAATTTAAATAGCCAACTTTTTGATGGAATTGTTGGCCAGCTTCATTAATGAAACCCCACATCTGCACATCATCCCGTGCCTGAAGACCAGCTGTAGAGGTGACCTGGAATCGATGAAGCAGATGGTTTTTCCAGCCTGATTTCAGGCTTCTTGGCAAGCAGAAAGGAGAGCCCCGGTTCAGAAATGAATTTCAGCAATTAGGTCTGCAGGAGAAACAATCACAGTTATATAGACAAGAGTAAAAAAGGCAAACTTAAGTAACAAGTAACAACACCATGCTCAAAAGGTCCTTAATCTAGTTGCTACAGGTCCTCAGGGATACAAAAGATTCCCAGTGTAATTAAAGAGACAGCTGGATGCTTTGCAAACAGCGGTGAAGTAACTGTTTCATCATTCCAATATATGGCTTCATTGATTTGCTCTTTCTTTTGCAGCATCTGTTTATCATCATACCATAATCCTGCACATTCCCGATGGGGATATATTCATGAGATACACTTTTTTCTCCATACAAACTTTTAGCTATGCAAGCATGAGCTGTGACACATAGTGTATTTAAGAAATATATTTTTCTGAACACAAGTCTCATTTCTTCAAAGTGTGATCAAAGCATGTTTAATATGTCAGAGTGAATCACTACAGAATGATGAAACAAGCTGCAAACAAACACAAAGCACATTTGAGACCACAATTTTGCTTATAAAGCACATTATTGTAGCAAATTCAAATCCCGCATAGCTGAGGGAGCCTTCGGTTAGATTAAGTTGCCAAAGGGCCCCAATTATCAGGCTTGCGTGCCTCTGCAATGCACCACATCCATAAATGCAGCAGTCACCCTCTTCACTTGAGCCCAACAACCCTCCTGCCAGTTCAAAGTCTATGGAAAGACATCAATGTATGAAAAATCTCAAGGACAATCAATAATCAAGTTGCGGCCCCTTCCTCAGACACAACAGCTTAGGAGGCTAAATTGGTTGACCAGAGTGTATGATGAACAATTTTCGAGCCCTATTGGACTTCAGCGGCCGTCAGAAAAAGCTCTCACTCCACACCAGGTAATGGTTAACTGCCCTCCCCAGCAATATTAGATGTCATTCAGTGGGCTGCCGTGGGGACGGCAATTACCCTTGTGCTAATGTCTGCCTGCCCACTCCCTCCCCGTTGCCCACTGGCTTCATGATTTCTGCAACTGGCTCCGGCTGGCCGCGGTGTTTACAGTGGAGACCTCATCAGACACAGATCCTCCAGATTAGATCAGAACTCTGACCTGCACGTCTGAGCCGGCTCGGCCTCCGGCTAATGGCCACAGCTGGCCGGAGATCAGGTGAACACAAGCACATACACATAGACACAAGCACATCCGCGCACATATACACACACCTTTTATACGGACACACACCCACATCATCACAATTACAGCCATTAAAAGGCAGACATGGACACTGATATACA
The DNA here is from genome assembly GCF_905171665.1 of Trachurus trachurus. Lineage (NCBI taxonomy): Eukaryota > Metazoa > Chordata > Actinopteri > Carangiformes > Carangidae > Trachurus > Trachurus trachurus. The sequence continues at coordinate 6,328,321 of NC_139894.1, read as the reverse complement.
CATATACAATAGGGCTGTGTGAAATTATGATTCGCACAGTGCAATATTCTGCGTATTATTTTCTGAACAAATCAGTTAATTGTTTTGCTCCATAAGATGTCAGGGAGAATACAATAAAAGACGACCCATTACAATTTCAAAAATCCCTGTTTGACATTGACAAATTGCTTGTTTTGTCTAACAAACAATACAGAAAGATAAAAGAAAATTCAATTTGTTGTTACAGAGGACAGGCCACCTTCAAAGGGTGAAAGCAGTGAACTCTGGCATTTTTGTTTAGAAAATTGATAATAAATGACCGCAAGTAATTAATCAGTTGCTACGTAAATGCCAAAGGTATCTTTGCAGTAATTTAGAAATTGTGTCTCCATTACATCATTTATCTTTTGGCACATAACTTGGTTAATAATAGCCATATTTAAAGTTTTTTTTATTTTTTTTTCTATCAAAAGTATTATCAGTCTTCTTAAACTGACAAATATACATTTTTAATATCGGCTTTAAGAGTCCGTCGTTGTTTGTGAGCTAACGTACACAAATGGAACAATTTGCTGCTTGTACAGACTTTACAGGGGGAGTAAAAGATCCTCACAGTGCAACTAATTGATGTTCATTGTGTAACATACAAATAAACACAGTGTAGCGTGTGGGTGCACTCTGCATCACATATGCAGCGGACGCTGGGGAAATCAGCTTCTATAGCTTGTGCTGATGAGACAGAAGCTTATGGGCTAAATACTTTGCCAGCCAGCACTCATACAGCACATAGCTTACACATCTTGAGCTCAAAGAAGCAGCAGATGGGAGGAGGACATGGGCGATAATTGCACTTCTTCTTCGGAGACATTAGAATCAATTTTTATTCATGCCATCAGTGCATGAAGTTCATGTGCTTTCACACGCACTGTAGGCGCATGGACACGCGTCTGACTTAACATATTACCCGAGCTCCTTGACTTCCTGGCTCCCTGTTCTTGCACTTCACACATGTAGCTGCCATTCAGCCTTTTTACATCTAAGCCACAGTCACAAGGGCCCCCCGACAGAGTCAAAACCACGACCCCAATTTCACTGGCAGTGAGTGGATGACTGAGAACTGTCACCTTTGTTCAGAAGTAACAGTGCGTCCATCTGCTTTCAACACTCCATAGGAGCCTGCGTGTGGCTCTCTTGTGCCCATACGACGATTTAAAGGAAAGTGTGCCTTAGTTTGCTTTGTATAGGATGAAGCCTTGTCAGGAAAGAGAGGGATTACTTCACAGCAGGAGCCAAGCCCTCATTTATGTCTCTCGGGTTTAAAGCCAGAAATTGAGATGCAGTTGTAGAATTGCTGCAAAGAGATTTCAGGTATATGAGAAATTAGAATAGAATTTTGCAGGGAGACACCCTGACGTTCATGGACATAAACAGCACAGGCGCAATACAACTTAACTTTCAGTGAAAGGTGGAGAGCCGAGGGTATAAAATATACATTCGTCTATATTTAACGCTAAAATCTCCATTACATTGTGTATTTAAATATGCAAACACAAATTTGCAAATGCGAGGACTGCAAGCTACAGAGCATTATGACGATAGTGAGCAGCAGTGTACCATGTGGAAGTTAGACATGAGTAGGTGACAGGAAACGGGGGTATTTAAAGAACTGGATCCAGAGTGAAGCTGGCACAGGAACGCTGGCTAAGATAGGCCTTCTTCCTGCTGTCTTGGGATTGAATAAAGCAGGGCATATATATTTCTGCCAGAGTTAGCAGACTGGTTATATTTGCTATAAGTTATTTGCTTATTCTCTCCTCATACTTTCCCCATATGGAGGTATTTTAGTCAGGGTGTTGCAATGAAAGTGATTAAAGAGGTGAGAACTGATGCAATAATGTGCTATATCGTGTGCTCCAACGTTCATTTATTTTTCAAAGGTAATTAAGCTAATGGTTTTGTACAGTGCCCTCCATATACCTGCATGTATACCCTCAAGCCTGCTTGTGATTTCACCCCATTTATCTGTCATCACCCATTTTTGAATTACAGAGCTGTCAGAGAGAGAGTTCCTCACTTCTCCATACAGCTGTGTGTTGGCTAAATGATAGTTCAGTTCACTTCATTTCCACTGTTGCCTATATCTTTGAGCAGGGAACCGCAGGTGCCCTTTCAAGTAATCCATTTCCTTGTCCCGTATTTGCATATATGCATAATGCATGCCAAAATGGCATCCCTACGAGAGGGTCCAATGAGAGAGCACTATTTTTAGTATGCACCTGGCATCAATGCCACCCATCCCGATATCTCAGGTTCAATTACAAAGGTTTGGTGCAGCAGCAGCAGCAAAGACGGTACAAAGAGTGGGATAGATGTTATAGAAAATTTGGTCGGCCCTGCTCTCTGTTCCTCAAATTTCCTCACAGTGCAATCAGGCAAATGAAAATATTAACATGCTTGATGCTTCTGAACAAAACATCACTCAGTAAAGGCAGCAGTGTGAGAATAAAGGATGCCGTCATCACCTCTGTACAAAGGAAATGCAGAAAAAAAAACATATAACAAAGGGATGGAAAGAAATTGTACTATTTTTCATTTTGACATATCCTCTGTGAGTTTTGTCTGTCTATACATGTTCTCCTTGACACACTCATCTTGTGCTCAACTCGATTTCATTCAGCTCAGTGGGCTTTGCAGTCCTGACAAGATAATTTTGTCAAAGTAGAACAGTAAACATATTAAAATCTTAAGGCTGATTTCCACTCTTTTTTTTTTTTTTTTTTTTGCAGTTTATAGATTTTATCACACGAGTAAATATAGCAAACTCCATTCCAAGATAAGTCAAGCGCCGTATTGCTGTGAATTTCATCTCTAGCTCTGTGTTCCTATCTTTGTCTCTATCAATTTTTCTTTCACTCCGTATTATCAGACTGACATGTCAGTATATTTGCTGTTTATTCACTGGGTGGAATTCAAATAAGGACCATCCAAACAAAATATCTTAACCTTATAGCATAAGACATTTCCCAGACAAGTAACCTTTTTTTTTTTTTTTTAATCCCGTGGTCTACTTTTGGGGCATGAGTTGTGTGTGAAAGAAGTGGGGCAGCTTCCTTTTGAATGACATTATCTTGAACAAAGTCCATTCGGCCTACCTGGTCTGCAGAGCACAGATTTCTCTCCAATTTCATGCTGGGCTGATAAAACTTCCTGATAAAGTTTAATGTTTCCTTTAATCACATTGACAAATGCAAAACCTTTTCTATTAATCCGTTGCATCATGCTGTATTCCCAAAAAGTTCCTGAATTACCAGGTGCATAAATGCGCACGTGGGCGTCGGTGAATGCAATGACGGTAAGTCTATTGTAGTATGAGGGGACGGACTGAGATTGCTATCTCCATGATGGATTGCCAAGTGCAGCTGCTTTAAAATACTATTAGGACATAGTACCCAGCTTGCTAAAGGGTGTTCGCTAATGTATTACTTCTCTTGGGACCAAGTTTGTGTCTGCTCCAGTTTAAAACTTTGCAACAAATGCACCTACAAAACAAGACACAAGGGTTTCTTTTCTCTCTGTCTTCCTCTCTCCCTGTCTCATAGCCACTTGTGTAGAGGAAGAGGAACTGCAAGAAAGCTGATACAAGAAACAACCGGTCACACTTACTGCAGCATCTCCAGCTCGCCTTGTTTTGGCAGAACAGTTTGGTTATGCAATTAAAGCATATAAATTGATAGCACAGCAAAACAACAGTCCCAGTTTAATTCCTGCCTAATGACATTGCTGCTAAGCGGACCCCTGCCTCTAGAGGTGTAGTACAGGAAAAACCTCATTAACTTTTTTTTTTTTTTTTTGTCCCTCATTATTATATATTTTTTTCCCTGAGAAAAGCCAACCCTTATCTGCTGAACGATTGGAAGTGCAATGAGAACATTTTTAGAACACATGTTGTAACCCACACAAAACCCAGCAGGGACGTCCCCCAGAGAGATGCAAATGATCCTGTTTTTCTGTGCATAAGTGGCGAAAGAATGAGAAAAGGAGACGGGACTGTGAATGGTGGTGGCATTTCATGTTAGAGCGACGACAGCCCTAAATACACAAGGAGATGGCCGTCCCTGCAGGCTGTGTTTATCTCCGTGTGCGTTCGTGTTTACTTTGTTTATGTTTTTCTCATCTTGAGGTCAATAACTCAGCCATGACATAAATGATTTATGCCCGGTATCATCTGAAAATGTTGGCTTCAGCGTGGGCCAAGTATTGATTGCTAGGTATTGACTGAAGACCGAGGTGTCAGATTCAATTGGGAAAACATGAGTGTGCTGTATTAATGCGGTTTTGTTTTTCGCTCATTAAGCGTACCCCTCAATCCTCTCTGCGTGTATTGTTTGCTGACAGGAGCGTACAAGTGATGTGACTCTATGTGGTGTTTATCTAAAAGTTCATTTCTGGCTGGCATTGATTTACAATTTAGAACAGTCTTCATAAAATCCCTTTTTGTTACCCTGAATGGCGTTAAACTTATGGGTTGGTTTTGGAAGCAATTAGCTTTGTGTGATTGTATGATTTAACGACTTGCCTCGAAATCTTGTCATTCACTTAATTTCTTTTACTTGTCGCTAATGCATTTAGCTTTTGTGATGTCCCCCTCTTGGGTTTTATTGTCGACTTGCTTTTGTTGTTAAAAGGAAAAAAAGAAAACACTGGAGTCTTTGGTCTTTGAGATGTTTTAAAGCCTGTCCCTAATAATTTATCTCCTCTGTACAAATATGTGTTTTAGCTCTCTTCTTTCTGGGCTTTACCATTAATACGTGTAAATAGATAAACTTCAAAACCAAGAAATGGTATTTTTGTCTGAGGCTTACAAGCATAATCCACTTCTTTTTTTTTCTTTTTTTTTGGGGGGGGGGGGGGGGGGGTGCTGTAAGCTAAATGTTATTCCAGTACCTAAATGCCAGGCTACATTTGGGTTTTGAAATAAGTCGTTTTTCAGGACAAATGACAAATGCTAAAAAAAAAAAAACACCAAGTCGACATGGCAAAAACCTACATTGTGTAATTGACTGGATATTGTTTTTTATCCAAACACTGCGGCGCATACAGCTGTCACCCTGTAGCCTGAGGGCTCACGGTGCAGTGACTGACAGATAACTACAGTTGAAGGAAATGCAGTTTTATTTATTCTAATTTTATTCAACGTCAAAAGCTTCCTAAATTCCACCAACTAGATCTTATTATTGAGCAGTGAGCATGCCTTTTTCTCTGTAATTGCCATGAGTTGATCTAAGCTCTAGATAAATAATCGACACAATCTGGCGGTCATGGTTTTCTAGGTACACTACATATTTTGTAGTGTTTGTGCACTTGCCTGCCTGCATGTGTGTGAGTGTGTGTGTGTGTAAGTGAAACTTTTAAGCATCCTGATTCTTGGTTTTCATTGACTGGGCTGTTCTAAGAAGACGTGCTTATCGCAAACCCTCAGGGCACCTGTGTTAATCCCCGGGAAAAGATGACATCAAATGGAAGCAGAGCAAGGGATTATGGGGGATGTTGTGGAGCATGATCAACTGCCACTGAGACCTGGACAGACAGGAAGGAATCCTCTTCAGGTGAGAGCGAACAAACCCCCAAAACTACTATGGAGTGGAATAACAAATACACAACCAGCATATGAATTAACCATTACAAGACATGGGAAAGCTTCACCACCGCCAAACCAACCAGACTGCCGCATTAATTTTAATCAGACCAACACGAGCAAGTTAAGGTTTGAGAGGGGTTTTCCCACTGCCGCCAGTCCCTGTAGTGTGTGCCTAATTCACAGAGCTCTGACTCCACTACCTCTGTTAAATCCTGAAGAGTGCCAGGTATCATCTTCTTTAATACGGTCCCTGTGAAACCAGGTTTTCTTATTTCACAGCAAAGTGTAGTTTGGTGTGAACTGAGCTTTTCTGTCTGTTTACAGAGATAAAGATACAGGACTATAGCGGATAAAGTTATAGCTCAGACCCCCGTCAAGTTTGATTTCTGGGGTCCATACATGATATTATTCCGATAGAATTTCAGAACTTGGATCTTAAACTATTTATGGATGCAGCAACTTTTGGCGTACAATACCCTCTGGCGATGTCATCCAGGCTGACATAGAGAGAGGACAGATTTCTTGAAGGAAGACACCCGTGTCTGACAGGAACCAATAAACAGGTGAATGGCATCGATGTTCACATAGTTCCATTTTTCTGCAGCACACTTAAAGCAACTATGATTAGTATTTTGATTGTTAAAGGGATAGTTCACCCAAAATTCATCTACTCACCCTCATGTCGACTAAGGGCTGGGAGAAGTTTCAGAGTCCTCAGTGCCTTCTCTGAGTTACAGCGGGGGTCCGTGCAGCAGTATTTGTCCATATAATGGTTGCGAACGGAGCTCCCTTTTCTTCGTCCAGAAAGACACACCAAAAAATATCCAAATACCTCCATAGTGCTCGTCTGTAATGTCCCTCTTGTATTGAAGCCCCAACATGAGAAATTGTTCCGAAAAAAATTGAATAAGTCTATATTTTAAGCTTGTTTGTAGCGGAAGCTCCCAGTGTTGCTCTGCCAGAATCTCGCGCGATTTGCGGAGCCGTGAACTGGGTGCGCGATTTGCACAGACACAGGCAGAGCAGTGAACTGAGACACTGGGCGCTTCCGCCTTTTTTTCTTTTTTTCCTCCTTTTTTCCTTTTTTTTTTTTTTTTTTTTAAAGTATATTTTTGGGCATTTATGCCTTTATAGATAGCACAGTTGAGACAGACAGGAAATGAGGTGGCAGACAGAGGGGGAATGACATGCAGTAAATGGCGCCCGACGCGGGACTCGAACCAGGGCCGACTGCAGCGAGGACCACTACGCCACACGACGCCCCTCCTTTTTTCCTTTTTGACACCGGTTCTCATCGGCAATTGTTACATTAAAATGAGTAGGCTACTTGGCATCCTGGAAACCCACCTGATTTTGGAGATATGCAGTGTTTGTTTGCCATTACTGGCCGAAGCTTCGATTAAAATCGATTTTTTATGTCCGCAAAGCTTCGATTATCAAAATATGATAATCGGGTCAGCCCTAATTACATTACATATCCAGCAAAAATGATTATATTATATGAACAAAGTGGAACCTGAGGCTGCTAAAGACACACAACAGAGCTAAGAGGGTGAATGTTGCACTTATACATCATATAGCCAGAAACATGAATTTTCGTACTCAATACTCGCTTAAAAGATCACCATATTAACTCAAATTGTTTTTAATGTCTTTATTGGATAAACCTGATATTGTTTGTCAGTTTTAAAAATGTAAAAAAAAAACATGACATGTTCCAAATCCCTATAGACCTAAGTGGTATCTTGAGGTTGTTACATGTACATTACAATTATTCAATTTCAAACAGGTGCATTCTAACATTTGAGGAACTACACCAACATCATTTTAATATTTTATACTGTTTCAACATTGTATACTGTCTCTATACTGTCCTCTATTACTACTATGAACAAAAGGATAAGTAGGCTACTATAGGAGAGAAATGGTAAATTTAGCATCGCTCAGTAGAACCACATAATAAATCACAATTGAACTCTCCTTTAACCTGAGCTCATCACCACAACTTAAACTTGGAAACCATTAATAATCCCCCATTGAAGCGGCTTTAATGAGGAGAAACACTTGTGTTGTTAAATATTTGTCTCATTCTTGTGTCTAATTACACATTAATGGGCCCACGCTGAGTTCATTTGTTTCAGTGAGAGCAAGCAGTAAATAATGGCTCTTTAGGGGCAGAGTCTCGCTGGAGACTCACCTCATGTAGAAAAGGCATCACCTATTGATCCCACCTTGAGTTATTCAGCTCACAGTCAGAAAAACTGGTATGTGTCAGCTCACTGTTGGACTTTCTGATGAAGGTCTCTTTATTCATCACTGTTAATGGTAATCAGGCTAATTTCACTGCACAGCCACTCTTGGACTGCTACCAAAGAAACAGGAGGAGGAAAAAGGCAAATTTAACCAAGTCATGTATTTTTAAATCCAGACAATATAGGTCTGTGTCAGATAGGGTTTAAAAATAAGTCTGTGTTTGGTTTTAAGCTAAAAACAACACTATGATGTTCTTATACTGTTATCTATCATATTTGATCTTAGATTTGTTGCTGTTCTCTTTTACTCTGCAGTTTTGGCCATTTTCCTGATTCTACTTTCTCTTTTTTGACTCACTTACTGTATCTTATTTCTCAGTACATAATGGTAGGTGGCGTTAAGATAGATATTTCTTTGTTATTTTTTCATCATTCATCATTGGCAGCTCTTAACACTGGCAGAACACGGTCATTGTGGGCAATAGTGTCACTCAATGAGAATGACTGTTTTATTACTCTGGATTTATATGATGCACTTGTGTATGTATGTTGTAGAACTAGATTTATACCGTTGACCTCTGCTTCTCGTAAATCTTTGATGTTAAGTGCCAACCATGTTTGTTTCTTGGCATAATATCCGCTCTTGCATCTTAGGCACTCGCAGTGTATATACAGTACTGCGAGGGCCTAAACACAACCATAAAAATGTGTAATCGTTACAAATGGATACAAACCTGCAAGAGCAGATATTGTGCCAAGACACAAACATGGTTTGGTACTTAACATCAAAGATTTACAATGAAAAATTGCATTAAATCCACTGCTCAGAGGGGAGGGCGGTTTCTGTTTTGAGGGTTAATAAACACTGCAGCAGTTTACAAATGGACAATCCATTCATGCAGTGAATGATTTGTGTATAATAGCATTACCTACAGTTTGGATAATGAGCTTTTATTAATGGCTATTTATCAGGTAAAATGCAAAATATTCTCTTGTTCCAGTTCCTCAAATATTAGTTTATCCTGGTTTTCACTACTTTTACATAATTGTGAATTATCTATCTTTCGGTTTATTAGTAAGATAACACAGGGCATTTGTTTTAGAGCCCATCCAATGGAAGTGGCCAGATATATCAACCAGCTAACTGCAGATACTGTATATCAGTACTAACCCTAACCTTTGTCCAATATATTGTCTTATAGACTCACCATGTGTTTTCTCAATTTTTTTTGGGACATCCAAGAATCAGGTCTGCCCCCAAAAATCTGCACATTGGATTTCATTTGAAGGCGTCACCCTAGGCGTTGTGATAGCTCCTCTCTGTGCATTTCACTGAGTAAATGATAAACAGATCAAGAGATTATAAACTGATTATTTTATGATTAAAATGATAATTAGTTTTAGCCCAAATCCAGTAGTTCATACAGCGATTTCACATAAAAAATGCAGTCTTTGTCTTATCGCCACACCACAGAAAAATTGAAGCATATACAGTACCTTGGTCTTAAGTCTACCCTGTAAACCCCCCTACTCTGAAGTCTATTTTAAGTTCTTTCCCAGTGCAGCAGTCATTCATCATGACTTTAGACACCTTCCAGTTAGGAGCATCAAATGAAGCTGATGCCTAAAACTAAAGTCATCAGCAGTTTGCATGCATTTTTCCAATAAATTACTCACAACAGTTTTTGATAGGAGCCATTTGTTTCCAAGAGCAAACACCTCTTACCACCGATGGATGTATAATGTTGGTTACAATAATCTACAATAATACTGTAAAGTTAGTGGATAAGTGAGCCATCATGAGCAGTAAAGTGGAGCTGTTTGTTAAATAGGAGACAGATGAAGGTTTCAGAGGTCAAAGACAACACTTGGCTGCATCCCACTAATTATTTTCCAGAATGTTCATTAGTTTAGGAAGAGACTTGTGGGTATGACTGTCCTCGCAACCTACTTTACAGTCTCTCATAGGAATAAGGCTCATCCAAAAAAAAAAACGCCTAGTTCTGGCCTCTACCCAAGACTGCAACACAGCTGGGGGAGTGGAGTGGAGGCAGGGTGAGGAGAGAGACTATGTGGCGGCATCTCTACTTGTGCCTGTGAGTTAGTGAGGTTTGCTGTTGTGTCACGGTTAATCACCAGCTCCTCTTGCAGTGTTCGAAGGGAAGGAGGGCAGCCAGAGCACCCCTCTAGGCCCCATAATGGAGCTGCACCACAGGCTCTGTCAGGTGTCTGCAGAGACGAGCCCGTAATGAAATTGATTTCAAAAGCCAGGGGACCAATGTGTTTACCTCTTTAAGCACGCAACCGAGTGGAGAGCATAAACAAAATGAAAAGAATAAAAAAAAAAAAAAGCGGGTGGGGTTATCATGTGTGCAGTGACCCCTCGGTAATGGCACTCCCTTCCTCCCCACCTGTACCTTGCCAGTTTTCATATCCCGTCCTATCGACAAAAGAAGAAGGTGGTTTGCTGATAAAATTCCTAGTGTTCCTGTAGCTGGATTTTCTCCAGGTACAATTATCTTCCCAAAGCAGTCATTCCACCCTCCGTCGGGTAGATGTGAATCGCCTCAGTAAGAGGGCTGCCATCCCTTTTCCCTCCCCTCGCTGCTTGTTGGTTGCTGATCTCCCTCATGGCCTCAGCTCCGGTCGGTCTGAAAATCAGCCTCAGGCTTAACTCGCATTATCAGTGCGGTTGATGCAATCTCATTCTTCCAGACTGGCCCAAAATGGCCGGTGGATGACTTCTGGAAGCTGACTCAAGATGTTGAGATTTCACCGAATTACACAGAAGCACAATCTTTTTAACAGCTGATTTGACAGGGAAATGTGAAAAATGGCAACAAATATAGAAAGCGGATATTATGAGTACACACAGACACAAGATTGCTGAAATGACAATCTCTTTTTTGTACATCATAAAGGTCTATATTTGACTCTAACTCACTGGATGAAGCTTTTGAGTTCTCACAGCAAGAGTGAAAATGTGCCACATGCAAAAGAATAAAGATTTTTTTGCTTCAGTTATTATTCCTTATTTCCATGCAAGTCACTGTCATATTAGATATGGAAGATCAAAGTTTCCCTCAGTATTGAATGTGGCAGTTATAGGGAGTCATAAGAGGCGTTACGTTGTCTTTGAAGAGAAGTGCGTATAAACAACAAACATGTCATTATATAAAATCAATCTTGTAATACATTTTTACAATGCCTTTCTGAAGTACATGCCCACAAAGGGGAGAAAAGACCTCTTTGAAATCAAAAGGTCTTAGAAGTTTGCTCTTAGATGTTAATCTGACTATAAGTAGCCATTTACAGAGTACAAAGACAAAGCCCTTTGTCGGTGTTCTATGGTAAATTTCCCATCTGCATGTGAAGGAGGAAATAATGATGCCATTATGTGGTGTAACCAAACAGTGAAACAGCTGGAGATGTTGTAATATCCTGTCTGAGGCCTCTGTTAAAAGCCATTTCCATAAAAGAAGCGGGGAGCTGTACTTATTAAGGCAAGAGCAAGATTTCTACTCAGAATGAAACTAGGGAGGTGTCTGTGCACCATCATACACGCAGCCGCTCTGTGGTATCTATTTCCATGCTGAGGCTGGTTTCTGTTCGCCCGCAGAACGAAGGTATCACCGCCCTTCGTTCAGCAAGCTCCTGTGCACATGACAGTTCATTTTCTGCATGATCTCCCAAAAGTCGATACGATCTTGTAAAGACAAATACCAGATAGCACTGGCTAACTGATGCAGTTTGGGGGGAACACCATTAATCATGCTCTCCTGGGGGGTTGGGGAGAGCGGGTGCGGGTCTACCCAGCAAGTCTTCATGCATTAATAAAATCACCAGATGATCTATGAATGAATTCACAGCTGGCAGTGCCTTCATTACCCATGGTTCTGCAGAGTCTGGGAGCACAGGTCTGTATCAAACAAGCAAGGGAGTAACTGGAGAAATCCCTGTTGGTGGGGTGATGCGTTTGCTCAATTAAGAAGCCAGAGACAGGAATGTCGTTGTAGGTCGACCACATTGAATATGTGGTATTTGATTTATTGGGGACACGCATTGTTGTTGATGCAAACGGATTCAAAGCCTCACTCTAATGACTGTGAGTGTGAGGCTGTTAGTTTCTCAGCTTTTACCTTTCAATTGTCTTTCAAGAGTCCAAGTCAGGTTCACTTCCTTTTAGTGTCTCCTGTGTTGCTAATTTGCAATATGTGTGTGTTTGTTTAATTGGCGAAGCAAATAACAGCAAAAACAATTTTGTAATAGAGGACAAATTGTTGCTGTTTCTCAGAGTTAATGTGTTGAGTGCAGAAGAAATGTGATTAAAGATGTGAGACAAGGACCAAATTGGTACGACCAGGCAACTGGATCGGACTATTTCCATAATGGCAAAGGCTTGTGGGCTGCCTCAGTCAGCAGTGGCAAGACCTACTGTACTAGTAGTAGTCAGGGAGCGACAAACCATGAACTGAAGAGTGAGTGGGATGCGCTGGTATAACTCTGATCTCCACCTCTCAGCTTGTAGGACTTTACCTTCAGAGGTCTACAGTACAGTGCAACCCACGCATTTATGGGAATTAACTGGAAATTGGGGGTGATTTGAACTAACTGTATCATGTAAATATTTTTGTTTTGTCATAAGCAGACATCCATGCAAAATAATACAATTATAAAACATTTCATTGACACATTGACATTTCAACAGATTTATTTGTGAGTAGAACTTTCAAGTTTTAATTCAATCAATTCTTTTACTGAACAACAAAAACATGAATGTTGAGTAAAATATTACTCCTCCCCCCTCTCCCACCCAATCAAAAGTAAAATGACCAGCAAAGTGTGGCCTCCAGGGTTCAAGAAATCATCTGTGCATGTGATGGAGGAATGCATGGTGCATGTCGGGGGCGTGGCCTCAGTCGCCCTGCAGTAAGCAGTGTGCTGTGTGCATGATGGGATTGAGGAATAGCATAGATATTCAAGTGTACTTGCAAATCTGGTTGTTTTAGCCAAGATTATGCTACAATATATTTTCCCCAACTATATTTAAGTTCCCTGTTAAGGGCCAACCTTCAAGTTTGTAAATTTCAGATTTATTCCCGTTTATTCTCATATATTCCCGTTTATTCTCACATATTCCCATTAATTCCCATGGAAACTTTGAAAATTCCTGGAATTTTGCAGCCCTAGACAGGGCTGAGCATAATGTTTTTGCTCTGTGTATAAAGTAAAGTCAAATTCACATGAAAGTGATTGCAACCTTTAAAAGACAGAAATTATACATTTACATCTTACTTTTAAATAAAAAGATATTTCAAGAGAGCAGCAGGCTGAGTTTCTGCAGGTGTGGGAGGACTTGGCTGTCTGATATAATTCAGGTTATGTGCCTTTCAAACTAAAAATAACCAACAGAGAATAACTATTATATAGAGGCAAAAGGATATACATTTTAAAGAAACATCACCTCATTAAACTAGTGAAAGGAGAACTCAACACTGTGTGAGAAGTGCACCGCATCTTTTTCAAGTTCAACTCTTGAAGTGTAACTAGAGCATTCAAATGATATTGTCTGAAAAAGCAGCCATCGTGTGCGGCTGTGGACTCTTACATACGGTACTCAGGATAAAAAGGTACCCAGCACTCTTCTTCCTGATAGCCATTGAAACTCCCATTCAGCCCAGCAGTAAGAAAAGCCCTTTGAAGTGCATGGAAATACTCACTGAAGGGTATTATTTCACCCATCTACCAAGTTTGTACCCTTGTTCCAGATAAGTGTTAGTCAGAGGTCAATAAACAACTTTGTCTTATGCCGAATAGATATTTCATCTGAGGAGGACCAATTTGGCAGGGTTGCTGGTTATATAATTCCTAGTGCTTTTCAAGAGGGAAACTAAGGCGGTGAAATGACGTATTAAATGTCATCCAGCATTTGTGATGGTGTCTTGAAGGATTCTGTCCACTGGCACAGGCCCGATACACTCAAAGTAGTGTGGTGACTCAGATTGCTTGGTATCATTCCAGATGTGTAAATAGAAATATTGTGCATTTTGGTTTGGCTGATTCTTTGCGTATACTGTATAAGATCCAATCAATTTATAACTTCTGAATGCACTTCTGAGTCATGTATATTCACTCACGCTAAGTGTATAAGCTGCAAATGCTCAATTTGCCTGTACATGCGTTGCTCTAATGTAATCTCATTGTTTATACTGTTTATAACAGTGACAATAAAGTAAAGTGTTTATTGTAGTGAACATTAATAAGATACAGTGGCAACGGGAGCCTGGCAGATGCTTTCAGTATAAACATCTCGTGATTTTGCAGAGAAGTTTGTTGAAAAGTTTCCTTTTGATCAAGTGGCTTTAAGTTAAGCAGTACAATAAATACAACCTAATTTTCAGCAGTGAAGATACAAACCAGCCATTTAGGTCTTAAGCTCCAGCCCCATCCTCTCATTCAAGACCCACTTGAGTTGTTCACCCACCTAGTCCCATTTACTTTTTAATGCGTTTTCAACTGCTGGGTAATGAGAATACTACAGGGAAGAGTTTTGTCATTATAAAGACATCGTGTAAAGCCTTGTTCCAACAACAAGCAATGATTCAAAAGGGATCGATTACTGTACGTGCTGGTCAGGGCTGTCTGCGCTCTTTCATTTCTTGGCTGTTCATAGAGGTGGAAAGAGGCTATAGATTACTTGAGGCATTGAAGTGTATGTATATCACTGCAAATATGTGAGGTCCTGTCATGCTTGAAGCTGTGTCGGTACACAGAGGAGTGTTGCAGGACAAAAATAGACCAGCAGGTGTAAGGTGAGTTTGCAGAGGAACTCGAGAAGCGAAGAGTTTGTTCTGCTGCACACACAGTCGAATCTGTACGTTGACTTTCGCTGTCATCGGTGCTTCTGTTGTCGACATATTGGTGGCACAGTTTCATGTACTCTGCTGCATACAGCAGTGAGACAAATGAATATAGTCCCGATCTCCTCCTGTCAGAGGAACTGTTGCTTGGAGCCTCGACATCCTGACACAGCGTCAGAGCTGAATAGCTCCCTTTGTATCTCCCACTTATCGCAATGTGTGAATTGAACATGGTAAATCACTCTGCAATACAGTAGAAACTGAATGAATCTGTTTTCACACTGGAAGATAAGCATTATAGTATTAGATGGGAATAAAAGTTTCCATTTGGGAGTCTTTTAAATCTTACGAGCTGCTCTCCAATTGTTGGCAATCCATGGCAAGGAGTTATGATATGATATATAATAAAGAGCTGATAAGGCTTAAGCTCTTCCGCAAAACTCAGCTCGCCCACACTGATATAGGACAGACATAGGAAGAGGGGAAAGCAAACACATATAGAGAGCCACTGGATATAGTGGAGTCAACAAGAGACGAAATCAAACAGAACGCACAAATGAAATATATAATTTAACAGCTGAATTTCTGATTTCCTCCTAAGTCATTTGCATTTGCTCAAAGAGAACCTAATTTACTTTCAACATACAGGACTGAATCTGATAAATTCTGAATGTATCTCATCTTTGCATGATGCATCACGGGCCTAAAATTGGCAACACAAGCTTTGATAAATAATTCATCAACTATTTTCAAAAACAGTAGCTTAGATGGCTTGACTTTATTTTCCATTGCATTTCCATCCCATTAATGATTTTCATTTATAAATTATCAGTTCTTTATTTTTGCTTTGAAAAAAGAAAAAGAAAAAGGGATGTTTTCAGTTGATTCTTGGTTGGTTGGATAATACTCCACTCAACTTGGGAGCATCTCGTGGGTTGGGAGCAACAATTCATCAGAGTGTTCAGCAAACAAGATGTAGAGTCATCAGCAGAGTTGATAACAATGTCATTAGCATTGTTAGATCCCAGAATACAACAACATGGTTGTTGACACTGTGCAGTGAGTCACTTTACATAAACAAGAGCCTTACAAGTACAATGAACTTGAGTCATCCCCAGGGGAAGTGGATAATTGCATCTGCAAAGAACACAAATGGATAAAAAAAAATATTGCAGAATGACGAATCATCATCATCATCATTATCAACATAATGCCGACTCTTACAGTACTGTAACTGTTAAGAATGAGTCTGGTGTTTCTTATTGTCTAATTCACAAGGACTGACAAATTACACATTACATACAGAGTGCAAAATGATGCAAAATGTTTCACACTGATTGTCACATTTCTCAAAAAAAAAACTTTTGAATGAGTTTACACATGAGCGCTTTTTTTTTTTTTTTTGTAAAATTATAAGTAATATACAGTAATCAAGTGCAATGTAAAAAGGGTAGGCATAATAAGCATGAGCTTCAGCCTACAACTTTTCGATTAGCACTCCTCATTGTATTTTGTATTTGTGTGTATTAAAGCAGAAGTAAGCGATCCGGTCGTTTTGGCTAACTTCCTGTCAGCCGATGGAGTTAGCAGTCCCCGCCCTCGTCCCTACGTCACCACATTCACGCGCATCCCTTGGCTGCACACACAGAGAGGACCGCCCCTTTATGCCGTTCTCTCTCCTCATTGGATAAAGGTTGTAGGATACAAGGAAAGTTTTGACTGACAGACCCGTGTTTCAGACCAAACACTCTATGTAACTTCAACTTCAAACAACTTTATTAATCCCACCAGGGGCAATTGATTTCAGCAGCTTGCACAGTCCATAAAAAACACAGTACGAGTACACACAATAAATACATATAACAGATAAGGTAAATAAATAGATAGAATAGGATGCCAAGGGTACAGTGTAGTCAAAGATCTGTTGAATGAGTGAATAAGTACATAAGTTGCACATGTTTGACCAATAAAAATGTGCATGGCAAGAAGGATAAAATCATTACAAAGAATTTAAGAGGCGAATAGCAGAGGGGACAAAAGACTTCAAAAAACGGTTTGTCTTGCAGACAGGTGAAACATAGCGACGTCCTGAGGGCAACAGAGAGAATTCACTTGACAGCACGTGACCAGGAGAAGACAAAATGTTATTTACTTTCCTCAAAGTTTGTTGGTCACAAAAACTGTTCAGGTCCCTAAGTTTCATTCCTGTGATCTTGGAACAGGTTTTTATAATGCTATACAAGCTGTTTTTATTTATAAGTGATTGCTGTCGGAAGATATAACTATTTAAGATATTAACACAAACATTCTTCCATCTGTTGAGAAGGGGGGGAGATAAAATGCTAATCGAATAAACTGAACTGAACAGAACAGAAAAATGTTGACATGCTCATGCTTTCCTTCAGGCCTTACTTTTTACGAAACTTGACTACATTTCACATGAGGATATTGTACTCTTTACTGCACTACATTTATTTGCCAGAGGTTTAACTGACAAAACAACTGTTCATCAAATACAGTACAATGTAATTTTACATATTCAGCTGGTCAGTAGTATCTGAAGTTCATCTTACCTCAACCTGACCTGGTTGAAATGTTAAATTGTCTATTTCAGTTCTACTAAAAGTATATTTTGCTACTAAATTGTTTTGTACTTTTATTTAAGTAAAATCATGAATGCAGAATATTCAGTTGAGTATTTGTTCAGGTCAATTTTCATTAAAGATTTTCCTGAAGAGTTTTCCTCTCTACACCCTCTACACAAACTTTATGTTTACATTCAAATGCACTCTGTGTCAGCTTGAGGTGTGACAAATGTGTTCAATTCATTTCCTTCCTCTAAAATCATTAGGAGAGCAGTTTTTCTGACATGTTATATTTCTATATATGGCGGTCTTCTTCTTCTGCCTCTGCTGGAGCTTTGCTACCCCTAACCCCAACCCGGTATGATGCATTATCGCCGCCTGTTGATCAGTGGGAGAGCTTGAAAACATTGGCAGGAATATTTCTTCCCCACATCTGTTATCAGGTTTGAGTAATTCAAATAGCATCTAGCATATGGGCCGCCATGTGTAACTCAAAGAAGCTGCTAGTTTTGTATGATCTTAAAGGATCCCACTGGGGAAATAAACAAAATCAAGATTTGTTTAATTTGAAATATCAGACACTGACGCCTGTTTACCTCTTGCTCTGTTAACAAACATGAACTGTCACTGGTGCTAATACAAGCCAGATGGGGCCGGTCCCCTCCAACACAGTTTTAATCTTCTTAGAGATATCTTAGAAAGTGTTATCACAGGGAACCTATTTATTACCAAATGCCTTATCTTTGTGAGGATCAGAGAGATAGGGCTACATAAGAGGGAAAACGAGTGGGCAATTAATGTGACAAGATTTTGAAATTTCAAAGAAAAAATATAACAAGATAAAACTTTGCTAGGTTAAAGATAATAGGAAAGGTTAGATGATAAAAGGGTAACACTGTGATCTTCATGGGTATTCTTGAATCCCCGGTCTCTGCGCCTACACGTTTGCTTCCTCCATATTTTTCAGATGAAAATCCCCATGTATAATGAATACCACATGGAGGCTAGTTGTCTGCTGCCAAGATATCTCCCTAAAATGAATTAAGCTTTAGAATAATTTAGAAAATGGCAAGAAGCTGCTTGGATGAAGAAGAAAAAAATGTGCCCAGGAGGAAGACAGGGACCTCAGCGTCACCTACAGAAGAATAAATGTAGATTTAACAAAAAAAATAATAATCTTACTACGCGTTTGCATAAACTCAACCTGCGGCAGCATGTGCCCCACAAGGCAGCAGTCCAGACCTCATGGCTGTAACAAGTCTGTGCTGCTTATAGCTCCATCAGTTTGGAGGTTCAACCCGCGGTGCATCCGGTTAAGACACGCCGCTCCGCGTGGCTGCAGCAGCTGCACCTTTTTTCTATTCTGTTGGCTACACTATTAAATATTTGCCTTATCTTTTCTGTAAGGCTCATATCATTTCAAGTACACGGCTTGTCGTGGGGCGAAATCCCATTTTAGCTGTACATTTTTACAACTCACTTAACCACACACATTCTCCTCCTCCTCCTCCTCCACCACTACTCCCACCCCCCACTATGCTCCCCTCCTCCTCCTTCTCCTCCTCCTCCTCCTCCTCTCCCTTCCCACTCTTCTCTCTCCAGCTTCCTGTGCTCCTGGAAGAGGGTAATAAGTATAATCATAAGTGACTGATTCAGCTGCTTGAGCTGCCTGAGCTACGGAGACCGATGTATTCTCATGATATCCCCGGCACAGTTGAAAATGCCAGGTCACAATCCACACAGGATGCACACACAAACACACACACACACACACACACACCCACACACACACAAACACACACACGCCCCAACTCCAGGTACCTCATTTCGCATGCCAGTTGTTGTTAAAATGCCATAAACATGAGTATATTTACAACAGAAGGCAGTTAGAGATCATTTTTACAGCACTATAGAGAGGCTGTGTGTGTCTCCAGGGCAAAAGAGCTCCTGTTAAATGTCTGCATATAGTCTGACTGCAGTAGTTAGCATCTTTATTTGCACACAATCTGCCTGTGTGTGTCTGTGTGTGTGTGTGTGTTAGCATGTTTGGATCGGCGTGAGAACCTGAAGGTGTGTGTGCAATCATTACCACTCACCCTCGTCGCCGCGGTGCCTGGCTACAAGCCTCCCACGACGCCATCAAACATCGTTAGCCATCAACAGCATGGGACAAAGAGGCTAAAGCATGACTTGTTTACAGAATGAAATAGCAGGCTTGTAGCTAGACAGTAGATTGAAATTGACTGCGGTGCTAGTCGACCATTACAATTGTAGTGACCTATTTCATTTCTCGCTGATCTTCACTGAATGGAGGAAAGTGATATTTAATTGAGTGTACGGACAACGGGCATCCAATGGGAATCATTTTTCAATGAAATGGGAATTTAAATTGAATCCACGAGTAGATGTCGCAGTTTGGGGACGAGATATCGATCACGCGCGGGGGGGGGGAGAGACATCTGTGCGCCGGCAAACGTTCAAATGTTGTGAATGTGGTCAGGAGATGACGCTCCGAGGGAGTTCCCGCTCTATTCCTTCAGCACAGAATGAGTCACCGGGGGCAAGATGGAAAGCTCTTTTCCTCTACATGGCACCTGCACTTAGTAACTGTCAGTGGCTCGACTGCATATCCTCAGGCTCAATTAATCAGAAGCCCACCTT
Source organism: Trachurus trachurus (assembly GCF_905171665.1). Lineage (NCBI taxonomy): Eukaryota > Metazoa > Chordata > Actinopteri > Carangiformes > Carangidae > Trachurus > Trachurus trachurus. The sequence goes on along the minus strand of NC_139894.1, from coordinate 6,308,346 downwards.
CAGAGAATCGCGGCCCTGGCCCGCAGTTAAAAGCTATACCTGCTGCCGTCTGCGCCAGTTGTAACGCTGGCGAGGGACAAGTGGAGCAGGTTGGCCTAACTTGGCAGGAGGGCGAGGTGGTGTTAATACAGACTCTGGGAGATGATTTCCTTTGAGGGAGATCCAATCCGGTGTCACAGCGTGGCGCTCAGGAAGTGGTTGAGCCTCCGGTTTCTAATTCAGTCTGTTCCAGATCAGCACAGAGGGGGTCAGCGCTCACGCCAAGGAGTAGCCTACCATTATGTTCTCCGGTCAGCGGGAAAATGTTAGGCTTATTGATTGGAGAAGCTAATAGGCAATCAACAGAGGTACAGCAGAACATGTCTCCTACTTTCTATTAAAGGGATAGTTCACCCAAAATTGAAATTTCACTCATTATCTACTCACCCTCATGTCGACTAAGGGCTGGGAGAAGTTTCAGAGTCCTCCATGGCTTCTCTGAGTTACAGGGGGTCTCGGCGTAGCAGTGCATGTCCATATAACGGTTGCAAATGGATACCAACTGTCTTCGTAACAAAAAGACACACCAAAAAACATCCAAATACCTCCATGCTGCTCGTATGTAATGTCCGTCTTGTATTTAAGCCCCGAAATGCGAAATTGTCCCGAAAAAAAAAAAAGGTCTATTTTTCAAGCTTGTTTGTAGCGGAAGCTCCTCTTCCCAGTTCGTCCAAATTTGAAGAACCGGGAAGAGGAGCTTTGAGAAGTTTCCGCTACAAAACAAGCTTGAAATATAGACTTATTTAATTTTTTTCGGGACAATTTCGCATTTCGGGGCTTCAATACAAGACGGACATTACATACGAGCAGCATGGAGGTATTTTGATGTTTTTTGGTGTGTCTTTTTGTTACGAAGACAGTTGGTATCCATTTGCAACCGTTATATGGACAACCCCCTGTAACTCAGAGAAGCCACGGAGGACTCTGAAACTTCTCCCAGCCCTTAGTCGACATGAGGGTGAGTAGATAATGAGTGAAAACTCAATTTTGGGTGAACTATCCCTTTAATCTTCCAGCGCTACATAATCCTCTACAAGTCTTCCATTTATTACCTTCTGAATGTGTGTGTGTGTGTGTGTGTGTGTTTTAGTGGCTGATACAAAACAAAAATGCAGTGTCCTAAGAGTGAACATGTCAGAGTGATGCAATTAGATATTCTGCCAGAGTGCTCTGATACATTGCTGCCATCTAGTGTTTCCAAGCAAGTGCACAGAGTTGCTTATCAATGTACACAGACCAAATCGTTTCATTTGCATTTTAAACCGTCTCTCTGGAAAATGTTTTAAAGGTTCTTTTCAATGATTACAATTAATAAGTGACCAGCACCACTAAATTAAAGCCTCTTAGAGCTATAATTTGAATTTAAAGTGAAGGTGTTTTTGTGCTCAAGGTCATAATAAATCATTACTGCATTATTTATTACCTCTGCAAACGTGTAATTTTTTTTGCTTGCATTAAGCAGCCTGTAAAACTGTGGTATACGTATCTGTCATATCATTAATTCTGAATCCTTTTTATACTGTAGTTGAAATACAGTCATTTTTAATGTGGTTTAAAGATCAATGCCTCCTCATCTTGTGTGGATGCTGACAGTATAGTCATCATTAATGGTACAGTACTGTATATTTTGAAATGATGTCGCGCGCAAGTCTGCTTCTGTTCGTCTCTAACCCCTCCTCTCTGCACCCTCGTTTTCACACACACATGGTTCTTCTCAGGCCATCAGTGGTGCTGAGGATAAATACATTCACATTTCCTCTGAAATGGCATTGAACAGCACAAAAGATGCTCTCTCCTTTTCTCCAGCTGACTCATGCAGCTCTCTGCTTTGGCCAGTGTGAAGCTTCACTTCTCAGAAACTCGGAAAAATAATGAGTAACTGAAGGACAAAAATGAGTGTCTTCACTTCACCTTTTGACTGAATCTGCAGTAGTTCGCTAACAATACAACAACAACAACAACAACACACTCTAATTATTATCACACCATATAGGTAAAGCAACAGCAGTCCAATGTTCAAAACGTCAAATATCCTACTCTTTTTGACGCCCCTCATTATTACCAGTAACATTTATTACTCTGTGTCTTTACCAACTAATCGACTCGACTTATAAAATCTTGATTAAAAATAAAAAAAGTCCATCTACATCCCGCTCTCTTGTGCTCGGAGGAGTACTTCACTGCCACCACCGCCTTTTTCAAAGCACCTCTCCAACTACGACGACTCCATCTAAACTTATCAGATCAATCAAGAAGAGAAGTAGTATATTGACTTTTATCCTCAAACACACATAATGTGAATCCCTGTGTCTGGGGGCGTATAACGACTCATCAAAAGGAGTGAGCGTTTTAAGTTTGAGCATTACATTACATTACATTACAATTCCTTTTTTTGGATTCTAATCAAAGACGTGGCGCTGCTGACGTGGTATTAAACGGGGGAACTGGTGAGAGGGTAGTTAGTTACTGGTGCATGAATCACAGTCGTACGTCACTTGTAATTATTCTTGCATTAATACATTATTGACCTGCTCTTCCTAGACATTCCTCCCGCTCCACGTCAGCTTGTTGTTTCTGTTTCTTGTCAGCAGTTTTCTTGTCCTCCTCCAGCGCTGAAAAACATCCACACATCTCTCCGCAAACTTTCCTCCTGTTTTTTTTTTTTTGCTTTCGCCTCCGTCCCTCTCATCCACCTGCCTTTCAAAGTTTTTTTTCTTCTTCATCTGTCTTTGAGACCATGATGTAGGGGGAATCGCCTTCATCAGGATTTCTTTCTTCTTCATCACCGGCCTCTCCTTCACAGATCTCCCTCATTTCCTCTCTTTCCTGTCTGCGTGTCTCCTCCCTCCCTCCCTCTCTCTCTCTCTCGTCGTCTTTCAGAACCATCGCAGCCTCTCTCCCTCCATCTCCTCCATTTGCTCAGACGCCTCCTTTAGCTCCCGTTTCAGCTGTTTTATTATTCTTTTCATCCCTCTCTTCTTTCATCTGCCTCTCTAGTTCACTTGTTCACTTGCAAAGATTTTTGAAGTCTTGAGGTCATCAAGAAAACTTCTTCAACTGTTTGCTTCTTTCCTCCAACCATTCCTCTCTCTCTCCCTCTCTCTCTCTCTGTCTTCCTCTCTTCATTCAGCATTTTTCCTCAGTTCCTCATTCCCCTCTGTAGAGTTCATCCTTATTTTCCCACAGTTGGGCTCCCAGATTCTCGTTTTGGACTTTTTTCTTTTATTGAGGATATCTGTCGTTGGTGTTTTCTTTTTCTTCCATTTGTTCCCTTTTCCCTCTTGCTGTTGGCACCTCACTTATAATGTAATTTCAGTATTTCACCGTGTTTCCGCTGCAGTAGTCTCCTCATTGCCGCTGGTAGTTTATCCTTTGATTGAAGCTCTTGCCTTTCTATATATACACCGCTCCTTTCCTCCTGTTTCCTTCATGATGTCGCTTCAGCTACTTTAGACATGTAATAATGTAAATCATAAACATTTTGTTCCAGTGGTTGATCACAGTAATCATGATCTATCTTGCCTGTGTGTGTGTGTGTATCTGTGTGTGCATATTTTTGGAGTACAAAAGTGTGAGACCAGTGGAAAGTTGCCTCCACTGACTCACTTTGTCAAACTTTACCGGTGGCTTGATTTGCCGTTGCAATAGCGTTACAGTATTATGTTAATGTTACCGCAGGCAGCTGTGTTTTTAAAAGACAGCAAAAAGCTGCACCTTTTATCCTGGGGCGCACAAGCACTGAAGTCTTTACTGCACGCCGACTGACAAAATACTCAGCTTTAGAGCACAACAGAAATGATGACGTGCGAGAGGCTGCTGCTCTTCCAGGAGATGGGCTCCAGTAGCTGGTGGTTGAGAATCACTGATCTGACACCAGATCTGCTGCGCAATACAACATGTGAAAGCAACCCCGCCATCTGTTATGTAGCAGTTATTATAAACAAGGTGCACTGAGAACATACATTTAAAGGAGACATATTATGGACCTTTTACACAAATTAAAATAGTTCCCAGGTGTCTTAAAGCAGAAGTAAGTGATATATTTGTATTAATATAAGTCTTAAATAGTTATATCTTCCGACAGCAATCACTTACATAGAGTGTTTGGACCGAAACACGGGTCTGTCAGTCACTCTGCTCTGCTCTGAGCCGAGGAGAAAACGTTTCTCGTATCCTACAGTTTTTATCCAATGAGGAGAGAGAACAGCATGCAGGGCTGTGTGTGCAGCCAAGGGATGCCGTGAATGTGGTGACGTAGGGACGAGGACTGTTATGGTGCGTTCAAGGCAGCCCATAACTCGTGTTTTTCCGACCTGTGAAGTTGTACCAGTTCGATCTGGTGCGAGTTCACGGGTTGGAAGTTACGAGTGGCCGTTATAGTGACTTTCACCGGTAAAACAGGTCGGAAAAACACGAGTGGGTTGCCTGAAACGCTACAAAGTCGTAAGACGTGACTTGAAGCTGTAATTTACTGTTTCAAAAGCCTGCCTGGAACGCAGCATTAGCCAAAACGACCGGATCGCTTACTTCTGCTTTAAAGACAAGTCTGTGACATGCTTTGGTCAAAATCCCCCAAGGATCAAACATCACAGCTCTTTTCATCCTCTCAAAACAGCCCTGTTCAGAATGACTGGTTTCAGTGCCTGTCCCTTTAAATGCAAATGAACCACTGCTTGCCCCGCCCAGGTAGGGGTGGTAATATGCAAATTCGAGTCCTAGTTACATCACTTGAAGACAACTGAGGGAACAGCTCGTAAAACCACGTGGATTTCAATCTAGCGAGCCTGCACATTACAGATTTTTTTGTCAATTCTCACATTTTGGGGGCAGGAAGGCAAAACAAACACCCAACTATACGTATGTTAAAGGGACAACGAGGAGTTTTGGAAAGCGAAGTGTTTTCACACTACATTTCCCATGAGCCTCTGCACACATGGTGACATTTTTGAACCAGCGCAAGACGGACGAAAGCGAGAACATTTGCCAAGAATGTTTTCATTAATCAAGAATGAAAGTCGGAGGTTCGAAAACGATCAGATACCGTTGTAGTTCCGACCATAAACGGCGATTCGGCGATTCGGCGATTCGGCGATTCTCATGACTGAAAAGTAGGAAACGTTGAGCGAGTCGACCATTAATAATAATATCAAAATAATTATAAAGACAAAACGATATATTTATCGAAAATGGACCAATTAACAAGTGTGGGTAACGTAGATTCATCCACATTAATATGAGACTTTTTTATAACCAAATACAAACTCCTCATTGTCCCTTTAATTTATCAGCTTATCCTAGATCCCGACCACCACCATTCACCCTTACAAAACTGAAATCCTTTTGTCTTCATAAAAGCTTAGGTGTCTTTATTTTTCTAGCGTTTACTGTACACCATTTTTTTTTACCCCACATCATTTTCTCATGATAAAAATAAAACTATTTTACAGCTTGGAGAACAAAACCATAATTACAGCCGATGTTTTCTGCTACAGCAGATCACTACAAGATAAAATCGTAATGCGCCGCAAAGATCTGCAGTTGCTGCGTGATGATCTGTAATCTGCTGCTCTCTTGATGGCAGTTTGAAAGTTCAGCCAAGGATACAAAAACAACTCATAGTTGTCCTTGGGCCAGAATTCTTCAAGAAGTATCGCAAATCATCTAACACATGAAAAAAATGACTAATGCATTAATTACTCAGGGCACTCGTGCGTGATTCGATGACACAACTTAAGTCCAAACGTCTAATGAATCTCATGTCACATTGAGTTTGATATGTTCATTAATTTGAGTATGAAAATGTGCCAAACGAAGACAGATTAAGAAAGGTCAAGGTATTAGTCATTGAAATATTCGTCACATTAGATTATATGGAACAGAATCTGTATTACTGAAGTGCAATGTGTAAACAGTGCGATGCTTCTGCAAAATGAAATGCGCAGCACGGCTTCGTTGTAAATGCCAAGGTTAATAAATGTATACTGTCACTGTAGACCACTTAGCTCCGAGTGCAAATCTCACAGCAGCTCCCCTCGTCTGCTTTACACAGACAAGCTGACAGATGTACAATCCTCTGTGTGGCTTCTGCTGCCTCTCTCTGGGCTGCGTTGTGGCATTCACACTCAAGTCTGCTCTCAAAGCCCCTCCCCCTGCTACTACCACCTTGACATTCCCACACAGGTAAATATGAACAGTATCCACTCTGATTGCCACGGTCGCTGGGTAGAAGTGACAGGCGACGACAGCAGCACAGTGGAGGAGATTATGTACAAAGCTTCCCTTGACAAGTTCAAAGCCATCGTTCGGGGTGAGGAAAACCATAGTGACAAAACTCCAAAATTTAACAATTATAACAAACAGAGAGTGGCACGGCACTGACAAATTTTCCGACTTTACCCATCAACACAAAGAGAGATACGTGAGCAATCCTCAGTGAGGAGTTCATGTGAGGGAGGACCTTTTTAATAGCTCGACATTCAAAATGCTCCTCCGTGACTTTGGCTCCTTCAGTACAAGAGCTGTTTGATTTATTTGTAAAATATGCAGAGGAGCTATTGACGCAGCACTAAATGTTGAGAGAACACTTTGTGAATAGAAATAGAAATAAAACCAAGCCATGTAAGAAAACAAGATTTATTGTTATGCACACATAAGCCTTGTTTGTTTTCCTCGTGTTTTTGTCTACTCTCAAGAAAAAAAAATATTTATGCATCTTTAAAAAAAAAACACACACACAAAATAGTTAATAATACATGCATATTTGAAAAACGATAAAGTGTAAAATATGGAAACCTTGGAAACTCAAAATGTGGAAATAATGGAAAATGTTCCAATTTTGAATCTACTGTAATGCATGAGCAACTACTAATCAATTTCATTATTGACTCACCTCCTGATTACATTCTCAATGGATTGTTTGGTCAATAAAATGTAATTCAATAGAAGAAAATTCTCATCAGAAGTTGTAAAAGCCCATGTTTCACCTTTAAATGTCTTGCTTTTTCAGACCAACTGTCCAAATCCCAAAGAGTAAGAAGTCAACTGTCATACAAGACGTTCAATATTTGTCTCCTACATTGATTAAATCAAGATGAATATTTACCAGTAGCTTTCGTTGGTTTGATCTTATATTGATTATCAATTTCTTCATTAATGTTTATACAACGTCAGGCATATCCATCCAAATTGCTCAGAGTTCAGAGTGCTGGCTTCAGATGTCTGAGTAATTACTTAAACTATTGTTAATCAGTTATCAAAATCATTGTCGATTATCTTCCTAAGAGGTTACTAATTGATTATATTCTAGATAGCAAATAGGATTTCATAATACTAACTCATAGGGTCTGTATTTGACCTTTTGCAATTGAATTTGTCTCCAGACATTTTGTGTAATGTCCTCGTATTGTTGGTCTCCCTGAGTGTGGATGGAAATGACTCAGAACCGTTGGAGCAGAACTTGACAGGAAACATAAAAAATGACCTGTCTGCTCTTTACGAAGTTGTTTTTATCTACTTCTGATATCAAATGATTTAATCCACAAAGTTTATTTATAGATTTATTGAACCATAAATAATATTGCCTGTGACTCAATTCTGATTAATCATTCATTCTGAAATCAACCACTCATGAATTATACATTAATTTAATTAGTTCTTTTACTTATATCCATTAACACAATTTAATTTGCGTATGTACTAAAGGTTAATCTTATTTGACACTTTTGTAATTCCTCTTTTCTCCTCGTCTCATTGTTTCTGCGGCCATTAAGACGACATGAGCTAGCTTTCAGCAGCAACATTAAAAACCATATACAGTATGTGCCAACTTAAATTAAGCTTCTAGTTATGCAGATGGGGAAAAAAAGAAAAGCACAACCATTGCATTCGTTTTAATAGCTGCAGTCACATGTATTAAGGAGAATACATAATTTGCTAAGAGATCTGAGAGTCTCAGTGGCACAGCGGCACAACAGAAGGTACAGGCCTCCTCAAGTGTGATTTGGGTGTTATTTCCAGCAAAGGGTGAACACAGCAGATACAAAGTGATACTATTAAACACTTCTCCTGCCTCCAGTTTTTTTATCTGCACTATGAAGTTAATTTTCTTTAATCTAAGATAGCTTGAGTTATCCCTTGAGTTTCATGTAGCCAAAAGGATATAGAGGAGTGTCTGGAACGAGGCTCAGTTGGATGGGAAAATCTGGAAGAGGGAAGTGAATAAGAAACGCTTTCTTTGTAATTCGCTGTGAATGTACTTCAGCCTTGAAATATAATCACCTTACTCAATTGATATGGTGAATGTGTTGGCAAACAAATTGATCCCCAAGGGCTGCAACTAATGATTATTTCTCTCAACAAAATGATTAATCATTGAGTCCATAACATGTCAGGACCTCTTAAGAGAGCTTGTTTCATCCAAATCAATGTCCGGAAATGTTCAACGATATGAAAGAAAGGTAAGAGGCAGATTCATACCTGAGAGGTGCCACTCAAACTAATGTGTTGCTTTCCAAAACATTTATTGGTTTATACGTTTATGTGATTCAACGTTTCTGCTGTTCTAATTCCTGAAGACATAGAGAGACCTTTCTACTGCAGATATCATACTTAATGGCCATTTGTACCTCATACAACCCCACTTCAAAAAAGCCAAACTATCCCTTTAACATAAAGTCAGATAGCTTGATGCACATATAATGGAAAACACCATAAACAGAAATTAGCATCGCTATCCCGGTAATTTTAAACCAACAAACAGCTGATATTTTTAACATAGACATATAAACATGGCATAAGTAACACAAACAATAATACTTAAGCCATGTGTTTTCTCTGCTCTGTGGAAATAATGTCACTTTTTGGTCTTTTTCTTTCTTGTTTTGAATGAGAAAGAATAACTAAAAGCTAGTGGTAAAAGTTATTGTCCGTTGTTTGTTTGTTACAGTTAGAATTAAAAAAAAAAAGGAAACACACTGTGATATTTTTTACTGCATTTATAATATGTTTTGTATGGGCCGATGATGGGAGTAGGATTCTGTATTCAGTTTTGGTTTCGGACAAATCTTACAGTAAACAGTGGACTGCTATTCGGGAGATACCCAGAAATCAGGATTCAGTATATCCCTATACCGATTTTTCGTTTTTTTTACTGTGGCATGTATAAGCCTTATCCTGGTTTCTACAACTACAGTATGTGCACACATTCGGGCAATGACAGAAACACACGTCATATGTCACACAGTCAACTAAAGATGGCCTCAAAGTTTTCCCTGCACTCGGAATCCATAAACTGCATCAACACGATCCTGTACCACCAGTCATGGCTGCGTATTTCCATCCACCTCTCCCCCGTCATATGGTGGCAGTGACAGGTATTGGGTATGAACCAAAACAGTTTGCTGAAAGACCCTAAAATGCTCCATAGAGCTTGAGGGGAGTTGCAGAAAAATGTGCTACACATTTAACATCACTTAATTCATGGGAATTTATGAAAAATCTTGCAGCTTTAAGAAAGTACTGTACAGTATGTACTGCAACTACTGAACTCTGCGATGTCGGTTGCATAAATGAGGTGGAAAAATGTTGCTCCAAGCCATTTTTAATTCAGTTGTGTGGTCTCAGAGCTGCTATCCAGAATGTGTTGTTTAGACACACACTGTTGCCCTCAACAAGCTCTCACATTTGAAGAAATTTAGCAGATTCAAAAGATCGTCTCTTTCCTTTCACATCCAATATAAAAAGCATATAGACTCAATAAGCGGTAATTCCTGATAGGATTAATTTTGACCTGACTGTTCATTCAGAACTGCCTCAACTCAGCAGGCATGAAATTCTTGTTTCAGAAACCCGCCACATTTCAGTACGATTTCAGTCCACACTTTGACAAGACAATTTAAAAACTTTAAATTTCTTCCCCCTCTGTAGTCAGACTGAAACTCAGTTTGTGTCTCAGATCATTTTCTTTCCACGTGACCCATTTGCACCTTCAGCTGTAGAAAGATGGCCTCATACTCTCCTGTGAGGGAATCTGTGTTATTTTTTTTTTGTCCCAGGCCGGATTTATGGCTCATCCAATAATTGTAATCATCCAGGTTGCACTAAATCACCCCCCTAACTACAACCGTTCCTCCATTTTCTTTGACTTCTTATATGCCACAGAACTTTAATTCATACTTCCTGACAGCGTGCTGCTGTTCCTTTTTTTTTTTTTTACTCATGTTTTATACAGCATGTAGTGGTTTTTGCCTCAATATCCTTCTATCCTGCTACTCCTTATCTGGACAACTTCCATTTGCTTTTGGTAACATTTTAGAAGGTCGACTGATGTGTGGCACCAGTCAGATGGGAATATGAGTTCTGACTCCCAGAGCTCAGATAGATAGATAGATAGATAGATAGATAGATAGATAGATAGATAGATAGATAGATAGATAGATAGATAGATAGATAGATAGATAGATAGATAGATAGATAGATAGATAGATAGATAGATAGATAGATAGACTTTTATTATTAGACTCAAGACTAACCTCGATTACTGTAGTTCCCATTATTGAGGCTGTACTGACCGATATTGGCCACTTGATGCTGCCATTCTTAGTGTATGGAATCTATACCATATTATATAAAGATTATGGCACAAAACATATTAACTAAGCCAGTAGTGGAAGTCCCACCTAGCGCTGTAATATGTAAAATGTCCGTCATGTTTGTGTGTGGGCAACATGTTGTGCATCCGCTCACAGTGTCTGGTTGTTATACATTCAGTGCATGTGCAAACTGCATCCTACAGAGGTCACCATTGACATGCAAATTATTGATAGGTTTTAACACACATGGGAAACCGCATGAGGTGAGGGATGAAGCCCCTTTTTTTTTTTTTTTTTAACTCAACAAAGCAGTGTATAATTTACACTAAAATGGAATAGACGCCATCGCTCTGTAACTGCGTCCTTTGTCATAGGAATTCAGAAGTATGGGGACAGATATATGTGTGTGTGAGAGAGTGTGTGCAGAGACAGAGGCCATATTCCTAGAGCTGCTGAGAATAAGAAAGAGAGAGGTGATGCAATTGTGCATTTTACACAAATAACTGTCTGTCAGGTGGAGTGTTGCGGCCTCTGGTGGCCGTAGTGGAAACCCACACGGCTTCTCGGCATCAGTCACTGAGAGCAGCTTTTACCTCACGTACTGTAGATTTTAGCCACTCCAAAGTTGCATTATTCCCATTGGATAATCCTTTATTTTATGTATCCTTTATTTATTATTCATTTCCTAGGTGTAAAAAAACTCTGGTACTGGTTCATATACTGATATATAAATACTGAATGTTAACATTGTGTATAGATATTGACACCTATTAGACGTCTAATGCTAGTATCATATTTTGGTCTTGTTGATGTGTTTATGCCATCCAAGCAGGGGAATCGATGGTGTTGTATTTATTTTTTTCTTGAATCTCTACATTACTTTTCAATTTAAAAATGTATATTATTTATATAAGTTGGACATTTTGCTCTGTGTCTATTCAAAGATAAAATCATGCCTGCGTTTCAGTTTCTGCTTGGTGCAGCTTTGTGTTTTTTTTTTTCTTTTTCTTTTCCCCTGTATTCAGCTGTGAGTTATTACATTAACATCAGTGGCTCGGTTAAACCAGTAGGGACCAGGAGTAAATGGATGACTGCTGAGAACAAAACTGTTCACCGTGGCACAGACAGTGTCTTATATCTGGAAACAAATCTATCTCGGGTCTCACCACAGGACAAGCACACACTCTCACACATACAGTATTGTGTCCTGTGGCCGTGGGACAACAAAGTGCTCAACCTTGGAAGTTGCAGCAGAGGTTAATGTCAGACCGGCCTGGAAGAACAACCAGGAAACCACACTAATGAGCCCTGAAGTGATTGGCTACAATTTATGGGATAAGGGCAGTGGGGGTAGGAGTGGGGGAAGAACAGATGTGTGTGTGTGTGTGGATAGGAGAACATGACAGGCATGACAGTGTGAAGTGAACATTTCCCACCTCACAGCTAGTGATGGTTACCATGAGAACCAATAGGGGCAGATGGTGCCCAAATGGTGCCTGGACAACCCTCTCTTTCACACTCACACACACACACACACACACACACACACACACACACACACACACACATGTTAACATGGACTTCATGGTAAGAAACTGTTAGAGATGTGACTCATCTGATAGTCGTGTTTTTCTGTGGTCCTGTATGTAGTCGTCGTGCACCTTTCCAGGTGATGACGTCAAACATCTAACTTCTTCATTTCAATGGCTCAATGTCAGTGACGTGCAGCCTTATTGTTAAAGGGATAGTTCAACATTTTGGCAAATTGACCCATTGCCATAATCCCTATAGTCATAGCAGTAGGTTCGTTACCTTTATTTGTTGGTGCAAGCTATTTATAGAACGGCGGAGCAGAGCCGTGAGCTGCTCAGAGCTACGCTACGGAGGCTCAGGGGATTTCTTGGTTTCCCTCATCAAACTCATCAAATACACAATCCAACAACTCCAAAACGCTCTGGTGGACAAGTTGTGACCTGCACATTCACCACACTATGAGATAATAACAGAACGTTACCAGACAGAGTTGTTTTAGAGGGAAATACAGAGACTGTTGATGAATAACTGTCCCTGAAGGCAACGCGCATCAGCGGTTTTGCATGAATTTACCTCGAAAACAACTCTGTGTTTTGCGTGTTTTGGAGTTGTTGGATTGTGTATTTGATGAGTTTGATGAGGGAAACCAAGAAATCCCATGAGCCTCCGTAGCGTAGCTCTGAGCAGCTCGCGGCTCTGCTCCGCCGTTTTAAAAATAGCTTGCACCGACAATTAAAGGTAACGAACCTACTGCTATGACTATAGGGATTATGGCAGTGGGCCAATTTTCCAAAATGTTGAACTATCCCTTTAACAACTCTTCATGAATAATGTTTAGACTATTAGTCAATTAATTGATTAATTGAGATTCTTATTGTGTCATACAGTGTTTTGACATTTCATATATAATGATTAACAGCAGCCATCAAGAATTTGAGCCTCTCAACATTTCTTGTCTGTTAAGCCAAGCTCTGGTTCACTGTAGTTTGCTCCTGTGACTGTTTTATCTGCATTTACATGTCTGTGGGAGGCTTATAAAGAATATTTTGCAGCACTATTTTTGCTTTATGCTGCCATCACAAATGGGGCTGCACAGATTTTGCAGATCGGAGTGAAGAGAGCATAGATTTGACGTGTTAGCCGAGTACGTTCGCCTCTCTGTTTTCCCCTCACTGCAGTGTCTCTCAGCCACTTCCAACCTGTGCTTCTCTGTTTATCTTCGTGCCGGAGAAATCTCAGGCTTCATTAGAAATGGCTCCTGGTGAACTATTTATATTGGTAAGTCTAAACCACCGCCTGGAAGACCATTGCATAATTCTGTGTCTGTGCTTTTGATGTGTGAGAGAGTACAGAGCCACAGCTGAGCCTCGGGGCTTTGGCTCCAGAAGTGTGGCAATTGATTTGGCCCAATGTACAAGGTCAGGCTGTGGAATAACAGACACAGAGAAAGAAAAGAGAAACGAGCGGCACGCAGCGAGGGGAACAGAAAATGGACATGGTGCACACAAAAGGTGTTTTTATGGAATTACAAGTACAGTGGCAAAGAGAAAAGTACCGCGTGAACCCTGTGGAATTAACCGGTCGTCCGCATTGATTGGTCATGGAATATGATGTGATCTTCATCTAAATCCAAAATATAGATGAACAGTGTCCCTAAGATAATATCACACAGCTATAAACTCGTGTGACTTTATTCAGCACAGCTGTAAAAATTCACAGCGCTGGCGTAAAAAAAGGAGGTGAACTATTGGATGTAATAAGTGATCAAAGCTCCTTTGGCACCAATAACCCCAGTAGCTGCTTATCAGACCTGTACAATGTCTCCTCTCATATAGAGAGCCTAAGCGGAAGCAGGAAGTAACGTTGCCATGGGACCTCAACTCGGAAAAAGTCTCCATGTAAGTGAACGGGAGTCAAAGTTTTATTTCGTGATCCGACTGAATTGTGCCATGAGAAAAAAATATGACCTCTACCTGTTTAAAACATCACGTTTCATGCTGAAAAATCAGCAGTTTATCGTAAAACGGCAACGGAAGAATGTATTTTGTGTGAAGACTGCTCTACGGACTACTTTTTATTTTATTTTCTTTTACTTGTATTTGCTCTTGCTTTTAACTCTGTTTTTAGTGTTTGTTTTTATTCTGTCTTATGCTTCTTTTTTAATGTTTCTTTTATTTTACTTTTATTTGCTCTTGCATTTAACTCTGTTTTTAGTGTTTTGTTTGTTTTTATTCTGTCTTATGCTTCTTTTTTTAAATGTTTTGTCTTTATGTAAAGCACATTGAGTTGCCTTGGTATGAAATGCGCTATATAAATAAAGATGCCTTGCCTTGCCTTATAGATCTGGTGTCCCACAAGAAATACGTCACCAACTGACACGGGAAAGGGCGCCATGTGGTGTGTGACGTCACCTACGTGACTTGTAGTCTTTCTGGTTACGAATTCTTCTGAATTTTATTTCACAATAGTTTTACAACAAACTGCAGATTTCTCTGCATGAAACGTGATGTTTTAAACAGGTAGAGGTCATATTTTTTTCTCATGGCACAATTCAATCGGATCACGAAATAAAACTTTGACTCCCGTTCACTTGCTTACTTGTTGTTACTTAGACTTTTTCCGAGTTGAGGTCCCATGGCGACCGTTACTTCCTGCTTCTGCTTAGGCTCTCTATGACCTCAGTCAGTCTTTTCCAGTAGCTGCTTATCAGACCTGTACAATGTCTCCTCTCATATTGCTCCTGCTCAGCCGTGTGAGTAGCTCTCTTCAGGTCATCCCACAGCATCCCCTCTGGATGGAGGTCTGGGCTCCGACTGCATGGGCCTCACTGTGTTTGAAGTCATTATGTAGATTTACTTCCATGTTCCATTATCCTGGTGAATCACCCACTTTTCAGCTGAGCTATGTACTTATTTTTAGCTTCAGCAAAAAAGAAATGATATTACACTGGTTAGATGTTACTGCTCTTTTATGAGACATCGTATATTTGACAGTTCATTTTTTTTATATTATTCTTTTACCTGAGTCTAAATTAGGTCTTTATATCATCAATTTACATAATCCAGAGTCAGACTTGGAATAAAAAAAAAAACAGTTTTTGCTTTCATGCTGAAATGAACATGTAAGAACAAATGACCCGCCGCTGTAGCAGCGCTTGTAACGGTGATTTATTTATACTGTCTCCTCGGTGGAAATGAACTGTTTTTTACCAGCTTGATTGAAATTACTTTCTTTGACCCAGATTAAGCTGAATTTTAAAGTGCTCCCATGGCAGGCTGTGTGTGTGTCTGTGTGTGTGTGTGTTAGTATAGAGGACAAGGAATCATGGAGAGGAGAGGTTTGTAATTTCAGGCTTTGATGAGTGTGAAGCCAGTCCCAGCGTGGGTGGCAGGCAGCGTGTGTGTTCTTACCTGTGTGTGTGTGTGTGTGTGTGTGTGTGTGTGTGTGTGTGTGTGTGTGTGTGTGTGTGTGTGTGTGTGTGTGTGTGTGTGTGTGTGTGTGTGTGTGTGTGTGTGTGGGTGTGTGTGTGTGTGTGTGTGTGTGTGTGTGTGTGTGGTGTGAGGATTTGCCCTCATGTTAAAGCTTGCATGTGCACACACACACACACACACACACATATAAAGTATATGTGCAGAATACCCACTTTCACTTGTGCACATATTCACCCTCTCTCACACTCAACAGAGACTTGTCTGTCACACACACACGCACACACACACACACACACACACACACACACACACACACACACACACACACACACACTGCCATCTGTTCTCACCAGTCAAGCTGTCTTGGCAGCCCCTCAGGCCAGGGACACCATCAATGACTCTCTCCCTCTCTCCCTCTCTCTGTCTCTCTCCTGCACACAGACACACACCGACCATGTACAGGCCGACAGACAGAGACAGAGAGTTCGTAATCACTGGCTCTGCGCTAATGAACTCACCACTCACTCACTCACTCACTCACTCACTCACTCTCCAGAAAAGTGAGATCCATAACAGTTTCAGATGGTGAGCTTCAACATACGAACCTTTTAAATTGATATATGAAGTAATAGAAGAATGAAATAGACATTCCTGGTCCAGTGTGACGTCTCCCCATAACCAGTATTTTTGCTTCCAACCTTTAACTTTACGTAATACACGCCCTTCAGTTTGAAAACCTGCATGCTGGGATAGACTACATGTACAGTCCTCCACCCTGCACAGGAAAAGCAAGTTAGGTTAAGCCTCCTGTCATAAAGGGAGTATTACTGTTTGTCTAACTGTGACGTCCCTTTTCATTTTTTTTTTTTTCTTTCCTTTTTATTTTGTTGCACATATGTAAATGTGTTAGATCTGATTCTCCCACAGGCTTTTCAGCCCATCTCAAAGCTTTCACAGTGTTTACTCTGGAAAAAGTTTGTTTTTTTCTCCTTCCTATCAGCATTAGACAAGTTCCTTAGGAGATTTTCAAATAGAGTTTTCTTCATCACATTTATTTATTAAACATTTGATTCATCAAGCTGATAACAACCCAATGAGACACTTATGTAGCTGTACTCGGGTGTTTGGTGTCGCCTTGTTTTGAGTGTTTCCAGGTTACCCTGCCTGGGGGGGGGGGGGCTAGATATTGTCACCAGGACAATACAGCTGAAATGATTCATCAAGAATTGTTTAGACAACTAGGTTGCTCCATTTAACGTCCTCTGTTTGTGTTTCCACAATGAGCATAATCCTTGACAACACCCAACTCTGATTAC
Source organism: Trachurus trachurus (assembly GCF_905171665.1). Classification (NCBI taxonomy): domain Eukaryota; kingdom Metazoa; phylum Chordata; class Actinopteri; order Carangiformes; family Carangidae; genus Trachurus; species Trachurus trachurus. The sequence goes on along the minus strand of NC_139894.1, from coordinate 6,291,438 downwards.
AGGAGGAATACATGACCTTTTGGTAAACATGGCACAGATAAAGATGAACTGTTCTGACTCGCTGCACACTGACGTCTCCAGGAGTCTTTAACTACGGTGCTCCTGGAAATGGCACGAACAATAACATCAAATTTTAATAACAGAGCGTAAAGCCGGCTGATTACAGGTAGAGATCCAACACAAAGCTCTATAGTGGGGGGTCATGACGTAAGACAGGTTCTCAGTGCTCCATTTCTTTTTGTTACATGAACATAATGCAGACAAAAAGAAAAAGTGGAGGGGGGGGGGTCATTCATCATTTATTGAACAAGTCGCTGTCACAGATTTAAACACAGAGGACGGCTTTGACATCCACACATGCTTCAACTCCTTTAAAGAGGAATGAGAGTGTGTATGTGTGTGTGGAATCAAAGAGGGTTTTTTTTATGTCATTGTCAAATTCAAGAGTCCCACGCTCTGTATGATACTCTGTATGAACCCAGGGCTTACCACACACACACACACACACTTATACCCTCTAACCAGCAAAGTAGTGCACACACCGGCTCAAACACACACTTTACTGCCAGCAGCACTTTGAGCTTGAGTAGCAAACAGCATGTTTTGAAGTGTGTTTTTTTGTATTCATGGCAACTCATGTCGACGGCGACAAAAGGCGGTAGAAGTGTGTGACACATGTGATTGATTAGGTGGACGAATTCCCACAGATCAAAAACCACCACAGCAAAAAGCAATTTAATGAAATGATCCATTTAAAAAAAAAAAATTCAGCTGATTTTATCTATACAACGATATATTTCCCCTAATCAGACCAGTGCTGTCTAAACCAGATTATCTGACAGGGGATAATGTTTTTATTGTGTGTGTGTATGGAAAAAAACTGATGGAAAGTATTTTGTCAACACACTAAACAAAGAAGCACCTGTGTACAAAGTGCATGCAGACTTCGGGTTTAGTGCAGCAGACGAGCATGAAGTTGTGTGTGTTTTTTTTGTTTTGACATGTTAAGACACCCGTCATAACTCTGGTTTACTTTTATTACAAAATGAAAAACTGCTATTTATAGCCTTAGTTAACACCATACACAGTGACACTAGAGACAAACATAAATCCTGTTTAATTCTTTGAATTTAACTTAAAGGGATAGTTCACCCAAAATTCAAATTTCTGGGCTGGGAGAAGTTTCAGAGTCCTCCGTGCCTTCTCTGAGTTACAGCGGGGCTCCGTGCAGCACTGCATGTCCATATGACGTTTGCGAATGGGCCTCACTTTTCTTCGTCCAAAAAGACACACAAAAACATCCAAATACCTCCATAGTGCTCGTCTGTAATGTCCCTCTTGTATTGAAGCCCCGACATGAGAAATTGTTCCGAAAAAAATTAAAGCAGAAGTAAGCGATCCGGTCGTTTTGGCTAACTTCCTGTCAGCCGATGGAGTTAGCAGTCCCCGCCCTCATCCCTACAGATGTTACTGGTTCAAAATTGCGGACTTCACGCGTGGTCCACGCGAGACGGCACAAGACTCAGGCATTTTTTTTCTTTGGCGAGACAAGAGGTTTTAATGAAAAGCCTCAATGTGCCAAAACAACCGCCAGGTGGCATCTGTGAGAACGGAGGACGACAGGCGGATGACTCAGTGATCTGTGCAGTAATCCACAGCTTAAACTCTAGGCTATTAAACTAGAACTAACTACTGTATACCCTGCCTAAATCACATTTTATTGTAATATGATAAAGCCTGTCTTGCTTTATGACTTGATGATTATGTATCACAAATTATGAAGGATCATCTGCGCAAGGCAAAGATGATAGCATCAACAAAACACGTCGTAACACACGCGGCTGTATGGGACAGGCTTTTATTTAATTCAGCACTCACTTTAAGTTACACACTTTTTAATTCATAAAAACTGCTCGGCAGCGAGAAACGGACGCGTTTCGGCAATCAGCCGTCCTCAGCGTTTTTTGACTTTGAATTTTTTTGGACTGGCACCCGATTCACCCGTTCATACCTTGAGTTGAGCACACCAGGTTTGCTGATTTTATTTAATTCAGAACAAACCGCTTAGCAAAAATGGAAAATATAGTCTATAATAATTAATTGATCTGTTGTTTGGCCACTGTTTGAAAATAACCCGAATTATGAGCAAATAATCTGATCCAGAGCAGCAGTCATAATCAGACTTCTTCTAAATAAACCTAAACATTCATTCTTTTTTCTCTTCTTCTTCACAGGAGAAAATGAGGTGCACTGCGCTCACGGACGCGTTGATGTTTTGTGATTTATCTGCTGCCTTGACTCTGCCCTTTATACATGTGCGTTCAGATTAACAATAAGACAAGCCATGGTTGAGTTTATTGAGTTAATAATCAGCATCTTAGTACCTCTGATCCGGAGCGATAGTGTTATGAAAATCGCTACAGTTGAACTGGTCTGGTTTTTAGCTGCTCAATCTCATTGTTTCAAAGAAAAGGGATTGATTTTTATAACGAAATGAAACGAAAACAATATTATATTGATACATTGTTGTAAAAAAAATCCAAAAGAAACGAAAATGAACTAAAGAAAATAACTTTCACACACACATTAAAACAGTGCGATTGGTTGAAAGCTGATAATTAGCCATGCTTATAAGCTGATTGGCCGAAACCAAGAACAAAGCCGCGTGAATGGCCAATCGCCATACGGCCGACATGTAAATCAGCTGTTTCGATGGGCGTTATATGAATAGAGATGTTAATGTGGTACTTTGCACATAGGCTACTTTCTGTAACTGGAAGAAAAACAGCCAGCTGGAAGAATGTGTTGCCTAAATCTTTTACTGTGTGGGAGATCTCCACCAACGTAGCCGGGGAGAAAGCAAGTGGGACCGTTCTGCCCAGTCTCTGAGCAGCGCACGTTTCACAGATAAGCTTCATAACGGGAGTAGCCTAATGTCAGTAGTTTCTGTTTAAAACCGCTGCTTCCAACTCCTCCCTGTTAGTTGGTTTCGCCTCAGAGCGGTTTAGGGTTATTTAGAAGAAGAGTAAGTTATTTAGAGCGGTTTATTTAGAAGAAGGTCTGATTATGACTGCTGCTCTGGATCAGATTATTTGCTCATAATTCGGGTTATTTTCAAACAGTGGCCAAACAACAGATCAATTAATTATTATAGACTATATTTTCCATTTTTGCTAAGCGGTTTGTTCTGAATTAAATAAAAGCCTGTCCCATACAGCCGCGTGTGTTACGCCGTGTTTTGTTGATGCTATCATCTTTGCCTTGCGCAGATGATCCTTCATAATTAAAAATAAAAAGTCCAGGCCGGCTGCATGGCTGACGGTGTCACCACTCTCATTATCAAAAAATGGATGAATGAAACGACTTTGTATCGGCCGCGTCTTCTATCGAGGGAAAGTTATTTATCCTATGTTTTATCGCCCAGCCCCAAAGTGACACAGACCCGTTCATTCACAAGAAATCATCCAGCTGCACTCTCAAACAAGGTGCGGAGTGAGAAATCTGCGGCACTACTGCACAGTAGGGGAGAGCCGGGTCGATTGATACACTGGACGATTGATACACAGCGATTTCCTCGAAAACCACACAAGCTTGAGCCGTCAGATTTTGTCACTATGTTCAGCACTCAACACCGATCAATCCTGGGAAAGCTCGTGAAATTACGTCATGCCATTCAAAAGTTATTAGCGCGAACCTGTTTTTTACAACGGAAAGTAAAATGTTACGTGCGGTAGTTTTTTTGTGATCAAAAGTTGTATTGTGTGTTTCATGCAATAATAATATGACCTAACAACAGATGAATTCGTACATAAACAGGTCCTAAACTATGAAATGTCATAGTTTTGAATTTTAGAGGCAAAACAGGTTAAAGTGTCAGTAGTCCCTGCAGGGACGATTGATATAGCTGTTTCAAATGTCCCTCACTCCTCCGTGCGTAGTGATTGATTGTGGTCACACTGCGCGATCAATATCTGTATATAAATCACCGTATTAATACCCTATTGTTCTACAATGAACAACAACTGATTTGAATGAACAACATGTAGGCTATTTTTAATAAACACCAGATATTTTTAATGTTCGTGTTTATGACATGAATCAACAGATATTCAGCAAAGTGAGGGAAAATGCCGAGGGAAAAATGACAATATGTTCAACTGTGTATCCATAAACATGTCTTAGGACAGGGAAATAAGTAAATAAAATGAAAATGCAGTTGTCCAACAACTCGTACAAAAGAAGAAAGGCAAGTTTAATCGAAATGCGGATCTTGACAATTACGCACGGGACAAAAATATTTATTTGACCTATTTATATTGTGAGAAATTATGTGACATTTTGGCAATAACGAGTACACTAGTATGTTGTCTGATATGCTGCATAAAAACGAGAGTAATGACAGTAGTGTAGTTGGCTCATTTTAAAAACACATTTTGGAGATGACGAGACAGATGACCGAAAAAAGAGAGTGAGACGTGGGCTATAGTCTACTGTAGCTGCCGTCGTTACATTTTGTCATTGAAAAACGAGGCTACTATATTATTTACTGTCTGCAGCTAGTTCTCCTTTCATCCTCTTGTATTCTGTATCATGAACAGCGCCACTCCTAATCGCGGCTATCAGGCTGTCAGCATTGTCCCCAAAACGTCTGAGCAGTATTTAGTACGGTGCTGCCACCTAGAGGAAAACAGTTGTGGTGAAAAGTCACGCGATCACGCGATCCTGCAGTGCAGGAAAAACCCCGCAATTTTGAACCAGTAACATCTGTACGTCACCACATTCACGTGCATCCCTTGGCTGCACACACAGAGAGGACCGCCCCTTTATGCCGTTCTCTCTCCTCATTGGATAAAGGTTGTAGGATACAAGGAAAGTTTTCTCCTCGGCTTACAGCAGAGCAGAGTGACTGACAGACCCGTGTTTCAGACCAAACACTCTATAGAAGTGATTGCTGTCAGAAGATATAACTATTTAAGACTTATATTAACACAAATATTCAGCTTACTTCTGCTTTAAATAAGTATATATTTTAAGCTTGTTTGTAGCGGAAGCTCCCAGTGTCTCAGTTCACTGCTCTGCCAGTGTCAGTGCAAATCTCACGCGATTTGAGACTGAGACACTGAGAGCTTCCGCGGAACAATTTCTCATGTCGGGGCTTCAATACAAGAGGGACATTACAGACGAGCACTATGGAGGTATTTGGATGTTTTTTGGTGTGTCATTTTGGACGAAGAAAAGTGAGCTCCGTTTGCAACCGTTATATGGACATGCAGTGCTGCACGGAGCCCCGCTGTAACTCAGAGAAGGCACGGAGGACTCTGAAACTTCAAACTTCTGAAATTTGAATTTTGGGTGAACTATCCCTTTAATATTATTTAGATGTGTAGTCAATATTATTGCCTTTCCATAATTTATATCTGAGTTTGTCACTGGAAGGAGCTAGAGAGCAACTTTCACACTCCACCTTTACTACTTTTTCACTTTTGTGTAATAACCATCAGCATGTGGCAACAGCTCTCCTATCCCCAGTGCAGAGCTGTGACAGTGTTGTGACATGTCATAAAACACTCCTCATGTGCTGCCGTTCATTCAAGGAATTATAATTAACCGGTAGAAGCAGAGAAAACAAAAGTCTCCCTGTCCCCACCTACTAACAGCTAGTTGTTGAACACACACACCCAAACTGTGGGAACCACTTCTAGGAATCAAACCTCTGTGAATGAGACTTGTTTTGCACCAACCAGAATGGCAGAAGTGGTTACAAGAGGCTAACTGGCTGCAGACATAGCAAACCATGGGTCTCAAAATATACTGTAGAGTGAGTTGGACATAATTTTAATGATTTCCAATAAGAATTAGTCAGAAAAACATCAAAAAGAGTCACACACACTCTGAAGCAGGAAGGTTAACCTTGCACCAAAGGGAAAGAAACCACCTGACCTTGAAGCAGGATATTCAGGAGGGCAAATTCCCAATTGACAACGCGTGATGAGCCTCATTTAATCGCTGGTTTAATGTGTCTTATATGATGTGTACAGAGGTTAATTAAGTCGATATTATATCTTTTAAAGCTTTAATCACCGATTGATACAGCGGCGTCCCATCAAAGCAACTGTCACAGGATGATTGATTTAACATGGTGGGTCATGGCTGTGAGTCTAGTTTCAGGGCCAGTGTCCAATGGTGTTGTTGAATGATGGACCAGATAAAAAGAAAACAGTGACACAAAGATGAAGTAGATTATAAGAAGAGGAGGATGGAGTGAGAGGGACAGATTTTCTGGTACCAGAGCCTCAGCTGGTTGTTGGTAATCATGTTATCTGGTTTAGGCAGACCCATTAGCAGCAGGATGAGCCACTGGACACTCATCTTCACAGCATCGTGTCAACCACTCACTCTCCTCCATGCAGAATATATGCATTTTATTCTCAAGAGTTTGTATTTTCTCACTTTTTTATGAAAGTTTGTCACAGCTCTCACACAGAAATTGGGTTTGTGGTGAGTTATTTACAGGTTAGTTTATATTTATTTCAGTTTAACCACAATATATAGAACCAGGACACAAAACTATATTGATATGTTTTACTATTTAAAATTGGGGGGGGGGGGGGGGGAGATTATATTCTCTCCAGTGAAGTGGTACTGTAGATATCAGTTGATCCAGAAAACACTTCAGGATACACAGATTAACAACATGTCGTCATTGTGTTAGAAACAATAATCCAATTACAATCACGTTTCATGACTTAGGCTATGTAGAGAAAACTTGTCTTGGTAGTTTTTATAAGTCATCTTTAAAGCAGAAGTAAGCGGAATTTTTGTGTTAGTATAAGTCTTAAATAGTTATATCGAGGACCAATAGTTAATACTACCAATACTTTAAGCTGTAATTTACGGTTTCAAAAGCCTGCCTGGAACGCAGCATTAGCCCAAACGACTGGATCGCTTACTTCTGCTTTAACGAGACCCTTGCTGTTGGTTATAAAAGAGTCTCATTAATGTGGATGAATCTATGTTACCTACACTTGATAGTCCATTTTCAATAAATATATCGTTTTGTCTTTGTAGTTATTTTGATATTATTATTTAGTCGTCGACTCACTCAGCATTTCCTGGTTTCGGTTTCGGTTTTCGGTATCTGATCGTCTTCGAACCTCCGACTTTCGTTCTTGATTAATGAAAACATTCTTGGCAAATGTTTTCGCTTTCATCCGTATTGCGCCGGTCCAAGAATTTCACCGTGTGTGCGGAGGCTCATGTAGTGTGAAAACACTTTGCTTTCCGAAACTCCTCGTAGTCCCTTTAAGATCCATAAAAAGGTTGAGAAATGGAATTACACATGTATTTCCTATATAAGAGGAGAAACCATTTCATTTGGAAGGATCTTCTCTACATCACGTGCCGAAATGAAACCCTGCATGTGAGTGTGAGGATTCAAATTATAACTGTGACAATATCCTTCATGCAGTGTTTAAAACTATTTTTCCTTGATGGATCCCCTAATTCATTGTCTCCTTGTTTCCCCCCACCCTCCCTCCATCACCATTGTAATGCACATAATAATGATTCCTATCGTATAAATCCTCTCTGCCCTTCATGTCATTCTTCCCTCCCTCTGTCTCTCTGCTGCATGTGATGGCTTTTCCTCTCCGCCCCTCTCTCATCTTTCCTAATGTCCTCTTTTTCTCCATCACATCTCTTATCCTCTTTCTCTATTTCTGTACCACCGTCTTCCTGTTCATTCTCCCACTCTCTTTCGTTTCAGTTTCTCTCCATCTCCACTTTCTACCTCTCTGTAGCCCTATCTCTTTCAAGAGTGCTCTTTGTGTTTTCTGTAATCCTCTTTCTTTGGTTGTTTAATCTCCACTTTTAAGCGGCAAGTAGCCGTAGGCCTTTTGATGGCCTTCGGATAACTCCCCATGTGTGTGAATGACACTGTACAGTCAGGTATTGTGTCTCTGTGAGTGTGTATCGTACAAGGAGTTTTCATTACATTAAACAAACATCAAATTAGATATTGGGCTCTGAAAATAAGTTTAACTCCCGACCTTGCTGACTTTCAGCAAATGGCAAATCGATCGTCAAAAGTTTTTCCAATATTATTATAAATAAGAGAATAAGGGACTACATGTCCTGTATACAAGTTTGTGTTCATTTAAACCAATCATGGGAGCCATCTGTGTAAATGAAAATTAAGTAAATGGCTCTTAGATCTTATGGATGACAGAAATTGCCTAATTGACACATGGCTTTTATTATGACAATATCTGATTTGTCATCTAAGTCAGGTGCATCAGACTATCGCCTGCTTTGTTCATGTCTGCGTCTCAGGTTTTCTCTATCTGACTGCAATTTGACTGCGATAATGATGTAAGGAAACAACCCAACAGAGATTTGTTCAGATGTAAATGTAAAGCAGTTTTTATCATCAGTTTGAAACAAACTAAGGTATGTGTTGGTTTTTCTTGGAAATATATCAGTAATAGTCAACTTAAAGGGATAGTTCAACATTTTGGGAAAATGGCCCATTGCCATAATCCCTATAGCCATAGCAGTAGGTTCGTTACCTGTAATTGTCGGTGCAAGCTGTTTTTAGCTGTTTAACGGCGGAGCAGAGCCGCGAGCTGCTCAGAGCTAATGGTATTTCTTGGTTTCCCTCATCAAACTCATCAAATACACAATCCAACAACTCCAAAATGCTCTGGTGGACAAGTTGTAACCTGCACATTCACCACGCTATGAGATAATAACAGAACGTTACCAGACAGAGTTGTTTTAGAGGTAAATTCATGCAAAACCGCTGATGCACGTTCCCGTCGAGGGCAGTTTTTCATCAAGCAGTCTCTGCATTTCCCTCTAAAACAACTCTGTCTGGTAACGTTCTGTTATTATCTCATAGCGTGGTGAATGTGCAGGTCACAACTTGTCCACCAGAGCGTTTTAGAGTTGTTGGATTGTGTATCTGATGAGTTTGATGAGGGAAACCAAGAAATCCCATTAGCCTCCGTAGCGTAGCTCTGAGCAGCTCACGGTTCTGCTCCGCCGTTCTAAAAATAGCTTGCAACAACAAATAAAGGTAACAAACTTACTGCTAAGACCATAGGGATTATGGCAATGGGTGAATCATATCATATAGGTTCATATGTAATAGGTCCTCTGGTTCCATAGACAACCACTCGTTTTTTTATGGGAGGGCGCCTCATAGTATCCTACACTAAGAATTGATTAAGTGTGTCTAAATGATCCTTGAGGATCAATCGACAAGTTTTTCATTGTGTAGAAGTTTTTCTTTGACAGGGTGTTTGTTTTCTGAGCATCTGCTCTTGACAAGGCTGACCTCTCACTCGGGCCTTCTTTCTGGACCTCATTACTCTCCCTGTCCACACACACGCACACACACACACACACACACACACACAATCAAAGCAGCGTCCAGGCTGGGTTTCTGGACCTCATTAGTTTTCCAATTAGCTGCTGTCATCTGTCAACTGTCCCCTTGGTTACTTGGGGCAACCATGACACCACAGCCAATTCTCTGCCCCGATTCATCTCACTGGGAGCAGGTGGACTTCCTGTTTGCTTTCCAGGGCAAAGTCAAGATGATTCCTTGCTCGCAAAGTTCACATTTTTCTTTTTCTACCTTAGAGTTAGAAAATGTAACAGCAGAAGAAAAAAAAAAAAGAGAGAGTGTGTTCAGACTAAAATGTAATCCTCAAAATATTATTGATGACTCTGAGAACCTTGGTTAAAATATTTCCATAAAACACCCTGTGATTTCTGATAAGATATGACAAGCTTGGTGAATTGAGATGACATTTTATTTCAGCGCCGAGCTTCAATTACGGAAGTAAACCCTTGGCTCAGATTATTATAGGTTTAATATTGATTTACAGGCACAGAGCAGATAATTACATTTCATTTCTACAGAGAAATTTAGATGACATTGAAAAGAGAAATGTGTCAAATTAAAACATGGCTTTTCTAAAAATGACTTGGTACAAAATAGGAATAGAGTGGCAGTCATAGTAAACGGTGACAGAAAATGTTGTTTTTATATTCAGAAAGCAGCCTCACATCAAGGTCCATTTCTACAGCCCTTCAGTGGAGTTAGATCAGTTGTAATGGCACGATACATGTTTGATAGCTTTCTTGTCCATTCTGGTTGTTCTGGTTGCAGAAATAGCTTTGAAAAGCTGCTAAATGGGCCATCTCCTCATTTGCTGTTTACATTGTAAAAACCTCCATTTAAAGAGGAAAAAAGATAAAAATCCGTCAACAGCGGATGAGTTCACTTAGACGCTGAATTAAGCGTAAGCTGGAAAATTGTGAGTTGTTTTGCGGTTTGATGATTACTTAGTAGGAAAAACTATTGTTTACCAACACAGCGGCTGAACCTGGAGCTTTAGGTGCATCAAACAGTCACAGACACACATGCATTGACATTGACTCAGACATTATACTGTCATAAACAGACTGGGACTAAATGATTTCAGCTGCTGTTGAATTATATATTTGACAGCAGTTAGTCTAAGACCTAAGTTTGCACAGCTATTTATTGCTCTGTGTGGTTCTTAGTAGTTCTTACTGTTCATATGACTCAGTGCAACAGAAGTGGAGCTATTATTCACAGTATTCATTTCATTTTATATAAGAAATTACTTGTACTGCCTTGTCATCAACATCATTATCATGGTACCTAAATCAGGGCTCTCAACACAAATTAAGGTTGACAATCACATGTTGTCAAGATTAACACTGATAACACGGCCTGGGAGGGCTGAGCAATGAGACAATCTAATTGATTATTGTTCACAAAAATAAAAACAGAAATGATGATAAACAGATTAGTCATTTATGATAAATGTATCTATTTACTCTAATCTGCACAACCAGTCTAGTGAGCATAGAGGGTAACGAGGAAAACATATTGTTCATCTAAATAGCCTACAGTTTGTTGATCATGTTGATTTTTAGTGTGATGTTTAATCATTGTTGCTGTTTTTCTGTTGTGTCATATTATTCTCTTAAAGGGACATTGTGTAACTTCTCCTGTTATCTATTCACGAAAATCGATTATTTGGTTCAAAAGTATGTTTTTCATTAACCAGTAATCCCCCCCATCAACAAACTGAAGTAGGAAATCACGGAAACTCAGCGGAGACACCGGAGCTGTCGGCTCAGGTCGAGGTGGTGTCTGTGAAAAGTCGCCGTGGTAACGCAGTGAGGAGGAATGGAGCGTTACACTGATGCTGCATTCACCTGCAGTCCGGCAGACGGCCGTCGCTAACAAACCAGATGTCATTTTAGTCACAGAAGTCCAGAGAAAGACGGTAAAACGTGGATCAGGTAAACAATACCACATCACCATGACAACATATTGTCACGTGTATTGTTTTGCCTCGTGCCGACGGACCACTTGTTTACATAGAGGCTTGTTTATGTCGTTACGTGCAGCGGTTGTCGTCCCTCTGCCGTCTGCTCAATTTCATGTGAATGCAGCATGAAAAATACGATTGAGTTGCTTGCGATATACAACCACAACGCTAGATGGGAGGAATTCCTACACAATGTACCTTTAATATGTACATGAAGATAGACATGAAAAGACTTTGTCAAAGCCACCCAGCCCTTTAACCACAGACATACAGTAAGCAGTAGAAACACATCCTAAGTTCCTAAATTACCATTCACCTCAGGTTCACCTGTTTTTTGCTGCTCAGATCAAACGCGACATGTTTGTGTCGGTTCATACACGCAGCTGTCCTCAAATCACTGCATATTTGAAGGCAGTTAAGTTCCTATCAATCACACAGGGAAACCTCAGGGGCCATATGTAACAAACTGAACTCTTTGATGAGTCACGGTAATCTGCTTCTCATGCATGCTCTATGAGCAAACAGTACATGCATCAAACCTTTAACACAGTCCAACATCTTGGTCTTTGTTGTGTTCATATAGAGTCATTCCGAAGCACACTGTAAAACTAAAAGAAAAATACTGTCATATTGAATTATGTTGTTTATTTGGTTTAGGCTATATGTTCTCTGAGTTTAAATGAGGATTTTTCAACGATGTTTTCTGCCTTTTGTTGCTTTCGCCATTTCATACAGTATTTTGTTCTTTTTAAAAAAAATTTAGTTGAATTATTTTTGATTGCCAATGTGTTTTTTATAGTGATAAAAGGGAATCCAAACATTAATCTTGACACCATAGGACACACTGCTGATTTGCAGTGCACACATTAGACTCTTCTTTTCTCACTATCTTAGTACTTTGAAAATATCAAATTCTTCGTGCTCATTTGTGTTGTATCGGTTACACAGTAATTGGGAGGAATGTAAAAAGGAGGCGATCTGAGCAGTGATAGAAGTTAAAAGCGTGAAATGAAATGGCATCTCTCTCTCTCTCTCTTTCTCTCTGTCTTGCTGTCTCTCTGTCGCTGTCTCTTCCTCTCTCACCCCAGGGCTCTGCCATCTGGCCCTCCCATCCCTCCACAACCACACCACAACTGATTCTCTTGCAACTGATTCTCTTGCATCTTTGTTCCCATATTGTATTTTATGAACTAAATCTGTCTTGTGTAACATCTTACAGTTTACATCTACATTCCCTCGGGGCGAGGTTTATTAGCAAACAAAGAGTATAGCATTTCCTTTGTTTACAAAACCAAAAAATATCAAATATTCTTTGGCTTCTTATTTTTTTCTTCCCGAATGAAATGATGTAGATCAGATATGGCAACGAGTGCAGATTTATTTGTTTGTTTGTTTGTTTGTTTGTTTCCCTGCTCCCTTCTTCTCCTCTTCTGGTCCGTCCTCTCTTTTTGCCGTTGGCTTTGTCTTTAATCACAGAAGCATGTGTGTGTATCATATTACTGTTCCTCTATCAGCTCAAAACAGACCTAATTACGGTGCTATGTGCCCACAGCACAGACAAGACCTATTGTAGCGTGTGTGTGTGTGTGTGTGTGTGTGTGTGTGTGTGTGTGTGTGTGTGTGTGTGTGTGTGTGTGTGTGTGTGTGTGTGTGTGTGTGTGTGTGTGTGTGTGTGTGTGTGTGTGTGTGTGTGTGTGTGTGTGTGTGTGTGGGAGAGAGAGAGAGAGCATGGATCTCAATTGTGAAACCAGAGTACATTATTTTGCTCCGTTCTTGTCACTGATGGAGGGCTATGGTGTGTGTGTGTGTGTGTGTGTGTTACTGCCCAGTTGGCTGTACTCCCAGCGGAGAGAGTGGATAAACGTTACGACCTTCTCACAACACCAGGATTAAATAGCTGCTCTCCAATGTAACTCAGATGATAGAAGAACAACACACAATGTCGGTTTTGTTGAGGGGAGCAGTTTCGAGGAGGAATCCTGAAAAACAGCAAAGTTTACGTTCAAGTGACCAAACTCTCAACAGGTGCTTATAGGAAGTTGAGGCATGTACAGTAGTGGGGATCTGCTGCAATCGGTAACTCTTTAATTTACAGGCCATTAATTAAGATGATAATGTCAAGAAATATCCTAGAAATAATGGTCAATTTCATAGTAATGCCATGTTTTTCATAAAGACAAAAGAATATACAGTACATGCTTTTCATGCTTTGAATTTTTGGGAAAGAAGAAATTTTCTCCACCAAGTCCTTGCAATTGACCGTTATTTCTGGGCTATTTCTACGCAATCAATCATTATTTCTTGACAGTACTATGAAATTGACCATTATTTCTAGGCTATGTCTAGACATTATGACACAATTAATTGTTATTTCTTGGCTATCTCTTGACATTATCATTCACGTAATCAACTTCTTGTAAATTTCATTTCATTTCAAACCTTTATTTATTCAAGGAAGCCAGTTGAGAGCAAGCTCTCTTTTTCAACGACGCCCTGATTATAAGATAAAAAAGAAAACACAATTATAAACAAATTACACAGTATAAGTTGGTAATGTCAGAATTTAAAGTACATTGAGCAGACACATAGAAGAACAGCATATTGGTCACAGCTTCAAGGAAAGCAAGTACAATCATTTAAAAAAAAAATGATAAAGTAAAGGGTTAGCCTGCAATCTGCGTCATTTCTTTTAAGCACAATCATGTAAGTTCAACCATCCATTTATTATTGTAACCAACCATGACGATTAACGTTCTCCAACCTTTGCAAAGCACTTAATTCAACCCAGACCGCAAACCATCTTTAAAAACCTAACTGAGATGTTTTTGGTGTCTTGAGTCTTACGTTAGTCGTTTATTTTTTTAAAGAGATTTGTACCAGTTTATCTGTAGCAGACCTCCTCCTGCTTGAAGGGCGCTAATTCACTCAACACTCATATGGGTCGTATCAAGAAGTGGGGAAGAGGATGTGTTGTCTCCTCATGGGAAACACACACACACACACACACCATGAGAAACTGATGAGCTTCATGGGAAGTGAAACTGGAACGTCTATGTTTTATTCCAGAAGAAGAAAAGCAAATAAACGCTAATAAATCACAGATATTTGTAAAAATCCACCACCACAGACAGTTTTAATAACCTTTGTAAAATAAAAATAAAAAATCAATTGCGACACAACATGGAGCAAGTTAAACATTTGCAGCTGCAGGTGTAACTGGTTTCTTATTAACTGCTGTCTGACTGATGGTGGAGGAGCCACATACACATATTTGTATTTACACCTGAGGCGCTTTTACTCCAACTACATCCATTTAAATTCATCATCGCTCTGGCAGGGTCGCTTGAGGGATTGTACCCCATGTATTTTTATGGAAAATACAACAGAAACAACCAATAAAGTAAATAAATGTGTTAATTAAACAATTGAGTACATGATCAGCAGTCTGTAGGATAATAATAGTAATTGTTTAAAAAAAAAACAGTTAAGTCATTGTTTATTTAGCATCGGGTCAATTGATGTTGTATTTGTGGTAGTAATGGTAGCTACTTCTTAAAGCAAGTGCTGCAGTTACATCTTCACAATCCCGGGAAAATGTTTCATTTTTCAAAAACACAGATAAGTCTCAATGAGAGAGCGTGAGTTACAGATAGAGTCTTAAACCCAGAAGCATCTGTATTACAACTGGAGCTATTTGCCATTCATGGTGGAGAAAGAACATCCACCACAAGTAAAGATCTTCTAACAACTCATCGTTATATTGCTAAGGGACACCCATAGTTTTTGTTTTTGTAATGTAGTATATTGCAATACAAAGTCAATAGGACTTTGAAATGCTGTTTGTTGCATGTAAAATTGATAATCACGGTTTTCTTTTAACCATGACTGTCCCACAATCTTAAAGGGATAGTTCAACATTTTAGCAAATTGGCCCAGCAGAGCCGCGAGCTGCTCAGAGCTACGCTACGGAGGCTCATGGGATTTCTTGGTTTCCCTCATTAAACTCATCAAATACACAATCCAACAACTCCAAAACGCTCTGGTGGACAAGTTGTGACCTGCACATTCATCATGCTATGAGATAATAACGGAAAGCTACGAGACAGAGTTGTTTTCGAGGCAAATGAAGAGAAAAACTGCCCCCGACAGAAACGCGGTTTTGCATGAATTTCCCTCTAAAACAACTCTGTCTGGTAACGTTGTGTTATTATCTCATAGCATGGTGAATGTGCAGGTCACAACCAGAGCGTTTTGGAGTTGTTGGATTGTGTATTTGATGAGTTTGATGAGGGAAACCAAGAAATCCCATTAGTCTCCGTAGTGTAGCTCTGAGCAGCTCGCGGCTCTGCTCTGCCGTTCTAAAAATAGCTTACACCGACAATTAAAGGTAATGAACCTACTGCTATGACTATAGGGATTAAATGTTGAACTATCCCTTTAATCACATGTTTACCACATGCAATACTGTTGCTACATGTTATCTATAACTATAAATCTAATGAAATGTTCAGTTAGGACTTGTTGACTATGCACAAACAAACTGTAGAAGTTTGATTACTTTTATTGAAAGTTTACTCTTGAACATCTTGAGGAGTTCCAGGAAAGACTCATTTTCTTTTCCCCAAATAGTTTTCCAAAGAGGGTTATTCTTGTAACATTTACCCGGTATGGGAAGAGGGTTAGTGTCACATCAAAACCCCCACCTTTGAAGTTCGATGATGAATTACATAAGTGCTGCTCTTCACTTCTAAGTATTTTTAACAGAGGGGCTGATGTCACTTTCTTGGGGGGGTTTATAGCCAAATGATGACACAAATCCTCGGGTTTATCAGCACCACTTCTTACCGGTATTTCTACATATTTATTGGTTCCATGTCTGGCTGCTTTTATCTTTAGTCTCGTGTGTGTTTTTGAATCTTGAGTGACACCAACAGGATTAGTTGATGAAAAATGAGGAGCTGGGAAAACCAAGTAATGCAAAAGTGTTATTGAGCTCCTGTTTTGGCCTCTGCCTGCCTACTCCCGGGTGTTTTCATTCACTTTGGGAAAAGGTGGGGCTCCCGGCTTTAACCCCGGTGGAGGAAAAGGGAAAAGGAGAGGGATTTTTTTTACAACTTAGGACAAGCTTTGAAGTTTGCTGATGAATTGCAGAGCTGCTGTCAAGGGCTGCACTGAGAGGTTTCCGTTCATGA
Source organism: Trachurus trachurus (assembly GCF_905171665.1). Taxonomy (NCBI): domain Eukaryota; kingdom Metazoa; phylum Chordata; class Actinopteri; order Carangiformes; family Carangidae; genus Trachurus; species Trachurus trachurus. The sequence continues at coordinate 6,274,871 of NC_139894.1, read as the reverse complement.
GCTGACGAATCCACCTCCACCTTCATTTGCAATATTTTTCCTAGATTATTTTGCATGTCGTCTATTTTCACGTGATCCCAATGCGGGCGTGCTGTCGGTCGGTCGGACAGTTTGACCACACAGTGTGTCTCTGAGAGCCTGGGAACATGAGGGAGAGAAAAAAAGGGCTGATGTTTCAAAATCTCGGAGTATCGCTGCAATTTTCAACGGGCCATGAACATGTCACCACCTTCAATAAAGGATGATGTATCTCAGATCTTCAGTCTCAGCCCGTCACACAGCCCTCTCCTCCTCCTCCTCCTCCTCCCTCCTGCTTATCAGTGCTGCTTTCATTCATTTCACAACACTTCAGGGTTATTTTTGCAAAAAAAAACAGTGACAGAACAGGAGAAATATGCTCGGAGGCTGTTTTCTGAACAAGGAGAAATATCTCATTACTGATTACTGGTATGATGATTGAGTAGGTCTCAGACTAACATCCTCCTAAAGAGCAAAGAATTCACTTTAATCTAATAGGAATGGCATCCTCTTATCTGCAGAAACTTTGATTATTCCAACCTGCTTGGCAAGTCAGAACCACGGCGTCTTCCTATGATCATAATACACGATGCTGAGTGTAGCTGTCACTCCGCGGCACAGGAGGAGTGTGATGATTCTCCAGAATAAAATATTCCCACAATGAACATCGGGGTCTGCAGTCTCAGGGTTATTACCCATCTGGAGCTAAAGTAGCTCAACTAGCTTAATTTCTACCACTTGTGTGATTTCTCAATTGTAATTGGACCACAAGTGGTGAACTCAAAAAAAGCTCAAACTCAAAAAACACCAAGTTTAGCCAGTAGAAAACATCTCCTTCAGAGGAACGAGGAAAACAACCCACCAACTCTGCAGCTGTGTGTTTTTTTTCCTTGAGGTAATTATACTTCAGCTCAGGTCCGTGATGGTTTAAGGTTAAACCAAAGAAACTAAACTAAACACTGACAAAGAGGCACATTCATGCACTACAGTGTGTTTATATGTGTAGCTTTCAGTTATGACAAACCTGTTTTGTAAAATTGCTTTCCAGACAAATCTAACCAGACAGGACTGTCTACTGATGGTTCGCTCGCACGATACGTTGTGTAACTATCATCTCTTCCCTGTCTTTGTTTCCGCTCATTTTCTCTTCTTCTGTCTCTGTTTCACAGTGTTTCTCACAGGCTTTTTTTGTCGCTTTGCCTGTGTCTAAGTCATTTCAGTACACTGTTCTTATTGACACAACCGTTTTGTCAACCGTTAGCTGAAGCAAATAAATCTGTCAATGGCAGTTTTCTGCATTCACATTATTGCTAATGCCCATTAACAGCCTTGTCGCAGAGAAACTGCATTCATATATCACTGAATCATTCTCTAGTTACATTTTGCCAAATGTTTTTTCTGTATTAATTGAATTTGGTTTAATCTTATTTCTATACCACCCACTTATATTATTTTACATTGTCTTCAACACCTCATACAGTATAGTCAGGGCCAAACCCTCACTTTAGTACTGACTGCGAGACTCTTCAGTTCCCACAAAAGAGAAAGCACTAAAACAATGAAACCAGACTTTGTTTTTTCCTTGAATGTAACCAAATGACGCAAGTCCCTAAATGTAATATTTAGAACAAAGAAAATGCCATAATACAGCAGTCATTGTGCCTTTATTATTTCATTGTTGAGGTAAACAGGGGGGAGAGGGTGTATGACATAGGCAACAGCCTCCCCCCTCAGCCAGGGTTTAAACTGTCGTCAGTATACTCTGTACTCTTTATGCTACCAGGGTGCCCACCGTTTGCACCATAACAACAGTTATAAGCAAAGTACACACTAAAAACAGGTCATCAGTTCACTGCAGTGCATCTCTACACAACCGCAGCAGCCAAGACAAAAAAACAGGATCCACACAGCGTCAAAACTGCAGTGTCCAAAACAGCATCTTTGGCAGATTTTGTGTATTTAACAGGGCATATTCTGATTACTTTATGGAAAACCCATCTACGGCACATTGCATCTTGTTTAGTGGCTGAGTGACAGCGGATACAGAAACGATCCAGAAAGGCAGATGCTCCACATGAGCCAGTAGGCCAGTGTAAGCTGAAGCTGCGTCCAATCAGATCCTAATAGACCTGAGAAAACAAGCTGTGTCAGGCTCGTAAGGCAGCAGGGCCCAGATGCTTTGATGCACGGGGGACTCTGACTCTTGGATAACTTCTTCAAAGACTTTCTCTGGCTGCTCAGAAAACCAGAACAAGTGCTGAATGGTTTCTTCAATTCACAGATCACCTCCATCTGACCTATGAGGCATGAAAGCAGCTCGTTTCAGTGTTTCCATTATCCACCCAGACTGGACATGTCACTGATCATCTGATGTGCTCTGTTCTCTTGGAGTTTGTTCACTCTTTCTTAACACACTGATGTGTACAAATGATCACCAAAATTAAAGGAAACCCTTGTTTCTAAGGTAGGTCCGCCCACATGAAAGACATCAAACATGCAACGTTGTGACATTCGTCTTGATCAGCCAACCATGACGGTAATTAAACCTTTTAATTAATCTAAGTGTAAAAGGCAATCTGTCACATCGCATTGTCCACTGTGATGAGGAACAAACGCTCTGATGCTCTGGTCTCACAATAGAGTTGTGTCTTTGTCGGACTTGTGTGAGTTTGACCTCTTCAGACTTTTTCCCTTCTCCATGCGCTGTGGAAATAAAGCAGGCGATAAATTAAAGGAGACATATTATGCCCCCTTTCCACAAATTAAAATAGTCCCCATGTGTCTTAAAGACAAATCTATGACATGCTGTGGTCAAAATACCCCAAGGATCAAACATCACAGCTCTTTTCATCCTCTCAAAACAGCCCTGTTCAGAACGGCTAGTTTCAGTGCCTGTCCCTTTAAATGCAAATGACCCACTGCTTGCCCCGCCCCTGCTACCGGTCCCAGGTAGCGGTGGTATTATGCAAATTTGAATCCTAGTTACATCACCAGAAGACAACTGAGGGAACAGCTTGTAAAACCACATGGATTTCAACCTAGGGAGCCTGCACATTACAATTTTTTTTGTCAGTTCCCCCCATTTGGGGGGCGGGAAGGCAAGATAAACACCCAAATATATGGTAATGGGCCTTAAAAAAGTGATATTTCCATAATATGTCCCCTTTAAAGGAAACACCTGAACGAATAAATGGAGAAACAGGATGGAAAAATGCCTCCAACCACAGAACATAAGAGCTCAGTGGTTTGATGGACATGAACATGATGTGAATCCCATGTTGTGGCCTTGGCAGCCGCCAGATCTCAGTCCAAATGAACACCAGTGGGAGTTCTTCAACTGACGTGTTAGGCAGTTAAAAGTCAGCATTGAAGGTCTGGTTAGATTCAGAGTCCTGTCCTCGCTTAGACTCGCTTGCGGATGTGACAGAGTACTATATGCTGGTATGAAGTATAGCCTTTTCTCCACATACACACACACACATTTTGTGATTACCTGGGAGCTGGGCGGTGTCAGGCAGTGCCAAGATGGCGATGGCGGAGCAACCCATTCTCAGTTTCAAAACTATTCTTCAGAAAAGTACGAGTAATGTCACAGAGGCCACATCCATCTAACTTACTGACATCTACAGTTGTTTTCTGTCGACATATTCCACTGCAAATCAAATCAAAATGACGACATCCTTTCAAAAAGAAGCAGAGCTTCATTGTCTGCTGTATACTTATTGACTTTTGTTTTAGTAGTGAGGGTGATGGTAAACCTTCTTGCACAACCTCCTCAGACTTGGTGTCCATTGTTTGTTTGTTTCCTGCTCTTGCACAGTTGGTGACCTCACAGCGCTGAGGCTACACATTTTGTATTCATTAAAGGTATAGTTTTAACACTAGAACAAACATAGTCATTGGCAGTAGGATAAAATAAATTCCACCAATACACAGCCCTGTCTTCATTTTTACCAGGTGCACAAATAAGTGGTTCTACAACAGCCCTGCAGACAAAACAAAAAAACAAACAATGCCACAAAATGAGAACAAAACAGGGACAGCAAATCCCCAGATGATGAAATGCACGCCACAGGGACATTAGCCAGCCTTTTTCGGTGGACACCTCGCCGATCTGAGATGTCCTGGATTTAACAGAGGAGAGACAGAGGAGAGAAGATTTACTGAGAGCACAGTAACAGAGAGGAAGAGAAAACAATAAGCAGAGGAAAATGATCACTGTATGAAGCGTTAGTGGAATAATTGTGTTGATGCCAAGACGCTCTGAGGGAGATGGGGGTGGGTGGTGGTGGGGGGGAACCGGGGTACAGGAGAGGACAGGCTCAGCAGTGTGCACGTGGGACTGCGCTCGGAGATGATGAACACGTTTGCAGGAAATAATCTATAAACTGTGTGTGCAGGCAGGGGGAAGAGGGCCGCCGCGTGAGCATGTGAGCCCGATGACGACGATGATGATGATGGTGCACGCAAAGCAGAGTCCTCCTGGGACAAAGGAGAAGCTGATGAGTGTGGCTGCACGTGAGGTGGACTCTGTCTGTGTGTGTGTGTTTAATGGAGACAAGTAGAAGAGAGGAAAAGATGGAGAAAGGAGAGGAATGAGAGTCCTGCTCTGCATCAAGCTGGAAGGAAATGGGAATGCGTTTGACAGATTTATGTATAATATACTGCAGCAATATGGATAAATGTGCCAGAATCTATACTCCTTCACCTTTTGAACTTACATAGTTGGCCCCGTATCTACGTACACACACAACAGCGCCAACAAAGAGACAACTTCTTTCAAATGTTGAAAATATAAAAGAAATCTCTTATTTATGGAAGTATTCATTCACACACCCTTTGATGTGGCGCTTTACATTGAGCTCAGGTGCATCCACTTTGCTTTTACTCTTCTCCAGATACTTCTAAAACTCTAAATCTGGCAAATGATTTACAAAGGCATAAACCTGTCTGTATACAAAAGGGAAGTCCAGTGAACCTTCAGTGGACACATATGGTGAAATTATGTAAATATAATGGACAAGGTTATGAAACTTTTCCAAAGCTTGCGGTGTTTACAGCAACTGATGTGAGCTCCATCACTGTGACATGGGAAAAGTTTGTAGCTGCACATCTGGTCAAATCTGTGAAGAAAGGCCTTGCTCTGAGGGGGGGAGGGGGAGGGGGGCGCGACCGAGACCCCACTGGTCAGGTTGAAAAGCTTCAGACGTCCTCTGAGAACCCAGACAGGACGCCCTTCACACAACCCAGAGTTTACTGATGGAGAGCATGAGGAAAGAGATGAAACTGCACATCAGCATAGTGGCAGCAGCGTGATACGGCAGTGCTTCTGTTTTGTCATCTATAGCCTGTAAACACTGACGATATTTGTTAATAATCAATAATTATAATAAGTAAGTATAATAAGTTTAAGAATGAGGAGGAGGATTTGTCAGGGTTTGTTATTTAGCTTCATCTCTAAGTTTTTTTGCCTCCAGACTTTTTATGATTTAGCCAGCGAACCCATTGTAGTAGTAGTTTTTTTCAATCTTGTCCACAAATTGTTACAGTCAGGCATCAATCAACATTCAAAAATGCATTCCTTAATTCAAACTTAATTCATAAATGTTACATAGATCGAAAAGGTGTAGGCTGAAGCTATTCAGCTTATACGTGTCTACCCTTTAATTCTTCATTTCAGTTAAACCTTTGGAGCCTTTTATAGTTTCAGTGTAACAGAAAGTAGCAGAAATCGTATAATCAACAGATTAAGTCAAATAAATAAACAGCATTGAAGTTGTAGTCAAATCCCAAATAATCGATTGATGTTTATAGCAATTTCTTTTTAACCTGTGTTATGTTTTTGCTTTGTTTGAGGTCCTCTGGTGGGCTATTCCACAGCTTCACCCCAGCCACCTACTTTAGCAACAAGAAAACTCAACATGAACAACAGCCGTTCCCAGAAGATATTTAGCGTTGTGACACTGCTGTAAATGAGAAGGTGAAGAAAATATAACCATTAATCAGTGGCATTGTGTGCGACACGTCCACTTGTGTAAGACTTTTCAGGAAAACTACAAATAGCACAGTGGATGTGTCCTTCTGCATGTGGAATCTTTGAAAATAACCCCTGGCACACAAACATGTGCAGCTGATGCAGCCTGGTTTAGTGTTTTGAGATGTTTCAGCTGAGCACAGCCTGTAACTTTTTCTCTGTTTTATTCTCAACTGAATGGTGTGTCAGGAATGGGGATCGTAGTCTCGTCGTCTAGCGCCTTTCAAACACCAACACAACTAATGTGCACTTTCTGCAAACAAAGCTGTGATAATTAAAATAAGCAGCACCTTCAGACATTTTTATAGAAGTTAGATGACACTAAAACATGTTTAGTCTTATGTGAACTTCTGGATCTTGTTTTTTATTTTTTCATTTTTACTGTCCCTCTCAAATGTTCTTGTGTCTCCACCTACGAATGACAAACAATGCATTTTTGCAAAGTGAAAATCATGTTAATCACTATCATTATGTCACATTTCCCCACAGACACCCTGACTGCTGGGTGGGTGTTTTCCATTGCAAAACACACGTCTCAGGTTCTGCTTGCAGGGCTGCTGCCATGCAAACACTGTCTTTGCTCTTTGCAAAACTGTCTCTCTCTGAGGCCCTTCTTACTCAGTCTGAACTTCCCAATATCACTTTTTGGTAACACTTTACTTGACGCCTATCTCTATAACACATTATAACCATACTTATAATGCAGTTATAGCACTGTATAACTATAGTTAGAAACACTCATAAATTATCATAATGCTTTATAATAATAAGCATAACACACTATAAAGCATTTTATCATGACTTATAAGGTCGGGTATTATAATACATTGTAATTGTTAGTAACTCACTGACAATGACCACATCGATAATGCATTATAAATATAGTTATAATGTGTTATAATTGGCTTATAAACGTGTATAACTATCATTATAAACACTGATTAATTATCATAAGGCTTTATAACAATAAGCATAACACATTATAGAGCATTTTATAATGGCTTATAAGGTCTTAGTATTATAATAGAGTTATAACGCACTATAATGTGTTATGCTTATTGTTATAAAGTCTTATGTGATTTATGAGTGTTTATAATGATAGTCATACACGTTTATAAGACAATTATAACGCATTATAACTATATTTATAATGCATTATAAATGTGGGCATTGTCAGTGAGTTACTAACAATTATAATGTATTATAATACCTGACCTTATAAGTCAAGATAAAATGCTTTATAGTGCGTTACGATTATTGTTATAAAGCATCATGATCATTTATGAGTGTTTATGACTATAGTTATACAGTGCTATAACTGCATTATACCTCATTATAAGTATGGTTATAATGTGTTATAGAGATAGGCGTCAAGTAAAGTGTTACCCACTTTTCTATATTCACTAAAATAGATGCAAGTCTTTTGTGGGATAGATATTAATTATTTTCTTTACATACAAGTGAAATCCAATGCCTTGTCTCCTCGAGATTATGTGCATAGAATGATAAATGGTTCTACTAATGAAGAGATACAATATCTGCCACACACCACATACACAGGGAGGGCTGATGACACCAATCACAAGCTAATCACATATTGATTGACAGCTATAAACTCCAACCCCTCATGTTGGTCTTGTCCAATTTATCAGGATGTCAAGACTTAAACTTTAAAGTGAAATACATCTTCACTACTCCCATGATGTTCAATTAGAATATGTTTTTCAACATATTTCAAGTGCAAATATTAAAAAGAAAAGTTACATACTGATGCTTTAATTTCTGACTGTGATCAAATTGCTTTAAAATGTCTGTAATCTTTAGTGTAGCCACAGTAAATTATTATTTAAACCTTAGACTTTAGACTTTGAAATAATGTTTTTTTTTATTTCCACACATCTCAAAAGTGAAATACTTGGTCAAATAAGAAGTCCAATGTACGTCAGATACCGAGCGCTGACAGCATACATAATGGTGAACAGTTTTTTTCCCTGGTACTCTGTCAGGAAATGAAGTCTCAGATCTCATCACTAAGAGGATTACTTGGGAGAAGACTCGGATATCTGGGAATCACTGCTGGGGAATGCACAGTATGCTCATAAATCCCTCTGTCGTTCGTCCTCTCAGGGCACAGGATGACTTCAGGATGTGAATATCCTCCAATCTTTTTCTTATAAATACTGAATTGAAAAACCTGTGTGGACTGAATGAGACAGCTTAAGGAAAAAGTTTCATATAAACCACTCAACTAGACTGAGCTGAGCACCCACACTTATTTTCTAATTCCTTATTGGGGCTTTAATTGTTTTTGAACAAGTATTTTCTGAGTAGCCAGAGCCGCCGGTGTAATTTAATCCTCTGTGCCACATGCTGGTTCAGAAACACATCAGGGAGCCACACTGTTGCACTGGTCGACATGTTCTTTTAATACAATGAACATGGGCACTGTGGTCAATTTTAAGTCAATAGACACAAAGTCCAACTGATTTAAATACGGCATTGAATGCCAAATGTGTGTTAATCCACAATTTAAAATAGTCCCTGAACAAATTCATTATTTATTTCTGTTTGAGTCGAATTTGCTTAAAACTACATTGATCAACTGTTGTGGGATATTACAGAGTCCTTGTCCATTAAAACCATCTGTTAGAATATATTTTTTATTATAGTAACACTATGTACTCAACAAATCATTGAAAACATAGTAATAATTGGGCATGTATCTATTAAAGGATAATTACCGTTTTTTACAATCTGGACCTTATTTCTAGCAGAAAATACGATCATTTACTCACCCAGATAACTTTGGTGTTATTACAAGTCGTTCCGATGAAATTAGATCCAGCCGAGAGCCGCGTATATCCGTATAATGCGAGAACACGGGGCAGCGCAATGCAGCCTCTAAATAACACATTATCCGCCGCAAAACATGTTCATTTCACCAATATTTTGTTATGATACACTAGTGCTATTCCCCTCCGAGCCCGTGGTGGCATGTTATCAACATCCGGCATCTGTAGGTTGACCTACTAACCTCTGACCTGGATGATGTCATCTCCGACCACGGTGCGGCGCAGCTTGTTGCTACCGCTAATGCTAATGCTACGTTTGTTTCTGCATGTTTCCGACTTGTCAGAACAAAATGAGCAGCTGGACGAAGTTCAGCTTCCACAGGCTTCCTCTCCTCAACCTGGACTCACTAAAGCTCCGGCTAGTTGAGCTAAAAATGAACCCGAATGCAGAAGCAGAATGATTATTATCAGAATGAGTCGGGCGGTGCTCAGAGATGACATCATCCAGGTCAGAGGTCAGTAGGTCAACCTACAGACCCCGGATGTTGATAACAGCTAACCCCGGACTCAGAGGGGAATAGCACTAGCATATTGTAACAAAATATTGGTGAAATGAACGAGTTTTGCGGCGGATAATGTGTTATTTAGAGGCTGCATTGCGCTGCCCTATAGACTCGCATTATACGGATATACGCGCCTCTCGGCTGGAGCTAATTTCATCGGAACGACTTGTAATGACACCAAAGTTATCTGGGTGAGTAAATGATCGTATTTTATGCTAGAAATAAGGTCCAGAATGTAAAAAACGCTAATTATCCTTTAATATGATACGACTATTGTTTTTATTTTCTATTAAATATGTATTGTATGTATTTTTACACTGACTTTGAATCAATGTCATCATATCTACAGGATTTTTTTCATCACTCTAAATTCACATGGGGAGACTGTGAAATGAAGAGCAGAGTATAGTCCTCTCCTCATCACCGAGTCTGTCCACGCTGCAGCTCCCTGAGGCAACTGAGAGAGCTTCACATCAGGTCCCGTCTGGCTCCAGCAGCAGCCCGTGGTGCCCTTTCATGGCACAGCAGCCTGGGATGGATGGATCGAGTTGTCTCCTCGCTACCTGCCGTCTCCACTCACCTTGTTTTGTCACCCCGGAGACGCTTGTGGTGTTGGTGAAATTAGGTATAGTCCAACTTTCTGTTAGTGCAACTTTCTGTGAGGATTCATGGCGCCAATCACGTTAGACAGCTGAGACACTGCGAAATGCAATTGCACAGAGGAAGTGTCACTGCCGATCTCTTTGATATGCTAACTGAGAAGAGGAATGTGTGATGCATCGGCTCATCAAACTTACCATGAGTCATTCTCAGCTGTTTAAAATGCATTTCCTCAACCGCTTCCTGTAGTAGCACAGAAAACGCTACCTTCTCTGACCTTGGCTAGCGATAACCCCTCGGCACCGGGTGCAACTGAGTACAACATGTGCAGAGAAATATGGAAGTAGTCAGCTGTTTACAACAACATCCCATTATGACAAACTCTCATTCCAGTTTCCAAGATTTTCCCGATCTCAGGTCCTCAGTGGGCTGACGCTGGCCTTTATCTGGTATTTTACAGCCCACCCTGCCCCAAAAACACTGAAATACAAGAACTCTCTGCAGGGTTTTGTCCGGTTATGTCAAAACCACATGCTCATGTGGGTTGACTTCCTTTCTTTCAGTCAATTCATTGACTGTCCGCTTGCGAAATATGTCACAGAGATGATAATAAAGATTAGATGGTGCTGCGCAGCCATGAATCCCACTCAAGACTGGGTGAGCAGCTAAAAGCGTGTCATGAAAAACTATGCGTGCAGAGGAGGCGTGGACCGATTCTGAAGTACGTCAATCGCTTTACACAGTCGTTGCAGGGCAGAGAAAAGGACGCTTTGTTCAACGTCAAGCCGTTTCCCATCCAGTCAGACGCCACATAAAAGCCTCGGAGTGACTCAGAGTTAATAGACATTCACATTCACTCATCATATGCTGAATTAAAAAAAACAACAGCGCACTGACTCACACAATCGCACAATAGCTGAATCGTTTTGTACTTGGTTCCCATTCTTCAGACTCTTTATGCTCCTCTTTGACCCTCCCATGACTCATGATCAAACATGATGATGAACGTAAGCGTTGGACGAAAGTCTAGCATTATCGGGCGCTGAATACGCACGGATCTATCTCAGTCTTGATTGTGATTTTAAACGTCTTGTCACCTACCTTCCTCTGTATCTCATGTGACTCAGGCTACACTCTACAGAGCGTCAGGCTGATATGGTACATACCGGGGGGGAAGAAACACAGAAAAGACTAAATATAATATAATATAAAAAACCTTAATCTGAGTCTTTTAAGATTCATTTACATATAACGTCATTTTTTGCCTCACTTTACATTCAATGGATTATTATGAAAGCTTTCGTGCTCATGAATCAAACTGACTGTCCATGTAGCGCCAGCATGGGGATGGCATTTATATTGTAGAGTCAAATGTCTCCATACAGCGATAGTTTGATAAAGAATTTCATGTTTTTTGTGAATTTTACTTGCACTGGTTTATCTCTCCAACCATGTGGTGCACTTAATGGATTATTTACAGTCAATGTTAGATAATGAATACCGACATTTTGCATAGGCGAGGTTTGTGATATATTGAATGGCCAAACAGACCAGCACCATTTGACTCCACTTTTTCTAATAGCTACAATATTATGAGCATCTCAAGTGTCGCCATGTCTGTTGTTGTAGAGATGCTGAACAGTATTTCATCGTTTCAAAGCTTCATGCACAAGAGAATATAAAATTGCCGTCACAAAGATCATCAACAGAGCTGTTGTCATACCTGTGGGCTTTTACTTTATAACTCCCGATGGTCAGTTGTCAATCAAACAGTACACATTGTTGTGGTGGAGATTACTGCGATTCACCAAAAAAAAAAGTCTCACTCCTTACTGGAAATGTAGAATCCACCCCTTCCTATGAAGAGTGTCTTAGAGAGAGAGAGGAGAGTGTGTCTTTACACAACGTGTGTGTGTGGCTGCCGTCAGCATTATTAGGCCAGTGGACATCTGCCTGGCCCGTGTTTGCAATCCCAAGTAGCCTGAGCCTAACAGCTACATAATGAGGGTGCAAAGCAGCTGGTCTCTGTGTGGATGTGTGAGTGTGTCCTTGCCTTTAAATGTGGACACAAAGCAGTCATTAGGTGTGTTTGTGTGTGTGTGCATGTGTGTGTGTGTATGTGTGTGTGTGTGTGCTTAGCAGATAGTCAGGACACAAAGCAGCCTTTTTAGACGCAAGAGAGCAAAATTGTCCCATTCCCCACTGAGGGGGCTGTCTGAGGACAAGGGTCTGTGTGTATGTGTGTTTGCATGTGCGTGTGTTCTCTTAAAACATAATGTTGTCACAAATTATGTGTATGTGTGTATGTGTGTGTGTGTGTGTGTGTGTGTGTGTCCAAATTTGTATCAGTGCGTCTATGTGCGAGGGATTCCTCTCCAGTGAACAAGTGCAAATGTGCATGTATCTGTGTCATAGGACTCTGTGTCTCATTCACAAATAGTTTCCACCTCAGGTCAATAGCAGTTGCTTGGATGCTGGTGAAGCTTGTGTCCACACACACACACACACACACACACACACACACACACACACACACACACACACACACATACACAGTTTCTCACTCCCTCTCTCTCACACACACACTTTAGTCTAGGTTGAAGGTGGCTGTGTTTTTTGTGTTTTTTTTGTTTTTTTTGCCATAGTAAAAATAACGGCACAGCAAGTGTTTTCAGCCTCATTGCAAAGGCAGCGTTGTAAGCAACCGTCTGCTTGTATGTTTGTGCAGTCTGGATTGTGTGCATGTGCTTGTGTACAATAAAAAAAGAAAGAGGGAGACAGATAGATGGAGAGAGAGAGATAGAGAGAGAGAATGTGAGATTCAAATTCAGCTCCTTGCTCTGGGTCAGAAGGAGGTGAGGGTGTGAGTTTCCCTCAGCTCCTGCAGCTCAGTACCGATTGGCAAGGTACTGTATAAGATTTTAATATCCTCTAAAACTGTTCACTAACATAACTTTTATTTCAGAACTGATTCATTTACAAAGTGTGGCTCAATTTATTGATCCAGCTCCATTTTTAACAATTTGCAGCTAGAATACCCCAACATTTCAAAAGTAGTTAATCAGCCTTACACCCTGATATACAACAATGTCATATGAGGCAGCAACTAACAATTATTTCTGTATTAATTAATCAGTTGTTAGTTTGCTTAAAATACATAATTAAAACCAAACTTCCTAAAAATAAACACTTGATTAAATGGTTAAGTATAGCACTGTTGGATTATGATGAGACTGGGGACAGTTGCTATTTGAGTCATTGTTTACAATCATATTATTAGAAATAAGAATGAGAAAACAATTGTGAACCAACATTTGAGCTGCAAATGTCTTATTGTAGTCAGATATTCTGAAAATAAAGTACTAATTAATGAAGACTGAAAATAGAGAGACCTCATTTACAGACAAGAAATGTAGGAAACAGGGGGTGATGTCCTCTTTTCCAGGCCTGTGTGAACCAGTTCATTCATGCTGCCGTGTGTTTGTGTGAGTGGAAGAAGATGAATGGCCATGTGCCTGTGTGTATAGGTGAAAACAGATACCGTAGGCCGTGATGCTCCGTCTCGTAGTTGAAGTTTTGAGTAGATGGATGACAGAGTTAATCACCTTTTTCCATCTTTGGGACAGTCACAATAGCAGGAAGTCTCAGGTGTCAGTCTGTGTGCATGAATCTTTCCATGACCGAGTCTGCTTACCTGCAGTCTCGTGCATGTTTAGTCTGTGTGTGTGTGTGTGTGTGTGCTTTGCACGTGCTTAATACATCCTGAGTGACATGATTATGAAGCATGGTTCATATACCTTAAGGTCACAGTGGTCAGAGTTAATGAGCACAATCTGGTAAATAATTAACCAGCCTCATCAATACCTAATGAACACCATGCAGATCAGCAGGATGTCCCTCAAACATTTAACACAGGCTTATGATGGCAGACTTTCTGTGGCAAAACCAACAACTGTTAGTTAAACAGATGCAGATATATATGTTTTAAACTTTGTTTTTCTTTCTGTCTGCTCCACCTGTGTCCCTCTTGTCAATAGGACCTTGACATTTATGATCTTATTTCATTAAGTAAATGTCCTTATGTTTCATATTGACCTGATTCCTAGTATAAGATCAATTTCTCCTGCAAGGGAAGTTTTGAATTTTCAGTACTTGTCAAACTGATTACAAAAACTCAATCAACCAATGGATTTTGATAACTGTTCATCTTGTAAATGGGAGAATGGGACTTTCACACTCTGAACCTTAGACAATAATTAATCTAACTCAATAATTGGTGAGAAGAAGAAGATTAATCCATGTTGAGGCTTTTATCTTCCTTTCGTTATCACCTGAGTGTAGGGATGGGAAAACAACTGACGGTAGTATTGCGATGTTTTGTGCAACACGATTATATCGATGCACGCCACGCATCAATTTTTAATTATGTAAATTGCAAATACAGTACAAAGTTTTTAATACAGGAGTATAAGAGTATTTTTTATGACTGTGTTCGTCAGTCTATTTGCTTGACAGTCCCCATTTTGCAAGAATAAAAATGACTGAAATCCTTTGGAGAGAGTGACATACATACGAAAAGGAAGGCAAGGTATATTCGAAGAGATATGGAAACCGTTTGTAATGTGTTTGTTAATGGTATCGATTTAGCAAATGAAAATGAAGTTCAAATACCCGCAATTTTAAAATTATTAAGCCCTTAAATTATGCACAAAATGTTTTATGGCTGAGAAGTGGATGTTTGTGATGTGTAATGTTTGTCTGTTCCGTTTTGTTCTGTTTACACAGGTGCCTTCATTAATGGAGCACAGATCTACATATTTGATATAACTACATATATGTAAATACAAGTGTATTGTGTATGTAAGAAAATTTTAACAAATATATTGTTTAAAAAAAAAGACTGAAATGAGATTTTTTTTTAAACTGATAACTTTATCTTATTTCATTAAACAGAGTTTTTTTTTTTTTTTTTTTGGGGGGGGGGGCATAATTTATTATAAATCACAGTGTATCACAATACATTAACATATTATAATCAGGATATCACAAAATGTTTGAAATCACAATGATACTGTGTCATGACTTCAGTATTGTGACAATATGAGTCCCATCCCTACCTTAGTGTTAGAGACTGCAAACACCACATGAGCCTGCACTGTAGTTTACAAATAACACTCTCATGTCAGAACATCGGATATTAACCCCTGCTTTAGATCGGTCGACTGTAATGTAGGTCCGTCTTTTCATTCAGCTTCAATGTCCTCATCTGTACCAACACCTCGTATATCCTCCAGCTCTCACTACGAGTGGCCTTTCTGTGCGCGTGAGCTCGCAGCTATCCCTTTACATGGCACGTGAATTATGCAGTGAGTCCGGTCACGTTTCCGTGGGTGTGCACCTCGTTTCAGTGCCAGTATTGGCTTGGTGACCTATATCGCGTTCTCAGCCTTTTTATGTTGACATGTTCCGACTGGGACGAAAATAAATCTGTCACTGTCGTCGTTCTCCTGCCACAGATGAGAACATGTTGGATCAGATGATATATTTTGTCTCTCGTTGCCACATTGTTGTAACATGTACACAACGCTGTGTTTTCTTTCCTTTCATGATGGTAAATGGTGTCACTGATGAAAACTGCACAAACACTGAATGACAGCCAACGCAGAGCAGAGCAGCTTTGTTCATGTCAGGAAAGTCGTCAAAGAGTTTAATAGTAATTCCCAGTTGAGTGAGGTTGTTTATGACATATTACACACAGTCATTTAGCAGTTCCCTTATGGCGTTACCCTAAAATACCCCTTTTAAAGGGATAGTTCACCCAAAATTCAAATTCATCATTCATTATCTACTCACCCTCATGTCGACTAAGGGCTGGGAGAAGTTTCACAGACACATCAAAACATCTAAATACCTCCATAGTGCTCGTCTGTAATGTCCCTCTTGTATTGAAGCCCCGACATGAGAAATTGTTCCGAAAAATATTAAATAAGTCTATATTTTAAGCTTGTTTGTAGCGGAAGCTCCCAGTGTCTTTGAATTTTGGGTGAACTATCCCTTTAAGACATAGCTAATGTTTTTGAGACACACGTTTAAGTCTTTTGCTGAGAGTTGGTTCAGAAGAATCGCACAGCTGTCGTTTATACAAACTGTTTTGTGGGTCTCATGTAACTCTGCAGGAATGTGAAGCATATTTTCAAAAAACACTGAACTGTTGAATTAAGAAATTTAAAACGTATGTAGAACAAAGTGGAGCGAAGACTTCCTTTTAAAATCAATAATTTCTAGTGCGAGCATGAGAATCAGTTTGCATTTGGAAAGATTTGAAGGTTTTGTTTGGTTTCTGCCTCTGCTCTCTACAGATCTAACGAGGCCGAAGTGATCACGCACACGCAATGTTTTCACATTCACCCTCCTCGGCAACTGCTTTCATGCTAACTGGACAGTTTGTTACCACACCCTTTTCTTTTCACACTGCTGCAGTTCCCCCACTGACTGTATAATAACAAACCAAGTGCAAACTGATGTATTGTGATGTTTCACCAAACCTCCTGAGAGCAGTTTAACAGCTGAACTCAGCTGCTTGAGCTTCTGACTTATGACATCCGAGTGTCTCGACATTCAAGTGCCTCTAACAAAAGCAACAGAGATATTTTGATCCATGTAGTTAAATGAAAAAGGTCATTTTCCCAGTCATAGTGCTTCTGAAACATTTCCAAAGAACTACTGTAAGAGCTAGTGTAACCAATAACAGCTGTTTACTTGCCAAGAACATTAGTAAAAACAAAACATTGCAAGTTCAGCATCTCTTCATTCATTCATCAAGAGTTGTCTGGTGGAAAGCAACACCAATGTTCCCTCTCGTCTACATCACATCTTGTTTTTTGCTAAAGTCATCGTGCTAACCAGGCCCAGTCCAATCTGCTCTGAGGTTCAGAGCTGCTCTGAGCATCTATTATCTAACACTTTGTATTGTATTTAGACAACAATGGCTGAAGCTGTTGTCAGGCAACAATCATTAACTCCTGTGGCAAGAAACCACAATGAGCAGCAGAGAAAACTTATGATGATCCATGATTCAAGCATCTCAAATACCAGACCGCACCAAAGAGCTTCAGTCTTAGGATGGAAAATCCTGTTGAACCAATCGACTAAGTTCTGCAATTTTAGCAAACATTGAAGATGATCATTTTTCCTGTAACTGGATGATAAGAAGAAAATAAAATATTGTATTAACCCTCCTGTTTTCCTTCTGGGTCAAATTGATCCAATCTGTTCCCTTCCTCCATCCTTCCTTCTTTCCTTCCTTTCTCCCTTCCTTCTTTCCACAATCCTTTCCCTCCTTCCCTTTGTCCTTACTTCTTCCTTCCTTATTGACCCGATCTGTTCCCTCCCTCCTTCTATCTTTCCTTCCTTTTCCCCTTCCTTCTTTTCTCCCATCTTTCCCTTTGTCCTTCCTTCCTTAGTTACTTCTTTCCTTTCGTCCTTCCTTCCTTTCTTCCTTGACCCAGGAGGACAGCAGGAGGGTTAAAAAAAAAAAAAAAAAGGTGTAGCATGGTGATGAAGCCTAATGTGTCTCTTTAAATCTCAGGCAAAGATATATAGATATTTTATCAATATTTAAAATGATACATTGGAGTTCAAGAGTAAAATCAGTCAATTGAAATTGAAATGTTCAAGTTGTGTTCGTTCCAAAGTATTTTACATAAAACACCTAAAGGTACTGATGGATAAGTGATGAAATGCATGTAGAATACATTACCAAGTGTATGAAGTGACCGATCTAAGGTTTTACTCTTGAAGATTTATTGCTACAAACAAGTGCTCAGGGATGATTCGTGACCTTTTTGTTAACTATCATGAGCAAAGTGGACACAGCTGCTGTTGTGACATTTCACTGTGGGACAGGAACCTCCTGGTTTTTACTCACTGACTCACAGAGAACATTAAAAAATATGAAATCATTTTGTTGAGATGACTTCATGGAGACGACTTTCTAATAAGCCGTAATGAGAACAGGCTCTGGTCATTGTTGGACGCATGTGGTTTTTATTGGAAAGGAGAAAAAAAAAAACATGAGAATGAAAACAGCGAGACAGAGAGACATTTGTTTGACCTGGCCCGGACATTGTACTGACTGAAGTAATTTTAGATGATTGGAGAAATGAGAGGGTAATAATGAACTGTGGTGATGAGGGCAGTTGAGAATTCATGGTAATCGTTGACAGCGATGGACTTGAGTCAAACTGAGATAATAAACCTGAGGAAACTGAAGGAGAATGGAAGAGATCAGTGTCATTTTGTTTTGTTTTTATCATCAGTAACAGGGAGGAGAAGTTTTTGTAAAATACTGTTGTTCATCTTTTTTATTCACCAAGAAGAGAAGACAGAAGTTAAAGCAGATATCAGCTTCACGGCCGTTTCGGCTAATGCTGCGTTCAAGGCAGGCTTTTGAAACCGTAAGTTACAGCTTCAAGTCACAACTACGACTTGGTAGCGTTCCAGGTAACCCGTAGCTCGTGTTTTTACCATCCTGTTGTCTGTGAAAGTTCCCTATAACGGCCACTCGTAACTTCCGACCCGTGAACTCGTACCAGATCGAACTGGTATGACTTCACAGGAAGGAAAAACACAAAGTACGAGTTTCTTTGAACGCACCATGAGTTAGCAGCCCCCGCCCTTGTCAGGCATCAATTGGTCCTCGTGCTACGTCACCACATTCACGCGCATCCCTTGGCTGCACACACAGCCCTTCATGCCGTTCTCTCTCCTCATTGGATAACACTTGTATCCCACAAGGAAAATTTTCTCCTCGGGTTACAGCAGAGCAGAGTGACGGAGAGACTCGTGTTTAGGCTGAAATACTTCATGTAAGTGATTGCTGACGGAAAATAGGACTATTTAGGACTTATATTAACAAAAACATTCCACTGATATCTGCTTTAACAGACAAGAATATACATTTTTACAACAATACCTGCGTTACCATAATGGATACAATCATTATCCTGTGGTTTTTAACAGGGGTTCTGAAAGTGGGGTCCGGGGACTCCCAGGGGTCCTTGAGAGGGTTCAAGGGGGTCCCCAACTTTTCTTGAAATTTTACCACTTTTTTCTAGGATTTTTAAACTTTTTTTCTTTCTAGAGTAAAAAAAAAAAATTCTAGAATTTTTTTATTTTATTTTAAATAAATAAATCTTTCTCGAAATGTTTAAACATTTTTGGAGAAATCTTACCATTTTTTTTCCAGAAATTTCTCTACAACTTTTCCACAAATTCACTCCATTGGCCCTAATTTTAACTTACATTGACTAAAAAAGTAATGTTCTTCAGTCTCAGAACAAATATTTGTGTATTTTTGGTGTTTGCTTCAAAATTTTGTCCAATGGGGGTCCGTGTTCTAACTGTGTCAATTTAGGGGTCCTTGATGTAAAAATATTTGAAAACAACCGGTTTGTTCACTTGTTGCTGTAATCAACTAAAAATATAAAAGTTCTGTTTTTACAGGTCATCAGTCGTCTTTACGTTGTTGCAATACCCACTGGGCACCAGTAGAGGTTAATAAAAACTGTTAATCACCGAGTTCCCCTTTTATAAAGTAATGTGGCAAATGAACATGATGAACCAAAAAAAAAGGTGGATGAAAAAAGAGGAGCTGAAAAGTTGTGGTTCTGTTGTTCCCCCACATTCAGGGGGGACATTAGCATTGTGGCAGCTCCGCAGGTTCATTAGCATCAGCTGCTGTTTATTTAGACTGGAGTTGGACAGTGCAGTGTTCTTGGCAGAGGAAACCATCCTCAGTGTGTGTGTGTGTGTGTGTGTGTTTGATTTCCATAAAATGAGCACTGTTGATCTCATGACACATGCGATCTGGATTACTGCCGTTTCCACTCCAGTTTCAGCCATTTACATTTTTAGCCCTGCCTCTGTTTCTGTTTCTGTTTCTTATCTCTGTCTTTGGCCTTTTACCCATTTAAGTAAGTAAGTAAGTAATTTACCTCTCTGTCAATCTCTCCTTTTCGCCGTCTTTTCTTCATCTCAGTATCGAGAACAAATCCTATTTTGATAATCCAGCAACAGTTTGGATTTGCCTTTTCATCCATAGTCAGATAAGGAGATTGATATCCATTTCAAATCAAGAAGAGACATGTTTGGCTCAGATTTTCCACTGTTTATGTATACGGAAGAGTTCAAAAGGTTAAGATCCTGGTAAAAATTGAATTTGAAAGACAAAAAACCTACAAAGTCAAACAACACATCTTATTTACAAGACATAGTTTATCAACAAAACACATTACATTACATTTTCCCCTGAAATGTCTCGTCCACGTGTTTTGGTGAGCAACAGGATTCATGTTTGGACAGCACAGGTTTCTGGATTTAACTCTGAGCTTTTTCTTATTGCACAGGGAACAAACGGATAACATCTCTGCATCTGTTCCCTGAAATCTTCCATCTGACTTGTTGGCAGCAACAGAGACGAACGGGAGGAGAGGAGAGGGAACGAGGAAAGGTGGACTGAGGTAAAGAATGTGGCGGATACTGAAAGATGTTATAAATATTCATAGACTGAAGTTTATATTTATGCAAAGGTGTGCATGGACTTGAAGCTTTACCTCTTTGGTATTCTGTAGCGTTCGTGCCTTTTAACTGTGTGGTTACTCTCAGGTTGAAAATCTGCCATTTTCCATTAAATTACTATTACAGTAATAATAACCATCAAAAAAAGATCAGATCTAGTGCAGTTACAGCGGCATCTCTAATGCAGATACTAGAAATGAGTTTAACCCTCCTGCTGTCCTCCTGGGTCAAGGAAGGAAGGACGAAGGGAAAGAAAGAAAGAAGGAAGGAAGGACAAAGGGAACGATGGGAGGAAAGAAGGAAGGGAAAAACGAAGGAAAGAAAGATGGAGGAAGGGAACAGATTGGGTCAAAAAAGAAGGAAGAAGTAAGGACGAAGGGAAGGAAGGGAGGGAGGCAAAAAAGGATCGTGGAAAGAAGGAAGGACAAAGGGAACAATGGGAGGAAAGAAGGAAGGGAAAAACGAAGGAAAGAAAGATGGAGGGAGGGAACAGACCAGGTCAACTGGATCAAAAGAGGAAGGAAGAAGAAGTAAGGACGAAGGGAAGGAAGGAAGGAAAGAAGCAAGGGGAAAAGGATTTAGGAAAGAAGGAAGGGAGAAAGGAAGGAAGGAAAGAAGGAAGGATGGAGGAAGTGAACAGATTGGGTCAATTTGACCCAGAAGGAAAACAGGTTTATGAAATAATCTGTGTATTACATGATGTATCTTTTTTAACTCATACGCAGTGTAAGACTTTTGATTAACACCTTCAACTGGTCGACCGGGTTCATTTTTCAATTTTTGTCAAATTTCTGCCAGATCAGTTGTTGTTTTGCATCCAGGGGAGATCACACGACCTGAGTGAAGATCGACTGAAGAGAGCTTGTGTTAATACATTGGTGTAGTATTTTACCTGCTGTGCTGAAAACTGTGTCCTGGAGACCACTGTGATATAAAACTGAACAGAGGAACAGCCTGACAGTGTTGTCTGCAGCTCTAAAATACTCTTTTCTCTTGCTTTCCACTTACAAGCGCACAATGTAATGCTGCCTCTGTCTCTCCTCCGATCAACACTGAGGACACAAACATCTTGCTTGAATAACTTCAGCTGCCGTCGTGCTTGCAGCTGAGTATAATTCAAACTTCTGGGCGAGTCATGGCAGCTCTCGTGGGCTGTACTTTCTCACAAACACGGGCAGCGTTTTGCACCTTTGGCTGCGATTGCGATCAGATTCATACATCACGCCGTATCAGCGCAAGTCGTGTATCTTCACACTTTGCATGGACTTGTTTTTTCTTCTAAAGATAAGACGTAGAGATTTATATCACATAGCACCAGAGCTGCCTGCATGCAGATAAACTTTGATGAAGGTTTGGAGTTAAAGGGGAAGTGCATCGGTTTTTACATATTGGAGTCATTGTGTGAAATTGATTGGAGCAGTGTTCATATGAGAGCTGTGAAAACAGCTGTATGAGCTGGGGCTCGTGACAAGGTTTGAAAAGTGTGAGAAAACAATCCCAGTGGTGTCATCAGGGTTATATCAGCTGTTTGTGTTTGTTGCATGTCACACTTGGTCATATTCTTGTAATATTCTTGGTTCCTGTCTCAGGGAGATGAAATCCTGATGAATTGTAGCACAATGACAAAAAAAAAAAAAAAAAAAAAAGCTGATGCCAGCAGAGAGATATCATCAACTCATATCATCAATCCTGACTCAGATGTTTGCAAAATGTATCAAAAGAGGAAACAGATTTTGGCCAAAGCATTAAAACTGTCACTCAATCTATTAAAAAAAAGCAAAGTTATCAAGTTGAAAGCAAGAGCTCAACATTTTGGGAAACTCATTGATTCACTTTCTTTTTCTAGAAATGCCACTTCATGGCTACACAGGGGGTTATGTGCCCGACTTGTTCTTGGCCCGAGGCTGCGACTTCCTCGAGTCTTGCCCTCGCTGTGAAGTTTCCAGGCAACCAGCAGAGAACTATTGCTCTAAAAACAACTCCACTGGTTTTCCACAGTGTGTTCACAGGTGTCGGGGAAGCGTCACTGCATATGTGAAAAACAGTCGTATAATAAAGCCTTTTGGGGCTCCAGAGGGAGCTCCGGGAAATTTGATAAATTGCCCCAGGTGATGTAGCAAAACACATCCAAATCAGTGTCCGAGCTGTTGGTCGTCACGTTGGATAACGTAGGTACCAGGTTTTGACCAGGGGTTGATGTTTTTAGCAGTAGCATTACGCTAACTCACCAGCATGATCTGGTTGAAGCCAAACTCCATTTATTGGAAGTAGATCTTTGGCTTTCTGAGTCGTTAGGAAGGTTAAAATGATTGTTGTGATGTTGATTTCTGAGGTATAGCCCCGGGGCCGGATTGAACCTTTTATTGTGTTTTTCAAGAGCAAAGCCGAGACTCAATTGAATAAAGCAGTCTTGCATATTTTACTTCAGCCGGGGTCCAGATCCCATGGTCAGGTCAACTCAGTTCATCCCTCGAAGGTTCTGCTAAGATTATTATTCGTCCTCTACGTTGCAGCTCAGGACAAAACCAGCTTCCTGTTTTGACTGTGTCTAGGGTATAAGACGTGTTGCTTTTTGGAAATGTTGCGAGTCCTGATTGAAACCTGGAAAACATCGAGCCTGAACCGATTCCAAATCAGCTACAAGCCAAAAGATGAAATATGACTGCTCGGGGTTTTACAAAGTAATGACTGGGATAGTAACAACAAATCACTCTGAGTGTTGCTGAGAGGCAGAGTCCTCCATATGTTATGTTGGTGTGTGTGTGTGTGTGTGGGTGGACCTGGTTAAAAATGTGACTGTGCATTGCAAAGGACTGTGACAAAAATGTGTCCTCTTTGTCTTGTCACTGGTGACAGTGCCTATAAGGATTTAGTTGTCAGTCTCTTTGTCTGCTGGTCAAGATGTCAAGTACTCTGCAAACTAGGGGTGTACCCGAACCCGAATACGTTATTTGGAAGTACACAAATAATGCTTTGATCCCAAATAGTTTTGCTGTCCGAAGTTTCTCCTCATTATTCGGGAGCTTTTTTCTAAAGAAAAAGAAACGTTTGGATCAGCAACAGCACATAACCAGGTGATTCTGGTTCACACTCCAACACAGTAGGTGGCGCTAATGCACCTTAACGATGGTGCGCCCGCCATAGAAGCACAACACGAGTAAACACGAGCAGACAGCACTGCCAGCTGCCGTGACTGGAGTCGCCCTGTTTCATTTGTGTTCATGTTAGGATTGCTAAAAAACAGCAACTCCCTGCATGCATTGCATTACAGTAGACAGGAAGTGCTCACCGATACTTCCAGGGTCACCGTTCAACAACTTAGCATTTTTCTCATAGACAATAATGGGAAAAGAAACGGCTATAAAACAGTGGATAATTTTTTTTGAATGTCACAACCCCCGCAAAACGACTTGTTTCACTACCAGAATTTGATCCATTCAGTCCGATTACATTTGGAAAGTCTAGAAGAGCCGCACGATTAAATTATTTTATTCCCGTTCTAGTTAGTGCTAGTGGGCGCACTGACTTAAGCCAAGCTAGTGCTACGCCGAGCTAGCCGGCTAACTTCCGCTTTCGCTCTCGGCTGAAGTCAGTGCGCCCACTTCCGGTTTCTTCCTGAATATGAATCCGAAACCGAAGTTTTTTTTAAAAGCCTGAATCCAAATCCGAATCCAAATAGTGCACTGGCTGTACACCCCTACTGCAAACTGCCCTGATATGGAGATAAACTGACTTTTAAAGTGGTGTCGGCGTGAGATTTACACTCAGTCCTACAAGGAAGTATAGTTAAAGTTTAATTGCTGGATTCACCTGTGCTGGATATACAGTACAACACTGCTACTGATAAGTGAGGCTGGATCCTGGCTTCTGAATCACAGCCACCAGTACGTATCTCAGATTTTGTTCAGCTTTGGTATTGTTGTGCAGAGAAACCAATCACCATGCCAGACCACTCGGAGCTGCAGGTGGGATTTAGAAAGGGAAAGTCTTCATCCTGTGCCAGAGCAAAGGAGAAAAGCCACAACCATGAAAAAAAAAACATTGACAGAAATGTCAGACACTGTGAATGAGACTGACTGATGTTTATGTTCAGTCTTTGTCCAAACTGTCCCATGCAAGTCTTCTCCACCACAGCTTCTTTGTTTGTGGAAAAAGTTAAGATTACCAAATAATAAAATAACCGCCAATGCCAAACAGAAATCAAACATGAACACAATGTTGCAGTGAATGAAGGCAACTGGTAATGAGCTTCACATGGAAAGATCTTTGGGGTATAGGGTGCAAAAAAGATGACGCCACTTGCAAACACATCATACTTTTGTTTTACTATTTGATTATGAAGATAATTCAAAATCATCCAGTTAATGATGCCATGCAAACTTTAGTAAAAATAAATCAGTCTTGTTTCCATTGTTTTTCATTCCTTTGATGTTGTTCTGTTCTGATTTAATTCTATGAATATCCATGTCCAGTCATCTGTGTCCTACGTAACCTAGATGTGAGTGGAATGAGCTGTCACTTTTCAGAATCAGCTTTAATATGGTGTAAAAAAAATAAAAAATAAAATTGCATAACATCAACATAAGCCAGGATCAGTGTCATGAAATAGCTCAAAATAGGGCATGTTCTGGGACTGAACATATGCTGCTTTCATGGTGAATTGGATGTCAGTCAGAGCCAGAGCATCGTGGTTTGGTTGGTTTTTCCAGGTGACCTAACAGCCCCATCACCAGGGACGTCAACACATGTTTATACACTTGCAGGATTGTGAGAGTGTAAAGGTTTCTTTGGGATCATGGTCTTCTGTGTACATGTACAGAGTAGACAGTAACATTTTAGCTAAATGCACCTTTTCCCTGAGCGTTACATGACAGTTTTATATGGATTGAACTAATAAGTTGTAATGTAATATGCTGATTAGCGAGCTTCAGATGAGCTCGTAGGAGGATTTAGTCAGTTTCCCATGTTTCCACTCCTTATGCTATGCTAAGCTTACAGGTTGGTGGCTGTAGCTTCATGTTTAATAGACAGACACAAGGGGATCAAGCTCCTCGTCTCACTCTTGGCAACAAAGTGAATAAGTTCAGTTCCCAAAATGTCAAACTATTCTTTTAGCTGACAACTCAAATTCGCTCAAAATTTTTTGCACTTTATTCTCATTTCTCTTCATTCTCACTTTTTTTTTTTAAATCCAGTTCCCCTTCTTCCACTCTGTTAAGTTCAATACACCACAGACTTTACACCTGGGCTGTGCTCACAGAATAACATTAACTCCACTGAGAGTTACTCAGCCTAAAATGCCCTCAGCCTTAGAAACAGTCTTGATTTTTTTTTTTTTTTTTTTTACTTCCTCCTCTTTGCTAACCAGGTCCTGTCTCACTGTCTTTCCACACATTTATATTTAAAATGCTCTGTTTTTTTGGTTTCTCCGTGGTGCGTGCTCTCATGTATGTTCTGTTGTGTGGACATGGTGTGCACTCAAATACTTTTTAACAGTGATGCATGTCGAAACAGATCGACACAGACTCTCTGCTCAGCACTAATGGCCTGTCTGTTTATGTGCTAACTGACATAGATATGAAGGATTTCAAGTAGGAAACACACACACACACACACACACACACACACACACAGAGAGAGAGAGAGACAAGCTATCACTCTCTTTCTGAAACCATGCAAATCCAAACAAACTACAAATGATGGTGTGTTTGTCTTCTCTGCTCTTAGGCCATTTTATATCCCTGTGTGAGAATAGACTCAGGACTGTATAAGGAAGAATTGTCTCTTTTAGTTTGGACAGTAGGTGCATTAAATAAATTGGTGTTTAGGAGGAGATCTCGGCTTTAGGGTTATATATTAAATATCATTTGAATTTATTTTGTGTCTTTCAGCTCCATGTAGACTGGAATTGTTTTAGTTATACAATGTGAATTATGGAGCCTGCATGTACTGTACTGTCAGTGCAGATGTGTGTGGGTGAATTCACTGTAGCTGGGGCAAATTTAGCTGAAGATGCAAATGTGCAAGTTGGTAATAATAATGATTCTGAGAGCTCAGTCTGAGGCCGAAATGTCTGATTAATGCATTATTGTAGACACACTTTTCCACCGTAAAGGAGCTGAAAAGTTGCTTGAGTCTCTAAAAATGCAGCTTTGATGTAGTTATGGTGCCTATACGGAAGCTGTAATAAAATAAAACTCTGTCTGAGATGATATGAAGAGGATAAAACTAAAACATCTCATCTGAGGTGGAATAAATATTCAACATGAGTTAAATGGTTTATGCGTAATGACAACAACAGGAGGGAAACTCACACCTCCAGTCATCACCCCCATCCTGCCGACACTGTTATTTAGGCTGATGGCTGTGAACTTCTGAAAAGAGCTTAATGCGAACATGACAGTTGAAACAGCAATTACATCTCTGCCCAGGGCAGTTAGTCTCGCCCTTCACCCCACCTCAGTCACCTGAAATGAATTCTCCTTACACACCTGTCTGCCTCTTTAAGCACATGCACGACGCTTTTTGCATACCTCTCTGTCAGTCTGCCCTCTGGCCTCCATTCAAAATCAAACTCACACAGAACAGTAACCAAATGTTTATGTCTTCAGAGTGAATAGTGGGAGGTTTTTTTGCAGGGAAACAACAGCACATACCCACCTCTTAGCCACCTATTATTACTTCCCAGCATCTGTCCCTACACGCCTGTATTACCCAACACAAAGACATTATCATTAGTTCCTGTACTTTACTTACCTTTAGCATCTACCTACAGTACAGTATCTGTCTGTTTACATGTGTGTCTACCTGCTGACCCGTACACATGCAAATCTCCATGTTGTCTCTCTCTCTCAGTTCGTTTATGTCTTTGTGTTGCAGCAGGAAACAGGAGCACCTGCAGGAAACAAACTCCAGGAGAGCATGCAAATAAGATAAATGCAAAATATAATCTACAAAACATGTACTGCATCCAGCTGAAGATAAGTGGCTAGAAATATGTTAAAACAGAATGATTGTTTTTCTTTCTTTAGTGGTCACTCTTTGGTTTAAAACTATTCCATCACCATAAATAGTAATTTCCTTTAATGTCCAACATGAAAAGTTTCGACTAAAAAAATAATTGAAACATGCACAGTATTCAGTTTAGAGGTTTTGTAGGATTGAATCAGTCAATGTCTGATTTCACTACACCGTGTACCACTAGGTTCTCAAAAATCAGGACTAAGGTCTATTAGAGTGTTTCTGACACAGTACACTGAGCAGGTGCAGTTTTTCCAGTGGTGAAAGAGGTCACGGTTTTCAGCTTCCCGTCAGTAACAGAGAAATCTCCTCTGACATGTTTTATCATCCTCAATAAACCTTTCATAACCCGACACTGGCAGCCTGTACTGTACGAGCTTGCCTGTTCTCTCGGCTGTAATCTCATATATTCACAGTTTCCCCTGTAGATATGAAGATGTACTGTATGTTGTCACACTTAAAGGGATAGTTCAACATTTCATTGCTATAATCCCTATAGTCATAGCAGTAGGTTCGCTACCTTTAATTGTCGGTGCAGGCTATTTTTAGAACGGCGGAGCAGAGCCGCGAGCTGCTCAGAGCTACGCTACAGAGGCTCATGGGATTTCTTGGTTTCCCTCATCAAACTCATCAAATACACAATCCAACAACTCCAAAACGCTCTGGTGGCAGTTTTTCATTAAGCAGTCTCTGTATTTACCTCTAAAACAACTCTGTCTGGTAACGTTCTGTTATTATCTCATAGCGTGGTGAATGTGCAAGTCACAACTTGTCCACCAGAGCGTTGTGGAGTTGTTGGATTGTGTATTTGATGAGTTTGATGAGGGAAACCAAGAAATCCCATTAACCTCCGTAGCGTAGCTCTGAGCTGCTCACCGCTCGGCTCGGCCGTTCTAAAAACAGCTTGCACCGACAATTAAAGGTAACAAACCTACTGCTATGACTATAGGGATTATGGCAATGGGCCAGTTTGCCAAAATGTTGAACTATCCCTTTAAGGAGGTGTAGTAGTTGAATATTTATCCACTGATGGGAATGATCAACCTTCAGGTGTTTTGGTTGCAGACTGTGTTTAAATATCAAGACACTGAAGTTCTGCCTGTTCTTTTCTCTGTGTCTCCTCTCCGGTTTTACCACATATCATCCCAAACTAAACATCCCCGGCAACCCTTCACACACCCTCAGCCATGTTTGACTTTCGAGTAAACTGTACAGTTTCCCAGTGAATTAGATCAGCGCTTGACCAGTTGCCAAGTCCACTAAAAGCCATTAGATGCAGTGCACGTTAGCTCACCAGGACAAATGGAGTTTACGGTCTATTTAGTGGTCCAGGTTTACAGTAGTTCTTCTCTTTGTGATGAAGTCAGGTTGTCCAGAGGCGCAAAACATCAGTCTGACTTTATCACTTATTGTGCTATAATTTTCAAGAGTGTGTGTTTTTTTTCAGGTTTTTGACAGCGACAGTGATCTTTTGAAATTCATACTGATGCCTCAGGCTGACTAAAGGAAACATCCCTTTATGCTGAAACAAACAGTTAGCCAGTTTGGTACATTTTGATTCATGATTCAAGACAAAATGTATCTCAAAAATGTGTTATCTTCAGTTCTGTTTGATTTTCTTATGAGATATGGAACTGTTTTAAGCCTCTTAAATGAAACAACATGAAAAAACCATTCAACCATTGTCAAGATATTTCACTAAAGACATGAATATTAACCTCATGGCAGCACTAAAGGTTAAATGACAGGGTCAACAAAGCCACAGACCAGGAATGTACAAACATGACATCATGGCAATCTGGACTAAAGCAGAACAACATTAACATCCATACATCATTGTAGTTCAGTGTTGGGTACAAAAGACTACTGTATGTTAGGAACATGGATGCATGTAGAAGATGAGGTACTGGAGTTCATCAGTTAATAAAAACACATACACAGAGCCAGCACAGCTGCCCCGGGGCTTGCCAAATTTCATTACCATTGTCTGAGATATTGGCACCAACGTCACGGTAGCATCTGGTAAACATTGAGGTACAAGTCAGCTAATTACATTGTCCGTTACTATGCTCTTTATTTTGCTGTAAGAGCTGCTGTAGGACTAAAGAATATATAAATACAACCATATTTATTGCCGGCATGTTCCCAGTGTCCTCACTTTGGTTGTGAGTCGCAATCTTAAAAGTCGAGTCAGATTCCTTTAGGCTGAAATCAACCATATTTTCTGAACTCCTTTTACTGCTTTGTTTCCTTTTGGTATCCGCTGAAGCTAAAGTGACCTAATGGGTGAAGACAACGGCTGTCCGACTGATTATCAGTCACTTCAGATGAAGACTGACAAAGACAACTCACCCATGTCTTTTATCCTGAGATCAAAAAGGCGTGAGATGGATTCACACAGCATCAGTGTCCTGCAGCGGTCGTGTACATCGTAATCTTGTCACAGTTGTCTGTAAATGATAGCTGGCATCACGTCTTGACTGTTGTTCATGGCTACAGGGACCAGAGGATGGATTTAGATTACTGTCTGAATGTGGCTCAGACTTCGGGGTTTTTTTCTTTGTCGAGGTGGAAACCAAGATTTGTGGCTTCATGGGGCTAAAGCTGTGATCTCTTGCTGCTGCTCAGAGCTGCCCATCAAATCCAACACTGGTTGCTACATGTACACACACACACACACACACACACACTGCCCTGAAATGACATTTAGATCAATCACAGCTGTTTCAGGCTGCACATGCATGTAAACCGTGAAATCACGCATTAGATTAGATTAGATTCCAGATGTAGGCTACATGCTTGTAACCATGTAGATACAAACACAGATACGGGCATGCATGCATGATCAAACTGTACACACACACACACACACACACACCCACGTGCATGGTGAGTGGTTCATGCTGCAGACAGACATTTCATGGCCGCTGGTTTGAGTGATGGCAGGAGCTGATTGCATCAGTGTTCAGGCCAGGGAGGTGAACGCAAACACACACGTACACACATAGCGAGAGAGCAGAGTGAATACACATACACACACACACACAAGCACACACACACACACACACACACACACACACACACACACACACAACAAACAAATCCCTGATGATGGCGGACGGTGATGAATGCTGTTTAATCCTATGGTCAGAGTGTCCCAGGTGGGAGGGGTCAGACCTTCTTCTCAGGGCTATCTCTTACAGGCCAAAGGTTCATCCACAGATACAATGGCTGCATTTATTCATATGCAGAGGAAAGAACAGAGGGTTAGACTTAAACCACTGCCTCCACAGAAGTAGAACCACGACTGAATTATAAAGATTTTAAATGAAATGATACTTCGACACAAAAAAACTCAACTGAATTAACCTAAAATGCAAAGTTGCAGTTTGTGACAACATTCAAAAGACATGATAGATTCAAGGCAACTGCTCTGTCTCTGTTTTTTTTTTTAGGACATATAGCAGTTGTAATCTTTGCTTTTGAAATAACAATATGGCTGAATGTGACAGTGACTATTTAAAAACAATGAATGTGAAAGGAGTCAGTCCTAGTGATGAACCTATAGGGAATACGCTCCACTTGGCTTTATGGAGCTTTAAAGCACCTTTCAGCTCATTGTGTAGCTGCCCAGTGCCCCCTTACTGCTTTGGTTCATTCTCACCACTTTTGCATTGTGATTTTTGGTCACAGCAGGCGGACATTTTCAGATTAAAAACAAAACAAAACAGAGAGCTTCTATAATGCAGTGCACAATACCTGCCCAGCAGGCACTCGCAGCTAGAGACTACAGTAGTTAGTGAACAGAGTGGAGCAATTAGTGGCAGGGACGTGCACATGACTATAGAGGGGCAGGGGCTCAACATCAGAAAAGGGCAGTGTACAATTTTTTCAGGCCTTAATATAAAAATAAATAAATTAAAATAAATTACAGTTACTATTTAGTCGGTAAAGAAAGCCTGCACGCCTTCAGGACTGCAGTCAACATGCTGGACCAATTTCCCAACTTCCCGAAACAGAGTCATGACTTCTGAACTGGTGGCTAAGGCTAATATGGTATTGGGTGCACATTAACATGGTTTGCAGAAGAAAAAAAAAGTAGGCTAAGCCTACAGGCTACACACACAAAACCAAGAAATGACTACTGTGACTGCTACTGTGCATATTTACCAACAGCAGCAATATTTACCACAGCAACGTCACAATTACAGTAACTCAATATCTGTTGCTGCTGCTGTTCACTACATTCAGGTGATGTTAGACAGAGGACGGGGTGGGGCTTAACTCAGTAAGCAGTCAGCTAAACAAACACAAATGGGCGCTTTTCTTAAATATGACTCTTATTAAGCTCGTTGAATAAGTGGACGGCGACTTGTCAGAACCGACAAGGAAGTTATGTTGGTGGATTTATAACTCACGAGATTCGACACAAGTCGCTCCACTGTCACGTCTCATATATGTGCGGGTTATCGATGAGGCAGCAGCTTCTCTCTCTCTCTCTCTCTCTCTCTCTCTGGACGTGCTGGACGTGCATGTGAGGGAGCGCGCACCGCGGGGCAGCCCCCTCCCGCCCCTCAGTGAGGGACAGAGCGGAGCAGCAGCGGACAACACACACACCAACGTACATACACAATACCGTGTGTATTACAAGGGAACGCGTACGTAGATAACCGTGGCATTTTTACAGCGCGGTTGTTTACATCCTCATGCACAACAGGAATGCATTTATTGAAAAAAAAAAAAAAAAAAAGCATAAAAAAAGGGCACTTTTTAATACGAGGCACAAAGGGCAGGGGCTCAAGCACCCTTTGGGCCCTATGTGTGCACGTGCCTGATTAGTGGCTAAAGAGCTGCTAGAAGAAAATTAATATTGGTTTTCCATTCAATGAGAATCCAGAAACACAACTCCAAATGATTAATAGATGTTGCTCTCTCTCTGTTTGCTAAAATGTAGAATATCACCTTAAAATGTGGATGTTTTGTTCACAACTTGCCCCCTAGTGGCCAAAGAAAATCAGTTATTGCAAGTGAAGTTTGTCTGGATTGTTCCTGCAGCGATACCGGTGTGTCCCACCAGTGACAGTCCAATGCAAAAACACCAGCCTGCAACCTGGAAATTAGCAAATGCTGCTTTAACCTGGCTCAAGACATCTTTTCTTGTCCTATGAGATTCATGTTTATTTTTGCATTGTCCTTTTTTTAAATAAATAAATCCCTATCCTAAGATAACCCTAGTCCAATTTTTTTTTTTACTCATCATTGCTGTTTCCATGCACCACTGAGAAAAACATAACCAGGATGTCAGCAGCCAGTGGTAACAATGTTAAACACACGTATAGGAACTATAAGAATAATATTGTCTTGCCAGCTTTGTGTGCTTTCAAATCAAGCCTCATGGTTTTCATATAACAAATGTAGTTGAGTCTTTGAGGTCGTGTCCTTATTATCCTCAACATCCAGACTGTCAGTTTTACCGTATACCATGTCCACTTTAGTGTAACCATGCAGGTAATAAGTTCACAAGTAAATCCAGTTCATGTGTGATATTGTTTTTCTTTTGTGTTTATCAGACATGCTTATGCAAATGCCAGCAACCGGCAGATAAAGCAGATAGGAAGCCACATGCAAAATGTGAACTGGCTTCACAACAACCACAGAGATTTACTTCACTGTGAGTGCAGTTGACTGCTACCCTCTTCCCTCACCAACCTATCTTGTTTGACTTTTTGTAGACTGCTAATTGTGTTGCCTAAATGCTCTATATGATGTGTTTTCTTATATACAGCTGTCAGAAGAAGCAGCGAGACCAGATATGAGCTGAGAACTTCTCAGTAACTTCGAGTCAGCTCAGAGACTCAAACACAAAACCAGTGTGAAGGATCTTATAGACAGAGCCTGCTCCTTAAAGTGTGTTATGATCCGGTCAGAGGTCCAACAGAGAGAAGTCACCACAGTCCATCAGAGCCTCCCTCGTTTTACTGGACAATATATGGATTTTAATGTGTGTGTGTCTCTCTCTCTCTCTCTGTTTTTTTTTCTTTCTAATTTCTCGCCCTCCCTCTCCACGTTCTCCACTTTTCCCTCGCAGGCCACAAGTGTTTGATTCGCTGTCTGGCCGTGCATATTAATGAGAGGGGGGACAGCGGGCTGCTTTTTAAAAGAGCTGCTGCCAGCCTCTCCACAGCGAGAGAGAGAGAGAGAGAGAGAGAGCAGCAGAGAGAGAAAGAGAGAGAGAGAGAGACGCGAGTGATTGGAGATTCATCCAAGCGCTCAGGACGCACAGACGGAGTTGCACAATCAGCGCTCCAAAGAGACTCCAAAAAGCTGAAACCCCCTCAGCGCTCCTTCAGTTCCGCCGTCCAACACCCTGCAAGTGGATATTATTTGCACTTCGAAAAGACTTTCTTTTTTTTGTTGTTGTTTTTGTTGTTGATATTTTTTGGCGCGTTTACTCGCACAGACCGTTTGGAGAGCTCGGATTTTTTAGACGCCTGATTGAAGAAGAAGAAGAAAAATCCATCTTTCGTTCCTATTTGTGCAGACATGCATCGGTGCACAGCGGTGCTACTTTTGTTAGTGGTGGCCTTGTACCTCCTGAGCGCAGAAGGTAAAAAGAAAAATACTTTTTCTCCATTTGTTTAGCTTTAGTTGGAGTTTGTCCTTTTTTTGTCTCTTTGGAGAAGATGTTAGTGAATAACAATAAGTAGGAAACATACATGTTTGTGACGCTTCATTTGGTTTGTCGTGTGTGTAAGAGGAGAGCATGAAGAGCATTAGTGCAGAAACACTCTATCAAAAGTTAGTTTGAATCAAGATCCTCTGATTTCCTGTATGTTATGAAAACAACAGCTTTAAGTGCTCCAGTGATGCATGTACTGGCATGGTTCATGAAATGACTCTATGCTGACATCACCAACATACCATGCACCAGCTGTATGAATTTTACTTTTAACAACACACTGGGTCCCTCTAAAAGCCAGACTGCAAATACAATCTGATCTCATCATGAATCTTAAGTTGGCGCTCTCAAGCCTTTTCGCACCCTGAACTCCACTCTGGGACTGTGTGTGTTTGGCAAGCCAAGTGAAGCTCACCATATGTAGTTGCAATGGTTGAAAGCCAATATCCATGGAGCCATGTGGAAGGGATGATGGGAGAAAATGGTGAAAATTAATGGAACCAAATGCCTTTTTTTTCTAATCAAAAAAAAAAAAGTTGTTACAGACATCATTATATTGAGTACATTGTATTTTGCACTACATTCACCGGCACCAATGGTTGTCTTTTCTTTTCTCCATATATTCACTCATGTAATGGTTTATAAAACAGCTGATTAGTAACATCCTATGCTAGAAGAGAAGTAAGAAGAAAGTAGAAGTAGAAAGTAGAGCCCATCTCCTTCTATCGGACTGTGTTGGAGCTG
The DNA here is from genome assembly GCF_905171665.1 of Trachurus trachurus. Taxonomy (NCBI): domain Eukaryota; kingdom Metazoa; phylum Chordata; class Actinopteri; order Carangiformes; family Carangidae; genus Trachurus; species Trachurus trachurus. The sequence goes on along the minus strand of NC_139894.1, from coordinate 6,239,843 downwards.
TTTTTCTGATCCTCTGTGTTTCCTCACTTTTATTGGCCTTTGTTGTCCTGTGTGTCTGTGCCGTGAGGGCTGGTGACAGATTTAGAGGCAGGTGGTCAGGAGGACATATAGCGAGCGAGTGATGGATGAATGGAAACCTTGGGACCCTCCAGGTCATCACCTCGCAATCATAAATATACAACCCAGCAAAACTCATTTCCTCAACAGCAGCAACAACAACAACAAAAAAGGCTTGATAACTGAGCCTGGGGAAGATGTTGGATTAAAATAGTTACATCAGCACCTGTTGTTTGCAAATGAAAATAAAGTAACTAAATGAATAAAAAGTCAGTTTTCTGCAGGACATTTGAAGCCAGGTGTGATTCCTGCATAATTTGTTCCTTTGATTTGTTTTCATAAAATCATTGGATCTTTTACTATCAACCCAGAAGTTTAAATTTTTAGAAATGCTTACCAATCAACCCGTTTTTTATTTAAACAGTTATTGAATTGAGAGTTTAAATTGAAGTAAGTGAGGCACCAGACTTAAGCACTACTAATCCTCCTCATGAGTGTTTATTAAATATACGCTGCGGATTTCATGTTGATTGAAAGCCAATTTGTTTGTAAATCACACAGAATTAACTTTTCTATCAGTTCACTGGAAGACTTTACTTAATCTGTCACAACACAGCTTCATTGTAATATCATTGTACCTTTTAAAGGTCCAAAACTATAAGTAGATTGTGTTACTGTTCTGAGAAAACACTGAGGACTGAAGACAGTTTGATGAATGTGCAATGTGTTTGTTTTCTCAACAACAGCCTACAAGTGCAGGTGCACCAGAAAAGGACCAAAGATCAGGTACAAGGACGTCCAGAAGCTGGAGATCAAACCCAAACACCCGTACTGCCAAGAGAAGATGATATTGTGAGTGAGACTTTTTTTTTTCTTTTCTTTCTCTTCAACTATCACTCCTTTTCTCTCTTTTTCTTTTTGCTAGAGCCGATTTTTTTTCTCCCTGTAAGCTTTTTTCCACCTTTTAACATCCCCTCTTCATGTCTTCCATTTCTTCTTCCCTAAAAGAAGATATAAGATATATTTGAAGCTGTCCAACAGATAGATATACAGTTGTAACTATACCCTGACTGCACTCCGAGGTACCATAAAAACATCTGGCAGCTTTACAGACATTATCAAAACATCCTGTCATCTGCGTTTCAAGCTCCTGGCAGGGTTCACAGTGTGATGATTTAATTGCACCCCACAGCCAGAAGGTAAATGTGATTTATTAATTGAATAAGTGGTGGGGAGTGAGTGTGAGGGGGTGGGTGAGGGGACCAAGCACAGCAGCTTTCCAGACTTCTGACAATAAATGAAAGCATTAAGCCCTGAAGCCTTACTAAAAGGTTTATAGACAGACTGTCCATTTGATCCTCCACCCCCTCTGTCCCCCTGCCATCTGACCTTTGACCCATTAAGTCACAGCTTGCACAGACAGAAAGCTATTATGTTCAATTGGAGCTATCATGCAGTGCAGCAGGAACCTCTCTGATGATGGTGAGGCCTCCTCTAGCTACTCCAGAGATCCAGACAGACTTGAAATGACCTGTGGTGCTCGGCCTGACATTCTTCCAGTCCTAAATAAATAACCTCACTTGTTTGTGTGGGGTGAGAGGATGTCGAGTCTCACCCAGAGTTGGAAATGTGAGATGTGATTTCTGTGTGGAATTTAACTTACATGCCGAAGTTATACATGAAGGGGCAACAACAGATGGGAATGTTATATCAGCCTCCCTCCAGCCAGTTTTGTGTGAAAGGCACAAACTCTGCTGCCCCCTGCTGGCAAATCACAATATGACACAGGGAAAGAGCCGAGTAACAGCAACAAGCCATGAATGAAAACAAAATGCAGGTATAATATAAAATATCCTATAAATCACACAGAGGCGCTGTGCCTTCTTTTTATACTCTTCAAATTATGATATTTAGTTGTGGCAGAGCAGTCGTACTTTTATATCCCCTCTCTCAGGCTTCTCTCTGGAGCTGTACCCGACAAGAGGTAAAGGAACCAATCAGAAGAGAGGAGGCTCTGTGTCTCTCTTCTGATTGGCCTCTCTCTGAGGGATTGAATTGAATTAGAAATAATAGAAGACCACAGAAGTCCTGACAACTACTTCTAGGGCCTGCACACATACTTACAGTGTTATAGAGAAGTTTCTGCTTCATAATTAAAAAAAAAAAAAAAGACATGAAAACCAATTGCTCTAATGTACAAAATGTACTTATTATGTCAATTTATATTATGTATTATAAATATTCAGATATTGGATTGTTGGTTGGTCACACAAAACAATAATAATCTATATCAAACAATAATCAACATATGATGAGACAGCAAAACCTTAATATTCACAGATAACATCTTAGGAGTCTATATATAAAGGTAGATGAGTAAGAGTAAAAAGTAGTGTTTGTGAGATAACCGTTAACCATGTGGTAATTGTGTAAGTGCGTGTGCACGTAGGCTACATGTGCGTGCGTGCCAGAGATCAGACTCCCTCTTTTGTGGACCCTCACAGGTCTGTGGTGGGTGTTACCCACTACGTAACTATTATTTAAGGCCGCTCTATTAGCATGAGATGGGGGCCACCAGCCGCTGGTGCCCAGTGAAAAACGAGCCTCAGCGGGCTCCGGAAAGCCACAAAAAGAAAGAGAGCAGGAGAGAAATGAGTGAGAGAGTCCCCCCTCTGGCCTTTGTTGTGGCCATTTGGCTTGCGACACTCAGCTTGGCATTCTGGGCGACCACTCCTAACCACAACACAGACGAGCTGAGAGCCGTGAAATGTCCCTTCTGTTGCCTTATTTTTATGTTATGTTTTGTTTTTGGTTTCATTTCTTTGTATTTCCCTTTTGTTTTCCTTTTACAACTTTATCTAATTCTTGCTCTTAAATATAATGTTTTTAATTGCATGCCCTTCAGCCCTCTCCATCACGTCTGTGTTTTTTGTTTCGCTGCTTCTTTTCTTCAGCCCTGTTTTATGCCTTCATCAGTTCAGGCTCTCGTGTTCCTCTCTGGCTTGCTCTTAATGTCTCTTCTCCCTCTGTGCTCATGAAACATGTTGCGGACCATATGAGCTTTTAGAGCCAGTGGCTGCACTTCAGCTGCCCAGGTGAATGATAATGAGGAGGAACTAAAGCGCAGATTAACACAGTAATTAGGTAAAATTTAACCCCTGCTAAGCAGCCATGGATGAACACTGAAGGTGGGTTTATTACAGCCCCACAGATATGAGACCATTGGCATGCATGCACGCATACAAAAAGCACTTTCATGTTCTCTCTATCAAACACAGTGCTCAGTTCTTCCATTACAAAGCATTTAGAGCCGCCCAACTAAACCTCAATAGCCAAACAAAGTGACAAATGAATGGGCAGGAAAATAGATGCAAAACACTTTAATCTAATCCCTATAATTACTGAATGCAACATTTTATCGAGAGTCAAGTCTTTTCTTTCTCAGTCAGCTCATTGAACATTCATGATTTTCGTGAGCCTTTGAGTGTGTCACTGGATGGAAAGGCCCCATGGCACGGTGGGTGTTTTTCCCACATTTCTCTTGTTTGGCCTGAATATGCCACATGCAGGCAGACTGTCTCTGCCGTTGCCTGAAGCGGAGGGTTACAGACAGACCGGCTGATTCACTGAGCTTACATGTCACATCTATAAGAGGCACCTTCATAATATTGCTTCATTGCTCAGGAACTGGCCTCCGAGTGCGAGCTGATCTTTTGAATCGGGAGGGCATTAAACTGCGGAAATGTTATTGAGGGAAGCAAAGAATAGCAGCTGAGGTTTGGGGCAAAAACATGTCAACCATGACACAACTTGACAAGTTTCCATTCACCCGATTCAGACAAGCTTTCAGATGGTTTGAAATAGTTCAAATCGTCGTTTTTTTACTTCATTCAGCTCCTCTGAAGTTCATTTTAAAGCAACATAGTACAAGGTGGCTCTTGTATTTGATCTCAACCCTCTCTCTCAAACTACTGAACATCTTGGTCTCCAAATATATTGTGCAGCTTGATCAAACTATATTGAGCCATGTGATTGCACTGGGAGGTCAAAGGGAGGTGAGAAATGAATTGGTTGAATTATTCTGTCAAATGTTTCGTTAATTTCTTCTTTCAGAAATGTTCACATCGCATTTTGAGCTCCCAGGCTTTCATCAGAGTGGTGAAACCAAACGGTTGTGGCAGTAACATTAGAGCTTTTAGGTTCAATAATGTGTTTCTCCTCTGCTCCCTTGCTCAGCGTGACAATGGAGAACGTGGCTCGGTTCAAGGGGCAGGAGTACTGTCTTCATCCCAAACTTCAGAGCACCAAGAATCTGGTCAAATGGTTCCGCATCTGGAAGGACAAGCACAGGTAATAAACCTCTGATAAAGGGTCAGAGTTAGACGTCTGGGTTTAGAAGACTGACTATGTGGTTGCAATGCACTCGGTTTGGGTTCTACGTCCAATCTATTAAACATTTTTAAATAATTGCAGCAATTTAATAGTTACAGTTTTCTAACTGCGATTAAACAACACTCTCAGTCTCAGATGATGATATTTATTCGCAGATTTGTTGTGAGCTTAGGCCAAAAGAGTTAATGAACATTATTGATGTAGAAGATGTACTATTTTGACACATACTATTGACTATTTTGGCTCCTCTGATTAATATCAATCTTGTAATCATTTGGTTTTATGACCACTTCAACATTGTGGAGAATGAGCTTCTTTGCTTCCTGGTGGAGATCTAGATGAGAAACTCTTATTTTGAAGCTACAGCCAACAGATGGTTGTTTTTCCTTCACTTAAAGACTGCAAACATAAGGAAACTCTTAGCATGGTTGTGCAAAAATCTGCTGACCTGAACCTAAAAATTAATGAAACTATTATCAATATCAAAATTAAATGTTTTCCATTTGATTAAGATACAAACCTTGAATACTCCTAAGTAATTATGGCATACAGCCCTCACCCACCTAACACAAGCATGCATCCAAACATCCTGAGAGCTTTATTGATTTTGGTTTGTTGAAACTCATCCACTCAGTGTCTCTACCTCAGGGAGGTCAAAGGTCAGGGACGTCCACGGACAGAAGCTCTGGGGCAATGCAGTCGTACACAGGCGCATTTCTACAGAAACTGTAGATTAGAGAGTGATTAAACCTCTGACCTTCCCCTCACAGCCACAGGGCCGGTGCGTTCAATACAAGAAACATTTGATCTCTGTTTGTCCAGAGACCAGGGAGGGAAAAAAATACAGAAAACTGACAGAAAACTTAAATGTGAAGTGAATGCAGCCACAGAATCTTAAATCTTTAAGAAAGAAATGGATACACACTGCAAAAACTCAAAATCTTATCAAGAACATTTGTCTTATTTCTAGTCAAAACAAATCTCATTATACTTAAAATAAGACTCATCACATTAAAAAGTAGCTTGTTTTTGACACGTTTTACTTCTTTCAAGCATATATTAACTTGAAATCCTAGTAGATAGTGGAGCAAGTTTTTCTTTCTTATTACAAGCACAAAAAACTTGCTTTCACTGGCAGATTTTTCTACTTATTTCAAGTGAAAATTTGTTTGAAACAAGTGAAAATTAACTAAAAACAAGTTCATTTTTAGGTGATGTGTCTTATTTTAAGTGGAAAGAGATTAGTTTTGACCAGAAATGAGACATTTTCACAAGAAATAAGACAAATATTCTTGGAAAGATTTTGAGTTTTTGCAGTGCATGTTTGAAATCACAGCAAAAGTTAACCCTACGTTTGTTTCTTCTTCAGGGTGTACGAAGCTTAAAACGCCGGCTCCTCCAGCACACGTGGATCAAGTGAGACAAAACAAAACAACATCACCACCACCAGGACTCTTTTTATGAAGTGCAAGATGTAATCTACAATCAAACTGTACTTCTCCCTCTTCTGCCTGAGATCTGTCAAACGCATTAAGAGATATCTTTAGTTCGTATAGAAGCTGGTGGGCTCATTTTTTAGTCGGCCATCAATGTAGTTACAGCCACTCACCGCTCCAGTCTTTACAACTGTAGTTGTTACTCTTGTCAACGCACAACACTGTCCGTGTTTCAAACAGTTGTAGGTTTGTCCAGATACAATTTAAAGGGATTTCTCTTTTGCTTCGGGTTTTTTAGGCTTCTATCAAAATGAAGAATGTGTCGTTTTGCAAGGAAACCTTCCTTACACAGATGCAGTGTAGATGTTTCTGTTTTCACTACTCTGTATTCAACATGACAGGTGTGATATTTGTACAATGCCAACCTTTAGGATCTGGTGTACCTGTGTTTAAGAGGTTGTAGTACAGTAGAAGAGCTGCGACGAAGGCTCTCGGTGAGTCTGTAGAGGAGAGGAGGTGGTTACACATCGCATACATCAGTTTCTATTGTTCAGTCAGATAGAGGAGATCTACCACTGTGTGTGTGTGCGTGTGTGTGTGTTTATCAGGTCCATGCTAGTTCTACGTGTCAAAACAAACACACCACTCTGCAGCACACACTTTGTAAAATACTATCTCACTAAACCTGCAGGTTGCAGTTTCAGTAGATATTAAAGAATACAAATAGTTCGTACAGTATGTGCCATTGCTACATACATTTTACAGTCTGTAGATTGGAGTGATGATTAAAACACTAAAAAAAAAGCAAAAAAAACAAGACTGTCTGCAGTTTACATCAACATGAGAAGATATATATTAACTTTTATATACTCTGACATTTTTTGTTCCACCTGTTGAAACAAATGAAACAATACAAACTGCCTACATTACCATGGTACTGAGCTATGAGAGCTTCTTTAAAGGATAAAACTGATAATATTGTATTTTTGTTTTTGTTTTTTGCGAACCAGCATCCAGTAAAAATAACCCATTCATTCCTGCTGAAGTCTTAATTTTTTTTAAATGTTTATACTTTAAACAGGTAGGCACTGTAGTTTTTAGTCAGCAGAACTCAAACAGGGTTTTTTCTTACTATTTTAGCTGTGGATTTGCACACATTGGGCTCCTTACTGAGTGTTTATAGCAGCACAGTGACTAGTGCATTTTAAACTACAGTGCCCATGTAGTGTTAATAAGGAACCATATCAGCCAGTGCAACAGTGACACCCACTGACAACAACTGAACGACTATGACACAGAGGAGGAAACTATCAGGTTTTTCATACACAGACTATACTTACTAGTACGGTTGATTAATTGATGGTTTTGTTTTTTGCATTTGATTTGTTGACAATAAGAAAAAAAGTGCATTATATTATCAAGTTTATTCTTTAAAAATGTCTATAGACTGTCATGTTATGAAAATAAGTACAGGTCCACATTTCACAGGTAACAATTTTTTTTTCTTTTTTAAGCTCTGAAAAGAGACAATTTGAAGATTCAAATTATACTCCCTGTGTCTGCATATAAAACAGCCCTCATAAATGACATCCCAGTGTACATTTAGACATATTACAGGCTATTCATTTGTGCTGCTAATGATCATTTCACTGTCTCCTACAGCCCGACACGGGTTTTGATACTCTGCTCTTTTATGATCTCTCTTCCTGTAGATCTCCTGAACAATACTGTCAATTGTGTTATTACTTTGTATGCTGTGGATACACTTTGTAATAATAACTGTTGGGTGTTGTTTTGTTGCCACCAAACAGAACTCACACACAAATATATCTGCATATATACAAAAACAACACATTTTCTTTTACCTTTTGAAGAATGTGCATTACTCTTGTTTTATATCTTATATATAAATATATATAAAGAAGCATTTTGTAAATGGACCAGTATAGCCTATATGTTAGTGAGAATGAATTCACCTTAAGACTTTATAGTGGCATATTGTATTACTGCATTGTAGTTGTTTTTGCTTTTGTTTATTTAAATCTTGGTTTGGTAACAGATATTTGGAGCGTGAGTGTTTGGACTGGCCCACCAAACACACAGGTAGACGTTCCACTGAGTATAAAACAATAAACGCAGCAATAAATGTCTAGAGCAGCTCATGTCTGCATTTCATTCATTGGATTATCTATTGCAATCAAAACTGAGACAAAGGAGGAAAAAAAAACTCTGTTGAAGCAGATGTGTAAAGGGGAAGGAAGACAAAGAGAGCTCCTTCAAAGTAAAGTGCTGCGAGTGAAGCAGTCCACCAGGTGGCGTTATATACCAGCTGACTGTTGTCAGGCCAACTCTAGGTGGTAATATAATAGGCACATAAACACATTGATTCACACATATATGGAGACAGTGTAGATAAAATAAGTCACAGTTAAAACTCACATGTACATTTTATAAGATCATTTTTTATTAGCCTACTTGTAATAAATCAAAATTACCAAGTGGTTCAAAATTTCAATGCTGGCTTTGCAAATGTCTAACGTCAGTCGCTATGAAGACCTAAATGTAGGGGAAAAGCATGCAGAAGAAATCTAACATGATTTATTTGAGTTTAAGTAAATGCAACACCAAAAAAGTGTACTTAGGACTGACAAAAGTAAGATTAGTAAATTTAATGCACCTCTACAAATGTCTTGTCACCACTTTTTCTTATTAATGAGGCCTCAGATGTTTGTCTACAACATGCATACATTGTAATGTGTAATCATATAAATAAAGTGTCTATTAGAATGTGTGTAAAATTGCTTCCAAAAAAGCTAAAATGCTGTGAGCACAAAAAGTAAGGTTAGGTACACAAATAAACTCTGACAGTGTGATAGTGAAACTTGATTGGTTGGTTGGTTGCTGACTTAAAAAATAGAGATCGAAGAAATCAAAAACTATATATTATCTATCTTATCTAGGCCTATATTGTTATCCGGCTGTGCTGTAGTAAGTATTGCTGTCTCTGCCTGCTGTCTGCAAGGCGGGGTCAGTATTTGGCAGCTGTCTCCCGCTGTGCTCAGAGTGAAAGAGGCGGGGTCAGTATTTGGCAGGTTCGTCCCTGGAGGGTGTGTGTATCTGTATGTGTATGTGTGTGTGCGTGTCTGAGACTCGCTAAGCAACGACCTGCGACTGAGAAACGGGCATCCGAGCCAGAACCAGTCCGAGCAAAAAAAAGAAAGAAAAACAGGAACCACATTATTTTCTTCGGGTGTCTTTTTTTTTTTTTTTTTGCTATGTTCCCGACGATATTTCTCCACCGCCTGCTTTGATCCCGTCGAAGTTGCCGTCTCTCCAGACGTCGGCCACACAACGACCAAACAAGAAATTAATGCATCTTGCTCCGCGGTGCTGTTTGTTTTGACCTGGTAAGGAAACTGCTGCTGCCGCTGCTGCTGCCGCCGGGAAGCGACTGATTAGCCTATTAGCTTAGCTTCCTCCGGCTAACAGCTTCTTCTCCCTCTGGTTCACTCAGCATCTTATCTTAGGTAGCTTAATGCTAATGCTAGGCTAGGCTAGTCAGCTAAGCTAAGCGAAGCTAACTGTGCCAGACGCTTTTGTGTTGTCTTGTTTTTAATTAATAATTCACTCACAGGTGGTTTATGACTTTGTTTTATGTGTCGTGCATGTTGTGTGTCTATTTTAGAGGCTAATAATGAAGTGTGCGGCGGTTGTTAAAAAACAAAACAAAACAAAAAAACCGTTGGTGGATTTTTAAATTTCTTGCTCATTTGGTGCAGCTAACGGCTAACGGTTAGTTCCATCACATCTGTGGCTCCTTCGCACCAAGAGAAAGAAGAAAACTGTGTTAAATAATTAAATATTTGGAGATATATTTAAGTATTTTCATGAGCTTAACAGTGTCTCTTGTTTTCAGTTTCATTCCACAGTTGTTACAGTTACAGTAGTTTGTTTTTTTTGCTCCTGTTATCAGGAATGTAAAGATGATAATTGAGAATCACCTGGGTCCGTCCACACACACACACACAGCGTTCAGATTCAGAAACCTACATCCTGTGTTGTTGTTTTGTTTTTAGAGTTCGCTTTCTTTTCTTTCTTTCTTTCGAGCTGTGTGGATCACATTGGTTTCGTTTTCTGGTCTGAGTGTTGTTAGAAAGCTTCATCTTTTTTTGCTTTTACACTGATGCTCTAGTACCGTAAGTCTACACGGTGCTGGTGGTGGAGGCGACTGTGCTGGAATGTTCTGGTGTTTTTTTGTGGCACCGTGGCGACACAGCCATTAAAACTAGTTTGGCTGCCCTTGGTTTCCCTTGATTAATAGTTTATTGTGTGTAATAATAGATTGAACAACAGCGTCGTTCGTGCAAGCAAGGCTGACTTTCATTTCTGGTGCCCCCTGAAATCCTTTTGCATGGTATAGGCAGGCTACCAATTGCATAATCGTATCCGTAGCCGTTGCCCTGAATTAGGACGGATTGGCCGCACCATATGGTGTCTTATAGGAATAAGTGGAGGAGGAGCCGTCATGTATTTACAGATGTAGCTACACTGCAGGATATTAGTGTGCAGCACAACATACAGGCAAACACTGACATAGTTAGTTGCATGAGCAGTACAAAGTTCAAGCACTGTTGAACTGAAACTATCAATTGATTAGTTCAGTGACACTGCATTGATTGTGGATGGAACATGCAGGTAATTTTCCAGCTATAATATCCGTGGCCGGGCAGCTATTTATGATGGGAAAGTTTATCACTTAACAATATCATATCAATGACATATCATACACACTCACATATGTATGTATTGCAAATTTAATGAATACGCATGTCAAGGAAATCATGAAAAGCTACTATTATTAACATATTCTAAAAATAGTTATACATATTCTTTTCATCAGCTAATCTCTAAAATGTGTACTGTTACTCATATAAAACAAGCATAAAGCATAGCCTAATTCAATTTGAAATCTAGAGTTAGTAAATTCATGGCTAAATGATAATAAATGCCTTTTTTTTTTCTTTCTTTTTTTTTTTTTACACATTATTGGAAACATGCCAAATATAGGCAGTCTTTTTTTAAAATATGAATAATTGCTGCTTGTCTTTATATTTTTTATTATTATTAAAATTATGTTTTTGTTCGGCTCTGGTAAGATGTGATGGGTGTTTCATGAGTGGCAGCCGTAATTGAATCTGTTCTACAGTCCAGCATACCAACAATATTGTTAGTAGCTATGCAGATGTTTTTTTTTTTTTTTAAAGGGATTTGAAAGAGTATTATGTTTCCAAGCTTGCTGTCAGTGCAAAGATAAGCAGCTTCAAGCCTGACATAAAAGTAGAGGAAGTTATTTATTTAAAGTATGTAAATGAAGTTCTCCTTGTTACTTGCTCATGCTGACTAGTGTGTGTGGTTTTGAGCTTGCTAAATATAACAATACACTAACGCACTGTAAATACTGACAGGAAAATTCTCAAAACTCTGGTAAATAAGCTAAAGAAATGTTAAGCTGTCACAGTCTGTGGAAATGTGTTTTTAGGTTTCTGGCAACTATAACAACACAAACAAGTGAGATGTAGATACATGATATATGGTGTTATCTGAAGGCCTTGTGCAAATGAAGTCCTATATTTCAGTGAAGTTTAACCTCTTAGCAAAACAGCGTGGTTATTGTGTAAAACGCAGCAGGTATATCTGTAAACAGTCTGGATTAAAGGTCAACTGTGTGGAGTGGTACTGATGTTGGAGAAATGTTACTAGGATGGTTGTTGAGTCAGCTGCTGTAATACACTTTGGATTGACACTGTCAACTTTGCTCTTAGTTTCCAATATTGTTGCACATTGCTAGAATAAATTCAATCTTATAAAACAGCCCTGAGAAAAACCTGATGGAGGTCATACGGTTCAGTTTTTTGTTGAAACCCTTTTAGTGGTGCGTTGATTAAACTTCATGGTCATTCTGGAGGCTGCAGATTGTGGCGGTGTCAAACTGGGTGACATACTGCTAGCTGATATTTCCATTCGTTTTTTTTACTGAAGCTCATTGATATGTAAGAGGTAGAAAATGCGACCATATCATGGCAACTTCCAAAAATTACTAGAAAGTTGAAGTCAATGCCTCTTTTTGAAACAATTTCAACTGCGCGATATATCGTTTTACATCGCACATCGCAATGTGTGCATGTGCGATAACCACATCGCAGGATGTGCAATGTTTTCTCTCTCTATTTTAACATTTCAACTTTGGTTTCGCTTCTGAAAAACTCTGAACCAGCTCCTTGCGCCGCTCTCTCCCTCTCTCCCTCACTTGACTGAGCAGGCAGTGGCGTCGCCCCTCCTCCCCATGCACAGACCGAGCGAAAGCAGCATAAATGTAAACTGACTTTTTCGCACGTCTGTGGTTGTTTCTCACCCTGTGTGAGGTGCTGTGGGGTGCATCCAGCTGAACGGAGCCTGTAGACCGTGTCATGAAAGTGAAACGTAACGTGTTGCGCACTGCACGTTTGCAAATATCTGCCTGTCAGTCACAGAGCACGGGCGCTTAAGAAGTTTGATATCAATACAGGAGCACCTAAGACTAAATGTCAGTCCTTATTTTTTAATATCGCATTATGTATAGCAGAAAATGAAAATATCGCAATGTCATTTTTTTTCCAATATTGTGCAGCCCTAATTTCAACCAAAGCGGAACATGCAGTAGGAATAATTGCAGAGCTTTGACATTAGATTGCAATAATTTGTGATGTGTTGATTAATTTGTTTTTTCAAGTGAATTTGCAAGTTTACGCTGACAAACACACAGACAACCAAAGGAACTCAATTTACTGATAAATTTAGCAGCAAATCTTCACATATGAAAGATTAGCTGCCTTGTTCAGGTCATTCAGCAGAAAGATTTTTGAGTGCTGAAGTTACTCTAGGTCAGTATTGATACTCACAGATATAGCTAAGTAGTGACATGTGTAGAGTTCATTTTCATTAAGTCCACCTCAGCTGAACCTACAACCATTTATGTGAAGGACCTCACGTATGCACATACCGACAGTGTCAAATCTCCATGCTCCCGGAGTGTGAGATAAGAGTGTGTACGTAAGACGACCCATAGTTTTTATATGGAAGGAAAATACGCAAGCACACAGCAGTGTCATAACCACACAGCTGCCTGCAGTGTGGGATTGTTGTAGCCAGGTCAGTGAGTGGTTGTTTTAGACTCTGTGGATGGGGGCCAAGTTAAACCAAATGCGGTCCAAATCTCTCTAAAGCTGGACTCACTCTGCCAGAAATTTACCAGATTTAATGCGACTAATCCCAGTCTGCTTATCTTCACACCTGTATGAGAAACGTTGTTCTGAAACCGCCTCCTTTATTATTTAAAATAGCTTTTTTACTCGGTTAAGTATTGTGTATTTTGTGAGTCACAGGAATCCAGAGATGGCATTTAGAAACTGCAGTGATGTTCAGGAGGAATCAAAGCAGTGGAATAGATAACTCGGTATCAGCGAGGAGCTTGTGGGAACCCTGAGCATCGTCTCCTGCTGTACATTAAACCAAAAAGGCTGAAGGCGGTTTTGCACAGACCGCCTCTGACCTGGTCCAAAGACTGTGTAATTGGAGATGATCCATTAGGAGGCTGAAATAACAAAGACTTCTACAGAAAATAATCATCTTGTTATTCATGTGTTTTTATGCGTTTTTCCCCCGCAAGAATATCTGAGAAAAGAACACGGGTATTTCCCTTCTTATTCTGGTGTTTGAAGTTGAAGATGAGTTTGAACACTGATAGATAAACCATGTTACAATAATACTCCACAGATGTTTGTTATTGCAACGCATTCTCAAAATTTTTAAGTTGGAACAAAAACATTGTTTTAGTGTAAAAAAGTGACTTTAACTATTAATTTATAATGAAAAATAATTTATATATTTGTCAGAAGGGGAAAACAACCAGTCGTTTCAGCTCTGTGAAATATATTTTCATAAAAGGGAGTGACCCTTTATTTAAAAACCAAAACTCACAGAGTTGAAAAGGAAATTTTCTCTTAATTTCGATACTACTGTATTTACAGTATAATGTACATTTTTAGTGCTCACTGAGCACTAAAAATGTATTTGCATATTTCTGTCTATTCAGCAGCTCGTGAGAGGAGCTCTGCAGACATTTTGCTTAGTGGACTAATATTCTGGTGGTTAATCCATATTAGTGTACGGCAATATGAGGATATGCACTTGGGGGGAGGGGTTTGGAGATTTGTCATCCATTAAAAATGTTACTATCCCCTTTTCTGCCAAGAAAGCTCTGGGTTTGTTTGTTTGCTTTTAATCTCAGGTTGTCTTAGGTCATTTCAGATGATGGTGCAGAGCAAATCAGTTGGAAAGAGTGCATTTAAGCGATATTGGATTTAAGGATTTGGCATCACTTTACAGAGATGCTTTGATTTTCAGGTATGTAATCCACTGTATTAACCCAAAACCAGACTTTTTAGTTAGATGAACAAGACTCTAGGCACAGTTGTTGACATAATGATACTTGTCACTACTGGTTATTGATCAGGTGTTTCGTTAAACATGCTCTCATGTTGCTGTATAGTTTAACATAGGCTGAAGAAGCAGATGGAGAAATCCTATGCTGAGCAGCTGGTTTGGGATGAAGTAATCGGGAGGTGACAACATGTCTCTCAGTAGGTTTAAAGCCAGAGCTCTAAGTGTACAGCATCTGCTCAAAGTGTCGAGCCACAACACCGATTGCACAGTGATGAAAGTCCCATGACTGTAAATACAGGATGACAACCTGCCGTGGCCTCTATCGATAACCTCAGACACCATTTCCTCACTTAGTATCACATGAAATCTGTCAATATCTGTTTGATGATGGTGAAGGTGTGAGCAGAAAGCTGGGTGGAAAATCCCCCCCCAAAAAATATATATCTTATTGGATTCAGCCTGGGTTGAATTCTATTTTCTAGAAGTCAAACTGAGATCAGTCAGTCAGTCAGGCAATCATCACCACCTCAGATCGCACCGATTCCTGCTCGCCTGTTGTCAGGTAGACCAGTGATTTGCAGATACATCGGCTAATAGATTAATTTGACCTTGACCTCTGCGTTGAGCTTTGCTGGCTGGAGCTTGGCAGAGCTCGGCTTGGATTGGACAGTGAAGTAATAAAGTCTGTTTTCTGGCAGCAGACCCAGTGATCAAAACCAGCCAATGCTGCTCTGGAGCCATTTAGGTCACGTTAGACAGCGAGTCATTGCTCACTTAGATGAATTACAATAAAGTAGTGCTTTTGCGGAGCTACGCTCAATAGGTCATCTCTGACTTCTGTGTAGAACCAAATCGTAATAGAATACAAGGGCATTTTAATTTATTTTCATATTGACACATTTGGGACAAACGTTGTTGAGTACATGTTACAGGTCACAGAGGTTTAATTAAATTAGTTTTATCTGCAGCAAGGTTCATCTTTCATCTCAAATTATGGGTGTTTTTTTTAATCATGGAAATTAGGAACCTACATAATGGGCTTTGTGGCTTTTGTGGCCGGAACAATTAGTTGATTACTTAATTAGTTTATGGAAATATGCTAGATTAATGCAGCTATTTCAAACAAAAATACAAACATGCTCTGATCTCAGCCTCTGTTAGGACTTTGTTATACATTGGAGTGAACTGAATATTAATAATCTTTGGTTTTATCACAATATAATTCCTGTCAAAATTCACAAACGATAACATCAGATTGATGCCCACCCAAGTCTTCAGTTAGTGTTAGACCTAAAACCTGCAACAATATTGTTGTGTATCAGGTGATGTCACTTTGTGTTGGTTCTCAGAGTTAAATCTAAGAAATGGTTTCAGTTTGGTGGCTGCTGTAAACACGGACTTTACCGGCATATTCAGCTGCTTTCGTCCCCAGTGGAGTGGCGGTTTAATAAAAGAAGGAGGAACTCTTAACAGGGGTATCTGAAACAGAAAATCTGCTGCGTGTTCCTCACATGACGCTGACTCTGACATTTTCCAGAGCTTTTTACAGTTTAAGGTGCATGTGGTAAGAGGCATTTGACTCTTGGCCACAGAGAAATTGAGCAGCAAATCCTCAGTGATCTCAGTCATTTGTCTGCTTCAACTCTTGAGTGATTGTTTTACTGCCTGCCCTGGACCTATAGGCCTCAAACACACATCTCTGACCTTCTACCATTTGTTAATAGGCATACATTTGGAAATACTTGTGAAAGTAAAGGATGGCAACATAAAGCTTTGATAACCGGTCACCTCCTGTATATTCGGTGAGGCAGTCTTTCCCACTGCACCGTCAGTTAGCTTGGTCACTGTTTGTGTGCTCTTCTGTAGCTCATTTGTCAGTGGACTCTCACAGCTGGTGTTTTGATGTATTGTTTACACAACGGCACACACACACAGATGGAATCGGCAGGACTCGTACTATCCCATGAAAGCTATTTGTTCTATGTTAATTAACTCTTAGTCTTTTTATAGAGCAAAGACTGTTTATATAATTGTTGCATGCTTGGGATTTCCTCATTGATTCATTGTCGTCTCACTTCCTCATTGCTGCATCGCTGCTTTCATAGAGCTGTCGGGCGTCTACTGTGCCGAGTGTGAAGATGGCAGATCATCTGTGAATACAAAAAAAAAGGCAGAAGTGTTCTGGCTGGTATGGCAACGCGCTGTGGTCTGGAAATTTCCATCAGTAGGAGACGCAGCGAGAGGGTGAGGTGGTAACAGATCAATACTAAATCAATAAAGCTCAATGTCGTTGCCTTGCTGAGGTTGGGATCCCAGTTAATCCACGATGCACTGATGCTGCTGTGAATTTGAGCTCCTTGTTGTGTATCACTGTGAGGCAGTGAAAACCCCCTTTTGCACATTTTAGGCCTAAGGAGGACTACAGAGATTTACAGTCACAGTGAGGGATGGGAACTAGGAATTTCATTCTAAATGATACACATCATTGAAATCCTCTGCATCTGAGTTTATCAATATCGTTGTTGTTGTTGCCAGCATTTTATTTTAACCGAAACCTACAACAAGCAGTGATGGCATTTGAAGAATGTCATTTCTTAAACACTCTATGCATGACTGTCACTGCTTTCCAAGCCGAGCAGCAAGGCCGTTACTGAGGTTAAATATCTTATGTTACAGTAACATTAGCATCACACACAGGCAGACTTTTTTTCTTTGACCAAGACAACCTATAAAAAAAACAGTAGTTCAACAGCAGAGTCTATCACTAATAATAACAAATAGATGAGAGAGTTGGACGATACGATGATGATAAGTTTGTCACGGCACTTATACTGTGGTTGTTCTTCCTTTTAACATCTCAAGGTGTTTGCTGGGGGCAGTTCTGCAAATCAGTGAGATGAAACTGTTACTGTATGTAGTATTATTGGATCTTCATGTGATTCTTCCATCTATAGACTTTTTTTTAATTCATTTCTGGCATTTTCAAAATCACAGAAACTTTTCACAATGAATCTCAAAGCTGTGACGATTCGATTAAATCTATTCAACACAATAACAGTGTGAAGGTTAAAAATGAAGACAAGGGCCACATATTCGTCATTGAACATAAAAACAGTTATATGGAGTCAATTACAGGGTAAGTCCTGTCAACAAAAAACATTTAAATGTCAAAAAGATTAGAGAAGGACACTCAAGATAACAGAGCGTGTGTTATACAATCTACTTTGTCTTAGATGTTTCACTGCGTTGAACTTCAACATTGCTAATGGAGTGATATTTACACGAGGATAAGGACTTTATTTAAAGGTCAAATGCTGTCTAAAAAAGGCTGTTTGGTCAATTGTGAGGTCCACATGCAAATAAAGTGTATTAACCAGAATTTTCATAAGGGGTTTCATATGAGGAGCTGTTGTGATCAAAACTGTCTATTCTTTGGTATTCGGGACAGTCTCAGTTTCATTGTTTGAGTCGTAAGCGGATAAAAAACTTTGTAGAAAGTAGAACACATATAGGACTGCTCACCCAGATGGAAACCGAGCAAACTTTATGCAAATGCCTCAGACAAAATGCTGCTTTGCCTCCACTCCCACAGTTTGCCAGCACAGAGCTGCACTTGTGTTTCCACTGTAGGCGTTGAAGCTTTTTGCAGTGTCACAGCCCCTCAGGCTGGCAGAGAATGGATCTTATTGTGCTGCTGGCTCCCTTAACAGCACTTGGATGTCATGTAAGCCCCTAGTATTGAATGTTGTGGAGAGTGACATGAAAAGGTTTGAGCAGACTATGATAACCTGGAGAGTATAGTGAAGCAGGGTTAAGACTGGAAGATCACCAGTTCAGGGAAACTCCCTCCTCCTCCTTCAGCAGATGCTATTCAGGAGGGCACTTAACCGAGGCGGTGGAGGTGCGTAGTAGCAGTTAACCATTAGCTGTGGTTGTACCAGGCTGAAACGGTGTGTGTTACTGGGTAGAGTGTAGGTCGCATGACATACAGTATTTCGCTTTAGCTGAATACACTTCAGGGTTTTGTTTTGTTTTTTTAAAAGAGAGACTATAACAACAGATTTTTTTATTGCTAACTTTTTTTGTGATCAATCACCAGTAAACCATGTTTGTTTGTTGGTTACTTTGTTTATTTGTTATGATGAGGATTATGCAAAAAGAACTGAACTGATTTGCATGAGCATTAGTTGATGGATGGGGCAAGAGCCAGGAAGGAAGGCATTCAGCTTTAGGGCACATCCAGCTCAGCATCTATGAATTTGAATTTCTTTTTTTTCTTTTTTTACCTCTGAAGTCTGGTGCGTGTTGTCTGACATTTGCTTTTGTGGAGATCTTCACTGTGAGTGTGTTTTTTTAATTTAATTTATTTTAGTCATGTTGCATTTTCTGTCCAGCCAACAGAGCCAAACCTCAGACTCAACTCGATTCAATTTAAAAAATACAACTAAAGGAAGGAAATCTCATCCGCCAAGAATCTAGGATTAATGTTTGACAGTTTTCATTAAAAATGCAAACTATTACTTAATTATTAAAATAATTGCAATTTCATTTTCTGCTGATCGGCTAATTAATTGTTTTTCAGCTCCAGTCTGAGTTTCATAGAATAATCCTGTTGAAAGGATGACCCAGTGGTTTGACAAGCCCCCCTTTTCCCTTTTGTTCCTTTTCAACTTCCACCTTGTGATGTGAAAAAAATCATTCATTTTGTTGTATGCTCCGCTCCCTGCACCATCCAAATAAATAAGAGGAAAATTCAGCTAGTTTTTGCCAGGGTAAGAGATAACAAGGCCTGAAAAAGCCCACGTCCCCTGAAGACATGTGCTTATTAATTTATCTCCGACAGGGCAAGGCTGGGAGGAGCAGCTAAACTAGGCTAGGACACTGAACTGCTGTCACTGATTCAAGGGCAAACACCAGCTTCACAGCTTCTGCTCTTTCTCCCAGGCTCTGTCTCTCCTTACCTGACTTGCTCTCTCTTTCACTTTCTTTTCTCCCTGCTGCTTTTGCTTTAATCTTCCTCTGCTATTCTCTCCTCCGTTACGTTGCCTCTCCTCCTTTATTCCTCCATCCATCTGCATCCTTGCCTTCCAGCCTGACCGAACCTGCTGAAGTCTGCCTGCACAAAACACAACCATTATTACCAACAAACACTCACCCTCAGAGCTGTATCAAGGAAGGTATCAAAGACAATTTGTGTGCTAAAATTTATAATAATTCATAATTTGTTTCCTCATTCTATCTCTGCATCTGAAATTACCTTGTTTTCTATTACTAAATGACAGAATGAATTCTGCTCATGCCTAAATGTCTCAATTAGAGGTAATTTTAGTAAATGAGAGTTATGGAAGCACAGCGACTGTTTTCGACTGTATTACTATCGAGTCACTGTATTTATTGACTGTGTTGTGTTATTGCCACAGGCTCCTTCTCATGCAGTTGATGCTGCATTAGGTGCCATGTGTTATTGCTACCATTGATTTGTTCTCATAATCCTACCTTGAATTATGTATTTACATTAAAAAAAAAAGATTTAACATTACAAATTGATTTATCGGTGTATCAGATGATTAATTCATGATGAGAAAGCATAGTTTTTGGCATACAAATTATTATATTTTGTAGCCCTGATCCTCTGCAGCTCAATAATATCTCTTTCTATCTGCTTACTGCCTATCACATGTGAGTTTGTTCCAGGCAACCGACTAAAAGCAAATAAGACAGCACTGATGAGATTACATGTATCTGAGAGGATTTTGGAAACGGTACAGATAGACATGCAAATGGACAGATTACAAGGAAAGTAGAGACTGTTGAGCTAAGTAAACACAAAAAAGCAGATATAATATCGTGCACATCCAACCCAGTTGTGCACTGGTGCAGGAGAAAGGTTGTACATGTTTTAAATACGCCTGCTACTGTCTGTTCGTCAGGACGTTACGGTTTCTCCATATATGGTCTTTGGTGTTGGGTGGCATTTTGTATGGTTGGTTTGGTTTGTTGTGCCGGGGCCATGTGGGTTGAACTGTTGCATCACCAAACACATTTGGAAACTCAGCTCCTCTAAGTAAACTGACAGATACATAGATAATTAGGTAGACAAGCGAGGTAAGAACTGTTTGGCTGGCAGACAGACAGACAGACTGTGATAGATTGACCCAGATTCGGAGGACGCTCATGTTATGCGTCTACGTTCTTGAATTCTGACTCGTCTCATACAGTTGTTAGGTTAGCAGAGTTCAAGATATTCAAGTCAATCCTGGTTTGCACCTCCTGCTCGTTCTAGTTTCCATATTCATTAAAGAGGAACTATGCAAGATTCACACCTTATACAGCTTCGGAGGGTTAGTGGTCCGTTTTGACGGCAGTGAAAATATACACTCTGAATCTGTAGGGGGAGCTCTGTGGAGAAAAAGAGCCACCAAAACAGTGAGAAAGTGACCAGACTTGCAGAGTTCTCCTTTCATATGAGAATTTGCTGCTTGTTTTCATCCTCTGTGATAGCAGGAAAATGTGTTCTGATAATACTAATGGTGCATTAGAAAGAGGAGTTTTACAAATATTATCTAGTACCTTAGAGATGAAGTGATTAATTGATTAATAGAAAAGGTTATTGGCACATTATTCAACCATGAAAATGATGATTAGTTGCAGCCATAATTGAAATACATAGGCCTCATCAGATTTATTGGATCCATTTAAACAGCACTTATGAAATCTCACTGGTTGTTTTGGTTAGTAGTAGGAAACTACAAAGTTTACATTTTCTTCAGTCTAACTCAGTGGTTCCCAACCTTTTTTGGCTCATGACCCCATTTTGACATCACAAATTTCAAATGATCACGTCTGTCAATCAAGATGCGCCAGCTCGCATATTTTTATATGCTGCAGTGCATTTTATTTGGACTTGATTTTTATTCAAGTGAAAGTATAGAATACAGTTGTTTAAAATTGTATGTGGCATTTTTAATCATACATTTAAAAATAATAATAATTCGTTAAATAATATTTTTATTAGTAATTTCTTTTATCAATTATTAGACATTCCAGGCGACCCCAAGGTTGAAAAACACTGGTCTAACTTGTAACTCTCTTGATGCTACTACGCCTGTTGGCTACACTTACTGTTGACCTTAGCATCAGCATTGCTCACCTCAGTCCTCACCTCTGTCCTTCAGCCGGGGGTGAGGACTGTCTGACAACAGGTCTAATCATTATAGCAGACGGTTTAAAATGTGCACAGGCAGGTTTCAGGTCAACTTATATGCCTTACCTCAGGGTTTGGTAGGTGAATGTGTGTGTGTGTGTGTGTGTGTGTGTGTGTGTTTGTGGGTTTCAACAGGATGTGCATAAAGGAAGACTGTAGACCACAGGTTTTCATTTGCGAACAGTTTGTGCCTCGAGTCCCCATCCCCCATCATCAACCAGTGTTTTGTATACAACAGACTGATACAGCTGTGTGGAGGGTTGATGCACAGCCATGAGCACTCAAGCCACTCGGATCAACATGAAACGCCGGCTTATTCTTAGATTTCCTGTTGTACAGGTTCTTGCAAAATGGCTAAACGTCACAGATGGCAAAGAGAGGCCAAACGCTGGTAGAAAATTAACACAATTTCCACACGGTGACACATTATCAGAAGAATGCATTGTAGAGCAGCAACATATTTCAACATATTCCAGTGTGTAGGAAGATACTTTTTTGAACAATACAACACACTTCAGCTTGTGTATCACTTATACACTCAGGTCCTCTGTCACTTTCGTGGAAGTATTTAATATTTCCTTCAGTAATTTACATTTTTAAAGGGATAGTTCATCCAACATTCAAATTTCACTCATTATTGTATACTCATCCTCATGTCGACTAAGGGTTGGAAGAAGTTTCAGCGCCATCCGTGCCTTCTTGGAGTTACAGCGGGGCTCCGCGCAGCAGTGCATGTCCATATGACGGTTGCGAACGGGGCTCACTTTTCGCCGTCCAAAAAGACACACAAAAAACCGCCATATGGACATGCAGTGCTGCGCGGACCCCCCCTGTAACTCCAAGAAGGCACGGATGGCTCTGAAACTTCTCCCAACCCTTAGTCGACATGAGGGTGAGTAGATAATGAGTGACATTTGAATTTTGGGTGAACTATCCCTTTTAGTCCGCATTTCTTTGTCTTTTAGGTTTTTCATCCTCTGTGACAGTTGTAAACCTTCCCTAATAAAACTACGGGCGTGGCTCTGAACATATTTTCACTTGTCATTCCTCAGTGGCAGTAAGACGCAGCAGGTTCAGCTCGGCCAACAAAACATGTTGACGGATGATTAACTTTAAAAGAGGCGTTACACCTGTCTCCATTCAAAGACAAAGCCATTACCCAACACCGAATATGTTATTGTCTAGCCCTCAAATATTATATCACCCGCCCTTTTCAAATATAATTACCTGTTCAGTCTTCAGCTTTTTGAATCACTGTTTAATCACCTCTGATTATATAATCAGTGATTTATAAGTATGAATTGGATATCTCAAGGATTTAGGCTGTTGTTTGGCAAAACAAGCTAACTGAAGATATCGCCGACTTGTTAACTTTCGTCTTCTTTTGCTTTATGGACCAAACAATTAATCACCAATGAAAACAATCAGTAGTTTCAGTCCTAATCAGGTCTTTGTTTCTGTTGGTGGGATTTTATCTGCATGTGGGAGCCAAGTCAGGTCATGAATTGTTATTATCTGACTTAAACATGTGACATGTCATTTTTCTTTCTAATCTGTGACAAAAAAAAAACAGCCGCAAGTCACATGTCCAGTGATTGATGGACGAGATTTGTATCAGTTTGTTTCTGTGCTCATGTGAACACACGCCACACTTGAACATATCTGCATACCACTTTGTTTGTCCCTGTGTGTTTGTGTTGTTTTTGTGGGCGTGTGCGCATATTTGAATGGGACAGGTTGTGCCCATACTGCTGAGTATAAAGAAGTTGTGCGTTTCGTTGTCAAGATCCACAGGTGAGGAATTGACCGGATAAGTCGACTGTAGAGTGCAATGCACGGCGAGGCAGCAGGCGTTCACTTTCTCTCTGATGGTTTTGTGGACATTTAGGGCAGAAGGCAGAGTTCACTGGGTTCCTCTATTGCTCAGAGGTATTTTTCTGCTTGTTTTACCTTCTAAGATTTTAAGCAAACAGACTCACTCGCCCGCAGATCAGGGTGTCTTTTATGACCAAAGAATATTTTCTCTTCTCTTTTTAGGTTTTAACTTGTGCAGTGAATATAATCAGACAGGATTCATTCTGTTAAGCTCTTTTATTTTCACTCCCCACGGGTTCGTCGGCTTTGACGCAAGAATCTGATCAGTTTTACCTTCTGAAGAGGATTCCTGCTGTCCGACCTCTCTCCCTCTCTCTCCCTCTCTCTCCCTCTCTCTGACCCTGGCTCTGTGGCCAGTGATGACAGACTATGCAAGTTTAACAGCTTTGATCTCATTTATTTTTGGCCTTTCATAACATGATGCAAGTTTGAGGAAATTTTCTGATTTATTTATGACACGTTGTGAATATTTCATCTTCCTGTTGGTCCTGCACTTTGTTTTGATGGAACTGAGGCTTCCGGCGGATCGTGGATCAATCATAATGGGTTTTTTTTGTTCTCAAACGTGTTGCATATAAAAATTGTCTTCATGAAATATGAACATGCCCTTCCATTTGTTGATGCACATTTTTGCTTACATTGGCAGTGGCCATTTCAATGATGAATATTTGATATTGAAAGAAAGAGATCTTCCAGCTGAACTTGTGTAATTCAGGACATCAGACTGTGTTTGTGTTGATTTTCTAGTTTCTGTTTTCAGCAGAGAGTTTAACGCCTTGTCTCTCCTAAACACTTTTTGTTTATTCTATTGTTTAGAATATGGACGTGTTTCAAATCCAGTAAATTCACTCACTGATTCAAAAGGACTGGAC
Source organism: Trachurus trachurus (assembly GCF_905171665.1). Lineage (NCBI taxonomy): Eukaryota > Metazoa > Chordata > Actinopteri > Carangiformes > Carangidae > Trachurus > Trachurus trachurus. The sequence goes on along the minus strand of NC_139894.1, from coordinate 6,215,526 downwards.
CTGTGTTTAGGTTAAAGCCTCTCTAAAGCTTACTTTATAAGGTCGGACAGAATTGCAGGTATTAAACCTGTGGCCTTTCTGTTAATGACTGTTTCCTCTGACTGCTACCACGCTGCAAACAGCTGCTGCGGTTTTATCTGTGGAAATGTTCAGGTGCTGCTTTTAGAAACAAACTGAAATCTGATACAGTACACTCATTTAAATTCACTGCTGCTACCTCTGGGGCAGAGGCGGCATTATTTAAAAACTTCCTGCGAAACACGATAGGTGCAGATTTCCAAACATGTCAGTTAGTGTGGTCACATTTCGACCATGTTTTTTAAAAAGTTTTTGTTGTTTCCCGTAGGGATGCAAACAATTAATCGACTATCGATTAATTGTCGATAAGAATTTAATCGATTAAATTAAATTACTTGCAATTAATCGTTTCTTTTCAATGGGAGTTTTACTGTGAAATGTAAACAAGCAAAGCCGACATAATGTAGCGGATCTCTGTGTAAACGTGTGCAGCGCAGCGCACTGCAGCACTCAAGGGAGAGAGGGAGAGGAGGTGAAAAGAGACAACAACACCTGTTGTAGCTTTACGGGACTCAGGCTGTACCATCGCTAACACAGAGACGACCAGTGAGTAACGAGTCAAAAAGCCGCCGACACGGAGCTGCCTGAGGAGTTGTAATGCAGCCTGAACGCAGCTCAAACCGACCCGGTGCCGCAGCACGGCAACCAAGCTTTGATAAACACACCGGATCCGCGCTGGTTTACAGTATCCTTCCGTAGTTTAGCCGGTCGCTACCGGAGCTTAATTTAAAAAAAAAAGAAAAAGAAAAAAAAAGCGCTCGTTGCGGAGCCGCGGAGAACAGCGCGTGTGTCCACTCTGTGTTGGTTTATGTAACTTGAGGGGACAAATGAACCACATATTTATTGTCATGCATTGCTGACCTGGGCATTGTTTCTCATTAAATTAGAAAAACCTTTCCTATCATTCCCCTTTTCCGTTGCATGGTTGAAGGAGACTGGCTCGCATCCACACTCCCACTCCCTCCTGCGCCGACATGTCACCTTAAGTCACATAAACCAGTACGGGTGTGTGGACACAACCACCTATATTGTTGTCAGCGCCTCATCACCGCTGGTGTTTAAAAGGCTCCGTTCTTTCTGCAGTCAGGTTAAAGCGCACATCCGCCGTGTTGGTAAAATAGTCCCTCTATATCAACGGAGGAAACCGTGCTTGAGCAGCTTGGGTTGGAGGTGGTGTGAGTCCGGGACAGCGGGGGACAGAGGAGGGGGAATTAGAGCTTCAGCGCGGTACAGAACAACTGGCCCTAGTGTGAGTGCGCCCTTATCTGTGGCCGCTGCAGCGCCACACGGGCTTTGCCTTTCAGCAATCAAGCGCTGTTTTTGTCAATGTTAAAAACAATAACAGCAACAGCTGTCGGCAGCTGAGATCGCTGTGCCGTCACCATAGAAACGCAAGACGCATTACGGCTCATTAGCAAAATACCTTTCAATGGAAACACCCGCAAATGGCAATTGCACTTTTTCGAAGTTTCAGAAATATCGCTTTTATTTTGCAAAAATCTGTAATGGAAACGCAGCGGTGTCTCTCATCTCATTATGATAGGACTTCAACCTCAGAGCTACGTGCTACTTAAACATTTTCATTGTGCTGTGCTCTTAAAATAAACTAACAAATACTAGTGTAAGTCCATAAGGAATGTTGATCTTAAATTTTCCCCTAAAATTTAGGTTCTCAGGAAAATCGCCGCTTATCAATTAATCGATCATCGATCGATAAGGTCTATCAACTATCGATTAATGAATTACTCGATAATTTGCATCCCTAGTTTCCCGTCTTTCAAGGCTTCGTCTCGGCGTGCCGGATGGCCGCTACGACTGCGGAGGGTTTCATTGTACCTGAGAGTGTAGTTCAGTCGGAGTGGATAGACAATAAAAATCTAATGCACTGTTAGCTGGGTAACTCCATTTGTCTCTTTAATTTTTCGCTCCCTCCTTCTCCCTGGAGTCGTGTAATTGCCACACTGGAGCGGCGGCGGCAATATTATTTCGCCTCTGAAAAATGTACACGATAGAAGCACTGATCAAATGAGGCCCATTTACGAACTAGATCCACAACTTTGAAGGCTTGCCAGCCCAACGAGCCTTCATGTTACAAACCAATCCACCAGAACCATGCACTTGTATTCACTCTTGCATGTTCTTGATTGACAAAGTGCCCTCTCATTGAATTTTGTCTGAATGTGGCTTTCTGCCATCTTTTTGTTTAATTTCCCTCCTTTCTTTGCTCCCATTCACCTCTCTCTCTCTCGTTCTCTCTATCTCTCTCCCTCTCTCATCAGCACTGTCTTAACTTTCTCTCTTCCTCCCAACAATGTCCTTCATTGTTGAGCAGGAGGTTGTCAGGCATGATATGTGGGATTAAGACACACGGACCGGCAGAAAGAAACACAGACACAGCTTTTCTAGACTGTTCCATTACCGACCAAATCCTCGCTACAGAGGCCTTTTAGGGTCAGTTTTCCTGGCGGGAGACGAGGCCCAGGTTTGGGAACACTGAGTTCACTAATCTGTGGGTGTCATTGTACTCGTCTGTCTGATAAAGCTCAGATGTGTTGAGCACTGTGGTCTCGTGCTACTTAGGAAACTCAGATTGTTGAGAGCAATAATTCATCATTACGGTAAACAGCATTCAACAAAATGCTGTGGTTTTTCTTATCGACTCCATTGGCTGAGAACAAAATTGTCTGGTTTGTTGTACATTTTTGGTTTTAGTGGTAAAAGGCTCTTAGTAGGATTTTTGTCTAGCTTTTAAAGAGGCTTACACCCTAGCACCAGTTCAGTTCAGGTTTTGGAAAGAATAGAGGCTGAACAATGCCTTCTGAAGGACTCAGCACTCTTTGGGAACAAATCCCAGATTTACTAATGCTAAAGTCGAAGAAAAACCTGAAAATAAAGTTTTATTCTTCAGCCAGCAATGATTACAAATCCTAGAGTAGAACCTTTTTTTCTCTCTCTCTTTGATTCAGCATTAGGAGCAAAAGCACAATATAGTGATGATAAAAATGAATGGAAGTTGCAGATGGAAATATCTGTGAGGATTTGGATATAACATAACAGTTAGTTATTAACAGTTAAAGGAGATCCTTTAAAGGACAATAGGGCACAGATGGGAGTTGAATAAAATCACCTGTATCAGTGGGAGGTGCAGTTTCTTATTTCTCTCAGGTTCACCTGAGTTCACATGTGCTTTTATCCCCATAAAGACACAGTTGTAAATTCAGGACCATGACAAACCAGACTGGTGGAGGTGTGTTATTCATTATTTTGTGTGTGAATCACCTTCTTAAGAAGCTCACTCTGACTTTTAATGTGAAAGTCTCTCTGGATGTCAAACTGGATGTTTTTTTTTTAGTCATTGTGTTGCACCACCACCACAGCTGGGGTTTCAGACCTCATTACAGAAATGTGTGAATTTTTAAGCAAGAATGGATTTAGACCTGAACATGTAACATATTACATAACAATTATAGCTATGTAGTGTAATATAAAACAGTGGCTGTAAATGTTTGACACTGACAGCCACCTTTATGATCCCTCTGATAAATTAACTATTTTTAACCAGCGTCACAGTCACGTCTGCCAAACAAGTAATAACATTCAGGGTCAGGGCAAGGATTTAGCTTTTCATTTCAACTTAAAGACGAGGTTTATTTTAGTGCAAGGGGTAAAAGTCAGTCTGGTATGAGTGTGGATTTTTATTTTTATTTGTGCAAAACAGATTGTTAAAAGTTTGTTATCCCAATTGCAATATTTTTTTTCCGTGAAATGTTTGAGGCATTGCATAGACTGCAGTTTTCAGGTTTTATAGCTTTCATACCATGGCACAGCCTTTTATTTCCAATTGGTAGTTGCCAAAACCCCTTTTTAAAAAGCGCTTGTTAGCTTGTTATTGGCTAGGATTAAATTGGAGCTGTTACTTGGCCATATTAACTGATTGAGCATTGTTTAAGGAGCCTTGGGTGGTGTTGTGATTTGGTGATGAAACTCCTTCAGTATAGACAGATGCTTCCACCAGGTCAGAGCCTCGTGTCCTCTGAGGAGACGACACAGGGGAACAAAAAGAACCGATAGTTTCTCAGCTCAGTGGGGGTTTTTAACTCTTCTCCTGGTCGTCTCCGCTCCTCTTCTCCTCTTGACATGAAGGTGATGCAGGCTGGCTAAGTAGGTCGGACGGCTTGTGTAACACGCTGCACAAGAATGAATGAGAAAGAAAGAAGGGACACAAGAGGGTAAAGGGAAACAGAGTGAGTAACGGCACAGAGTGTAAAGCAGAAAAGCCAAGAATAAGGGAGTTGTTCTGGGAAGAGAACAAATACAAAAAACCCGTCCAGAGCAGCCAGGTGCAGTGTGCATATTAAAGACCACGGTTCCTTTCCAGCTCAGTGCTGCGTGATTTGTCTCAGAAAATGGGCAACAAGACTTAAGACATCTTGATGGAATGGACAAATTAAAACAGTAATTTAGACCAATCAAATTACCGTTTTAGATAATCCGATCTGTCGTTAAACATTGTTAAAGGGATAGTTCACCCACAACTCAAATTTCACTCATTATCTACTCACCCTCCATGTTGACTAAGGGCTGGGAGAATTTCCAGAGTCCTCCGTGCCTTCTCGGAGTTACGGGGGGGTCCGCGCAGCAGTATTTGTCCATATAATGGTTGTGAATGGTGCTCACTTTTCTTCGTTCAAAAAGACACACCAAAGAACATCCAAATACCTCCATAGTGCTTGTCTGTAATGTCCCTCTTGTATTGAAGCCCCGACATGAGAAATTGTTCCGCCGGTGATTTGCACTGACACAGGCAAAGCAGTGAACTGAGACACTGGGAGCTTCCGCTACAAACAAGCTTATATAGACTTATTTAATTTTTTTCTGAACAATTTCTCATGTTGGGGCTTCAATATAAGAGGGACATTACAGACGAGCAGTATGGAGGTATTTGGATGTTTTTTGGTGTCTTTTTGGACGAAGAAAAGTGAGCACCATTTACAACCATTATATGGACAAATACTGCTGCGCGGACCCCCCCGACCCCCGTAACTCAGAGAAGGAACGGAGGACTCTGGAAATTCTCCCAGCCCTTAGTCGACATGAGGGTGAGTAGATAATGAGTGAAATTTCAATTTTGGGAGAACTATCCCTTTAAGCATTTACACAATACGCATAGGGATACGCAAGTAGGGCTGATGTTGGATGGCATTTAGACAACCCCCTCAGCTTCTGTTGCCTTGTCCATCTCCTGTATTTTTCAGTGTCTCTCTGGCTCCGTAACAAACTCTCCAAAGTGGAGCTGTGTTGTTAATATTTTACCACACTCCCATATAGACCAGCGCAGTCGACAGGGGACATGCCTCAAAGGACAGTTTCTCTCTTTACACACACTTGGACACACAAACCAACACAAATTCACCCCTTTTCATCTCAGATACAATCTGAACTACACACACACACACATTCACAAACAAATATAAGTGCACACACTGGATAGCGATTTTTTTTTTCTCAAATGATCGTCTGCTTTGAGCCAGTGCCTCGAAAATCACTGTTGGCGACCTCATGACGTTCACATGCATGGCAACCTAAAGACACGTATGCACACACATTGTCATGTACGTAAGTGGCTGCAGTTAATAGGCACACACACCTCACATAGTCAGATTGAAAGTGACAGATTACCTCAGATGGACATGCACAGACATGTCCACCACACACACACACACATAGAGCACAGCTTTCTAGCCTGTGTCAGTTTAATTATTGTGTTCAGTCCTCCAGCTGACTCTTGGGCAGCCTGACATCTCCAAATAAAGACGATGGATTTAGAGTGAAAATGTGAGGGAATAAATAAAAGGGGGAGACGGGAAGAAGACAAAAGAGAGAGGAGATGGGAGGGAGAGTGTAGAAAAGATGGAAACTGCAGAAATTTCCAAATCTTTCCTTCCTTCAACCTCCTGAAGGAAGTTTTTAATTGCTTGGACTTGATTCTGATATAAGTTTTAGTGTTGTGTTGTGGTTGCCTCTACTTCATGAATCCATGTTTTAATTTTTTGTTGTGCAATTTCTTCCCTTTGTTTGTCTCAGTGGAAACCTGCATCAAATTATGATATGGTTTATTTTTGCTTGATTCTTTGTACTAATCCTTCATGTTGCATTTACCTCCAATTAACTGGGTTCAACAATGTGCAGCCATTAAAAATACAACCTGATAGTGTATTCAAGCCGTAAAGTTTGTATTACTGCTTGTTGCTGAAGTCTTTCAACACTTTTTTGTACTGTCTTCTCGAGAATTGTGCGTACCAAAATCTACAAGCAGAAAACATTTGAGAACAGTTGTTAGCAAATGCTAAAGACATTGTGCATGCGGAGACCTTATCTCTTGCATTATATTAGAATAAAAAAGAACCACCCTGACCTTTTCCTCCTCCTCCTTCTCCCTTTCCTCTCGGTCTTTTCCTCAGTGCAGCTAAAAGAGAATCCTGCTAGAGGGATTAGCGGTCCGTCAATGAGGAACTACCGGCTCATCTTCTGCCACAACCTGAAGCAGCCATAGATGGTTCAGTGGTTCACTGGTCAGGGGAGGAGAAGATAGGACACACTTTCACTGCTTCACGGTGAGTATGCACAGTCACACATACACACACACTGATGTGAATTCACTCTGGGTTCAGTTATGTAGACAAACCGATTATTTTGCTTCCACACTGCAACACATAAATACACGTATCTGTCATATGGTGAGACAGGCACATGCAATACACTCCGCAATATGCACTTTTGTGGAAAGTGCAACAGTTAAACTGTTTTATCTAACATCAGCTGCACAGACTGACAGTGAGATGCTTTACTAAGATAACAGGTGTGCCGTCATCTTTATTCATCACACCGTTGGCCTTTTATGAACAGAAAGACATCACAGTTCACTCTATCTTTTTTATATTTTAATACTAATCAATCACTACAATTTCTTTGAAGTGGCATCTGATCATCTTGAGTGCTTCAACAGTCCAGACTGGGACGTACAGAGAGCACATTGTCTCGACCGCAGCCAAGAATTTCATTTTGTCCGTTGGCCAACTCACAGAATTAACATCAATTAGCCACAACTGAGCAAATCTGCCAGGAACCATTGTTATTGCAGCCCCTCAGAATCAACAGTGACTGGCTGAAAATGTCCCGTCTTATAACTTAGATTTACAGGTGGAAACATTGTCAAGCATTAATCAGAAAATAACACCATTTAAAGCAATTATATTGACATAAAAATCTTAAATAGCTCTAACGGTGCTTTGAATATATCCAAGGCGTTCAAACACTTGGTTTATTCAGCTTAAGCCTTCACATTAGTTCCCTAAAGTGTGAGTAATGCAAATAACTCCACCAGTTATTTACAACTGAACAAAAGCACTCTGAAGGCCATGGAAGAGTACAAAAGTCAAACTAACTCCTTATAAACTCCTCGTTTGGAAAAAGAAAAGCTTCATAGCTTAATTTCATCACGAGCTGACGTGTTTTTGTCATGACATGTAAAACAACTGGTTTAAAACTGGTTATCAATAGCCAGAGCGAGAGCAGGCGTAAACAGCTGACCACTTCAGACGAGTGCGGTCAAGTCTCGCACTCAAAAATCCAGCTCAACTGCCTCAAATTATAGAGTCTGTCCATCTGTCTGTCAACCTGTCTGTCCGTCCGTCCATCTGTCCATCCATCTGCTTGATTTAGTGCAACTTTTGGAGAGAAAAAATTCAACGTTTTGACTTTTTAGTTGTAAAAAGATAAAACATTTAAAATATCTACAGCTCAGTGTGCTTACAATGCCTCATGTCGTGATTAATAAGATATCTTTAAAGATCAGTCATCACTACTGTACAGTATAGTAAGTTGAGTTTGACTAGAATTGATAAACACTTCTCACTTCTCTCTGATGATTAGCCTGGGCGCCATCTGCCACTGTTTGCATTGAGATTACTCCCCACCAACCCGCCATCATCAAAGTCAAACTTAGAATAGAAATCTTGCCGCTTCCTCGCTCGTTGCTCTCAAAACTCAGGACCGATGATGACAGAGGACGTAACAAACGCAGGAAGGAGGCGAAATAAACGTAATCAAAATGAACTTCAAATGATGATTATGTAAGGGAGAACTACTGGACTGCGTCATTTGCCCACACTGAATCATCATGTTTATGTACTTTAAAACACCCCCTGTGGGAACAAATAGATGTAAGTCATAGATATTATACAGGGAGAATGCCTGGTCTACAAATTTATACACTGTTTTATTTAGCTCAGAATAAGTATCTTTCTTCCTGCTTTGGCTGACAAAATACTTTTTAAAAAAAATGCAGAACCTGTATTTTGTCCACATGCACACACACTGGTCCATGCATTACAGAAATGCTCAAACCAGCCCAACAGGCACCAACAATCATGTCTCTATCAAAGTCACAGAGATCACATGGTTTTCCTGTTCTTGTGTGTGATGTGAACATTAACTGAAGCATCTGATCCGTATCTATGGGATTTTATAAACACCACTGCTGTCAAGTGATTGGCTGATTGAATTTAAAATTTAAAAAAATCCCTAATGAAGTTTTCTTCTCCACCAGTTTTACTTTTTCATAAGAAAGCAGGTGTACGGTACACATGTTGTGCAGGTCAGTGTCGCTGCTGCTCTCAGTGCTCTCCTCTCTCCTCCCACTCCTCCCCCTCCTCCTCCTCCTCCTCCCTCCACCCTCCACCCCTTCTGTGTTGGCCTGATGACATGAGGGGAGGTTCACAGACAGTGACACTGAGTAAAAACCAACCACTCCTTTTAAGTTTGAGGCTGGTGTGGTCATTTTATTTGTTTGTGAACAGCAGAGGTAGAGAGTTGGCTCCAGTCCTTTAATCTTTCTTTTAGTTGTGTCCATGGATCTATATCTGTCCACATGATTGTGTTTTTTTCACCCTTTGGATCACAGCGTGAGTATGAGAGAAGATGAAAAGTCTTGTTTTGTAAATCCATCCATCCTGCTCTCTTTTCTTTTTTTTAATCCTAATTTTTCCTTTTCTTTTTCTTTTCGAAGACGTGAGGTCTTGGCGGGTTTGTGGTGAGGGGGAGGAGGAGGAGGCCATGAGGAAGAGCGTGTCTCTGTTGCCAGGCAATGAGGGCGGGAGCTCAGCCAGCACCACACGGGTTTTTGGCGTTCCATTGGAGGAGGTGTCACGCACGCACACAATCAATGGCCACGAGGTTCCTGCACTGGTGAAACACATTGTCGAATACATCGAGGAGCATGGTGAGTGATGGATGCACACACATACACACAATTTAAAATATATTCAAGTGTTCATTAAAATGTAGTCAACAACACAAAATTAAAATTCACCATCTAAAATATTCGGATACCAGTCAGTAATGATGAGGCCATTGCAACAATGTCAGTAAATTTAAGATAAAACTTCAGATATTCTATTATTACAAATTACAGCAGCTCATTCATACAAAGTACAGTAGAAGAAAAACAGACTGGGAAAAAAATCATCAATAGAAGTACAAGAATAAAAGTATTAAACTACAGTAAAAATTAAAGAAGAGAGAGAGAAAAAAAGGAAAGAACACAGACTATGGACACAATATATGCAGTTTAAATAAGAATGGGACTTAAATATGAAACATAAATATTGCACCACTGTCTCTTAAATGCAACTTACAACATATTCAGTGTCATGTATTATCATACATCTGTTTATGGTGATGCAATTTTTTGCAAAAATTCAGCTGAATCCATTTGACTACATTTAGTGTTAAATCTATCTCTGTCATCTTTGCTGTGTTTTAAATATAACTGCTGACTGATGAATGAAGGAGTTTGTCAAGTGGTGACTGAATTGCTAAATGTACAGTAGGAGAGAATATTCACTGTTTCATGTTGAATCAAACATGACTCATTTGGTTGTTGGGTTGGGAGGCAACTTTCACTGAGGAGTGTTTTTTTTTTTTTTTTTTTTTTTTTACAGTGTCCTGTGTTGACTCTTAGATTAGAAACAGGCATTTATTAGGATTATGTGTCATTGATGTTTTTCTCTGCACAGATCATTCAGCTTTATTTGTTGATTCTGTTCAAGTGCATGTAACTTTGCAGTAAAACAAAGTTTCTCACTTTTACACCCAAACAAACAGTTGAATATTTAGGCAATAAAATGAAAATACAAATATTACAACCTCAGTAGTGTGGAGGCGTTTTCAAACACTTTCCCCCTGTAGCCTTACATAACTGGATACAACGATTAAGTAATAATATTTAATGTCTGCTGCCAACTGCCGCTGCGCCTTTGTGTTCATATTTTGAATTCTGCTGCTTGTGGCTCACTCAACACTTCCAAGTGCATAATCAGTTAGATCTGATTGCCTTCTGTGTTGTTTCAGTCTCCCATACACGCACCCTGCTGCTGTTGACTCTCCGTGACTGCCCTTGCATCACGATAAATCAAAATATGTTGTTAGTGGAGAACCAGTGTATGTGATAAGATGAACTCTGAATGCATTGGCAGACAGCTACACGGTCCGCTTCCTCCTCCATTACATAACCATTCTGTCAACTGCAGATCCACTTGTGAAAACAGAAGAGCTTAGCTGTGGAGAGAGGAAGCTACCAAAGTGTTGGCCCCGGGCTTTTCCCATATCCCCCCCCGGAACATTTCTCTTCAAGCCTCGTGGAGCAGGAACCTCTGTCTTATGTCATTTTCTTTTTAAGTGCAGGTCAGCAGTTTCAGACGTGTTATTCTAAAGGATGAGGGGGATAAAAATGGTGATTTTTGCCTCTGTCACCAGCCAAAATAGATTTTCAGAACCTAACAAACCGCAGCCAGAATTTATCTGCATTTGGCCGGTAATGGTACTGACGTCGGTACCAGTTTAGGTACTGACGTCAATTCCAGTTTTGTAGTGTATTACAGCTCATGTAGCCATAGCCAGACGCCTAACCAGACAACCCTCAGGACATTGATTGTTGGTGTGAACCTGAGGACCCTGATAAATAAGAGGCATTTAGACTCATCTGAGCTTGTTTCATTAAATCCCCCTCTTAATAGACTGTTCTAAATAACCATACAGCTCATATCAGGAAAAAATGCATTCATATCCATTTGTAGAACTGATTTACTTTCTGCTTCACAGCTATAAAATACCTCCCATAAAGTGCATATCTAATTAATGTTCAGATTTAAAGCTTACAAGGCAGATCAGCAGGATCCTGAATTTAGTGGTTATATCTGCATATTATAGAAAATACTCCAAGTGTGTTATAGTGACATTTTTATTTCCCCCCAACGTTGTGAAAACAAAGCAGTGCATTACATCAAGGAGGAACCTGAGCACATATTTCCAGTGACAGGTTAAACACTAGTAAAAGCTTCCTCTTTTGTAATTTTTTGTGCCGTGAGTGTGGTCAGTCACAAAAGGCGTTTTCTGGTAAATCCTGTCAAGTCACTTTTTTTTTTTAAACTATCGGATGGAAGCTTCACCTCATGTCCCCTCGAGTGAGCAGTGAAGCAAAGCTGGTGGTTTGTTTGACCTGAGGGTTGGTTGCCATATGAGGTTATGTAATAAGTCTTTAATCCTCCTGGGCTCTGCTGGCACATTAATTAGAGCGGTGCTGCCAGTCCAGAAGTTATTCAGCCAGTGAAAAGGCCCTAATCTCTCTTATTTAATTTGTGTGCAATGCTTGAGATTTCAGTCCAAGCAGGGTGTTGAAAATATGAGGTAAAAAGGCAATTTGATGTAAGGCAGAGATGGAAAATTTGAAAGCACCTAAAGGTGTGTCGGACCAAAGCCGTGGCATCTGTGACAGATTAAACTCCTCACACTGTTTGAGCAGAGACCTGAGTCCTTTGGCAGATATTTTGGGCCGAGTCTTGTTTTAATGTTGGACATAATTGACCATCAATGCTGCATGACATTGTGGCAGTAATGTCGTTATACTCACACAAGTGTAATCGGTTTGCTTCTCTGCGCGTAGGACGTCATATTGTGTCACAGCACTGGGTAAGAAAAACGACAGTCCACTTTCCCTGTCCTCTTCTAAAACCAACAATTCAACTAGACCATAACACATTTCGTCTTGTTACATGAAATGTTTGCACGAGTAAAGCCGAGAGTAGCTACAGGTTAATCAGAATCAGAATAGACTTTATTGCCGTTGTACAAGTACCACAAAACTTCGACTGGAAACTCTCTACAAAACGATAAAATGTCTAGAAACAAACAATAATGGAATAGGGTTTACATGTTAATAACAACAATGTTTCTAAAAACACAGTAAGGATAGTCAAATTACATTACTGTACACGTACTCCATACTGTGGTATATTTCCTAACACATTAATATGACAATACTCTGCATTTTAAAAACAGGACATTATTAAGATATTTTGTTCTTCAAAGGAGATAAAACATAATTAGTTTTAAAATGTTATAAAACTGGTTCAAGCTCTGACAAAACTCTGAGATGCTCTCAGTTTATCCTTTTAATCAGAAACACTCTGTGATGTTGTCACACGGAGGGTTGATAAAAGTCTGTGTGGTCATGCTTCTATTTTCTGATACAGATAAGGGAGGAGTCCACATGATGGACACACAGCTTCTTGTACTTCTGTTCTTATCTTGTCCATATGAAAGCGTTGTGCAAGTGCACACTCTGGGTCTTTTAAATAAAAACTAATATTTTAAGATGCATAAACATTTTTAGAGTTCTTTCAAAAGTCACTTCTTAATTTCAGCTGCAGAGACCCTGAATAATATACATTACATCTTTAAGGCAGTTAAGTAAGTTTATAAATGACTACCGGTAGATGTAATCGTTTCCGTTTGTGTCGTCAGGTCATCTGGACTTGGAGGGGCTCTTCCTGGTTAATGGCAACGCAGAGCGTGTGGATTGGCTGCGTCAGCGCTACGACAGCGGTGAGGAGGTGGAGCTAGAGAAGGAGGCGGACCTGGCATCAGCGGTCAGTCTGCTCCGACTCTTCCTGCAGGAGCTTCCTGAGCCCGTCATACCAACAGCGATACAAGGACACATACTCCAGCTACACCAAGGTGTGTGGCATAAACATAAACTAATAATGCTGCTATCCTTAAAAAGTCTTAAATTCATGTATCTAAAATTAAGGCCTTAAAAAGTATTAAACTTATTAGAAAATTCTAAGATGGTCTTAAATACAATTTATGTGTTAAAATCACAAAATCTTGGTGACTTTTTCACCCCTTCTGAGTTTGCAGGTATACAGTATGCATCTTCAGGTATACAGATGCACCTGTATGCCCTCCTACAGCCTTCTGGTTCTCATTTCAATACTTAGAACTGCTCATTTTTCCATTGTCCTTGAGTAAAAGTTGTGTGAGTGATTTCAGACTCCTTCCTTTCTTCCTTGGTGCTTTTTCTAGTTTTGTATTGATTATCAGCTTGTTTATTAATAACAGACAATAAGTAAACTGATTGTCAATGAGGTTGTACAGTGGGATCCCCAACCATAGCTTAAATATTTATAGGATTTTTTAAATTCTTTTTTCGGTCTTAAATTTAATTCAAGGTGGCATTAAAAAGTCTTAAATTTGACTTGCTGAAACCTGGTTTAGTATAGATGCTGGTGTTGATGTATAATTAATTCCAATATCATGACAAGGAGAGTTTGAAGGTGATCCGTGAGGAGGTAATCTACTGATTACCTTGTTTTAACCAATCAATGATAGGCCTCCTGAGGTGTGTGTATATTAACCTACACCTGAAATACACAGCATCATAAAATATGTATGCACTTAAACAGGGTATCCGCGGGGTCTTAAAGCAGAAGTGAGTGATATATTTGTGTTAATATAAGTCTTAAATAGTTATATCTTCCGACAGCAATCACTTACATAGAGTGTTTGGACTGAAACACGGGTCTCTCAGTCCCTCTGCTCTGCTCTGAGCCGAAGAGAAAACATTTCTCGTATCCTACAGTTTTTATCCAATGAGGAGAGAGAACGGCATGCAGGGCTGTGTGTGCAGCCAAGGAACGCCGTGAATGTGGTGACGTAGCGACGAGGACTGTTATGGTGCGTTCAAGGAAACTCGTATTTTTCCGACCGTGAAGTCGTACCAGTTCGATCTGGTACGAGTTCACCGGTCGGAAGTTACGAGTGGCCGTTATAGTGACTTTCACCGGTAAAACAGGTCGGAAAAACACGAGTGGGTTGCCTGGAAGGCTACAAAGTCGTAAGTTGTGACTTGAAGCTGTAATTTACGATTTCAAAAGCCTGCCTGGAACGCAGCATTAGCGAAAACGACCGGATCACTCACTTCTGCTTTAAAAAGTCTAAAATTTGAAAATCTAAATTTTAGGCCTTAAAATGTCTTAAATTTGTTGAATTATTGTGTTCAAGTCTTCAAATAATTTTAGACAGGTCTTAATTTTCTTATGCCCACCATGGGCGAGCATTTCACTCGCATTTGCCCCTAAAACGATTGGTCAAAAACTACAAATCCCACAATTCTCTGCTCTCAACAATAACAGTAGTTGTGTAAGTAAGGGAGAGTGGAGCTGTCGGTGAAAAGAGGAAACAACGCCACGTCTGGTCCTGTTCTATGTTGTCCGTTCACACCGTCACCGTTTATTCGTTACGTCTGCGGTGTAAAAGGCCGTGACGCAAAGACGCGATTAGGCGCGAGACGCGGTATATGCGACTTTTTTTTTTTGCGACGCAATACACGGGATTTTTTTTGGGCGACGGGACCTTCGCGTCTTCGTCTATTTCATCGTGTTTGGTGGGAAGACCCAAAGGGGCTTCCCACACAAACACGAGGAACGCTTTTTTTTCGCGCGAGCTTTTACGCGCAACCAAACGCGAGATACGCGAGATAAGCGAATTAGCGCTCGTTTTGACTCGTGACCATTTTGCGTAAATTCGCGTCTTCACGAGCCCGCCCATTTTCACTACGACAACAACATTTCTGCTCTCACCAACCATGGTTGAGGTCACAACGCTGCGCTGTAGCTGCTCTGGAAGTCCGAGACACGTCTGAGGCCAAACGCTGATGAGCTACAGAGACTTTAGAGTCAAAGAGGAGCAGTGCGTCGCTGTGTCGGACTGTTTGTTTGGATTTAATGAAGAAGCTGCACAGAGTCAGGTGAGCAGAAGCTGCCCCCCCTCCCCTCACCGTGGAGCCGCTGCTGCCCCCCCCCCCCCCCTAGAATAAAACACCACTAAGCCGTGGACGGTCGCTGCCTGGCTGAAATGCCGACGGCTAAAACAGCCGCCACCAGGTCACTGACTGGAGAGTTTTAAAGTAGGACCATGAACGCAGCTCAGACCGGTGTTATGCCGAGAAGTGCCTGCTTGCCGAGATCTGCACGCCGCACAACAAATGTGGAACTGGATCATTCATTACGGGGACGGGGACGCAGTATTCGGCACAGCAGTTTTTGGACCTGCCGAGATTTGCATCCCCTGGCTGTTTTAGCCAATTACACTACTTGCTACATGTATGAAATGCATGTTCATATGTATAAACACCTAAACCGTACAATGTGCGTAACCCCAGCAGAGCAGGCACTTCTCGGCATGTGTTGAAAAGTGCCTGCTTGCCGAGATCTGCATGTCGCTCGTGGAATAAAAAACAGCTGTGCCGAATACTGCATCCCCCATGTGTTTCACTGCAGATACCTGGTGGTCAAATGGGGTTATGCACGTTGTATTTAGGGGTGTTATGAACATGAATTGCGTAGCAGTGTATTTGGCTAAAACAGCCAGGGGATGCAAATCTTGGCAGGTCCAAAAACTGCTGTGCCGAATACTGCATCCCCGTCCCCGTAATGAATGATCCAGGTCCACATTTGTTGTGCGGCGTGCAGATCTCGGCAAGCAGGCACTTCTCGGCAACCGGCCGGTGCCTCAGCTCGGTGTCCTCCCGTATTTTACCTGGGTCGCTACCGGAGCTTGATATGGAAAAAAAACCAAACGCCAGGCGCACGTCGCTGTGGAACAAAGTTGACGGGAGAATGTGCGCAGCCCTAAGCAAACTCTGACCCGTGCGTACGCTGGTTTGGAGGAAAAGGGGAATTGAACTGAAGCCAGACTCAGGAAATGTAAGTGAGAAGAACGATTATGTTTTTATTATCGGCCGTCACACATTTAATTTCAACCCGTATGCGTTAGATTCATGTTGCCACGGTGATTTAATTCAACAGCGTTATTTTGCATCGGACTGGTGTTTCAGAAACATCTTCTTAGAATCTAACTTAAAATTCAAAATCAAAATTCCTTCTCTATATTTAATCACCACCATCTCTCCGTCATATTGTCCACTCCCAGAGCGCAGGAGGAGGAGAGGACGGCGCGGCTGCATGGGATAAAGCATCCGGTCCTATCGAGAGTCAATTAAATATCAAAGACTGGGAAGAAGCCACTAATCACAATCGTTACACTCTGTTTTCTTGTTATCAGTCCTACTTAATGCTGTTCATCACAAAAACCGAGAGAAAACCGGCATAAAGAAAAGCGTCATGTTCGTTAATTCTTCAGAATATATTTTAGGATGGAGGAAACCACTTACTGACTCAACATTTTTTATCGATCAGTCTAATTACTGTAAATATATAAATACAGCGGTGAGCCCCGTGCGTAATGCTGCACCGCGGCACCGCTGGAGGAGAATAAGGAGGGAGAGGGTCTTCAGGGACCAACGATCGTCTGGCCCATGATGGTGACTGGTTCATAACTTGTTTCAGATTAACTAGAACTGTTGTCATTATTGTAACCATGTGCCGCACCGGGTCCAGCATTAGAGAGGGCAGCACCAAAACAACACCGCGTGCGCTCTGTGCCGCTGACGCCGTTAACAGCTGCAGCAACACGTCACGTTGTCACTTTCACACCTGCAGCTAATTCACAACAGCGACCAGAGGTGGCAAAAGTACTCATATTCTGTACTTAAGTAGAAGTACAGATACATGTGTAAAAAAATACTCTGGTAAAAGTGGAAGTACTGATTCAACTCCTTTACTCAAGTAAAAGTAAGAAAGTACAGGCTCTGAAATGTACTTTCAAAGTAAAAGTAAAAATGAAATTTTGCCACATCATTTGATAATTTTGTTAAACAAAAAAAGTTCAGACAGAATAATCAAGATTGAAGTGACCAGAGGCAGTGGTTCCCAACAGACTCTCACTAAATAATAATAATAATAATTTTTAAACAGCGTTTCACCACCTCTCATCTCTGCCAGTCAGTCACACAGAAATGGGCACATTTGCGCACACTTGTAGGAACTCTGTGATCTATAAAGGGAAGTTTGCTTGCAAGTGTGTGTACGCAGGGTTTTATAAGTCTTAATATTTTTTGGCGCACGCAAAACTTGGCTTTTGGGCGTACGTACCCTTTTAGTAACGATCCCACACACAGTTTTATAAATGAGACCTGACCTGTCCCTGAACACCACACAGAGACAACATGGAGCTGTGTGACAGGTTGAGTTTTATTTATCATGATAATTAACACATACTTAGTAACAAGCCTGTAAGTTCAACAAATCAGTATATGCCACTGTGATTTAACTAGCCTAGTTAAATAAAAAGATGTAGTTTAATACCATAATATAGGGGTGACCAAAGGCCAATGTATTTACTTCATGTGTCAAATATTGTGTTGGTCATAATACAGAACAAGTTGTGGCTCGTGTCTGTTGATTAAAGAAGTTGAAATATTTCCATCAGGGTTCTTAAGGATCCTTAAAAAGTCTATTGAATTCATTAATCTAAAAACAAGGCCTTAATTGGCATTAAAATGTCTTAAATCAATTTTTCAAATGTCTTAATGTTAACACTTGGTAAGTGGGATTTTATGATTGTAATTAGTCTCAAATCTCAAAATAATTGGTAACATTCTGACATAGACAAGTTAGTGGCGGCTGTCATTGCTAAATTTCTTACTGCCACCAGCTCCCAAATCAGTCCCGTTTGACCCTTAACATTATTCACGGCTTAAAGCCATCTGGTCGTTGGTTGCCAATGAATTAAATAAATAATATGTTCCATAAACATTTTTAATTTCGCTCCCCAATTTCTTTTTGTGCCCCCAAATAGTTCACTTTAGGCGTGCTCCTTGGGGAAAATGTTATGGTAGAGCCCTCGCTACCGCAAATGCTCAATAAAATGCTCCTGCGACACTTCATTGTGCTTTATCGAATGTATTTTCAACTACAAACAAGCCTAACACGCAACTTATATATTGCAAATCAATTTTTAATTTTGTGACTCTGCATTTCTTTTGTACGTTTTTTATTTGTCATGATAGGTCTTAAATTTCATCCATAATGGTCTTAAAAAGGTCTTAAAAAGTCTTAAATTTGAGCTGGTGAAACCTGCAGAGACCCTGATATTTCTCTGCTCTTCCTCTTTTCATCCAGTCTGAGACAGACAACGTCAAGGCACAAACAGAGAGGCAACCCTCATTACAAAACACCCACTATTGTCCTCCAGTTCTGGATTTCCTCCAAGCTGAGTTTACATTTTGTTAACCTGTTATGACTGTGACCATGGAGGCAGATGTTGGTTATCAAAGCTGTGAATAGACA
Source organism: Trachurus trachurus (assembly GCF_905171665.1). Lineage (NCBI taxonomy): Eukaryota > Metazoa > Chordata > Actinopteri > Carangiformes > Carangidae > Trachurus > Trachurus trachurus. The sequence continues at coordinate 6,196,861 of NC_139894.1, read as the reverse complement.
GTACAGTGCTGAGATCACTAAATGAAGCAGAAACGGGCTAAAATAAACTCTCTCTTAACAAGTATTTGAACAGCATGTTCGAGGTTCAATTAATTTGAACCGTTTTCTTTACACTGTCTGTCTTTGCCTGTTGCTCAGAGCTTCTAAATGTTTTGCAATGTTTTTTTTTATTCTTTTGTTGTAGATGTTTTTGCAATTTCTGGTAAAGATTGGGAAGATGATCCTTCTTTGTTCTTTGCTGGTATTTTGGAAAATATCATTAATCTCACTGACGAAAATCAGATAAATCTGTCAAAAAGTAAAGAGCAGGAGTTACATAAGTTTTAATGGAGGACGTCTAATCAGTTTCATAAACCTCCACTTTCACATTTGCTCAGTTTCCTTTTCTGTCTCTGCTCTTTGCCCTGTCCTATTTTGCATCTGTGTCTATCAAAGATAATCTGCTCTAATCCCTTTGTCGGGATGATCACGATGATGATGGTGATGATGGTTGATGGTTGTTCCTGTTGCTGTCCCGTAGATTACAGCAGAGGGGGGGGGGGTTCCAGCCTCTCTCTCGCTTCATGTTGTTAATTTCTCGTTCTATTGTGGCATTTCATTGTCACATAAAGGATTATACTGTTTCACTCCATTTCACCTCTCAGTTGCTGCACTAACTCACTGAACAAGAATTTCTAAGGGAAACTATGAAGGAACACGATGGACTTAATAACCCATAATTCACTCCACAGTATGTAATGGAGCAGGGCTATGTGCAGCATGGCTAAAGTATACCGGTACTTGATTATAAACCTTCATCCTTTTCCCACTAATATTTGTATGATTATAGTAATAACAGTGGTTATGAAGTTAACTGACACATTTAATCATGAATCTCTTTTTTTAAACATACCCAGATTACAGCAATGAAGAGGAGCTGTGTAGAAACCTGAAGTACCTGCTGCAGCAGCTTCCTCAGCTCAACTACGGCCTGCTGCGTTTCCTGTGTCGCTTCCTGGCCAGTGTGGCGTCGCTTCAGCAGGAGAGCTGGAACGTTGGGGCGCTGGCCGCCGTCTTCGGACCAGACATCTTCCAGTAAGATCCCTCTTTAGGGCTGCGATCAACACTGTGGCTGCAACCTTAAACCTTAAAATAAAGTTATACTTATTTGTACTAAGATCCAGACAGGTGTCCTTTTTGAACCATTTGCATTCATATTTCTTGCACCTAAAATAGCAATTTCCAATTTATGGGTGAGCATTAGAGATGAAATCATCCAGTGCAAATTGACCCGTATCATCGCATCATCAGCAACGGGGGGAACAACATTGCTGTTCTGTAAAAAACTGATTTTGCTGCAGCCTTGCATGTGACACCACAGATGATGCAGCCACTGATTGGACGGCTGTATTGCCAAACTCCCCTCATTTTATTGCGATCAAGGAAGAACCCAAGTGCGTGAAATCTGTAATTCAACACAGTTTTAACCAGATCCAGACTTCTGTGGATCTGTGTGTGTCTGAACACATAAACATACACATAGCAGGGACTTCAGCATAAGTTTATTCAGCCACCGGGTTTATTCAACATCCCTTGGGTGGCATTGCACAGCCAATACAACCCCTCTCTCGTCCTCCTTCTGCAGTCTATCATCAGAAGGAGAGGACCTCCGGGACCAGGAGTCTGTCAGCCGAGTCTTGGCAGAGCTGTTAGACAACCAGGAGGGCCTGTTCGACTCAGAGGACGATGACGTCTCCACTACCAACGACTACAGCTCCATTAATGAACAGGTACGGCCACTCTCCTTTGTCTCTTTCCTTTCTGTCACTCATGGTATCGTATGACGTATCATCTGATTGGGGACGGCACCCACCTTGCCTCGTGTGAATGCGTACGAATGATCATGGTGGTGATTGGAGAGGCCGTTTGCCATTATTGTTATTAATATTATGTAATTTCTAAATCTGTTGAAGGTGGAAATTTGTTTAAGCTGTCATGGCAAAACACATTTTATCCCAGAGAGTGAACCCTTTTACAGCTTAGCTTTTAGTTTTTGCTTTCTCTCCCTACATATCCACCTCCCTCCTGCTGTAAAGGTTCAATTTCTCCCTAGGGATCAATGATGTGTGTTTTTATCTATTTTTGTTGACCCCTCAAACCCCCTCAAACGCTTCTTTGTAGTTATTCTTTTCTCCCCCAGTCTATTTATCTACAGTTTGTACCATAAATGTCTTTGAACCATTGGTATAGCAACTGACACATAAAATAAAAATGTGGTAAAATGCACAATAAAACAGTACAGTAGTGATCAAAATGTAATAATGTTGGAAGGCTGTTTTCATAGTGTTTACAAAAACTGCAGCACTTTGAATACATGAATTCACTGTCAACATTCCTGGCATAACAGTGAACAAGTCGAAATTACAATACTCGTCAAAATCCTCTTTGTTTTCTCCTCTTCGTCCTTTTTTTTCTCTCTGGGAGAATGTGGCATTTAACTCTGCCAGGGCCGAGGGTGAAATTCCTTCTGGGTTAACGCAGAGAGAAAATGGACAAATCCTTCTATAAAAAAGTGAAAGATTAAATTTTTTGGTGTGACATTAGACTGTCAACAACACACAGCAAACTGTGATTCGTGGTAAAAAAAGACAGACCCGTAATAACAGATGTACCAGAGAGAGTCGGCTGATGAAGCTGAGTAATGTGGCGTAAAATGGTTTATGATATCTTTGGGTCCATTCAAGAACCAACTGTTATATTTAAGATGCATCCTTTGGTCTAGGAATTTGTTAAATTTAACTTCTCTAAAATAAATAAACAACTACTAGTAATTGCTACTGCTTATAGTAGTTTTTATATATTCAAAGGATCAGGCTGCATTAGCAGACATAATGACAAATGCTGGAGTAGAATGACTTCATCTAGGCTGAATAATAGGAGCTTGTGTTTCATATTCATTTGTACTCACCTCCCATAGCTATTACTGTACCGTGCACAGTTCCTCTGTCAACAAAATATTTTTAAACACAAATCCAGGAGAACCACACCCAAACACACTGCCCACACACACATACACACACCCCGACTGTACACACTGAATAAACTACTTAGCTTTGTCCTATTATACATTCCAGTCGTTGCTTTAGAGCAACACTGAACACACTGACCGTGACTGGCAGTCTAAACAAACTCAAAAGGCATTTCCCCTGTTACCCAGCAACACAACCTCACCATCGGGCCCACCGCACAAAGAGTGGCATGGGTAACATTTAACTTTACGGCGGCCTGATTACATTGTATTGTTGTATCAGAAAATATACACAAACACAATCATTACATGACAATTCTTGATCGGTATCACATGTCGCCTTTCCACTTGAATTCCTGTCACATTTGAGGTTGCATTGTCCAACACAGCGGGAGACTTGTACTGAAAGGCTGCAGTCATTGTGAAAGTCTGGTCAGAAAGAGGAAGTATCTACAGTAGGTCAGCTATTCATTAATGTCCGACTGCCTGCTTTGTTGATTTCTTCCTTTTGTATTCAGTACTGCAGCACTGCAATAAACTTCAGTCAGTCTTCTTTCCTCCTTTAAAAAATCTAAGCTCTTATAAAAGCTCTGGTTTGCTAATGTTGATTGATTGAAATAGAGTTCAGTACAAAAATAAGCCAAAGTAGAAATTTCTTCCATGCAACTCATTGAATTTCATTCTTATTTTCCAAATTAAATTTCCTTATCTCTCTTGGTTGTCTCCCCCCCGTCGTAAATTTCAGCGTCTGGCCTGTCAAACGAACGAGAGTATAACATTACCCAGAGACAGAACGAGGAGAGAGAGGGAAAAATCTGTGAAGACGAATCATCTGTGCAGCAAGATCTCTGCTGTCTTATGTAAGAGAGAGGGCAAAAAAAGTAGGTGGTTCTTTTAGAGAGGTAGAGGGAGAGCAGAAAAAAGCAGACAGGAAGATGGAGGAGAAATGGCGAGAGAGCAGAGGGAGAAGAGGAAGAAAGAAGTGAAAAGGGAGAGATGGCGAGGGAGGGGAGGGATAAGAAAAGAAGCCAGCGATGATGATGTAACCATGCAACTCACACCTACAGCCCCTGGACTACACTGGGAATGGCTCTCTGTGTGCGAACAAACGCTCATGATGGGGATTATCTCCCACATACACACACACACACGCTCCATGCTTCGAGTTAAGCCTTGAATCAGACTGAAGAGTTAAAAAACGCCTCGCAGAGGTCAGAAAAATTCATATAAACTACATCAGGAAATGGACAATTCACATTTTAAGAGATGGAGAGACGCTGTGAAGGGGGGAAGGTTTTCTTAACACAGAATGGTGTGAAAACGGAGGGAGTGTGAAAATTAAGGACAGGCATCGTTTTGTGGCGTGTCTGGGCAAAACATTGAAACTCAATAAAGCTGGCATGGAGCAGTGAACGGTGTGAAGCGCCAACCTGGAATTTGGCTTGTTTGTTGCCAAAATGAAAGTCAGTGGGATTATTGTTTAGGTGAGAGAGTGAAACTTAGCTGAAGCTTGTTGCTGCTGCTGCTATCATGACCCAGTGAGTGTGTTTGTTTTGATTCTGTGCCTGAAAAGTCTTTTCACTGCTGAATGGGGGAAAAAGAAAAAATTAAAATTGAAAATTTGCGTTGTTTGTTTTAGATACGAGTATAAACTTTCACCGTCTTTGTGCGCTCAGCGATGAGACCGGCTGGGATGTTTTTGGCTAAAGCTCTGAACAAGGACTGAAGTGTCAAGAGAGTCAGTTCTGATTCCTCGGCACACATTTTTTTAGGATGCACTCCAGGCAGAAAACACAGTGTAGTTGTTGTAATCAGCCACATTTGGACTTGCAACATTATGTTCATGCGATTATGTTCTCATTCATTATACAGTCCAGACTGTAAGTATCTGGACAGTTCGATATTGTTCCCCTTCAGGCTCTGCTTGAATACAGTAATGGATGCTGAGTGCAGCCACCACTTCAGTTCTTTGTTGCTGTGGAGTCTCTTTTGTCTTTAATTTGGTTTTCAGCAGGTTGAAGATATCACACCTCTCCACAAAAGCTCTTCAGCTGTTTGTTTAGGATCGTTGCCCTGTTATGTGATGGAAGGCAGCTCATTGGGTTTTGATGCCTTTTGGCTGAATCAGAGCTCAGAAAGCATCTTTCAAAGTCTGCTTTTATCCTGCTGCGTCCCTCAGCAGTGAAATCATCATCATCATCAGGGCTATTTTCCTGTTGGCAGTCCAGAGGTCTTTGCTGCAGGACTCGTTCTTTTTGTCTTTGTGTGACCTGCCCTTTCTGTTTTTAGGTTTACCACAGGGAATGCTTTGCACTTCATCAAGTCCTCTCATGATTGTCTGCCTGCAACGTGGCACATAGTCAGTTCATGTTGTACACTTATTAAGTAGTGTTTTTTTTTACTTTCCAATGCCCCCACCCTGACAGACAACTCCACCTCCATCCACAGAACAGTACCAGTGTGTAGTGAACATGAAAAGTGAGCAGACTGAGGTTGTATCCTTGTGTTATAACAAAGCTTGACTTGGAGGTTTGATTTGGCCGCTGAATGACCCTCCGCCTTTTTACATAACTTTGATGACAATTTTACATGTCAGTCACATCTGACTAAGAGAGAGAGTCATAGTGGTGATCTGAACAGCTCAGCTCATATTCTGTATAACATACAGCCAAATGAACATTAACCAGAAACTGAATATCCAACAGTTGACGTGCAACATGTGAGTAATAATTAGGAATGAAAACAGCCCTGACCTCTTGTTATTTTGTTCTCATTGTATAATAAAAAACAGGCACACGTTCTCAAATTCTGTAAATAAATTATAAAACTGATGAGAACATTTAACTGGAAATTTATTAGGTTTTTGTGGAAATAGGGATTGTGTCCCATGTGCATACAGTAATTAATTCAATCCAAGTGCACAGCGAGTTTTAAAATACATCAGTGATGCAGCCTGTGAGAAAAAGAAGGATTGTTTTCTTAAATTTTATTACTGTTTTCAAGCAGTGATGTTGCACGTTCTCACACAACAGGTACCAAACATCACACAACTTGTTCAGTAAATGTCCTGTCAAACATGAATACGATTTTTAAAAAACCTGATGCTGCAGCCACCTTTACCTGGATGAAAAGCTGTCGCTCTAACAGCTAGATGAAGCCTGCAGTGTTATGTATGTCATGTCTGGAAAGGGCTTCAGTCGCAGCTTCAGTGTCCTGTTAACACACGACTGTCTGTGGTCTGCCTGCTTAATGAATTAGTCTCTTAATGAAAGCCTTATTTTCCAGGTCTGTTAGTTTAACATTAGCGGATAAATGAATCAGGATGTGCCCTATAACTGCGCCTGTGCCAACTTAGTCAAGTGCTTCTGGACATGAGCCATGTTACAGATGTCACAGCGAATGTACCACTGTACCCTGGACTGTTGACATAATTAGGGAAGTGGGTGAATGCACTAACGTTACAGATACCAGATTTCACAATGCTCAGCAGCAGAGGACATTCTCGTATAGGCTGAAGTGTATATAAACCTACATGATCCGGTGTCAAAGCGAGAAGCTGTTGAGCAATAACCCATTTAAGTTGGAACATGGAGTTATTTAAGGAGGAGGTGATGGCCTAGTTGGACCGCAGAGGAGATGTATAATGTCTCTCTAAGGGGACATAATAATAACATGAACACACACTCCCACACATCTTTTTTTTTTCTTTTCTTTTTTTCCATCAAACACATACCCAGACTGTTGATGTATTTACTTTGACTTCATGTTATGAGTAGTCAGAGAGAATCTGAGCGTCTGTACATCGGTTGCCAGTACATTTGGAGGTTAGGGTGGAAGCTGCATCAGACGGCCCGGCCCACTCACTGCAGGAACGTTAGGCCAGAGGACTTTTCTCCACTGGTACTTGTGCAAATAAACAGTACAGTCAAGAAAACACTGAGACGAGAAGAAGAAAAAAAACAGTTTGAAGCTTCACACTTTTTATATTTTAGTGTTTCAATGCTGCAACTTGACAACTACAGTAACTAACATGTTTTTTTTTAATACGAATATTCGGGCAATTGGACGCCTTGTTGTTTTGCATGTACCCTTTAGTTTAAAACATGATCTCTCCTCCAGCTGTTATCCAGTGTTTATGTGGTAAATCTCAAGCCTCTTTCTGTATTTGTTGTCGGGCATCTTCAGTGACATTCCTCCATCAACCAAACACAGCATGTCTAATGTTGCAGGTCCATCTGGAGATTGAACTGGACTGAATATCTGACAAATAATTTTACAATGAAAGAGATGCAGATTGAATATAATATTGACATGGATTTGTAATGCAAAAACTGCAAAATCCAGCACTTTACACATTCAAGGACACTGGATAATTCAGTCGCACTCAGATCCATTCATTTCTTTTAAAAAGATGGAAGCAGAGAGTTGAATTGAATTATCAGATTGTGACTCTAGCCTTCAATCAATTTCTGCTTGTGCTCCACAATTAGAGAAATCGACTCAAGATGAAAAGGTTTCAAATGAGATCGAATTGTTTTATCTTTGTGATCTTGGTCTCATATTCATTCATGGTCAAACCTGTGAGAAAGCAGAAACTCCCATTGTTGTGTTGAATGTTGAATGTTGTTGTTGTTGCCTGAACTGGTGGCAGAATGAAGGTGATGCACAAAGGAGCCTTGAAAACCAGGTTGAGACTTGACTGACTAATATCAGTTGTGATTGTTCTATGTTCTTGGCGCACAAACAGTTCAGCGGCCGAACAAACGACGCCACTGAAATGTTCCGGCGCTATCCGTTCCCGAGACTCTGGACCGGACCCTTAAACTAGGGCCAAGGTCGCGACCCTTTGTTCCCGGGTCTTTTCACCCACACTGGTTCTCACATACACACACTCCATCCATACAGAAATGTACTTGTGTATATGTGCTCGCTGACATCGTCACGCTGAGCCACTGCAACCTTTTTTTTTTCTTTTTTTAAATTCACTGGTTTGTGACTTAATGTGATTAAAATTTTCCACAGTCTTGAATAAGGGGATAATATTTCCAGGGCTATGAATGACCATGCCAGGTCATCCTGATGGGGGATTTAACAACCCTTATCCCCTAATATTGTTACATCACCTCCGAGGCTCTGTGATAACTCACTCAGCAGAGCTTTCAGCATATTCACTGCTCTCTGTCAGTGCAGTTTGAATAAATACCTGTAGTCTATTGTTCATTATGTCACCCGCCCCTTTGCATTTTAATGGCTCTGCACACACGGGGATGTGATGATAATGTAGATCAGGCTTTCAGTCTCTGTGCTGGTATGTTCTCAAATCCTGCAGATTTTTTATTCTGACCATTTGAACCTGGAACAATTTCACACACAAAGAACACTGATTTAGGTGATGATGGTGTGAAGCTGTTTGTTTAATGACTGTTTTAGATAATGATGAGGTTGTTTCAGTGATTGGTCGGTAGGATTGAATGGGAAGGTTATATCCCCAGCTGCTTCTATCACAATCTCATCTGGATTACAGTTTGAAACTGTAAATGCAAATTGATGTTTTCCTTTTTTATTTTTCTTCTTTAAAGATTTGAAACTGCTGGGGTTAATTTGGTTTTACACAGTTTAAAAAAACAGGAGGACACTGCATAGTGATTTAAGGGCTATTGATGTGACCCACAGCATAATAATATGGAAATGTAGTGACACACTGCTGGAAACGAGGGGATGTTGCAATTTGTGTCATGTAAAAATGGTCCTTAAAGCACATTATACAGTAAGTGGGTTATAAACCATCATTAAATGCCCATATACTAAATATAGGGGGAGCTACTGTATTAAAATCTAACTGAAACAACTGGAGTGTAATGAGAGAGCACTTGTTTTTAAAGCCATATTCACTAACTGTAAAAAGACCGTTTGAGTTGGAGTCTGTAAGTGTTTATTAATCATTTTGTCATATTTCCTTTTTTTTTTCCCCACATCCAAACACATAGAGATAGACACCCCTGATGAGTTTTGCTCGACTGCACAGCGACACAAATAACATTTTCACTGCTACGTCGAACCACAAGAAGCTTTTAATGTTCTGGTTAATAAGGAAGAGCTGTGAAATATTACTGAAGCCGTCTGGAAGTAGGATTTATTTACCTAATCTCTTTCCCTCTCTCACACACACACACACACACACACACACACACACACACACACAGAGGAGTCCTGTGTGAGTCATCCTCCCTGATCTGCACATGTGACGATGCAAGAATTCCCCGACAGCCAATCGTAGCTCTTGGAGAAGAGATGTTTCCATAGCGACGATACAGTGACAGCAGCAGATGGGGTTGCTGTTGAGAAGAGTTAGAGAGGCGAAGAAAAAAAAAAGGGGGGAGAGCGGGCGGGAGGGAGACGACAAACAAGAGTCACATGGAGGGAAAAGAAGGTGTCACGATGATGAATCTGGTTCGTGACCTTTCAGCCCCGTGTGTCTGTCTAACAGGGTTTTCCTGAGTCAGGTGCACAAGGAAGCACATGAAAATAACTTTGTGATGGGGGTGTGGGAGGTAAAACCAGTACAGCAAACATCAGTTTTTCTCTTGAAATAACGTTGGTAGAAAAAAGAAACAAAGGAGCACTTTATTATTGCCCAGTGATTCCTGTTTGTTGGTTCACACGCTGTCAACTATCTGTATTATGATGAGTTATTTTTGTACACATATCCCCCCCCTTCCTTCATCTCTTCAACATTTATTGCCTTCCATCTTCCTTTTATTTCCTTCTTTTAGACGTTTACTGTCTGACTCATTACTTTCTGTCACTCCCTCTCTCCTCTCTTTATCCAAAGCCTTTACCTCTGCTTTTAACATCAGGACTAAACTACATTAGGCTGATACTAATACTGTGACATTTTGAGCAATGTTACATCACAAAATGTCCTTTAGTACCTTTTAACTTCCAGCTCCAGTTGAGGACCAGGAAGTTTTTTTGAAGATTAGTCACGTAATTTTTTGTCATTCTGTAATATCAATTTTTAAATGTGTGTCAAGTCAAAGCTTTTAATGTATCATGAAGCATCTGCTGCTTTGCCTCTTGCATAATTTGTAATGTGACTGCCACACACTGGTACATTGCAAAGTCAACATGAAAACGATATTCTGACACTGAGCTCTACTTAAGATCCTCCATCCCTCCCTCTTCCTCCTCCTCATCATCAAGCTCACCTCTTCCATCCCTTCCAAGAACATACGACATATTCATTCTTTCTTTTTCTTTTTTCTTTTTTTTTTTATCTCACTCCTTTCTACTGTATCTATGGTGTCAGTGTCTCACTCATTAGCTCCATCTATATTTAGATGTCTTATGGAACAAGCTGTGATGTCTTGTTCACAGAGTATTTGATATTGAAAACACACTATCAACACCTTTCTTTGAATCTCTCTTGCCAGATTATTATTATTTTTTTTTTGCTGATAAAGTCTGTTCTGGACAGGTCATCTCCGGACACTAAGTCGCACTAAAAGGGAGAGTTTTATTTTTTACTTTGCTTTTTTTTTTATCCTTTGGATGATCCTCTGTATGCATTAACATAAGACAGGGAAGAGGAGTTATTAATATTTAGCCACAAGTTATATAATCCTTGCAAATATAGAAGGTCGGAATCAACTGCCAACGTCACAGAGGCTTTCTAGATGTTAGATGGGCTCAAATCTCAGAAATCTTCTAATAAGGGAACTTTTATGCCTGTTTTCTGTTTTCAAGGACATCTCAGTCCCACTTTGAAAGACTCTCTTAACTCTCACACTTGGACTCAAGGATGAACTGATTAGATTTTGGTCAGCGGTCAAGGTTGTGGAGACCACACATTCTTGTGAACATGATATATCAGGAGAGCTTTGACGTCATATCGTTACATCTGGCACAAACTCTCACTTGGACTCATGGGTGTAATGATGAGAATTTGGTGGTCAAAAGGTCACTGTCACTGTGACCTCATAAAACTTTTTTTTTTTTTGGCAATAACTCAAGAATACACGCACTATGATTACTACACAACTTTTAACGTAGCTTTAGAGTTGAGTCAGGACCGTGGGGGTTCATTATTGTGATCAATAACTGTACAGAGAGGGTCACTCAGTGCAGTTGGGCCTGCAAATCAAGTAGTAAAAGCTTTATAAATTGTTATGTGAAGGACCACTACTAGCTCATTGATGTGTTTGGGTGTCTCGCAGTGTTTCTGATGACGGTAGAAGAAGACGGTCCATTGTTACATCTATTGCACGCGACTCTGAAGCCTGTAAAACACCATGTTACACATTTTTTTATGAAGTGCAAAGTTTTTCAGTTAATTTCGGTTTCATTAGGAAACTGTGGCAGACCATCAGAGCCGAGGTAATTAAAAGGAAAAACTGAACATGGCGATTAGGCAGAGGCATGAGTCTGTTCTTTTTTGTTTGTTTTTTTGTTTTTCTTTCTTCAAAATCCAAATGCAGGATTTTTGGCTGCAATCCCCAAAATAGCGACTTCAGAGAAATCCATGTTTATGAACTGTGGCGCCACAAATAAACAAACAACGTGCAGTCTTTTAGTCATGACCTTTCATGTCCTTTTGTTTCTCTGCCTTCAGATCACAGAGCTGTTGGATGACGACAAGTGCGAGCCAGAATGTGAAGAGCTGCCTCAGGACGGGGAGGAGGGTCCCGTCTCCTCCGACTCACCACAACACACACACACCGATGACAGCCCCGCAGCCAGGTGAGACATAAGCTACTGTTTTCTATATTATTAGACCAGATAATTATTTTACAAAGTTTAGAGTAGGATTTGACACGTGACAAATGTCCCAGACTGGGTTCAACTACTGGCACACTGATCACAAGATGTTAATGATGGCTGAAAACTGATTGGTCATTGTTGCTGAGAGACATCATCAATTGTCTCAGAAAATCAACCCCAGAACAGGGTCTCCACACTTGAAATGAGTCTGATGTGAAAGACTGAGCCGCTCACGCTTCAACATCATTTGCTGCTTAAAGGGATAGTTCACCCAAAATTGAAATTTCACTCATTATCTACTCACCCTCATGTCGACTAAGGGCTGGGAGAAGTTTCAGAGTCCTCCGTGGCTTCTCTGAGTTACAGGGGGTATCGGCGTAGCAGTGCATGTCCATATAACGGTTGCAAATGGATACCAACTGTCTTCGTAACAAAAAGACACACCAAAAAACATCCAAATACCTCCATGCTGCTCGTATGTAATGTCCGTCTTGTATTGAAGCCCCAACATGAGAAATTGTTCCGAAAAAAATTAAATGAGTCTATTTTTCAAGCTTGTTTTGTAGCGGAAGCTTCTCGAAGCTCCTCTTCCCGGTTCGTCAAATTTGGGCGAACTGGGAAGAGAAGCTTCCGTTACAAACAAGCTTGAAATATAGACTTATTTAATTTTTTTCGGGACAATTTCGCATTTCGGGGCTTCAATACAAGACAGACATTACATACGAGCAGCATGGAGGTATTTGGATGTTTTTTGGTGTGTCTTTTTGTTACGAAGACAGTTGGTATCCATTTGCAACCGTCATATGGACATGCACTGCTACGCCGAGACCCCCTGTAACTCAGAGAAGCTGCACGGAGGACTCTGAAACTTCTCCCAGCCCTTAGTCCACATGAGGGTGAGTAGATAATGAGTGAAATTTCAATTTTGGGTGAACTATCCCTTTAATTATATCACGGCTTCTGCATCGGTTTACATTCACCGCAACATGTAGAGAGGTCCAGGGGCTCGTGTGATGATGACCTGCTGATGACAATTAGCTATGCACCAACCAGCAGCCAAACATCTGACACACACATGCAGACGCTCACGTACGCAGGATAATGACCCTCCCTCCAGACTGAGGGACCGGAGTTCAATCCCCCGGCTGCAACATGGAAATCTTCTCTGGGTCTTCTGATCTGCTGATCTCCTTTAAGTTGATTACTGAGCACTACACCTAGACCACTGAATACAGGCACCTACACATTATATAGACGGACTCTTCATCTATAGTATGTATATATCTAAAGTGAATAGGAAAAAAATAAAAACATGTGGGAAGAGTGAAGCATTTTTCAAGTCTTAAAAGTTTGACTCTAGTTATTATTGTCTCAGTATGTCTCCAGTTCAGAGACAGTGTTTTTTGCTGTACATACAAACTCATATCAGCACAAAACACAAAGTAAGAGAGCAGAGATTAATTTAGAGAATAACATTTACCAAGTTATTCACATTTGAAGACATAAACAAAGAGCAACGCATCAGCTCCATGAAATCAAGTTAATATAAGAAAGTATTGATTTTTTTTTTTTACAGTGTAAATTAAATTGGTTGATCTGAAAGGCCAAAACTGCTGACAGAGACAGACCACAATCGATAAACACAGAGTTATCATTTTATTCTGTAAGTGGATTTTTAACCGTCGAGTTTGTTTGAATTGCTGTTAGATGTCAGCTGTGTTTGACAGTTGTGAGTTCGATTGCAGACATTTGATCCAACCGGGTTTCATCCATGATATAAGAAACATTGTCGTGATGTGCAGACCTCTGTCGCTCTTAATTGGTTCAGACAGAAAACAACACACATGTTTGTTCTCCCCACTTACTTCACACAAACCTGACCCCAGGCACCGTTTGTGGAGTCTGTATTGTTGGCCCCCAAACAGCAGTACGTTAGCAGTTAGCTGGCTAGAGAGAGACGAGATGTGTGTGTGTGTGTGTTTGTGTGTGTGTGTGTTTATATTTCAGGCAGCCTCTGACTGATGCCAGAGCTCAGCAGGAACTCCAATTATATTTCTTCTCCCTCCACTTTCATTTTCTTCTTCTTCTTCTTGTCTCTGTTTATTTATAAAACAGTTTCATGTTGAAACTTTTTCAACTCCTCAAAATTTGCCGCATGTTCTGTCACACGTTTAGATCCTGAGTCACGGTTGTGTAAACCAGTGACTTGTGTTGTGTTTGTCCTGCATTACATCGGTCAGCTTCCTTCCTTCCTGTGTCTGACTGGTAGTGTGTGTGTGTGTGTGTGTTGCTTTGTTTTACTATACAGTATTTGTGGGGAACACACTGGTGGATCCCATACGTTTAAACGGCTGTTTCTGTGTGTGTGTAGGGATCGTGCTGCCAGCTAGTCTCGTCGTCCTGGCCTTTAAGATGATTACAGACAGTAATCCATAATCCACATACACACAGTTTCTTACACTGCACACACACACACACACACACACACCCATGTTCACTTGACTTCAACCCAACCATACAATGTTCACAGACTTGCAGGTTTGGGTCGTAAACAGTTGTGTGTCGATGCGTGAGGTTACGGATAACGGACGTGTTCAGGCTGCTGTGCATGTGTTGGTCATTTGTGTTCATGCTGTTTGTGGGACAACACCAACGGATCCTCTTTGTGTGTGTGTGTGTGTGTGTGTGTGTGTGTGTGTGTGTGTGTGTGTGTGTGTGTGTGTGTGTGTGTGTGTGTGTGTGTGTGTGTGTGTGTGTGTGTGTGTGTGTGTGTGTGTGTGTGTGTGTGTGCGTGGCTTTGGTAGGATGGAGGATTTTCGGTGGCAGCTGTTGTACAGAGGTGTTCATGCTGCGCTCAGAGCTTTAAAGGGATAGTTCACCCAAAATTCAAATTTCACTCATTATCTACTCACCCTCATGTGGACTAAGGGCTGGGAGAAGTTTCAGAGTCCTCCGTGCCTTCTCTGAGTTACAGCGGGGCTCCGTGCAGCACTGCATGTCCATATGACGGTTGCGAACGGAGCTCACTTTTCTTCGTCCAAAAAGACACACGAAAAAACATCCAAATACCTCCATGCTGCTCGTCTGTAATGTCCCTCTTGTAATGAAGCCCCAACATGAGAAATTGTTCAGAAAAAAATTAAGTAAGTATATGTTTTAAGCTTGTTTGTAGTGAAAGCTCCCAGTGTTGCTCTGCCGGAATCTTGCGCGATTTGCAGAGCTGTGAACTGGGTGTCAATGCAAATCGCGCGAGATTTGGACGGACCAGGAAGAGCAGTGCTGGGAGCTTCCACTACAGAAAAGCTTAAAACATATACTCATTTAATTTTTTCGGAACAATTGGACGAAGAAAAGTGAGCTCCGTTCGCTACCGTCATATGGACATGCAGTGCTGCACGGAGCCCCGCTGTAACTCAGAGAAGGCACGGAGGACTCTGAAACTTCTCCCAGCCCTTAGTCGACACAAGGGCGAGTACATAATGAGTGAAATTTGAATTTTGGGTGAACTATCCCTTTAATCATCACTGATGAAGAGGAGGAGGGTCTCGTGCAGCAAATTATTTAAAATGATCGAAGCCGGCCAGACCGTTGATCTTAAAGTCTTATCTGACTGTTTCAGTTTTAATTCTCCGTTAACCCACAGCCATCATCCCCGTGACCTTGTTTAACCTGAGTGTCTGTCTAGTCTGGGGGGGATTATTGTTGTATTTCTAGCCCATGGTGTCGACAGCCCACGCCACAAAACCATTTAAAACAATGTTGACCCAGAACTTTACACAATGCCTCCGTTTTAAAAAAAGTGCTAAAAATATCCAACACGACGCAGCCACACAAACAGTGAGAATAGAAGGATGCGTTTTGTTTCATTTGTTCTTCAATTCAGTCCCACACAGCAGCACCGCAGTGTTTCTTACCTTCACTGCTTCAATATGCTGCCGATGAGATTATAACTCGAGTTGTGTCTGGAGGTTTTTGATGAGTCATTATAGTACTGTATGTGTGTGTTTCTGAGGATGTGTGTGTCCGATCGTCTTTGACATGTAACTGCTTGTGACAGCTCAGAAATACAGAGAAAGTTCCCATCTAGTGACTCAACATCAACTGTGGAGGAGTTGTTTGTCTTGCACTTGACAGATAGGGAAGTCTGCCCTCTGCGTTGCACTGTTCCCTTAATAGACTCTGACAGGCAACGCACACACACAGACACAGAGACACACACCTTGCTGACAGCCTCTGCTCATTTCAAATCTATATATAATCCCTGGTATTTCTCCTCTGATCTCTCTTCTTCCCCCATCACTACTTCCCTCCCTCCTTCCCTCTCCACGCTGCTTATATTCTCCCTGTGTATGGAAAGTATTTTTTGATGAGGGGGCTGAAAACGTCCTGGCAGACTGGCAGAGAGGACGCTCGGGATTCACTCCTGGCCCCGGGGCGAGCGGGAGAAGGGCAAGAAGGAGGGTCGGAGAGTAAATGGAGGGAACTGAGAATCGGGTCAGAGAAGGTCAGGAGGGGGGCCAACGAGAGGCTGCGAGAATTGGAGAGCGTCCCCACTTGTGAACGATTTATTGATTTTCAGTCTGGGTGCAAATGCAATATCAGACCTGAAGAGGGAAAAGGTCAGGCCAGAAGAAAGCATTTAAACACATTACTGAAACACTTGTCTTCAATTTGACTCCATTCCCGATTTCCATTCCTCACAGTAACGACCGTCATACCGTCACACGGAGCGTCACACGACCAGCTTTGTACCTCTTAAAGCTGAATCCCCTCACGAGAGTATCGTCCTGTCATTTCTGTGATTTATGCCCCTCTGTTCCTCTTGTTTGTGTCAACAATGTGCACGTGCACGACCACAAAAATACATAGTCACAGATACACGTGCACCTATCTATTTCAGTCAGGTACAAGCTGTTTTCATGGGGAGCACGTGCAGACCTTCACACACACAGACACATAAATCCAGTGTATTATTAATAATGACACCGTGATGAGATGAGTGATCTGATGAGTCTGTCTGACTAAATCTTGGTCGTAATCAGCTTCAGACTGCACAGAATCAATTTGGAGCATGTCAGATTATGTGATGAATGTGTGTAAATAAGAAAAGTATGACAGACAGGGCTCCAGACTGCCCATAAATTGGGGCATTTTGCCCCTAAATTTTAAGACAGTGCAAATAACTTTTTCATCTACTTGCATATGTGCAACCAGTAACATTTCTGGATTTTTAAAAATTCTTTTTTTGTGTTAACACTGGGGAAATGTGGAAGGGGCGATTCAAATTATCTCAAATTTGTCATTACAGGTGTCAGGCCAATGTGTGTGAGCATCATGAATCAAAAGGAAATGAGAATATTTACTTTACAGTGTGTTCACTCTTAAAATTTTAAGTTATGGGCCACTGTGGTCCTAGTAAAAAAAAAAAGTGAGTCTGGAGCCCCGAAAGAGCGGAGGCACGTCATCAGTTTGCATCATCCATTCACCCAATCTTATGTTTTGTTATGCAGTGAAATAATTCATAGGCTTTGGTCACAGTGCTGATACTGACTATACGTCTTTAGATCTCTAGAGAGGGAAGGTTGGTGCCTCTATGTGGTTTTCTTTTTTCTACAATCCGAAAAATGATGCCTTAAAAAGTGTGACGGCACTAAGTGTATTTTATTTCATGTCACGTCTTCCTGTTTGATTCGTTGTCCGAGCTCCAAATCAGCTGTTGCTGGACATCACTCAGAGTTCAGTCGTGGTCTCTTCAGTTTCTTGGAAGCAGCAGCAGTCTTTGCTTTGCTTTACAGCACTTCTCTACTACTGTAGTACAGTATATGGGACATGATGGTAGAAATCAACCTATGCTACATAATATTCCACCCTGTACTGACACAGTTCATAGTACTGATGATCATCATGTTGTACAGTACGTTTTCCCTCTGTTGACCCTGTTCTCAGTTTGGATTTCCTTTAGTGTTGAATGCAGTATGTCTATGTGGCCTATACATAGACATATATACAGTATATAGGTCAGTAGATGGGTGTCAACTGTTTGTTTTAGGCCTTTTGACCTAGTTCACAGATGGATCACATACAGTACTCTCACATGACACTCAAAAAAACAAAACAAGATTTACACATCATCTTATCTTTGGGTTTGTTTTTTCTATTCCAACAATAATACAGATCAAAGATGCACAAAAGTGAGTGTCATTTATGAGATCATTGAAATTGAATTTCCTCCTCTTTAAATTAATTTTTGTAAGTATCTTTATGCTCAGAGGAAGGAAAATATAATCAAACCTTGAATCAAACTTAAACTTTTGTGAAAAATCCCCAAACTTGTGGTTTAAAGTAAAGTGGGATTTTAATTGATTCTTGGATGATATTGGTTGGTTGTCTCAAATGCAGCTGCAGGCAGAGGTTTGAACACAGGCCTTGCCTTCACTATACATTACAATGGAAATACAGTGCACATAAACAAACCGTATAACTTGATACATAACCTTTCCCATGGCCTGAAAAGCATCCGTTCGTATACATTTAGATGTGACATGTCATGTACATTTTTGTAACCGTTGGACTCATTAGAAGTTAATGTTTAAGTAGAACAACCTCACCTCTCACCTCCCAGTTGTCGAGGTCTGCGTTCAAGCACTGGGCACAGTGTCTGATTTACTAACTGACCTAGATATCAACACTCGTCTGCATGTGCTATCAGTTCTCACCCTCAGTTCTGGGACAGCTGTCAGATCTGGCTTTTCTGAGTAGCACTTGTGTGTGTGTATGTGTGTGTGTGTGTGTGTGTGTGTGTGCCGAAATCATCACGGAAAAATATTGACTGTGATTGTCGCGGCACAAACTGCTGCTGCTGCTTAGGTCTCTTTGTGTCCACACGTTGCCACTGTCGTCGCTTTGTGTTGGTTGTAGAAGATAAAGTTCAAGTTGGAGATTAGAGCTCCAGGCGGCTTGAGCTCACACCAAACTGCAAAAGCATTAAGTGTTAATGGTTTGTGACCAAAAGTTGCGTAACATTTGTTCTTTCGTTACCTATTTTCCTCCCAAGATGAATTTCTGAAATATCACAGACTTCCGGGAAATATGATGCACATACCACAGCGAATTTTATTTGTATTGCAATGTCAGACTCATTTAAAATTGTTCCATGATGGAAGTAAATTAGCATGTCTGACACAGCTGTGCAGGTGTCAAGTAACAGCACACTTTATATATCCATTTAGTCACTGAACCGCAGGAAATTAATTCTGTCTTCAGTAAAAGAAAACATCAGGAAATAGTCAGTGGATTTAGTCAGAGCCCAAACTGAACTCACTGATCTCATCTGATCAAAAGTCCACAGTCCCCCCCCCCAAAAAAACTATTCTTCAGGACCCATTTCCACTTCATTTTTATTATTTATTTATTTATTTATTTATTTATTTATCTCAAGTACCTTACAGTTTGATCTTTCACTGACAAAAGAACTGCACATTATCCTGCTCTCACTCTGGCTCCTGATCAGACAAGAGCTTCCAGCAATCTAAAATACTACTTATTGTGAGTGAAGTCATTTTTGTTTTGCTTAAAAATGAGTCACATTGTGTAGAATTGATATGATATGATATCTACGTAGTATCTGCCATGACACAACATGCTGCATAGATGTTCTTAGGCTTCCTCAGCTGGTGATTGATTTGTCTTGAAAGGAGTTGATCTGAAGTCTGCTCCTGTTTGAAATGCACCGTTTTTTGAGGATGAGGATGAAAAAGGAACGAGCCAGTTTCCTTGATACTGATGTGATTATCTGTGTTGTTTTTTTTAGTCTACCGAGAGTGTAGACACAGATCTAAGTGCAAACACATTTAAAATGCATTTGTTACATCTGCCTCATTTCTCCCTGTTTGTCATCATCACACGCTGCTTCCTCATTGTTACTCTATAAACACTTCTTATCCCTTCTCGCTTGATTATATATCAAATATTGTAATGTTATTGATAGGCTCCTGTTACAAAAGACAAAGAGGTGTGTGTGTTACTGTGCTAATGGCCTTGTGTGTGTACATTTATGTCTGTGTGTGTGTGTGTACACGCCATTACGCAGCCCACTGGGTCGGCTGTAATAACTGCTGAGTTTATCATCAGTCCTGAGTGGACCAGAAAAATCAAAATGCCCTCCCACTTTCTGCCTCCTGATTGGCTCACAGAAGCCATTCCTTCTTTACGATTGGCCCCGCAACTTCAGCCCCTCCCCTCCTATTGGTCCTCCAGGGGTTGTTGCCTGGTTACATCAGAAGCTCATATATTTTAGCAGAGCTCTGGATGTTTACTGCAGCACTTTTACAGACAGAGTGCAGAGTGAGGCAGCCTCACTCGCTCACACATACAAACACACACACACACACGCGCAGACAGGCACAGGCACACACACGCGCTGTCACACACTCCTTCAACAGCACACACACACACACACACACATTCAGGAAGGACAACACAGAATGCACCCAGGCGATACCCTGGCTCTGCTGCTCGACCTGCTGGTGCTGACGCTGAATCCTCAAAGTGCTCAACTGGGATAAACCTGCACACAGTGGATAGATACGAGGCCGACAGGAAGACCGACCACATACTGAGAGAGAGAGAAGAAATCTGAGCAGAGGAGAGACTCCGAGTTCAGACAGAGCAAGTTTAACAGCTGGATACCTACCGCTCCTGCTTGAGACAAATGTGTCAAGTTGGTAACAGGCAGGAAAGAAGAAAGAGGCAGTAATCATCACACGGAGTTCAGTTAAAAGTCGACGTGACCGACTTCTCTGCTGGATGATCGATAGAAAAATAACAGACTCGGCTCGAATTACCTGCATGTAAGCTTCGCTGACGGCGCAGAGCAAAAAAAAAAAGAAGAGACCAAACAGAGAAACTGACAGAAACATCCTACCAGACATAAAGAGTCATCCCTCACACTGTCACACCTGCAGGCTGGAGCCACTGACACAAAACCAGCAAAAACCAAATCAAAACACAACAAAAAGGACACATCATCACAGTGAGAGAGAAAAACACAGCTGGAAAAATGAGAATGGCCTGTGACATCCTGCTGCAGAGGTAAACATCAGGGTTATGTAACCCATCTAGTCTGACTGGAATAAATGATTGGGTGGCTGAATGGATGGATGGAGAGGAAGGCAAATATGTGGTTGGTTATATATGAATAGAAGAATGTTGGGAGAAAGAAGTGCATGGAAAAACTCTTGAAAGGGCAACAAATTGAATGAATGAAATGACGTGATTAACAAAAAAAAACAAAAAGGAACAGGAAAGAGAGAGCTAAAAGATAGGATTAAGTTGTGAAAGGTAGCGAAACATTTTATCCTCCCACTTTTTTATTATCATATAAGAATGGAAAGAAATGAGGTTGGATTGTCTGTCTTGCTCATCTGCTTTGTTGCCAGGGAGAGATGAAAGACAGGAGACAGATGAGAGGATATCTCTGTCTTTTCTTTTCACAGGAAACATGGGAGGTAGAAGTAGCAGGAGAAGATGAAAAGAAAAGGGTCGTAAAATTACTGAACAGCTGATGTCATGTTACGCAATCAAAGTGTAAAGAAAGCGTGCAAAGGGGGGGATTAGTCAGCATTTTAAAATACAGAGGGTTAAGACCTGGGCAGTTGTCCCCTTAAATAAACACATTCTCAAATTAAGGCTTTATTAGATTTAGGTTGTGTAACCTTTCTGTATTGAAATGTCTGGACTTATGTAACATATATTTTTGAATTACATGCTCACATTATTGAAAATATTTCAATAGTTTTCAAACCTAGAGAAATGAATGAATTTGATCATGACATGCTAATGGTTTGCTGCGTTTTGGTGCTTGCGTATTAATTGTGTCATATCCCCTTGTGCATGCGTCAGCATCGTCTTTATCCAGTGTTAACATTTTCACAATATAATTATTAAATCTTTTATTTTATTTTATTACATACCTCAACATATGGATCATAAGTTATCTAAAGGAAATAGCTGAGAGGATCAGTTAGTTGGGACGTGTTTGTGTCTCCACAGAACAATATGAGAGAATCAAAGGTTTTTTAAGGTTTTCAGACCCCTAGTGCCAGAAAAAGATGATAGATTGTACATTAAATCAATGGCAAATAACAGATTTTTCTAAATATTCCTGAGTATTGAAGTGAACACCATTATTTATTTTTTTTACATTTTATTGACTTGAACAATTAAAGAACAAGTCAAAATGATGAGCCACTGATTTATCGTTATTGAAAACAATCTTAAATTGCAGCAATCTGGAGTTTGTAAAAGATGTACAGCTTTTATCACTATGGCAGGAACTTTATGTGACACCAGAGAATGTGATATCTTTTGCACACACGTGGTTTATTTATAAGGTCCATGCAGTTATACACACACTCGACGTGCGCTGGAAAGTCTCACAGTTTTAATGCAAGTCATCAGCAGTTTTGTGTCATCTGCGGAGGAATGATGGATTAAATGGAGGCTGGGGAGGTAGATTTGTTGAGTCACCTAAACAAAACACATCATTAAACTCAGATGGGCCAATGTCTGTGGGGGTAATTAAGAGAAAACAGATGAAGGAGCACAGTGTTGGTCATTTATAGTCCCAAGTGCAAAGCAGCTGATGGAAATAAACCAATGAACAGTATCCAGGCAGAAAACTAAACAGCAGCTCTGTGTTGAAGTCGTGGATGTTTTGAATGCAGACATCTGCTCCAAGAGTCTGTGAGAGTTTCTTGGCCCCGACATGAAGGACTATAAATGTTTACTGTTTCAGAGGCAGCAAGAAGAGCTGTTTATGACATGGAAAGCCACGCTTATGATTCTGTGTGCTCGTATTAGTGTTTATATGAATTGCAGTGGCTTTCTATGTGTGTGTGTATGTGTGTGTGAGGGATGAGAGAAAGTGTGTCTGGTGTTATTTGCAAGCCAAAGCGGTGAAACGTGTCTCCTTGTGCCGCCTGGTGTGTGTGTGTGTGTGTGTTTGAGAGAGTGGATGCGTAGACTGCAGCAGTCTGTACCTCCCAGACTTGGATTTGCTGACAACAGCATCTCAGCGGAGTCATTACTAACCTCAAACTCACCTTACACACACCTTCTAACCCCTCACCCTCTGTGTCTGAACCATTGTTGTAAGTCATGTGATGATCGTACTGTAGACTTATTGATCCGTCTGTTAGTTTCCTCTCAACCATCAGCACTGAAGTGTCTCTGCTGTCTTCGCCTACTTTGTTTTCAGTGCAGCAGACTGGACCATGCTCATGCTGAGAAGTGTTTTTGTTTAGTCACTCAGTCAGCTGACACGAGGCCGCTGATAAACAGCATAGTATTTCAACTCTGCAGTATATTATACTCTTAGCTACGTGCAACTGATACTCTTGCTCTATATTCGTGACAGGCAGACTGTACGGCCATCTGTTTAGACTGGTTGGTTGCACAACAGCTAGAACTGACATGATTATTTTGGCCACCTAATAAACTGAGGGCGGTACACAAAATAAACACAAGTATTTTAAGAGTCAGTGAGGTTTTTCAAACCACTGCCAACTCATTTTAATCCAGGAAAAACCCTGGAGTGGTTAGATAGACAAGAGTTTTGATGCTAGATATTTTTATGGAGGTCTTGTTTTTGTTCAGCTGGAATCAAAGGTGCAATATTCATCCCTCGGGTGGTTCACATGTGCCTCCGGTTACCTGCTGCAGCAGAGATCTTTACTGCTGTGCTCTGGTTAGCAAGCAGCAGATTAGATTAGAGTGAAGCTGGCAGAACCTCAGATGTCCAGGTGTAGTTGATCATTATTAAGTAATTAGTGCAATGAAAATAGCTGATATGTTTTAGGCTGACTTTATATAGAAATCAACTCGGTGAAATGTGGCATCAATCGTCTCTATTATTATTATTATTGGCTGAATAAAAGTTTGCGTATTTGTTAGCGTCAGTGACGTTATTACAACAAGCAGCGGTTGACTTTGTTTGACCGTATGACTGCCAGCACACTGTCGACCTCAGGTGTGTGACTCCTTAAGACGTTGCCACACACTCTTATCTGGGTGTTTGGCCACCGTGCCTGTGGGACAGGAGCCGATCTAATCCGACCTACTTGGAGAACTTTTGAAAGCCGAGCCTTTATTGGCTGCTCTGCAGGCAGCAGCTTTAGGCCAAAAATTACAACAGATATTAATTCTTAACATTTAAATGCCATTAAATGGTTCAACCATGCATCCAACTTGGACCTTCATTAAAATGATGAATGTTGCCATATTTTTAGACACATAAATAAAAAAAAAAACACATCTACACTACATCAGGGGCTTCCAACTCTCTGTGAGTCTATCTGCCCTCCATTGAGTACGAGGCAGTGGAGAAATACCCTGAAGGGCTCTACAAAGGGCGTCTTTTCATGGTGCTGCAGGCCTCTACTGACACTGACAGAAATGTTATCTTTGTTGCTTAGGGAGCTTGAGGAGGGCAAGAACATCCCAGAGGGCCCAGCAACGGTTTTAGTTCTTGTCCTCGGGGGCCAAATGGTGTAAGATCAGATATTATGTTCGCTGCTTTAGGCCCATGGATGTTACGTAACGTCCTTGAGGGTCCTATCAAGCATCTATTGTTAGTGATGCAGCCACCCAGCATGGTTCCTTCACTGTAGGACCCAGCAGGGGAGCGCGCTGTCATACGCTGTTATCTGTGCCTTCAAAGAGACCGTCTCTGCTGTAGGGAGCCTGCAGGGTGTTGCCGTTTAAAGGCACATTTTAACTAACTAACGAGGAGTAGAAGAAAGAGGAGAACCTCAAATGACAAAGGATCTAACATTAAACTACAAAAGTATACGTATGTCTCTTTGGAGAGAGACAAAATAACTGCAGATGCCATCACAAAATGATCCAGTTGAATTAACTGGGGAGAACAAGAGAACAAACGAGTGTTTATTTAGTGCTTGTCTTTTCAATTCTCCTCTTCTGCTCCAACAGCTTCAGCATTTGGTTTAAACAAGTTTGTTGTTTGATCTTTGCAACACTAGTAACTCTCTTTGTCGAACACACACACACAAGCCATGGTCAAGATAACAGTGTGAGAAAGGGAATGTGAAATACTTGTTACCAGTTTGAAGCAGAGTCGGAGGTGGAGGAGATTCAAGGGGAAAGAAACATGAGGGAGAGAAGGGGAGAGGCCGAGACGAGGATAAGAAAAAGGGTTGAGATGATATGAACAAAGATTTTTTGTGTGAAGGACGATGAGGTGGAATGACAAAAAAAAAGGGAAAGAGATGGTGAAAAACAGGGGAGATCAAGTTAAAGAGGCAGGTGAGAGTTATCAATGAAGTGAGAGTGTGCAGAGAGCAAGCATGATTAAAGTAAACAACGCTAATGAAGAGAGAGAGGAGAGCAGAAACCACGTGGAGGACAGAGAGAGCTGAAAAGCACGAAACACCAGAAGGAATTAGAGGAAAAAGATGGATGAAGAAGAATAAAGATGGCGGGCATTATCGTTTTTATCTGCCGTTAATAATTCAGTCTGTATCGACCTACCTGAAGACTTTCTGCATTAGCTGTCTGTGTGTGTGTGTAATTGTGTCAAAGAGTCAACGCACACATGCGCATATTAAAGTTGCATAACCTCAGCTGCTGTTTTTCTAATGAGACGAGTTTGACCACACACACACACACTTTATGCTCACAGAGACTTACCGGTGCTCTTGTGCACAGTCTGGATGACCTTGCTCTGTGTGTGTGTGTGTGTGTGTGTGTGTGTGTGTGTGTGTGTGTGTGTGTGTGTGTGTGTGTGTGTGTGTGTGTGTGTGTGTGTCTGTGAGAGAAGGGGTGTTATATAAATCTGGAGTCCTTGTATGTCCGTCACTGAGAGTGTTTCTAAGTCCAGCGGCAGCATGCTCAATCCACGGGCACATCTCCTAGTCTCGTACACACACAGATAGATAGATAGATAGATAGATATACTTTATTGATCCCAAGCTGGGAAATTACAGTGCAGCAGCAGCATTACACAGACACACAGTGATGATAACATAACATATAGTATAAGAATATAAAGAATAAGATTATAAAAACAAACTATACATAATAAAATAGCAATAGCAAATAAAATAGAATGTAATGTACAAAGGTATATACAACAGAATTGGCAGTGTTGATTTTAGTGCAAAGTAAAAAAAAAATGTGCGATGTGTGTAACTGGCACGCACACATACACACAGATACACACAAACACACAGTTGCCTGTAGGGGAACATCGAAGAACAAATATGAGATGACACACACCCTTCTATCTGATCAGCAGGGTTTAGCAAAGCTCTGTAGCCTAAATAACAATCTGCCCACCCAGAGTGGCGCCACCGACTGAAACTTTGTGTACTTGTGTGTGTGTGTGTGTGTGTGTGTGTGTGTGTGTGTGTGTGTGTGTGTGTGTGTGTGTGTGTGTGTGTGTGTGTGTTTATTTCTTGAGATTGTCATTTGACCCAGGAGATTTCATTCTCTTTCTCTTGTATTACCCAGGACTTGATCTTCTCTTTGTCTCTGTGACTCATAATATTCACAGATCTGCGTTTTTTTTTGCTGTAACACCGTCGTTATTGTCGTTACGGTCTTCACTGTTTAGTCTGTCTCTCTGTCCGACACCCACATCCTCCAAGGTCACTTCATGTCAGGAGGGAAGTGAGATGAGGAGTACACGATGTTCTCACCACGTTGTCCTTTCCCTGTCTCCCTGTCTCTCCCTCTCTCTTCCTCTCTCTGTCTCTACAGCTCCCACCTCTCCCCTATATCCATCCTGCCCGCTGACTCTGCTGAGTAAGTTCACACACACACATACACAGTCCTGTAATTGTATCCACTCAAGACGACATAAAAGGTTATCCTCTGTTTATACACACTCATGCACACACAACTGAAATTCCTCTTAGGAAACTGATCTGAAAAAATCTCCTAAAGCAAGTAATTATCTCATGCAAGTTTTATTACGAGATTGATAGGAAAAAAAACATAATAAAAGAGAGAACAATCGACTTATTGAAGTGTGAGGTTGGACAAAAGGCCGATCTGCACCACAAGCAGATAAAACAACAGGAATGAAGAGGGATGAAGAGCAGGCAGCGCTGAGCGGAGAGGAGTTAAGAGCTAAAGAGGAAGTAATAAGGAGGAGAGCTGACCTTGTGTTTTGATTATGAAGCTAAACTAAAGCGTTCTGCATGGCTCGGTGCTTTCACTGCCCCAAGGACATGCACTCGACAATCACATGACTCGGCCCCTTTGCTGCATGACATGCAAACGGAATAAAATAATTTTCTATGGTGCTGTACATTTATGTGAGTTAAGTGACCTGGAGGCTGCAGGGCGGGAGCACATGCTCCTTCAGTGCTGAGAGATAAGATCAGACTCTTTGTTTCTTAGATGCCAGTGAAGAAAATGGTCAGTGCAATCTTTAAAAGCCCAGTGTAACATCTTCAAATAGTTTGTTTCGACCGACAGTCATACATTACAAGATATTCAATGTACGTAGGAATTGTTTTTGCTTTAAAAATTTCTTAAATAATCAGTTGTCAAATTGATATTCTGCTGATTGATTGTTCCAGCCCAGTAGCACGTCCTCGCTCTATCACGGTGGCTTTTTCATATTTTTTCAACATCTGGCTCACTTTTCTTTGTGTGTTTAAAAAATAAACGTTTCATGGTCAGATTTCATCTAAATAAACAAAAGCCTTTGCAAGATGAAATTCTAAGAAAATGGATAAACAGTTTAAAGCTGAAAGGATTAAGCAGAAAAATAACTCTGAAGTATTTTGTGTTTTTGGTTTTAGTGAAGTTTCACTAAAAAAATGGCAGATTTTTTTTTTTTTTTCCCCTGTCTTTCTTTGTAACATCACAGTCATACGCTGAACAGATTTATATGACAAGATATCTGAAGATGTTGCCCACGCCTACGTGATGTAGTGCAGTAAAGTGACTGGTGCACACTGTGGTTCATTACTCTAATGAAGCACGTCATGAAAAGACAAGACGCTTTTCACCATAAATCAAAAGCCGGTATTGGGAGACGTGCTATTTTAGTTTCATTCACCAGATGTCCGACGCCGCCGTCTCTGTTTCATGCGAGCGCATTAAATGTTGGCGCATTTCCAGAAGTGCATTAGTTTGAGCTGCGAGGACCTCGGGTTGTCTGGACTGGTCTCAGTGTCCAGGATGTGTCCTGCGTGCAGAGGTGTGGAGGTATCTCGTCAAAACCTCCAACAATAGCAGCAATAAAACATGATGCTTCTCTGGCCAGTGTGTGTACTTGCACTTGTACTTGTGTGCATGCATGCGTGTGTGTGTCTGTGTGATGGATAGTCATTATTAGTGGAGCCTTTTGCAGCCAGCGGTGCTGCTGCAGGCGAAAGTGGGCATGTAGTCATCTGGTGTGTGTGTGTGTGTGTGTCCACCTCTCACACACATTTATTTGAGCTGGGTCCAGCACCTTTATGAGTTTTTGCCTTAAATGGACACAGTTGTGAAACCCAAATACAGTTACGGTCCAGCTCCGAGGCTCTATATAAAAATCATGTCACTCCCTTGGTGACAGTGTACCGTACAAGTGGCATGGAGCAAATTTAACAAAAGAGTAGAAACATTACATAACAGAGATGTGCAGGGGGAAAAAAATAAAAAACTAGATCACAACAGATGGAGCAGAGTCCATGAGGAGTTGGTGAGAGCCGAGACTTTTCCCACTTCTTCACTGCTGTCCAAGCTGGAGGAGAGACGAAGCTCACAGCCCGTAAGAAGCCAGAGTTAATGACGAAGGAAGACACGATGAACACACACACACATACACACACTTGGTACAGTAAATAAAGTAAGCTAAATAAAATCTCAGTAGAGCCCGTGGATCAACCGTTGCAGCAGAGGTCAGACTGTGTGTGCTGCCGTTACCTTTTAAAGGCTGTAATGTCCTCTGCAGCTCCACTTTAATCATTATTAATCCCTTTACAACTGGACCAGGTTATTGACTTAATAAGGACTCGTCAAAGCCCAGAATGGAAGAAAAGAAAACATATCAGCCGCTATAAATGTTTGATAGATTACAATCCTTAAGTACATGTCTCATACTGATGTTTTCCTGTATTTGGCAACAAACTCAACACACCGGTTTGGCACTGAAAGCTGCAGCCAGTTGTCTGTTAATTGATTGGTGGAGTTCTTTCTATTCATTAACAGAGGTTGATGACAGGCAGGATTATGTGAGGAGGATTACATGCGGTTACAGAGGTGAAGGTGTTCACCTGCACATCATTAATAGCACTGGCAAACCTTACTCTGAAATTAAAGATCTTAATTAAATGGTTGAATAATCCTCTGAGCTTATTGTGTTCACCGCAAGTGAACAGAAGAAGAAGTTATCTCATGTAGAGACAATTCAGCTACTTAGCAACAGAGCATTACACATAATTGAACATTAATGCTCAAACATTACAGTGATCAGGCGTTGTTCAAGAAGAATAAGCTTTGCTCATGCAACACCTTTCAAAACACACAAGAGGAAAGTTGTTTTCAACATTATACTGTAATATAAATCAATTCCTGCTGCTGTTACAGTTATGTAGCTGTATTTTAGTTTTGGGTATATAACTTAGTGTTTTTTTGCCCCCAGATAAGGTAACACTGCCAGTTACACTTGCAAAGAACTTGTGCAAATTAATATTTTTGTCAAAAATATTAATTTCATAGCATTACTGGAGGCAGGCACATATTTTACAGGCCAAATTTGTTTTTAATTTTCTAGCACTGAATTTCACATTTAGTTTAAGCTTCAGGGTTTGCAACATTTACCAACGTGTTTATCAGAATAGTTTTACAGACTTTTATTGAATGGAACTGGGCAGAGTTTACAGAGGTCTGTATTAACCAGCCTGGTGTCTGCGATGTATATAGTACAACCAGGCGCCCAAAATTAAACCCAAACAAAAGTGAACTTTTGTGTTTTCCCACAACTGAACAACCAGTAAAGGTGAATCTTTTGTCATTAGTAAACTGTGGCTGTTCATCTTCACGCTGTTACTTATTATAAAACATGATTTTAAACAGAGCGTGAAGATGATTATCAGGTCATCATCAAAATACACACATGGACAGGACAACACTCGACAAACTAGAGAAACAGGACACACAGTACAAAGGTAACACCCATATGAACTAAATAAATGTTCTTTTTTAGCAGTCACCTAAAAAAAAAAAAGGTGTAGAAGTTAGAAAACACTACGAAATCTAAAAAATAAACAAACTATGAGAGTAAATGAGCACAGGGATTTCTGTAAAAAATTAATGTTCTTGTATTCTTTATGTGTTTTCTCAGGATAATCCAGCGAACCATCAGAGCTGCAGTGGAGCAGCACTTCTTCGAGCTGAAAACCTCCATCGACCAAGACCTCAGCAACTACGACAGCCAGGGGTGAGCGTGCAGCCGTGCACACAAACACAGACAGAAGAAGCTAAAAGCCCTTTATAGTTTTCCAGTGTTTTATTTGAAGTTTAGATATTTTCACAGTGTGACCTGCTTTATCATCATGGAAATCTCACTCTGTACTATTTGAGACCTTTAAACTCAAGAATCAACACTTGTCACCTTCTTACACACCTTTGGAAATACTTTGAGGTTGCACCTGCCGGTACAAACGCGCGTTACACAGATTCCTCAGTGGCCAAAAGCGGCATCAGGTGACCAAAGAGAAACATATTTGTCATAGCGAACACTGTGTACAAAGGCACGAAGCCAAACTGACGGCTCAGGTTGCCAGTAAACATGTTGACGGAGCAGTGATGTTAATAAGCAAACAGCCTCTTGTCGAGAGCAGCTGCAGCTGTTCACCGGTCAGTCACCTCCAAGACAAAACAAGATGTAAAGGAATTTGTCTCCAGCATCAAGGAGACGTGACACCGTGAAGGTTTTTACACCAAACCGCTAGAATAAGCTGCTGCAGCCGCGCCTGCATAGCAACGTTATTAGTGTGTGCTTTAAAAATCCAGGTACTTCCCTCGTTTCATTCACTTTTTGAATGTTATGTTCTAGGGCTGGGACGATATGCTTTTCTCCCGATTCGATTCTTCTACGATTTTTTGGATGGCGATTCGATTTAAATTGCGATTCTATGATATTGCCGATTCTCTCGATTTTTTGTCGCATTTTTAACATTTATCTGCACACAAATACTGTAGGAGCCTATAAATTAACATACTCCATTATAAAGTGAACTTAAACCCTTTTCAAAGCCTGTACTCTCTGTATGTAAAAGAGGCTAACAAATACACATTGCACAATATTTTAAAAAATTCAAAAAAAAAAAAAAAAAATTCAAAAAAAATATCGATTTTTGAAAAAATAAATCGATTTAAAAATCGTCAAAAAAGATATCGCGATATCTATGTGAATCGATTTTTTCTCCCACCCCTATTATGTTCCCAGGGTGAGTCCCAGTGAGACAGCTGAAGAGGGTTGCCATGGAGACGAGGAGCAACAAACAGACCCCGAGGACAGTCCCTGCGACACAGAGGGGGAGACCCCGCTGTCGGAGAATGAGCAACACCTACAGCAAAGCCAGACGGACACACAGGTTTGTGCATGACACACAGACACCTGCATATTGTGCACACACACACACACACACACACACCATTGAGATTTCTCTCTAAAACACACACACACACACAAACACACACAGACACACAATACACAGACTGTGACCAGTTGCTGTGTGGGCTGGCAGCATAATTGCCACAACCGACCTCCTTCCAGTCTCAGTGTGTCGGTTCATTCGATGACTGAATGTTTGTTACTATCAGCACAGTCCATCTTTGTTCTGCTCTGATTGCCACAATAGCCAGAAGTCTACCGGGACAGCAGCAGCAGCAACAACAACAACAACACACAGATTGTCAGTGAAAACACAGGCTGTGTTTTGTTCTAACTAAAGGGCAAAATGAAAATAAGAGGTTTAAGGTTTTTAAGAGGCACTGTGGCAACTCCTCACACAACTCTGTGAAATCCATAGTTTTCCCAAGAGGTACATACACTACATAGGCTTAAAAATGGGCGTCCCTGCTCCTCTGCACATTCTTGACCCCGCACTGTCCACATTTGGGCACATTTCATGTCCTGCTCTTATGGTACAGGGTCTGTGAGATGTTGTGTCGTCATGCTGGCGTCACAGAGGGAGCACTGACCCGTCCAGAAACAGCTGCAACTCCCAAACACTTAAAGCTAAAGGTTCAAAAAAGATACCAGGGATAGTAAACATCCAAAAATGTTCCCAAAGATGTTTTTCTCACCATGAATTATCCAATTGGCAGATTTTTCCTATAAACTCAGGAATAATCCAGAGCTGAAACTATCTCATGTAGAGCAAATGATCTGACTAAATATTAGATGATTAGGTTAAAAATGGTATTAATGATGACAAACTAGTACAATTAAATAATAAACCAAACTAAACTAATTAAATATTACAATTTGATTAAATCTGAAAACTAAAACTTGATAGGAATTAAAAATGCACATGTACACGCTGATAATATCACGACTGTTATTACACAGACAGACTCCCAGTGAGCTGAGGGGGTTTATTAGGTTCATTTAGGGCCGAACCCATTGATTGATTTAAAAACAAGTCGTTTGTCAAAGTGAATCTAAAACCGACTGGAAATCATGAATCAACCTTTCTGTGTCTGGACAACTGGTCTGTGAGTCTGGGAGTATTTGTCAGTGATGAAAGGTGCAAACTCAGGTCTGAATCTAATATGATTAGGCAACGAAGCGCCTCTTAATCCTGCTCAGAGATCATCGCTTAACATTTTTAGTAAGTCCGTCCGTCGCTGTGGAATTTAAAAACCCTCTCGTTGCCTCTCTGCCCTCCTTGAGCCACGGTGGCTCTTGTCCCAAGTAGCACTTTGGTGACCTGATGACAGGAGAGCGGTGACGAGCAGCAGCGGTTAATGTGGCGGTCAGGGAGAGCTGTGTCCTGCTGGGACTGATGGGAAACCTGGGAAACCTGGGTCCAATTCTTTAAATAGACGGCGAGAAGGACAGCTGCACCATTGACTTTCTTTACGTAACAGCACCAAAGTGACATGGGTCATATAATCAAGACAAATAGGACGATTATTGCGCCCGACTTTATGGATCTAGTGTCAGCTCTCTGTCAGGCAAATTTATGTTTTATTTATTTGTGCCAGTTCTTTCTATTTTAAAATGTTAAAGAAATGAAACCACTCATAGGTTACATGTGGTTCCTCAGAACAGGAAAGCACCTGTTAAGGTCAAAATCCAAAATTAACACAGTTTCTGTTCTTTTTTTCTATTTATTTATAAGTCATGCTCTGCTAGTTTTGTTTCATTTAGATTCTCATTTATAACAGCAGAGAAATTTCATCTAAAAACTCTTTTTTGTGACGATTCTCCCAGGATTCACTGGACTCTGGCGCCGCCCTGGAGGAGAGTTTAGGAATGGACCTGGATGCTGAGGCTGTCCGAGATGCTGAGAACAACATCAACACTGCCAGGTGGGAGGACACATAAAGTTTTAATGTTCAAGCCTTCGGTGAATTCAGCCGTAACTCAAACCAGCAAATAAGTTCATTAGAGTGAGATTGTTTTGGTTTTGTTTTGTTTTGTTTTATACTTTATTGCAGGATTGCACAAGTTCATGCTCTAGTACAGATCTTTTTAGTCATTGGAGCATTCCTACAACATTTATGCTACATATTTGTAGTGAAAAATATCAAAAGAAATTAAAAAATAATAATAATAATAATAAAAAGGAATATTAATAATAATAAAGGGAGGGAAAAGAGATGGGACAAAGACAGTTGGGGAAAAAAAGCATAAGATAGAACAAAAATACAGTATATACAAATAAATAAAAGAAAGAATATACATACATACACAAATGTATTCTCTTCGGAGATCTAGTAAACATTTCTTCAGGGCTGGACTCATCAGTTTTATCTATTTATATAATCAATCCACTTCTGATTCTATATGTAATTTTTTTCCATTTCCAAAATATTATTTACATTTAATTTCCAGTTATTAAAAGAAGGTGAGATGGATTTTTGCCAATTTCTTGTTATTTGCTTCAGAGCTGCTATTCTGAGTATTCTGTATAAGAGATTGTTTTTTATGCATACCGGGATTCATTTTTCAAGATTAGAGAAAAGATAAAGAGAGGCGTTTTCTTATTTCCCAGAGTGAAATATTTTTTTGTCATGCACTGATCACTTGACACCTCACGTTCCCAAATCGCTTGGACATGCCGTCTGAGGCCGAGCTCCTCCTGACGCTACATCATATGTCGTACTGTGAGATCCTTCCAGCTTGTGACAAGCAGAGAAAATGCACAACTGAAGAAAAAAAAAAAAAAAAAAAACTGGTTCAGGCTGCCAAGTGTTTTAATCCTGAGTCACTCCCACTCAACGTAAAAACAGACAAAAGTTAATGCGCAGGACAAAGCGATCGATCACAGGACACAACAGAGAGCTGACGTTCACCGTAACAAATCATTTATAACGGGGCGAAGCTTTTTCTCTGTGACTGTAGTGTGACTCTTCATCAGCTCATTTAAAGATCTCTAAGCCAAAGATTGGTGAACGCTGCTCAACTCTTGATAAATTAACATTTCAGCTACACACAGTAATAAGTTCCAAAATTGGTAGTGACAGCTTGGATCCATGATTATTATTTTTTTATAGTGTATCCTGATTAGGGATGTCACGATTACAGATTTTCTAGGTAGGATTATTGTCAGAGAAATAATCACGGTATTACGATTATCATGATTATTATGCATTCATTAATTTCAAACACTATTAACTCATTGAGTGCCATTGACGTCTATGGACGTCAATCAAAATCCAACGCTTGAGTGCCATTGACGTCCATAGACGTCAAATGCACTTTTCTGCGGCTGGTAAATGGGGACGCTCTCGCGCACACTGTGAGTAATTTTGGGGCTTCTGGGATGTGTAGAACGAAGAAGACTGTAGATCAGAGCAAGAAGTGAAGAAGGAGGAGAAGACGAGCGCGATCGGTACAGAGATAACAAAGTCGGAAAAAGTTTCTATTTCTAGAGAAAAACGACGGGCAGAGCCTGGAACAAGTGTAACGTGGAGCTGGAGGAAAGCTTAGCTACGGATGCTATTAGCATAGCTCCAGCATGAAGTGATCGGAGGAGGCAGGAAAGGTAAACTGATCTAGATGATCAGCACCAAAATGCCGAAGCGAAAGCGGATCGCGGAGATTCACCAGTTGCTGTAAACC
The DNA here is from genome assembly GCF_905171665.1 of Trachurus trachurus. Lineage (NCBI taxonomy): Eukaryota > Metazoa > Chordata > Actinopteri > Carangiformes > Carangidae > Trachurus > Trachurus trachurus. Next base: position 6,161,777 of record NC_139894.1, on the reverse strand, counting down.
GACGTGACGACGAACCGAGAGATCAGCGCGGTGCGTCGCTGCCGCGGCCGCGTCCAGCAGAGAGGCTGAAGACGCCACGACGTCTCCCTCCCTACTTCAGAGACGATGCAGCAGGAGGAGAAGCAGGAGAGGGGAGGGGAGGGGAGGGGAGGGGGTGGAGGGGGGCGTAGGAGAGGCTGAGGGGGCAGCAACTGCCACACGAGTGTTGTATTTTAGTTGTTGTTGTTTTGTCTTTTGTGTGTGTGTGTGTGTGTGTGTGGGGGGGGGGGGGGGGGGGGGGGTTGAAAAAACATGTGAAATGAAATTTTCAGATGTCTTACATGTTTTTGAAGCCAAAATTAAAACGGATAAATCACTATTTTTCTTGAGAGACTCTCTTTCACAAAAATGCATTTTTCTCAGCTTTCTAGAAAAAAAGTGGTCTTTTTGGTGCAACCAGGCTCTATTCAACTTAAGATATATCAAGAATGGAACAAGGTACAAACAAATGGTTTTTCCCTAGTTAAATAGAGAGTCTCCTCTTTCCTTTGAGCTGTTTGGTGTTTTCAGAGTCATAGTACAAAATATTCTCTGGGTCTTGACATATTACTCAAAATGCCCCAAAACGCTGGCACATGGCACTGACCATTTTATAAAAGGTCGCGCTCCTTTCCAAAGTTTTAGTCAAGTGTACCGGCAATTTAGACCATTTTTGACTTTTTATGTAGAGCCACAGTGTATTCTATATTATTGCCACCAACACATATTGTGGCTCAATTGAAAGGTTTACCTTAATGCTTCAAGTGGCCACAAACCGTTTGTTTCTACGTGCCTCTGTTCCTGAGAAAAGTCAAGCTAAACATGGCTGGGTTTCACCAAAATCCCTCCTTTTTTCTAGAAAAGGAGATAGAGCGTCTTTTATGAAAGGTGCTCTGTTTGTGTCTGTTGCTCTTCTCACACTCGCATTTCTGGATCAAAGGGCTCGTATAAGATAAATATATACAACAGTTGTTGTTCTATTCACAAAACCACCATCGGGGGCGGGGGGGGCGCCACTAAACAACAATAACACAGACGCACCGTGCCGTGTCACAGCTTCTCCCCGCGGAGCGTGAGGGTCAGTCGGCCACCGCGGCTCGGGAAGACCGGTCCCGCCGGTGGTCGCGGTCCTTCTGTGGTTCGGGTCGGTGATGCCGGTCTGCTTTGGCCCAGAGACCATCAGATTTTACCGCGGGAGGACTTTGGGGAGGACACGGTGTTGCTCCAGCTGAAGACCGGGCGGACTGTCGGCTGAGAGCTTCCTGGTTCAGCTCCGAGCAGCTGGAGCAGCTGGAGCAGCAGCGCGGGTGAGAGCAGAGCAGCTGCGGAGCAGCTGCTGCATCTGCATGCAGAACTCGTTTGCAGAAGCCGAGTTATGATAAAAACTTCCAGATCATGAGCTGTCATGTGACTTTGATCGTCATCTATTTCAGTTCTCCTCGTCGTAGAGTCCCCAAATTTACATATAATGTGTATTAAAGTGTCTATTTTCATAATTTAAAAAAAAAGCAAAAAACGTAAAATTACGTTTTCGGCACTCAACGCATGGGAACGAAAAACGAGAAATTACGTGGTTGGCACTCAATGAGTTAATGTGTAAAATCAAATATAGTCCAAATATAATTACATAACTAATTATTTACACAAAGTATCTATTAAAATATGGCCAATTATTTAAGTGTTTGAAATATATAAGTCATTAAGTTAATTTTAATCTTTTTTTATTATTATTACAAATGACACTGACTCTAGCATCTAAATTCCTACCAATTCGATGTTACGTATGGACCAGTATCTGAGCATTTACCTTTACTTTGGCGCACATCTGCCAATACGGTTCATAGTACATAATCTTTTTTTGGAAAGTGACGATATTTAGGAATCTTTACGATCAATTAATTGTGGTGTTTTAATACCGCGATTAATTGTGAAAACAAGTAATTGTGACATCCCTAATCCTAATGTTTCTTATCTGTGATTTCAGGCAGGACAATCAACCCTGTGACACCATGGAGCAGACCGACACTATAAGCTGTGTAAGTGTCAACATGTGGGGACAAAACTACTAAATCAGTCTGCTACGCCATCTCTCTACCTTCTTTCTTTCATTTTTCTCTCTCTCTTTCTTTCTTTCTTCCTACTGTTCTATCAATATCTTCAGTTAGTTATCGTCTTATTTTCTTCTTCTGATTCGTCCCTTTAATCCCTCTCCTTCTTCCTGTTTCTCCCTCCAGGACTTGAGCTCCTGCCGCTGTGATCAGAACGCCAACACCAGCGAGACCAACAACAGGAATCACCTGTCGCCATGCCAACCAAACTCTGGCCACAACCCCCACCTCCAACTCTTTCCTGACAGCCAGTGGGAAGGTATGAATCTCCAGCAACGCTCTCTTGTGTGACTGGGAAAAACAAAAAAATAATACAAATTATTTCTCGTGGTTGTCAATGTTTTATAATTTTGCTTTATACAATCGTCAATTTACGAATCCCAAAATTTCGTTAATTTAAGTTAGTTTAGTTAAAGCAGAAGTAAGCGATCCGGTCGTTTTGGCTAATGCTGCGTTCCAGGCAGGCTTTTGAAACCGTAAATTACAGCTTCAAGTCACGACTTACGACTTAGTAGCGTTCCAGGCAACCCACTCGTGTTTTTCCGACCTGTTTTACCGGTGAAAGTCTCTATAACGGCCACTCGTAACTTCCGACCGGTGAACTCGTACCAGATCGAACTGGTACGGCTTCACAGGTCGGAAAAACACGAGTTACGGGCTGCCTTGAACGCACCATAATAGTCCTCGTCCCTACGTCACCACATTCACGGCGTCCCTTGGCTGCACACACAGCCCTGCATGCCGTTCTCTCTCCTCATTGGATAAAAACTGTAGGATACGATAAATGTTTTCTCTTCGGCTCAGAGCAGAGCAGAGGGACTGAGAGACCCGTGTTTCAGTCCAAACACTCTATGTAAGTGATTGCTGTCGGAAGATATAACTATTTAAGACTTATATTAACACAAATACATCACTTACTTCTGCTTTAATTTAAAAAGAAACTTTTCAAATTGTCCAGTTTCTCACAGGAGACTTAAATTTGAATGCTTTTCTTCTTCAGTAGCTGTTGTAATGTGAATATTGTTTCTGACTCTCACTTTCCAATGTAGAAGGTTTTCATAATTACAGGTAAAAGCCAGTGAATTAGAATATTTTGAAAAACTTGATTTATTTCAGTAATTGCATTCAAAAGGTGTAACTTGTACATTATATTTATTCATTGCACACAGACTGATGCATTCAAATGTTTATTTCATTTAATTTTGATGATTTGAAGTGGCAACAAATGAAAATCCAAAATTCCGTGTGTCACAAAATTAGAATATTACTTAAGGCTAATACAAAAAAGGGATTTTTAGAAATGTTGGCCAACTGAAAAGTATGAAAATGAAAAATATGAGCATGTACAATACTCAATACTTGGTTGGAGCTCCTTTTGCCTCAATTACTGCGTTAATGCGGCTTGGCATGGAGTCTATGAGTTTCTGGCACTGCTCAGGTCTTATGAGAGCCCAGGTTGCTCTGATAGTGGCCTTCAACTCTTCTGCGTTTTTGGGTCTGGCATTCTGCATCTTCCTTTTCACAATACCCCACAGATTTTCTATGGGGCTAAGGTCAGGGGAGTTGGCTGGCCAATTTAGAACAGAAATACCATGGTCCGTAAACCAGGCACGGGTAGATTTTGCGCTGTGTACAGGCGCCAAGTCCTGTTGGAACTTGAAATCTCCATCTCCATAGAGCAGGTCAGCAGCAGGAAGCATGAAGTGCTCTAAAACTTGCTGGTATACGGCTGCGTTGACCCTGGATCTCAGGAAAGTGTAAAGTGTAAAGTAAAGTGTAAAGTTTCCACCATCAGTGATGGTTTGGGGTGCCATGTCATCTGCTGGTGTCGGCCCACTCTGTTTCCTGAGATCCAGGGTCAACGCAGCCGTATACCAGCAAGTTTTAGAGCACTTCATGCTTCCTGCTGCTGACCTGCTCTATGGAGATGGAGATTTCAAGTTCCAACAGGACTTGGCGCCTGTACACAGCGCAAAATCTACCCGTGCCTGGTTTACGGACCATGGTATTTCTGTTCTAAATTGGCCAGCCAACTCCCCTGACCTTAGCCCCATAGAAAATCTGTGGGGTATTGTGAAAAGGAAGATGCAGAATGCCAGACCCAAAAACGCAGAAGAGTTGAAGGCCACTATCAGAGCAACCTGGGCTCTCATAACACCTGAGCAGTGCCAGAAACTCATAGACTCCATGCCAAGCCGCATTAACGCAGTAATTGAGGCAAAAGGAGCTCCAACCAAGTATTGAGTATTGTACATGCTCATATTTTTCATTTTCATACTTTTCAGTTGGCCAACATTTCTAAAAATCCCTTTTTTGTATTAGCCTTAAGTAATATTCTAATTTTGTGACACACGGAATTTTGGATTTTCATTTGTTGCCACTTCAAATCATCAAAATTAAATGAAATAAACATTTGAATGCATCAGTCTGTGTGCAATGAATAAATATAATGTACAAGTTACACCTTTTGAATGCAATTACTGAAATAAATCAAGTTTTTCAAAATATTCTAATTCACTGGCTTTTACCTGTATATCGACTAAATGATTGATCAGTGAATCAAGGCAGGTTAATCAATGACAAAAAGAGCTGTTAGCTTCAGTCCATCAGGAAACTCTTCGGTCTGTCACTCTTCACCATTTCTCCATAATTCAGTTAAATGTTTGTTATGAGTGAGGAAAACACTCGACCACTTTTTTGCAGTCGAACACACACACACACACACACTGAATGAATGTTGGTGAGCGAAGTTGTCAGAAATGATCGACCTCACAGCTCTTCTCCTCTGCTGCCTCTCTCTCTCTCTACCCTCCTCTTCCTCTTCTTCTTCTTCCTCTTCTTCCTCCTCCTCTTCTTCTACTTTCCCTCTTCCTCCTCCTCCTCCTCCTCCTTTCTTCCCTCCATCCACACAGCGTCACCTCCCTCCCATCTCCACCTCCCTCCCATAGACTTCTCATGTATGCATCTGCAAAAAGAAGGTCAAGGTAAGTAGTTTCACTCCGACCTGACCATCCACCCGTCCACTCATCCCTCCCTTCATCCTCTTTTGCTGACGGTTGCTTGCTGGTGTGGACACAGTCTGTCACAGTTTTAACTTAACATACGTGTATGTATATGTGTGTTTGTGTGATACTGATGTTGAATTAAAGGACAATTCCAGATAAATTCAACCTGGGGCTATATAGGTTCCTAATATTTTAGGTCTAAAAGAATTAATTTGAAGATTTTCTTTTTAATTTATTCTGTCTGTCCCCGCATCATTCACCACAGCAGTGTATAATAGAAGCAGATGGATCTTACGCTGTTTACATCCCACAAAACTGCATTTTTTGACAATGTCGGATGGCTATTCAAACATGCACCAAGGGGTTTGTTTACCTCAAGGGTTTGTAAATGGAGCTGAAATACAAAAGAGTCAAGTTGTCGTGCTCACTATGTTTACAGCTCGTCTGAAACACTCTCGTTTGTTTTATTTTGTTTTTATCAACTCGGAGGCATGACGTTTTCGTAGCAGTTAGTAAATCTGGCTATTGTTTATTCGAAGGGAAACAGACTCTCTCTAAACAGCAGGGACAGACTGAACTACTGTATAACAGGAGCAATTAAAAAGAAAATCTTCAGATTCATTCTTTTAGACCTAAAATATTACAAAACTAGAGCCCCAGGTTTGAATTTGCCAGGAATTGTCCTTTAAAACCCCTGCATGTAAAAACACTCTTCCTTCCATCAGAGCTGAGACGAGCCGGCTGCTTTTACTTTGCTCTTCCCTCCAGCTGCAGGCTCACAGGGCAGACTGATCAGGACGCACTTCCTCCATGAAAACATGTTTCCCCCCTGACTCTGCTTCTCTGTCTCGTTATCTTTCTGACCCCCCCCCCCCCCCCTCTCCTCCTTCACCCTCTTTTTCCCCTCGACTCAGCTTGATAACATAGCACCGGCAATGAGTGCGTGACTCAGCAGGGCACTGAAGAGGAAAATTAATTTGTTGTTGAATGTATCAGCTTCAGCTTTTGTGTGTTGATATGTACACCACCCACTCTTGATACTCAGGGATTAAATTAGCCCCCCCCCCCCTCCCCCCACTCACCTCCATCGACCTGCTCTGACTAACGTCCTCTCTCTCTCTGTGTCTCTCCTCCTCTCTCTCCAGACCCGATCCCGGCCTTCAAGTCCTGGCAGGACGACAGCGAGAGCGGCGAGGCGCAGCTCTCCCCGCTGGCTGGTCGCATGGTCCCTCTCCCCCCGCTGCCCCTGGAGGAGGAAGGCGAGGACGAGGAGGGGGGGGAGGGAGGGCAAGAAGCCTCCCCTTCCTCTTCTCGCTCCCACCCTCACCTCCTGGCTCGACGCTTCCTCGACTTCGGAGCGCACGGCGCCCAGCGGTTCCTCCAGCAGGACCTGGACGCCACCTCACCCACCAAAGCACAGAGGTACGGTGGTGAAGCGGGTTCTGTTTGTGTTTGTGGGGTTTTGGTGTTTTTTGAACGTATGTTGTAATCTCACCTACGTCTTTAGGTGAAGAACTGGACTGCTAATTTTACTCTTTTTATTTATAATCATGATCTTATTTCATATTAAAGCAATATGTTTTTAATCTTCTGAATTGTATGGAACTACAGATGTATGACATGAATCACAATGTAAGGGAGGGCTGAACTTGATAAGCTTTGCTTCTTTCAGCCCCTTCTCAAACTTGCACAGTATCATTGTTGTTTTGTTTCTTGTTACATAGATTGTTTGTCTTTTGATGTGCTTGTTTGAGACAAATAAAAATCAAATCAAATTTGTTTGTGGCGCTCTGTGAACAGGCCGCGGCGAGCATCGTTTGGCTCCAAAGAGGCGATGAGAGGAGGAGATTCAGTGACTCACCAACTCACAAAGAAGCTACAACACCTGAAGAAGAAAATCAAACAGTTTGAAGAGCAGTTTGAGAAGGAGAGGAACTATAAGGTGAAAAATACATATATACTACGTCTGAACTGAGGAACATGTTTATTGATCGTTTGTATCTCTGAATAGTAAAACGATTTAGAGAAATCATGATTAGCTCTTTATAAACTTCCAATCGGACTGAAAATAGTTGAAAAAGTAAATTGCGGTGCCTCAGTGGCTTTGAAACAACTGTGAACATCTGAGGTGACACTGAGGTTGATGTCTATTGGTTTTCTACTGTATATCCTAACAATTAAAGGTCCAGTGTGTAAAAATGGGGAGAAAACCGTGACATCTAGCGTTCAGCTTCTACCCCTCCCATCGGCAAAGTGACGGTGGCCTCCGAGGACAAAAAAACTTCTCTACCAACTCACTCTCTCTGCTGTTTCCTCCTCCTCCTTCTTTCCTTCTGCCTTCTTCTTCTTCGTTTCATTTATGAATGTGAAACTCACGAAACGTGCTCTCTCGCTGGCTGGATTTTCCGTTCGGGCCGCTGTACAAACATGGCGGCGCAAGACGGCAACACTCACTAAAGCCAGACCCTTGCTATAAATATAAAAGAATAATTATAAGGCTATGAAAACCAAACAAATTTTATTTTATAGCGATTATACACTTATACACACTGGACCTTTAAATATTTTGCATCTTTCTGTGAAAAACAAAACTACCTGCTGAAACTATTCGTTCTCTCTCCTCAGCCCTCTCATGGAGACAAGGCAGCTAACCCCAAAGTCCTCAAGTGGATGACCGACCTCACCAAGATCCGCAGGCAGATTAAAGGTAGAACCACACACCCGCTTTCTCCTGTTAATGTTTGTGCGTGTGTTTGTGCGTTGGTGTGTATTCGTGCGTGTGCGTGCGTGTGTGTCGGGGTTAGAGTGTCCGTGTTGTGCCATCCTGTTCCACGCTGGACAGCTTGACCCTCCCCACTCCTAACCTTTGACCCTTTGTAACGGCACCGCATGTATTTGCTGGTTTAACACACATAAAGCAGACGTGCACATGCCAGGGGTTGACGTGGCTCTCATAATGCGTGGCTCCCATCCTCCAATGTGCTGGTGCGTCCTTGTGAACCCACATCCATTACCTGAGCAGAGCTCAGTAAGGTGAAACTGTGGAAAATATGATTTATGAATAACAGAATTACAAAATAATCTTCAGTTATTTTTTTTTTTTCACTCAGTAAAAGCAAAAGTTGTCAAGTTTTTTTTTACCACTTGGTGTTAATTCTTCTAAACTGAGGCCAAACACATGAATTAATACAATGAATATGAATCTACTCTGTGGTTTATCCTCTAACACGCTCCATTGTTTCACCGTACTGATCGACACTCGTCCACCTCCTCTCTGTGAGGTGACGCTTCTCCTTTTTGGAGAACGCAAGTGGCCGAAACATTTCTCTCTGTTTCAATTCAAAATTGAATAAAAAAACAACAATAACGCGAGCAACCGCTCTCCACTTTCCTCCCTCCTCCTCCTCCTCCTCCTCGTCCTCGTCCTCCTATCGCCCAACGACCCGATTGATTGATTGATTGACTGACCGATCGGCCACCCAGGACGCCAGCACCACCTTTTACCCAGAAGCACGCTGAGGCACCAGGCTTTGCTCCATTCACACAGACGCCACCATGCTCCCTCCTCCTCCTCCTCCTCCTCCTCCTCCTCCTCCTCCTCCCCCTCCTCCTCCTCCTCTATCTGCTCACCTCCCCATCACACACTCACCCCCCCGCTCCACCCGTACTCAGGCCTGAGCTCTAGACCGTTTCACCTCAGTAAGTACCAACCCCTCAGTAAGTAGACATTACATACATCACTGACAAGTCACAATGAGGCGGCACTCAGAGCATCTTGCTTCTTTGTTTTGTCCTGTTGAATCAGCATGTTGGCACCGATAGTTAACCACAGGTGTGTGTGTGCGTGTGTGTGTGTGAGAGAAGCAGTGAAGAGGAAAACGAGGATTTTCATTTCAAAATAAGAACATACTGTATTTGAGGAGTTTATAGATAATAATACAAGATAATGATGTGTTTAGATGTGGATCAAAAGATACAGTATTGATTTGATTGTGATAAAACGTATTAAGTTGTATTACGTCGTCACTTAAGGGCGAGAGCACTGGTGTCGTGTAACGCTACAGGACTTGAAGTTTATCACCAGATGTTGTTAGAAAAACGTCAGGGAATTGATTTATGCTTGCTGTGTTTGGGCTGTTCGTTGGTGTGTGTTTTTGTCCAGGGTGTGTGTTTGTGTTTGTGTGTGTGTGCGTGTGCTTGTCTTCCTCCTCATATTGTGATTATCTCGCCTTAACAAACCACATCTGTCTAGAAAAACTCCTGCATGGCTGACGATCCAATCAGAGATGTTTAATGTGCTCAGGTTTCCTCCGCATTGTCGCACTACTGTCTTTTTTTTTTCTTCTTTTATACTTTACTTTTTCTCTATCTGCTCCTTTTTTCCCCCCTCGTCTCCGTCCTCATCACTTTGTCCCTCCCCGTCCTCAGATGCCAAACACCGCGCAGAGAGCGAGCTCGGCCCCCAGACTCGTCCCCGGAGCAACACCTTGCCCAAGAGCTTCGGCTCCACGCTGGACCAAGGCGCCTGCGACACAGCGGGCGACGCCAAAGGTCCACGTGCCACCAGAGAGGAAACACTGGAGCTGATCCAGCGCCGGGTCAAAGGGAAGAGACAGGAGGACGGCTGGCCGGACGACATCAAGGTGAGAGGCAGATATGTGTAGCAAAGTTCATACAATATTAACTCTTGTTGATTTTTTTTTTCTTTTTTGCATGAAACATTTAAAGGGATACGCCAATTTTTTCTTTTTTTTTTTACGTGTCTTGCCTCACTCCTGAGTCCATGACCAGCAGATAGACACCATCCTTTCGACTGTGCGTGCAGTAACAAGGGAGATAGAGCTGTATCGCCCGTAATTAGCTTAGCTGAAACGGGTAATGGTAGCCTGCCTCCACCTAAAGTCACCAGAGACACTTTTCAGCAACTCTAAACAGACCGATCTTCGTCTCAGAGCTGACAAAACTCTCCGGTAAGGCATCTTGAGCGGTCAAATGCCGGTAACGGGACGAGATCGGTCAAAACGGAGGGTTCAAGCAAAGACGGTTTATTTTGGTTCAAGCTAGCTACATCGAGGGTAGGTTAGCTTCCTATTTCAAAGTAAAAGCACAAATTCTATCGTCATGGTTTTCTGTATGTAAAGGGCAACGGGTGTTTTATTTTGTGAAAGTAACCGGAAGTGCGTTGGTCACAACAGCTAGCTTGAGTGGCGGCGAATTCGTCCGAACAAAATTGTAAACAGCTGGTATTTAGACAAATTAACGACACACTGCTGATCTAAACGGCTACTTTCTCACCTAAACATGTTTGAAATGTTGATAAAGTGATATATTTACAGAGTTTAGAGCTAAAATGAAATCAGCTTCTGACTGCTGATTTCGGCTCAGGTAGGAGTCAGGCTAACACTAACTATACACTTTCAGTGTTTGAGCTAAGCTAATTACGGGCGATACAGCTCTATCTCCCTTGTTACTGCACGCACAGTCGAAAGGATGGTGTCTATCTGCATCAGGGTATCCGCGCGGTCTTGAAAAGTATTAAAAGGTGATAAATCAATTTTGGGAAAATTAAGACCCTTAAAAAGTATTAAAAAGTCTTTTCACGACTTTATAAAGTCTTAAATTTTGAAGGTATTTTTTCTAAATTAGCTGTCCAAGAGTTTGAGTCCTAAAAAACATTGTGAAAGTGTGTGAATTTATTCATTTTATGCAATGTGTTGTTTTGTTTTTTTGCCTTTTGATTTATTATCCCAGCCTATTTTGAATTATGTTGTATCATAGTGGTCTACAGTCTTTATCACAAACTAGAACTGTTCAGTTGAAAGTGTCGCTGATGTAAATGGTTACAGCTTGAAGTGGCGGTGAGGTATTGAAAAATATTGAGAAAAAGTCTTAAAAAGGTATTAAAATTAACTTCAAGATTCCTGTATATACCCTGTGCATCTACATGATGCTCACAGTTTTATTCCACTGTCCCATGATTGACCGTCCGTCTCTGTCTCTCTGTAGAAGATGACGAAGGAGCAGTTGTCCTGTGAGAAGACGGTCCTGCAGAAGAACCTGCTGCACTATGAGGGTCTGCATGGCCGACCGGTGAGTGGCCAGCAACACGCATCCTGTTTTCACTTCATCAAAAAACACAAGTTCACACCTTTTCTAACCAGTTTTCTCTCTCTCTCCGTCTCTCAGGTGACCAGAGAGGAGCGTCTGGTGGTGAAGCCTCTCTACGATCGCTACAGATTGGTCAAACAGATGCTCACCAGAGTCAGCATCACACCCATCACAGTAAGTGCACAGGAACATTTTTTACATTCATTTCCCTTTAAAATTTACATACTCCCTCTAAATTAACTAATTAATTAAAGGGATACTTCTCCCAAAATCGATAATTCACCAATTTTCTACTCACCGTCATGCCAAGGAACCCTTCCTTGAGTAGAAAGTTGGTGAATTATCGATTTTGGGTGAAGTATCGCTTTAATTTAAATTAAACTAAGTGAATTGAATTGAGTGAATAATAAACAGTCCATCGTTTAGTCTTTGGTGAAATTGTTTCAGAGGTGCTGATTCAGCTGCGTCGTCATTTTGGACGGTCTAGTTTGTGGTAGTGAAAGGTGTGTGTGTTTATGTGTGCGTGTGTGTGTGTGTTCTGTGTTTAATACCCTCATTAACTGTGGTGGGTAAATTAAACTGCATCGGTTTTATTGAGGTGCACTTAAACTGGCAAATAAAGCAACATAAAATAACGTTTGTGAACCTCTTGTAAACGTCTTTCCTGCTTTAATGTTTTACCTCAGGTGTCGCCCTCCAGTAAGAGGCGGAGTCAGACCCTCCAGCCAATCATAGAGGGCGAAACCGCTCATTTCTGGGAGGAGATCAAAGAGGAGGAGGAGGACGAGCGGAAAGGTGGAGGAGGAGTAGGAGGGGGAGGAGGTGGAGGAGGAGGAGGAGGAGGAGGAGGAGGAGAAGAAGACGAGAGAGAGGAGGAGAGGGACGAGGAGGAGGACGACGAGGAAGAGGAGGCGGAGAGCAGCGGCGGCGAGATGCAGAGCCCCGAGGTCATCATGGCCGTCGACCTCGTGACCCCGACCGACAGGCAAATGAGGAGCCAAGCCGACAGGCAGAGCGACTGTCCGATGAGAGCCAAGATGGAGGAGGGGTCGGGGAGGCTGGCGCTCGACCTGCGACTCTCCAGCTCCAACGCCTCGTCCATGTAAGAGCTCAACGCCACACAGAGCAGCTCTTTTTTTACAAGATTTATTTCAAACATCTTTCAGCGAACAATTGACCTATGGCTAAGCCCCGCCCCCTCCACTCACTCGGACAAACAGTCAACATTCGGTGACAGTTGCTATGGCAACAGCTGTCACAGTAGCAGACATTTCACAGGAGGCAATTGATGGTTTTTGGAGACAGAAAGATTAAATATCATCTGGAAGTCACCAAAACTTCACTTAACTTTACTGCTATGGCTGTCGTTTGCCGCGAAACGCCGATAGCGACGGGCTAACTTCTGTTAGCCTGTCTATGGAGTTTTGCATTATACGTTAGCATTAAGCTAGCGGGCTTTATGCTTAGTTGTGATGCTGGCTAACATCCAAACATCTCTGACAATATGTTGCCTCAAATACGTTGTTGACTTAACTTAGAACAGATGTAGACATCCTTGTTAAGTTTATCCACGTTTAGTTGGTGTTGTGGTCTACTGCATAACTTTATCCAGAGCAGACACTTCTCTTGGTTGAGATGTGGCTTGGGAAAGGGTTAAAAAAATACACCCCGTCGCCCAGCCTCTCAGGATACCTATTGTCAGAGTTGCATGTACCCCATGAACACCGTTTGACAATTTTAAACTTAAAATGTCAAGATAAAACATATAAAAACGAATGAAAACTGACTAACTGCAATGCATTTCAATGGACGTGGAAGCAGAGAATGTCCGAGTGTATGGGCTAGCTTTGCGCACTGTGATTGGCTCATCGCGTTTGGGGGCGTGGCTTAGCCATAGGTCAATTGAAATCTTTCGCACTCATTCTCATTTTTATTATTATTATTAATAATATATTTTTAGAAGACCATAACGTCGTCAGGCTGAACCAACAGCGATCATTCATAAAGCTTCACACAAACCAACATAAACTGAACAAGCAGCTTGTCTGATTGGCTGTGGCAATTCCCTCTGAAAAGATTAATATAGATTTACAAAAGTACGAGGCTCGTGCTTCTCTTACACTGAGACTTTGTTTTAATTCACGTTTCCTAACACGAGGGAACCGACAGAAATGTTGAGGGGGGAATTTAAAAAAGCCACAAATAGAGATGAATTTAAAAAAAAAAAAAAAAAAAATAGTGGGCTGCTCCTTAAAAATAGACTTCACCATTTTTACCACCTCACATCCGCTGCATTTACTATTTTAAGTTTTTCATAAATAGCCTGTGTGTGTGTGTGTGAGAGAGAGAGAGACATTCACCTCATAACTGCAGTGTCTGTTTAATTAAACTGTCCAAAAAATGTCAAAACGTAATCTCGGGGGGGGGGGAACAACAGCACAAATACAAAGCAGTGCATATGGTGAGGTTTCCATGGTGACTGCTATTTAAGAAATTATTTCTGACAGACATCTGTTTTTTCCTGTGGGTGTCAGGTGATTGACAGCAAGTCTAACACAATACACACAGTACTGTGTAGCTGAGGCACAACTTTAAAAAACAAAACAAAAAGAAAAAAAAGGCTTTGTGTTCGTTGTGATTAAGTTATCCAGTTTGGACGGGTTTGTGTTCTTTGTTTTTTGTGCACACACACACACACACACAGAGACACACTATATAGTTTTAGCAGCAGCCTTGTTCTCGTGGGAGTGAGGGACGCTCTGATTATCTTTAACTTTGCAGACGGCAGCAGGAACAATGTAAGACGAGCGGAGAACACAGGTTGTAATCTGTTTAACATGTCACCGAGCTCATAGCCGAAGCTAACACACACACACACACACACACACACATACATACACACACGCATACATACACACATACATACACACACACCTTTAATCTCCTTTATCAGATCAGGCTTGTACATTCAGGTCTTGTACCTGGAAATAATCCAGACAACTGATCCCTCAGTTCACTTCCTGCTTCTCTCCCCTATGGACTTTTTTAAGGGTCAAGATGCAAATGGTTCCTGTTGATTCACACAGACTTGAGAAAACAAATGTGATCTGTGTTAAATAATCTCAGATCTTTTGGCCCCAAAACCTTTTCTCTGACTTTGTGATGTGGATTGAAGTTAGATTAGATGTGATATATAAGTGTTAAATGTTTCTCATCCTTTCATCCTTTCAGGCCAGAGCTGCTGGAACAGCTGTGGAAGGCCCGAGCAGAAAAGAAGAAACTGAGGAAGACCATCAGAGAGTTTGAGGAAGATTTCTATCAGCATAATGGAAGGTAGGCGGGAGGGACGGGCGAAAGCATGTCTGATCATTATTATTATTGTGTGTATGTGAATTGAATTGTCCATTTCTTGTAAAAAAAAATAAACCAAATATCCCCTGAGTAGCTCCAGAGTATACTTAAAATAATAATAAACTTTATTTTAGGCCAGAGTTTTTAGTTGAATTGTTTTAGAGGTAAATACAGAGACTGCTTGCTGAAAAACTGCCCTCGACGGGAACGCACATCAGCGGTTTTGCATGAATTTCCCTCTAAAACAACTCTGTCTCGTAACGTTCTGTTATTATCTCATAGCGTGGTGAATGTGCAGGTCACAACTTGTCCACCAGAGCGTTTTGGAGTTGTTGGATTGTGTATTTGATGAGTTTAGAAGTAGGTTCGTTACCTTTAATTGTCGGTGCAAGCTATCTTTAGAACAGCGGAGCAGAGCCGTGAGCTGCTCAGAGCTACGCTACGGAGGCTCATGGGAATTCTTGGTTTCCCTCATCAAACTCATCAAATACACAATCCAACAACTCCAAAACGCTCTGGTGGACAAGTTGTGACCTGCACATCCACCACACTATGAGATAATAACACAACGTTACCAGACAGAGTTGTTTTAGAGGTAAATGCAGAGACTGCTTGATGAAAAACGGGAACGTGCATCAGCGGTTTTGCATGAACTTACCTCGAAAACAACTCGTAACGTTCTGTTATTATCTCATAGCGTGGTGAATGTGCAGGTCACAACTTTTGGAGTTGTTGGATTGTGTATTTGATGAGTTTGATGAGAGAAACCAAGAAATCCCATGAGCCTCCGTAGCGTAGCTCTGAGCAGCTCACGGCTCTGTTCCACCGTTCTAAAAAACAGCTTGCACCAACAATTAAAGGTAACAAACCTACTGCTATGACTATAGCGATTATGGCAATGGGCCAATTTGCCAAAATGTTGAACTATCCCTTTAACAAAGTTACAATATGCTAGTACAGTTGAAAATAAAACCGTCTGAATGTCGTCTCTCTCTCTCTCTCTCTCTCTGTCTCTCTGCTGCAGAAACGTTCAGAAGGAGGACCGGGTGCCCATGATGGAGGAGTACAGAGAGTACAAGAGGATCAAGGCCAAACTCCGCCTGCTGGAAGTCCTCATCAGCAAACAGGATTCCTCCAAATCCATCTAGACCCCCCGACCCCCCCGACCCCCTCAACTCACCCGCTAACAACGCACACATGAACCGTCATCGCTGCTGAGAGGCCCCGACCCGCCCAGGACGTCCACCTGTCTGTCACTCCATCGTCATCATCGTCACCTGGGAGGGTTTCACAAACACTCCAGCTAAACAACAGTACCGGTAACCACGGCTGCAGTCGTGTCACGGAGAAAAACTTTTTTTTTTAAACCCCAGAGAGAGAAGACGTCGTGTTGGCTCCGAGTTACAGTCCACTTTAGTTTTTACTTTCCTTCCTGAACGCAGGAAACTTCCCAGTAACATTTTGAACGACTTCCTCCACGCCTCGCCTTCTGTTCGTCCACGACGACGACGGGAACCAAGGTGAAGCTTTTTCTTCTCATCGAGTCGCAGTTTCTGTCCGCTGACAAAAACCACAGTGGTGGTTTTTTCCTCTGATGAAACGTGTCGTCGGCGTACTGTATGACGACGCTCATCCACCAGACTGTTGTAACCAAACGCTGGTTATTTGATGATATCAGTATTAGAAAGATGGAAAGAAAATTTCACTTCTTCCTGACAAAACAAGAAATAGTAGCAAGTAAAATATTTATCAAAAACATTTTGAAATGCTTTTAATTCTTAAGTCGCTCAGATCTGCCAAATCTTTGTGAGTCTTGTGGCAAAAAGTAAATATAATTAGTTTCAGGTGCTACAGCTAAAAAAAAAAAAAACCTTCTTAGCGTTCAATGATAAAAAATAAAAAAAAACACCTAAAACTTAACTTTTGTTAATTTAGCAGAATATATATAATAATCTATAGGAGAGAACGGCTGTCTTCATTGTTGAATTCAGTAATCAGGACGAGATTGTGTTTTGCCAAAGCTCAGTTTTGACGACTGACGACCTTAAATGTGACAGTGGTTTGTACGTTATCTAAATGGTATTTATATTTTCCCCCCGCGACATGACTGCAGCGGCAGAATCTCATATCATCGAAAAAACGACGTGGCCGCAGGTTAAAATCAGAGAAAATGAATCATCAATGTTCAGCTTCATCATCATCATCATCATCATCAACATCCAACACGACCCAAGACTCTGCACACGTCTTCTCGTGTTTATTTTCCTCAACTTCTGAGGAAACGTTAAAAAAAAAAAAAAAAAAACATTGACTTTAATTTCAGGAACTTTTCTGTTCTTCACTTTTTATTTTCTTTTTTTCCTCCATGATGAGGAATCTGATTGGACAGCTCGAGGACTGGCATTTTAGACGCTCTTCATTCAACACACACACACGTTTGTTTAGTTGACATCAGTCCAGTGTGAATAGTTTCCCCTCTCTCTCTCTGCCTCCCGCCTCCTTTGGTGCGAAGTGATTGATTATTTTTAATTCAGTCCGTAGTCGACCTTCAAATAACGTCTTCATGTCCCCGAAAGCTTCTGACCGATTTTATTAATTAATTCACAAAGTTTAAAAACAAGTTTGTGCGTGTGTGTGTGTGTGTGTGTATTCTTGTTAAAAAAGAAACTGTACTCATTCGTGTTTGAGAGACACTGCTGTTCATGTTGAATGATAAAGAGTTATCTGTTGTATTCCAAGGAGAAAATGACAAAAAAAAACATTATCCAGTTTCTTCCCCGTGCAAAACCCCCGGAGCTGTTGTCAAAGACCGATTCTCATTTTCATTTGTTTCTGTTGTTCTTCGGCAGCCATTTTCCCTCCTTTTTTTGTTTCTATTTTGGCAAAACTTTGTCAGGAAGATGCACAGCAGGTTGGCACATGGTGACGCTACGTGTTTTTCTTCTTTACAATATAAGAAAACTTTGTTTCCTATGAGACTCTCAATGCAGCAGCTTTTTAAGTCGCTGAAAAGCTCCGACGTCTTGTGTTTTGAAATCATATGCGTGTGGTTTTTGACATCTCTGACAGTGCTTGAAGGCAAGGCGGCATTAGACGGCAGACGCTCATAGGAAACAGCACCTTCTTAGATTTAGAGACTTGACGATGTGTGTGTGTGGATTCAGTTTTGTTGCAGGAATCGGCTTGAAAACTCTGCACTAGTTGCGTCAGGTTGAGAGGGATTATTATGGGGGTGAGGGATGAACGCTGAGGAGATGAGCCAGTATCTGTTCCACGTTGCCTCTTCTGTGAAAACCAAAAGCATTTTAGTTACAGGTGAAGGTGGTGGTCTGACCAGTTCAAGGTTATCAGGTTAAGGAAGAGCAGTTTAGACAGTTGCTGTGCAGCTGCAATCTGTGGTTCCTGGTTGAAGTTTGTAGCTTTAAAGGCTGTTTTGTAAATCGATCAACCACCGACACTGCCAGCACTGATTCATAAACGCAGAGACGCAGCAGCAGCAGCAGCAGCTCCGCCTGCGGTTAGTTCATATTCTTCATAGTCGTGTTTTCACAGAGTCGGTGCTGGACGTCTGATAAGTGCTTTAGCATCATGTCCGCCACACAGGGAGGTCGATGTTTTACAGCAAAGAAGGTGAACACAAGAGCAACCTCAGCTGCGTTTCTGTCTCCAGCTCCAGTGAAGTTTCATTTCCTGCTGGCAGGTCAAATGAGAGGAGGAGAAAGTCCACTTTGAGGTTTGATGCATGCCAACGAGTTTGTCCTCTTTATGTTTCCTCCTCTTCCTCTTCCTCCTCTTCTTCTTCTTCTTCTCAGAGGCCATGTTGTCTTGTATAAGATCGGATTCAAAGATATCACAGTGTGATTTTAAAAAATGTGGGATGAAGAAATTTCAGTTGTTGAATTTTCTGCTTTAGCTGGTGAGTTATTGAACCGGCCGATCGGGAGGTGAAGTTCTGTGATCACAACCTCAGTACCTGGTGAAATCGTGGCATGTTGTAGCTATCGAAGGCAGATACGACAAAAAAAAAGTGCTTTTCTTACTGTATCGATGTACATTTACCTGCCAGAATCACAGTTGGCTGCAGTTTTTTGTCTGTCAGTGGACAGCAGAGGTGACGGTCCGAGGTTTGAATGAGACTAAAAGTTGAACTTTTTGTGTTTGTGAACAAAACGAGGGGAGGGAGGGGGGAGGGAGGGGGGCGCAGCGTGTCTGTCTGGACGGTAAAGGAGGTTATTTGATGTAAAAAGATGTTATTTGCACAGCATTCACAGAATGCAGCCCTTTTGTGTTTTTTCATTTGTATTTCTAAAAATGAAGCACTACTTCTATACAAATATAAATATATACTGTACATAAAAAGAGAAAAAAAAAACACCCGAAGGAATGAATGTCAGAAATGTTAAATTATTTCAAACATAACGTTTGGCCCCCTTTGGTTCATTATATTTGTGATGCCCTGAGAATGTGTTTTTGTTTAGTTTTTTTTTATTATCATTATAAATATTACTATTACTATCATAACAATTATTTTGTGTGATAATAACGATAATAATAATCATTTTGTATCTACTCACTAACTGTAAAACCAGCTGTAGAAGTTAGTCTGGCACTGTGTGTGGCTAATCGAACATGAACCCGATTTCTTTTGTTGCTCTGTGTAATATAAGTTGAAATAGAAGCAGCACTGTAGTGAGCTTGCATGGCAAAACAAGAACATACTAGTACAAAAAAAAGAAAACATAATGTAATGTTTCTGTTATTTGTGCCATGAGGAAGCAGCAATAATAAAACTTTGCGTGGAGGTTTTTACAGTATCCGGTCATGGGTAAATAAATAAATGATGGGTTGGATCAACTGTGTGAATATTTAAGGTACAACAGTTGTTTTTGTTTTTTTTTGTTTGTTTTTAAGTCTATAGTTGAACAGTTTTCAGCCTGACACACAGACGTTGTGTTCTTTACCACTGTTGTCAGCATAATGTTCATGTTGGCGCTGCTGAAAAACCAAAATAAATATGAATAAATGAATAAATCTGTTGAACTGAACGCGAAGAAGGTGAACAGGGATTGAAAAGCCAGCGACGGATGAGTCGTAACCAGAAAACATTCCAGTTTTTAATCATCTTTTAAAAAGTGGAAATAATCTATCATCGGTCTCTGAAGGGCTTTTCTTTTGAGTTTTTTCTTTTTTTTTCTTTTTTTACATTTCATTTGTTTTGCGCCTCAGTTTTTTTTTTGTTTTGTTTTGTTTTTACATTGTGCCAGCAACAGAGTGGTAAAATGTCACATGTGGTTCACGCGTTGTAAAACTGTAAATGTGTTCTGTCTTCTGTCGGTGTACAGTATGTTTCATCTCACACTTCTAACCCATCCGACCTGCATGGTGGTGTCACACACCTGGGGGATTCACAAAGGCAGGTGAATGAAGACACAGTGTCAGAGACGTCGTAGGTCAACACGGCTCCTCCTGGAAGGAAAAAATGATCAGTTTTTTTGGTCAAAACAGCGACAGAAGAGATCGAAAAAGATATATCTTACAATTCTGTGAAGGGATTTTTGAGTAAATATATAAATAAGCCTTGAGATTTTAAGGAGATAATGGTCTTGTTTCTGTAAAGACTTGTTCAGGAGGGAAGCAGTTTGATGTAAAGTCAAGTCAGGGGCTGAGGAAGCAGATTTTTTGTGGCGACGACAAGTGTTTAGATTTCTGTTCTAATCACAAACTCCAGTCGCAGAATGAATCGACGTTTTTCCCACGACGTCTTTGACACTGAATTTTTTTTACCGTGAATCGTCGGAGGATTTCAGGAGAGGGAACGGGTTGTGAACTGTTTCCTCCTCCTGCTTTTTTCCACCAGGTGGTCTGTGTTTTATCACATCGATATATTGTATGTATCTGTAAATGTTTTCATACTTTGTGAATGCTTTTTTCTGTTATTCCTTCATTAACAAAAAAGGATGAGAAAATACAATCAGTAACAAACATTTACACATGAAAATAAAATTGACAAGCTTGCCACATCATTTCTCCTTGTTCTTGAGTCCAATAAAAACCACAGTCAACCAGAGACGGAAGAGAAACTGCAACATCTAATCAATCGACTGAACATTGACCAGCAATTTCAAAGGAGGTTAAATTGAAAGCAACTGGACTTAGTTATTTGTCTAGGAAGACGTTTCACCTCTCATCCAAGAGGCTTCATCAGTTCATGTACGCAGCTGACCAGGCTGGGACTGGTCCAACTATCTGGTGTGGAGACTCACTATTTAACCTCTTGTGTGGGCGTTTCACAAGGGTGATGATGTCACTAGTTCCCTTTTGTGCTCCAAGTGCCAACGACAGTCGTTGGAGTGACAGTCGTTGGTGGGAAGTTGGTTTCGACTTCGTTAGTGCCCTATTGTGTTCTAACGACAGTACGACTGTCGTTAGAACACAATAAGGGCACTCTCTTAATAAGGGAAAATCTCTTCCACAATTAACCTTTATAATAGGAATAAAAATTATTCCAACTTTATGGGCAGCAGTGTATGTTAAATTGCATTGGCCCTTTAAATAAATAAACTGTAAAACAGAAAAAGAAAAAAAAACATTGATAACACTTGTGTAATGGTGAGTAATAGAAACTGGTAATGTAGTGCCAGTGTGCAGACGGATTTAAAGTTTCTTTTAACCTGCTGTAGCCATTATTTGTGTTTGCCAGTACACTGGTTTATCTTTCACCTGAAAAATAAAAAAATAAAAATCCTACAACGCAAAAACACTGCTGATAATCAGAAGTAAAATTCAGTGCATTAGGGTTTTAGTGTTTTGTTTGTTTTATTCTGTCCCAGTCATAGACTGTCCCAGTAGGTCTAAGGAAATGTGATCTCAGAGTGGTTACCGCCCTCTAGTGGACACCACCGGCATTGTCATGTATACTTGGGTTAAATATACTGTAGACCTACATAACCTTGTATATTCCACTTTATTTACCAAATTAAATGTATATGGGGTAAATATTCAGTATAAACAGTATAAACTTTGTGTTTTTGCATGTAGTCACTCACCTCAGCCGAACTCTGAAACATCCTGGAAAGACATTACTATTCGATCGCAGAGCGTCTGCTCTCCCCGCCACAGAAACACACACTTTTTCCTTGTTGTGATGAAAAATAAACGGTCTGAGATATTTTGGACATTACCACTGCACTGCTCCACCGTTTATTTTAGTAAAGAAATCATCACAACAAGGAAAAAGTGTTAGTTTCTGTGGCGGGGAGAGCAGGCGCTCTGCGATCGGATAGTAATGCCTTTCCAGGATGTTTCAGAGTTCGGCTATCGTTAGCTAAAAACACAACGTTTATACTGTTTATACTGTACACTATATGAGTTCAGTGGTGTCTCTAAGGATTCGAGTCATGTACCATAGATATTTGATTGTTTTTTGAGTGTTTGTTGTGGTTGAAAGATGGTTGCATCTGGTTTTTTTCTCCCCGCAACACTGGGTGACCATCAGGACAACGATTTACGGGTTAAAAATGACCGGAATTCTCCTTTAATTGATTGCTGATGAATTCATTTGATGCAACATCATCACTATTGTTGCAGCTGCTCAAGATGGAGCTAAATGTAATTGACTTTATACACTATAGCAAGTCAATTTCCTCCTAGGGACCAATAAAGTCTTCTAGATATAATAACAAGCCAATTCATTCATTGACGTTTTGTCTTATTGATCTGAATCCACAAAGGAAGAGATAACAAGAGGAGGTGAAGTAAATGGAAACACGTCCCACAAAACTGACATCATGCCTGGAATTATTATTTAGATATTGATCATCAAACTAGTGTGAAATAATAATTAATTTAAGTCAATATCATAGTTATGGGATGCTGTAGGTCGGATGTAGGCTACAGTGTGCACGGTTAGAAAGAAAGTTTCCCACTGCCCTTAAAATATATCATGTTTTATTTCTTATTTTTGTGCTAATATTTATTTGACAAACCAGATGTTTGTTTGTTTTTCAGTTAATGGCAGATGTTACTTTGTATAATGATAAAACTTTTCTAAGGTTAAGTTACATGTTTCTTCATCAAACCAACATGTGAACTGAGAAGCCACTGCATGCTCACTCCAGACTGGATGGAAAATGAACAACACAGTCGGTGGACCTGTTCAAACTTCTGTCTGCTTAAAAAAAAAAAAGAAAGAAAAAGAAACAACTTGACAGAAGAAAGTCTGTTCAGCTGAATTAAAAAAAAAAAAAAAAAACGCTGTAGTCTCGGTTGTGCTGCTGAAGGAAAATCCCTGTGTTCATGTATTTTTTGTCTGTTCAGCCCAAAATAATAATAAAGAAAAGTGTTAACAGGGACAGTATGGAGCTAAATCGGGTAAACTGAAAAAGAAAGATCTGAAACTGAAAAAAAGATTTGAAACTGTAAAAAAAAAAAAAACTAAGATCTGAATCTGAAAGGATAAAACATGCAACTGAACTGATTTAACCTGAAAAAACTTTATGTACATTTACTTTTATTTTAAATATGTTGATGTATTTATCAAAATTCAAGATCAAAACTTGAAATTTCAGTTTCAAATTTAACTTTTTCAAGAACAAAACATTTGACCCCGATTTAGCTCCATAGTATAGTAAGTTCATTTTTATACAAAACATCCTAAAGTGCTAAATGCATCATGATGTTACAATTTCAGACAAAAGGAGTAGGCTACTAGTCAGTTTATGAAGTAACTCTGCTTAGTATTTTAGCTTATTTAAAAAAAAAAAAAAAAAACTATGAACGTACACAAGTCCAACCTTCACAAAAAACACAACCTCACAATATGTCATCGTTTAGTTCACAATACCCACTGTTTATATTTTAAAAAATATATATGTAGCTATATTATCATTTATCACAGAGCAGCCTCACCTCATTAAGTAGCTTCAACCAGGTCCATGTCCGTTATTCACATTAAGCTTTTAAGAGATGCATAATACTGCAACGCTGAAGTGCACTTCCCACCTGCAGATACATGAACTCATCTCTCTCTCTCTCTCTCACACACACACACACACACACACACTCCGTGCTCTTTACCTGCATAACTACGACATGATGGCTTCCAACAAAAAATTGTAAAAAATAAAAAAAAACAGCATCGGGAGTGCAGCTCTGGGAACTTGGGAACAAAAAAACTAAGCTTGTCAGTAAAAAAAAGAGCAGCAGCTAATGTCCTGCCTACATGTTTCCTTAAAGGGATAGTTCAACATTTTTGGCAAATTGGCCCATTGCCATGATCCCTATAGTCATAGCAGTAGGTTCGTTACCTTTATTTGTCGGTGCAAGCTATTTTTAGAACGGCGGAGCAGAGCCGTGAGCTGCTCAGAGCTACGCTACGGAGGCTCATTATGGGATTTCTTGGTTTCCCTCATCAAACTCATCAAATACACAATCCAACAACTCCACAACGCTCTGGTGGACAAGTTGTGACCTGCACATTCACCACGCTATGAGATAATAACACAACGTTACCACACAGAGTTGTTTTAGAGGGAAATACATGCAAAACCGCTGATGCACGTTGCCTTCAGGGACAGTTTTTCATCAATCAGTCTCTGTATTTACCTCTAAAACAACTCTGTCTGGTAATGTTGTGTTATTATCTCATAGCGTGGTGAATGTGCAGGTCACAACTTGTCCACCAGAGCGTTTTGGAGTTGTTGGATTGTGTATTTGATGAGTTTGATGAGGGAAACCAAGAAATCCCATTAACCTCCGTAGCGTAGCTCTGAGCAGCTCACGGCTCTGCTCCGCCGTTCTAAAAACACCTTGCACCGACAATTAAAGGTAACGAACCTACTGCTATAATGACTATAGGGATTATGGCAATGGGCCAATTTGCCAAAATGTTGAACTATCCCTTTAAGAAGAAGCTCAAATTATAAAAATGTATGATTTTGTGACATGGGTGAATCGACCAAACACTCACACCCACACAACACAACGACACAACAGTACAGTCCTTTTTTTTTTAAAGTATTTTATATACTTCTCAGTCAGAGGTTGTTGTTTTTTGTTAGAAACGACAGCAGGTTGTTGTGTCCAGTTTTGTCTGATCTTTTTTTTTTTTTTTGGAAGATAGTGGACAGATGAAATGTTGGCTGAGGAAACCTCTCATCATCATCATCATCATCAAACAGCTTCTTTAAATCTCTGCTTCTCTTTAGTAAGAATCAAAAGCTATGGCACCAGTCAGTCGGCTAAATATCTACATCTAAAAAATAATATACGCATCATCATCATCATCATCATCATCTGAATGAATGAATGAATGAATGTCAGTAGAGCACAAAGTGACATTATTAGTATGAGAGAGTGAAATGAGAACCTCACTTCTTCAATATGAATATCTGCTGTGTGGTCAAATGAACCAAAACAATAAATAGAAAAAAATCTTAATTAAACCTGCATTAAACCTTTTACATGATAATTTTACATCTGAATTATTTCTACAGTGCATTTTGACACACTCCCTTACACGATGACACAGAAATAGGGTTGCAAAAATCCGGGAATTTTCAAAGTTAGTAACTTTCCATGGGAATTAACTGGAATATATGGGAATAAATCCGAAATTTACAAAATTGAAGGTTGGCCCTTAATAAGTAATTAGTAATATTTTACTCAACATTCATGTTTTTGTTGTTCAGTAGAATAATTAATTGTTCATACAAGAATTAAAACTTGATAAAGTTCTACTCTGTTGAAATGTCATGGTTTTTAATTGTATTATTTTGCATGGATGTCTTCTTATGATAAAACAAAATTTACATTTATGTTTGGATATGATACAGTTTGTTTAAATTACCCACAATTTCCATTTAATTCCCATAAATTCCCAATATTTCCAAAATTCCCCACCTCAACTTCCCATGTTTCCAGTTTCTGGAAATTTACTGGAAATTTTCCGCCCCTTTGCAACCCTACACAGAAATAATAATCATTTCAGTTTGTTACTAAGCGATAAAAACATCTCCAGCATTAGTTTTGATTCTGATCCGTTATATAACAACTGGCACATTTATCTTTTAATCATTTCTGATGAAATTATTGGCTTTTTCATAATTAAATGTTGAGTTTCGTAGACGTGTGACATGACAGCAGGTCCGTGATCCATCCGGTCGGTCGGTCGGTCGGTCGGAGAGAGACGAGGCATCCGACCGTGTGTAGCAGTCAGTGCAAGTGTTCAGTGCATCAGTAGTGTGTCGACAAACAATCAAGTCCCACTGCGTCCGACGGCCACAGAAGTGGTTCTCGACCTCTTTTTGAAAAAAACAATCGCAAAAATATTAAATATGATACATCATTTTTGCATATAAGACGTTTCGACATTCTTTAAATTATCTCGTCTCGCAGCTTGCTTTTTTTTTTTCAAAGTCTTTATATGTCTGAGGAGGATGAGGACAAAATACTTTCTGGCAAAAACAGCAGCTCAATGTAAAAAGCTGTTTTCTGGTTGAGTTCAACAGGAATCAATCACACTTGGTTCAATTTCTCCAGAAGAAGCTCAGCGATTGGCTGCCACGACGAGGTGATTAATATTCTAGGAATTGGCGGCAAGTCCCATAATTTAAAACAACGACAACAACAAAAAAAAAAAAAGGAAAAAGATGGCTCCTGTGGCGTGTCGGGGTCTCCAGGGTTGTTGTTTTTTTTTGAATGATGCTCCTTCTGCAGCCAATCACAGGCCTCCTCGTTCCTGATTATTGCAGCAACGCCGTTGTCGTCGTCGATGCTGCGAGTCGATGTTTCCGTCGGCCGGTGCAGCGACGTATTCAGCTCCCTGGGTTTGAGTCTAAAGAGCACTTTGATGTCACGTTGTCCGCTGCTTCGTGTCTTCTTTAGGCTTCATCTGAGCCTAACGAGTCTAACAAACGTCGGCTGATGCAGCTGCTTCTTCGTTATGTGCTTGGGATTCAGGAAACCTCTCTCTCGCTAAGAAAGACGGAGCTCCTCTTTAAGCCGGCGCTCCTGTGGCTATTGCTTCTTTTTTTCTGTTTTGTTTTTTGTTTTAATCCAGTGCAACAATGTCTTTAAAAAAAAGTCGTCAGGATCTCACATGGAAACAGCAACATAATCAGGAGGATGAGCGCTGCCGTCAAGTCGACCTCCTCTTCCCCCTCGTCAACGTCCCATGAGCCGTGATTGCGTCGTCGGCGGCTTTTAGGAGGTTTGAGGGAGGTTGTTTCCCGTCTCCGGTTGGACAGGTGTATCACAGGCGATACTTTTCCGTCTCGCCTGCCTGTCGAGAGTTCAGGCGTCACTGTGAGTCTCTGTGAAACCGGCTGCTGCTGCTGCTGAAGCTGCTGCGCTCGTGCTGCGAGACGACCGTGGTCATAGTGGCTTGTCGATCACGGCAACTCCTGGAGGAGAGACAACACAGGACACAGTGAGGCAGAGACACACACACACACACACACACACACACACACACACACACACACACACACACACACACACACACACACACACACACACACACACACACACACACACACACACACACACACACACACACACACACACACACACACACACACACACACACACACACACACACACACACAGGTAAGCAGGGTTCCCACTCTTTTCTTGAAATCATTTTCCAGCACTTTTCCAGGACATTTTCAGCTGCTAAAGTATGACGGACATCATGCCAACACATCCTCCGTCCCATTCATGCTTTGGAGAAGTCTTTTCGAAAGGTGTAGCTTATTTTGTACATTTAAAGCAGAAGTGAGCGATCCGGCCGTTTTGGCTAATGCTGCGTTCCAGGCAGGCTTTTGAAACCGTAAATTACAGCTTCAAGTCACAACTTACGATTTTGTAGCGTTCCAGGCAACCCACTCGTGTTTTTCCGACCTGTTTTACCGGTGAAAGTCACTATAACGGCCACTCGTAACTTCCGACCCGTGAACTCGTACCAGATCGAACTGGTATGACTTCACAGGTCGGAAAAACACGAGTTACGAGTTTCCTTGAACGCACCATAACAGTCCTCGTCCCTACGTCACCACATTCACGGCGTTCCTTGGCTGCACACACAGCCCTGCATGCCGTTCTCTCTCCTCATTGGATAAAAACTGTAGGATACGATAAATGTTTTCTCCTCGGCTCAGAGCAGAGCAGAGTGACTGAGAGACCCGTGTTTCAGTCCAAACACTCTATGTAAGTGATTGCTGTCGGAAGATATAACTATTTAAGACTTATATTAACACAAATATATCACTTACTTCTGCTTTAATCTCTCTTATTCTCTCTCCCAGAAGTCTGATTTAAAGATGTGCAGTCTATGGCTCCAACTTATCTATGACATAATATCTTACATGCTTAGAAATTAAAACAATTTTGTCATAGAATAATGCAAAAACATGTTGTTTTTGTTTTTAAACCACACCTACAACAGTTATCTGTCACTATCTATCTGTCCTTCCTCAGAGAAGACAACAGGTCCAATACTGGAAACACTCATCAACTCAATGTCCATAGTTTTCTCGCTAGGATTGGGAAAGAAATCCTTGGTGGGGTCTGAAAAAGTCAAACTGAGCTCTGGCAGCTGGTGTCATGATGTGATAAATAATTTTCCAGGACAACTCAAAGCTTTTCCAGGACATTTGACTATTTTTCCTCAATTCCCATGTGTTTCCCATGACTGGAAAATTGGTCAACCATTTTCCAGGTTTTCCAGGACGCGTGGGAACCCTGAGCTAAGATGTGAACACTGTAGGGATGTCGATTATTGTCAAAGAAATAATCACGGTATTACGTTTTTTTATTATTATGCATTAATTAATTTTACATCACTATGAATGTATAAATATAGTTCAAAATACAATTACATTACGAATTATATGCACAAAATATTTGAGGTATATATTAATATAGGACCAATTACTAATCCTCCAGGGGAAATGTTTGAAATATTCAAGTCATTAATTGTCATCTACAACAGATTAAGTTAAATTAAGTTAAATGTTATTATTATTTTAATGATACGCTTACATTGAAATTCCTACAAATTCAGTGTTACATTAGGTAAATTGATAAATTAATGTAATTTAACCCAGTATCTGTGCATTTACCTTTACTTTTGCAACTTGCACAGAAGGGAAACAAAGATAAATTATTTTCAGTTCAGTCTTTTTTGGAAAGCGAAGGTATTTAGGAACCTTTACGATTAATTAATTAATTAACTGTGGTGTTTTAATACCACGATTGATTGTGAAAACAGGTAATCGTGACCTCCCTAGAACACTGTCATGTAACATCGGTGTGATGAGTCGGGGCGTACCGGCGTAGCTGCGGCCGTTGCTCATGTTGGTGGGAATGAGGCTCCACTTGTCTGTGGCCGGGTTGTAAAACTCGACAGAGGAGAGGTTACAGGAGCCGTCGTCTCCTCCGATCACATACAGCAGTCCGTTAATGGCACACACACCTTGAGGAGGAGAGAGGAGAGTTTAAAGGCATAGTTCAACATTTTGGCAAACTGGCCCATTGCCATAATCCCTATAGTCATAGCAGTAGGTTCGTTACCTTTAGTTGTCGGTGCAAGCTGTTTTTAGAACGGCGGAGCAGAGCCGTGAGCTGCTCAAAGCTACGCTACGGAGGCTAATGGGATTTCTTGGTTTCCCTCATCAAACTCATCAAATACACAATCCAACAACTCCACAACGCTCTGGTGGACAAGTTGTGACCTGCACATTCACCACACTATGAGATAATAACACAACGTTACCAGACAGAGTTGTTTTAGAGGGAAATACATGCAAAACTGCTGATGCGCGTTGCCTTCAGGGGCAGTTTTTCCATCAAGCAGCCTCTGCATTTACCTCTAAAACAACTCTGTCTGGTAACTTCCTGTTATTATCTCATAGTGTGGTGAATGTGCAGGTCACAACTTGTCCACCAGAGCATTGTGGAGTTGTTGGATTGTGTATTTGATTAGTTTGATGAGAGAAACCAAGAAATCCCATGAGCCTCCGTAGCGTAGCTCTGAGCAGCTCGCGGCTCTGCTCCACCGTTCTAAAAATAGCTTGCACCGACAATTAAAGGTAACGAACCTACTGCTATGACTATAGGGATTATGGCAATGGCAATATCCCTTTAACATTTAAAATCTTTGCTCAACCTTTAAACAGTATAAATGTGTTTTCATCTGACCTGCGTTTCGTCTGCACATGTTCATGTCACACACCAGCCTCCAGGAGTTGGTCTGTGGGTCGTAAACCTCGACACTCTTCCTCACTAGAGGTCCGTCGTGTCCTCCTGCTGCGTACAGCTGACCGCACAACACACCCACACCTGGACGGAAACCGAAAAACCACAAAGCACTGGTGTGAACACAGATGAAGCAGCAGCAGTGGTAGAAGATGAAGCTGTAGTGTGGTAAAAATATATTTTAATAAGGTTGTGCTCTTCCTTTGACTTTTAAAGGTTAATTATATTCATATTTTATAGTCAAACTGAGCACCACCATCTTCACCTTTTAAACACTACTCAGTTAAAGATATGGTGGACTACGTGATAAATCTATATCTATATTACTTTCAGAGTCCTCCGTGCCTTCTCTGAGTTACAGCGGGGCTCGGCGCGGCACTGCACTGCCATATGACGGTAGCGAACGGGGCTCACTTTTCTTCGGCCAATTCAATTCAATTCAATTTATTTAAAGTGGGACAATGCGAGTTCATGAACGAAAACAAAATCGTAAACAAGCCGGATTGTAGCCACAGGCTAATTTCCATCCGCTGTCCCATACATAGATGTTCCCTGGTACAAAAAAAATACAATAAATAAAAACAAAAGCATGTTATAAAATAGCAGCAGTCAGTTTACAGTACAATCGATAATAATACAGATTCAGACAGTACAAAAGTGCAACCGTGTCATGATAAAGTGCTTACAATCAAGGCCAAAGGCTCCCAGTGTCTCAGTTCACTGCTCCGCCGGTGTCTTGAGTTGCACAGACACCGGCAAAGCAGTGAACTGAGACACTGGGAGCTTCCGCTACAAACAAGCTTAAAATATAGACTTATTTAATTTTTTTGGAACAATTTCTCATGTTGGGGCTTCAATACAAGAGGGACATTACAGACGAGCACTATGGAGGTATTTGGATGTTTTTTGGTGTGTCTTTTTGGACGAAGAAAAGTGAGCCCCATTTGCAACCGTCATATGGACATGCAGTGCTGCACGGAGCCCCGCTGTAACTCCAAGAAGGCACGGAGGACTCTGAAACTTCTCCCAACCCTTAGTTGACATTTTGGGTGAACTATCCCTTTAAGGGTTTGGCTGAAGTCGACTGCAGCGCTTAAAACACTGTTTCGTTTACCAATAGGTGTTTTCTGTGTCAGATTATTGTGTGTACAGTGACAGACAACGTCCACCAGGTGGTGCTGATGCTCCAAAGACTCAAACTGTTAGTATTAAAATCACAGGACTGCATAATCTACTCCAACACAAGTACACATTTAAAATGATGATCTTCCTCCCCCTCGTTTGTAGAAACACTGCTAAAGATAAAATAAGTGTTGTTTTGCTGCTGTTAGTGTGTGTGTGTGTGTGTGTGTGTGTGTGTGTGTGTACCTGCTCCGCTGCGCCGCGTGCTCATGTCGGCCACGTAGCACCACTGATCAGCGACGGGGTCGTACTCCTCCACGGTGCTGAGACACTGGCGAGACGCTCCGTCGTAGCCTCCGACTGCGTACAGCTTACCTACAACAGACACACAACCAGTAAAAGTCAGCGATTGTGTCTTGTGTTTTTGTATTTGTAGTCGTTGTTTAAAGGGATAGTTCACCCAAAATTGAAATTTCACTCATTATCTACTCACCCTCATGTGGACTAAGGGCTGGGAGAAGTTTCAGAGTCCTCCGTGGCTTCTCTGAGTTACAGGGGGTCTCGGCGTAGCAGTGCATGTCCATATAACGGTTGCAAATGGATACCAACTGTCTTCGTAACAAAAAGACACACCAAAAAACATCCAAATACCTCCATGCTGCTCGTATGTAATGTCTGTCTTGTATTGAAGCCCCGAAATGCGAAATTGTCGCGAAAAAAATTAAATGAGTCTATATTTCAAGCTTGTTTTGTAGCGGAAGCTTCTCGAAGCTCCTCTTCCCAGTTCCTCCAAATTTGACGAACTGGGAAGAGGAGCTTCGAGAAGCTTCCGCTACAAAACAAGCTTGAAATATAGACTTATTTAATTTTTTTCGGGACAATTTCGCAATTTGGCTTTTTTGGTGTGTCTTTTTGTTATGAAGACAGTTGGTATCCATTTGCAACCGTTATTATGGACATGCACTGCTACGCGGAGACCCCCTGTAACTTAGAGAAGCCACGGAGGACTCTGAAACTTCTCCCAGCCCTGAGTCGACATGAGGGTGAGTAGATAATGAGTGAAATTTCAATTTTGGGTGAACTATCCCTTTAAAACTACACGTCTGACACGATCGATCAAACACTTCACACCTACGTACCATCAACCACCCCGACGCCCACGCTGCTGCGCCGCGTGTTCATGGAGGCCACGTACATCCACTCGTTAGTTTTATAATTGTAGGCTTCTACTGTGGACAGACCTACACAGCAGAGAGAGACACACACACACACAAAAAGAGACAGAATAAGGTGAGAAAAAGACGACGTGTGTTGACGACGGGTGTGTGTGGGCATGTGAGACATTCTGCGTCCAGCTGGTAGTAGATGTGTTAAGAGAGGAGAGAGATAAGGAAAATGGCGTCTCTCCCCCTGTATCTGCCATTTACTGTTAACACCGGAGTAGAGTCGACAGTTGTGCCACCGCAAGCGATTACATCTGTTCAGCCTCAGGTGTTGATGAGCGAGAGGGCGAGTAATGATGCCGAGTCAGACGAGGAAATTTGTTTCAGAGAACTGGTCGGGGGGAAAAAGCGTCTTTACTAATCTAACAAATCTAATTTATACAAGACTTTTATTGACCAAATGTGTGTTTTGTGTGTATTTATGTCAATATACACAGTTACAAACATCTTAAATTCATCTTTTTTCTTCCTTTTTTTACTCTAGACAACATTTGTTAATACAACACTTTCTTTCTTTCACGTTCATGTTTTAAAAGGGACATTGTGTAACTCCTCCTGTTATCTATTCATGAAAATTGATTATTTGGTTCAAAAGTATGTTTTTCATTAATCAGTAACCCCCCCCCATCAACAAACTGAAGTGTTCCTTTCAGCTCTGAATGAGCCGTTCATATCATTCATTCTGATGCTGCATTCACCTGCAGTCGGGCAGACGGCCGTCGGTAACAAACCAGATGTCATTTTAGTCACAGGAGTCCAGAGAAAGCCGGTAAAACGTGGGTCAGGTAAACAATACGACATCACCATGACAACATATCGATGGCCGAAATGCAAAACCTCCTATCTGCAAAACTTCCGAATTGTGGATTTCACTTACAATGATGAGAACAGGGAAGGATCCTCCTATTTAGTCTGTTTGTAAGATAACCCTGCCCTTAATTGTGACAGAAAAGTCACCTAACCAAAACCTCCTATCAGGTTTGCTGGGAAAATTTTGAAGCGCAAAACCTCCGATCTGCCACAGCAGCAGCCCTAGCTGGAATTTGGGATGTCTGTGTTGCGTAGACCTGTCTAAATTTCTGTCAGATTGCAATAATCCATTGTTTTCTAAATAAGACGTGTCTTCCAACCGTACTAGTGAAGTATTTGATAGTATCTTTGTCAAGTTAATGATAAGAATAGTCTGAATCGTGCAGGATAGCATATTAGCACCCAGTGGTGAAACTTTTAGCACATCAAAAGGGTGAGTTTATCGAAAACCTGAGGAAATAATGCTTGAAACAGCACTGTAAAATGTCATAATTGCATAATTTGCATAATTGAGCATACTAAATAAGCATTATTTTGTAAATATCATGTTTGTTAGCCTAACTATTGCTAGGTAAAAACCTCCTATCTGCATGCAGATAGGCACAATGGCAGACAGTTCAGTGTTTAAAATTTCTACATAATACAACTGTATTAGTAAGATTCTGCTTACAAAGACAGGGTTTCCCGCAGCGCTGTCCTGTTAAGGCGGCTGCCTTAACAACAAAGAGCTGCCGCCTAAACTAACGTGTTAAAAAAAAAGTAGCGATATTCGCCGCCGCCGCCAATAGGCGAATTTGCCAAAATGGTGAACTATCCCTTTAAATCTTAGCATGAGATTTGTAAGGACTTAAGTAAATGTAAATGTAAATGTAAATGTAAATGTAAATGTACTTTATTTATACAGCCCTTTACAACAATCCTTTCGGAGTACCAAAGTGCTTTACATAAGTGTAATAATAAAAAGACAGAAGCAGAAATAAAAACAATTTAAAAACAATAAAAACAGTGAGAGCAATAAAATACAGCAAAGTCAAATAAAATAAAATAAGATAAAAATGCCATCGTGCTACTGGGTATTAAAAGCCATCCTAAATAAGTAGGTTTTTAACCTGGATTTAAAAAGGCCCGGGTCCGAGATGAGACGCATCTCGGTGGGGAGCTTGTTCCAGAGCCTGGGAGCAGCGACGGAAAAGGCTCGGTCACCCCAGTGTTTATATTTTGATCTGGGCACTTCCAGTACAAGTTGATTAAGTAAGTAAATTTAAACATTTGATAACAATTAAAGAGTTGAATATTTTAAACATTTCCCCTGAAGGACAGGGCCGTAGCCAGGGTTTTCAAATTGGTGAGGTCCGGGGGGGTTGAGAGTTGAGAGAGGCAGGAAACCACAAGTTCAAAATGCTCAACACCAAAACCTCGTATCTACATAGTTGAGAGAGGCAGGAAATGGGAGGGAGAGAGGGGGGGAATGACACGCAGGATAGGGCCGCTCAGCGCGGGATTTGAACCGGGGTCGCCTGCAGTGAGGACTATTAGCCTCAACACATGGGGCGGGTGCTCTACTTAGAAATGTCTTTGTAACACTTTCCAGACCAGTAGGGGGGGTGTTATGTGAACAAGTGGAAAATGTTCACATTTTTGACAAAAACTATGCATCACTTTGGACCCCTCTATACATAATCACATCAAAATGACCCACAATTATATAAAGTAGACTTAGACTTTTTATTATTATTATTTTTAGACCTATTAGTTAGGCTACTGTATGAAAGGAGCCTGCTTGAGCCTTACACCGCTGACCAGCAGGACAGACTTCCTGTGGTTTTCAGCCTTTTAACATCAGGTCATTAAATACAGTGCAGTGAAAAAGTATTTGCCCCCTTCCGGATGTCTTACTTTCTTGCAGATTTGTCACACTTAAATGTTAATTTTATTTATTTATTTTATTGTATGGCAGCCATCTA
Source organism: Trachurus trachurus (assembly GCF_905171665.1). Taxonomy (NCBI): domain Eukaryota; kingdom Metazoa; phylum Chordata; class Actinopteri; order Carangiformes; family Carangidae; genus Trachurus; species Trachurus trachurus. The sequence goes on along the minus strand of NC_139894.1, from coordinate 6,126,813 downwards.
GGGAAGGTTTTCACCACTGTTCTAAGCTTAGCGTTCCCCTTTAGTGGATAAAGGCGCCTCTCACCGTGATTCACTGGCGTCCCAAAGCTTTAGAAATGTCTTTGTAACACTTTCCAGACCGGTTCAGTAGGTGTCAATTATTAGTTTTTTCATCTGTTCTTGAATGTCTTTCATTTCATTATCACAGTTAGTTCATGACTGAACTACTATGCATCACTTTGGACCCCTCTAGCCCCTAACCCTATACATAATTACATCAAAATGACCCATAAAGTAGACTTAGACTTTTTATTATGAAAGGAGGCTGGTTGAGCCTTACACCGCTGACCAGCAGGACAGATTTGTCCTGTGGTTTTCAGCCTTTTAACCTCAGGTATTGTTTGTTCCCTCTACATTAAATACAGTGCAGTGAAAAAGTATTTGCCCTCTTCCAAATTTCTTACTTTCTTGCAGATTTGTCACACTTAGATGTTTTATTTTATTTTATTTATTTATTATAGTATTTTGGCAGGATTTTGGGGGATGGATGTGTGTGCAGAAGACGCTATATCTTGTTAACATGTAATAATAGTAATATAGTCCAACAGTGTATCATGCATTGGATACCATTGACAAATAGCATTCTGCAAGAAAATACGTTTTTTTTTGTTTTCTCAAAAAAGTAATTTTTGCAGATAAGATCTGCTAACGCTAAACTACATCACTGTAAAATCATATTTTCATATTTTGGACTATTCTGTTTTAAGCACAATCTTAGCGATATACGATAGGTATTATTAATATATAATCAGCCCTTTCTCTGTTTGTTCAAGTATTTCTTTTCCTCAAAATCAATAAACATGATTACATTCCCAAATAAATAAAATTGTAAAAATGTTCATATTTCTGTCTTAACCGCATAAATTATTGGTCAGTAAACATATCCTGTGGAGCTGAGGAGAAAGAATTAAATCCAGGGATTATTTCATATTGAATAAATTTATCCTCCATCTCCTCGTCTGGACTGAATTTGTATATTTTCAGTCATTTGTCCTCATCACACCGGAACAGACCACGAAGAATCGCTTCATGTCACATTGTTTTCCTGCAGCCAGTCACAGATTTTTGTAATTTTACAGTTCTTTCAACATCTGGAAAAAATCTCAACTGGCCTATTTTGAGATGATGAGGTCTACTGGTCTATTTCTGTGTGTGTGTGTGTGTGTGTTCAAACACACCCGGAGGGCTGTTAACAATCAATGTCACAATCACAATGTCACAGTGAGACTCTTTTTAGTGCAGCTACTTCACCAGGTCATGTGATCGAAGCCTGAACGGCAGCCAGTGCAACACAGAACCTAATAAGGTCTAAGTTCATTACTTTCATTTATAGATACATTTGTATTAATTATTATTATTATGGGTTACATCATCCTGATATAACAAGTGAGGAAAAAAATTTTCCCATTTCCATTTTTGCTTTTCAAGATTAAAGGGAAACTTCGTTTTTTTTCAACCTGGGCCCTGTTTTCATATGTTTTTCTGTATATGTGAGTGATGGATAATACAATTATTGAGGTGGCTCCAGTATTGAGCCGGGCAGGCTGCTGCAGCCCAGCTAACGCTCTTCAACCGGGCAAGTGGCTCCCGTCAAAGTTCGCCCTATAAACGTGCCTTTTTTTCACACTGACAGGCTCAGATAGTTACAATGAGTGTCCAACAACATACTAGAAAGGAGAAATGAATGTAGGCCTATCTCTCTACCTTTAGCTGGAGGTCGCTGTTTGTTGTGATCTGCGTCCAAATCTCACCATGCTAGAAATCTCGTTTTTAAATCTCGTGATAACCCGCGGCAAAACACCGGTGGGGAAACTGTTACCTGACTGAGGTGAAGAGAGACGACCGGAGAATTTCCAAATTGTAACAACAAAATGTTGGGCTACTCTTCGCGCAGCTTTCACAGAGCTTTCACAAGTTAGGGCTAACAGTTAGCTGTGCTACAAATGGATGCTGACACTCCTGTGGATGCACTGCGCCGTGCAGACCACATGGTTGTCTGCTGTGACCACTTTGACCGGGATGACTACTGCCAGTCAAAGAAGAGACGCGCTAAAGGTAGAGACATACGTTCATTTCTCCTTTCTAGTATGTTGCTGGACACTCATTGTAACTATCTGAGCTTGTCAGTGTGAAAAAAATGCACGTCCATAGGGTGAACTTTGACGGGAGCCACTTGCCCCGTGGTAGAGCGTCAGCTGGGCTGCAGGCTGCCTGCCCGGCTCAATACTGGAGCCACCTCAATAACTGTATTATCCATCACTCACGTACAGAAAAACACATGGAAACAGGGCCCAGGTTGAAAAAAACGAAGTTTCCCTTTAAGTGTTTTCCAGATGTGCACAGCGACTCTTTGACCAAAGTGCTGACCAGCTACTTATATTATATTATATTATATTATATCTTCACTTGTGCATGCAGCTGTGTGTGTCAGTCTGTACCTATACTTCCGTTGAAGCCGCCCACAGCGTACAGCAGATCCCCCAACACGGCGGCTCCCAGCGTGCTGCGTCTCTCCTGCATACTCGCCACCGCGCTCCACTGGTCTCTCACTCCGTCGTACATGTCCACCGTCCGCTCCCGCAGCGAACTGTTGAACCCGCCGACGGCGTAAACACGGCCCGCCATGGAAACGACGCCTGGAGGCAGCAGAAAATGATTAAATGGATTATTTTATAAAAAAAGAAGACTACAGCACAGTGTGTTAAAATATATTCATGGAGGTTTTCAATTCCTGCTTCAACCTTAAAGTCTGGATACTTATTTATCACTTAAAAAAAAAAAAAAAAGGTAGTTTGGGGTTCAGACTGTTTTAATCTCTGTCAAATTTAGGTTTGGTTAGTACATGGTGGTGGAGGTGCAAGAGGGACGAGGTTACTTTTACATGTCAGTATCTTTAAAGGTGCAAATTACAGCATTAACATTTCTAAAGCTCAAACTTTCAGTGTTTCTCTGAGAGTGTGTAAACTGACATGTTCAGGGTTCCCACTCTTTTCTTGAAATCTCTTTCCAGGACATTTTCAGCTGCTACAGTACGACAGACATTAGTTTTTACGCCATACACTAATTCATTCATGCTTTGGAGATGTGTTCTTTTTGATAATGGCTCCTTATTTTGTACATTTAATCAGTTTGTTTCTATGTTTATTCTTCTCTCTCATTCTCTCTCCCAGAAGTCTGATTTACAGATGTACGGTCTATGGCTCTAACCTATGAAATAATCTTAGAAATGCTTAGAAATTATGACAAATGTATCATGTTGTTTTAGTTTTTAAACGCTGCCCACAGCTCTCTGTTGCTCCACTATCTGTCACTCGGCAGAGGAGACTGCAGCTGCGGGAGAGAAAACCCTCATCAGGGATCCCACTCTCTTCTTGAAATCATTTTCCAGGACATTTTCAAAGTGCTACAGTCTGCCAGACATGTCATCACGCCATACACTAATACATCCCTCATCCCATTCATGCCTTTGGGAAGTGTGCTTTTCGACAGTTGTACTCTGTTTTGCACATTTAAACAGTTTTTTTCTATGCTTATTCCTCTTTCACCCCCATTATTTTGATTTAGAGGTGTGCAGTCAATGGCTCTAATTTATGAAATAATCTTATAAATTGTAAAATGTAATCTCTTGCATCTTAATCTTTACATGCTTAGAAATTACAACAAATTTCTCGTAGAACAACGAAAACATGCGGTCTTTGACTTTTTTTTCTCATTTTCCATGTGTTTTCAATGACTGGAAAATAGGTCAACCATTTTCCAGGTTTTCCAGGTTTTACTGTCTGATGTTTATTAAAGGGATAGTTCAACTTTTTGTCAAATTGGCCCATTGCCATAATCCCTATAGTCATAGCAGTAGGTTTGTTACCTTTATTTGTCGGTGCAAGCTATTTTTAGACCGGCGGAGCAGAGCCGCGAGCTGCTCAGAGCTACGCTACGGAGGCTCATTATGGGATTTCTTGGTTTCCCTCATCAAACTAATCATATACACAATCCAACAACTCCAAAACGCTCTGGTGGACAAGTTGTGACCTGCACATTCACCACGCTATGAGATAATAACAGAACGTTACCACACAGAGTTGTTTTAGAGGGAAATTCATGCAAAACCGCTGATGCGCGTTGCCTTCAGGGACAGTTTTTCATCAAGCAGTCTCTGTATTTCCCTCTAAAACAACTCTGTCTGGTAACGTTGTGTTATTATCTCATAGCGTGGTGAATGTGCAGCTCACAACTTGTCCACCAGAGCGTTGTGGAGTTGTTGGATTGTGTATTTGATGAGTTTGATGAGGGAAACCAAGAAATCCCATGAGCCTCCGTAGCGTAGCTCTGAGCAGCTCACGGCTCTGCTCCGCCGTTCTAAAAATAGCTTGCACCGACAATTAAAGGTAACAAACCTACTGCTATGACTATAGGGATTATGTCAATGGGCCAGTTTGCCAAAATGTTGAACTATCCCTTTAACTGCAAAGTCATCACCATCCATCAGCATGAAACAGCTTCTTCTCCTTCTCCTCCTCCTAAAACACACACACTGACCTGCCCGGCAGCGTCTTGAAGGAAGCTCGGCTACTTGGTACCAGCGATCCTCCTGGAAGTCGTAACACTCCACGCTGCGGATCGCCTTCGGAGCCTGACCACCAACTACAATCATCACCTGCACATGTACACACACACACACACACACACACACACACAGAGAGTCAAGGTGAGACAGCTGAATCACTTCAGTGTGTTTACAAAGAGCAGAAACTATAATTGATGACTGTGAGCTGGCGTCCTGTCTGTCGGCAAACAGCCTGTGAGATGTGTGTTTGTGTGTGTGTGTGTGTGTGTGTGTGTGTGTGTGTATGTGTGTGTGTGTGTGTGTGTGTGTGTGTGTGTGTGTGTGTATTGACCTTGGGGATGCTGATCGGCGTCCTCGGCCGCGTCCTGTCCGTCTTGATGAGGTGGCGCTGGTCGGCCGGCAGCAGGTGATACTTCATCGCCTCTATGAGAAAATCTTTACAGGTGTTGTTGTTCTTTATCAAGGCCTCTTCCTCCACGATCTGAAACAGCGACACGTTGCCGACAAATTATAATTATTATTATTTAATTTACCAAACATCAGAGCTAAATATATAGAAGAACCAGTTTCACATCAACAACAACTACCCAGCCAAGAGACGAGAGGTGGAAGACAGAGAGCCTCCATTCTGCCCGTAACAAATCATTTAACCGTCACAATTACTCAGAAGCTGTTTAATAAATCAGTAGTCAAAATTTAAAGGAATAGTTCACCAAAAAAATGACATTCAGTGGAGGCCGGTTTGTAGTCCAACGAAAACTCGTCCACTGCAATCCAAGTGTCCTGAAGGGAGATAGTCCAGAGTTTACCTGAAACAACGTCATTGAGGCAAGTCCGGTCACGTCTGCGTGCGTCATGTGAACGCGAGAGAGCGCACCAAGCAAATTCAATCCAGGACTGTTTAGGCTGTAAAAATGTCCTAAATGACGTAATTTCCAGTAAACTCTGGACTACATCCCTTCAGGACACTTGGATTGCAGTGGACGAGCAGTGTGGAGGAATATTACAATGTTTTTGCGTAGTTTTATGGACCTCTTTGTGTCAGGCCCTATTCCTCTCATATGAATTGTTTGTTGGACTACGAACCGGCCTCCTGGGTCTCCAGATGCACTTTGAGGAATAAAAAACTACTCCGGAGTATTCATCAGCATGAGGGTGAGTCAATAATGACGGAATTTCATTTTTGGGTGAACTATTCCTTTAATAAAGGTAAAAAATCTTGCATAGTTCCTCTTTAAGACACTTTGATGCTTTGAACTGATGAAGTTATTTCTTCTTTACACACTTTCTTAAATCAGCTGAAGGACATCGGTGAAGAGCACCGACCGTATCTGAAGATGTTGAAGGCAAAACAACTTAATGTTTTACTGTTTAATTTGTTTGTAGTCTTTTTAACTGAAGCAGCTTCTTGTTCAGTCAGAAAACATCTCCAAACCTTCACCTCATGAAGTATTTCCAGACAGACTTTGATCTGGATGATCCACACTGACACACACAGATGTCTGGTGTTGCTCAGCTTATTCTAATTTATTTATAATTCATTTTTATTTATGTGAGTAACATGAACAATAACACGGTGGTGCAGTATGAGAGGAGAAGAATTCAGTAAAAGCAGAGAAGAGGACAGGATTTCTTTTACCTGTACCAGGTAATCCCTGGACAGCAGTGGAAGTCTGACATGCTCCATCAGTTTGGGCATGTACTCCAGGCGAGCCGGCTTATCGTGCTTGATCCAAGATATCATCGCCTCAAACACCTGGGGAGAGACGGAGAGCAGAGTCAGAGAGCAGAACGGGGAAATATACATAAATAAATGACGAGAGGCAGACCGAGAGAGGGTGAATCGTCCTTTTCTTTGACCTAGGAACACAGTCATTCAGGTTTTACACTTGAATTACGGCTGAATGTTCGTCTCAATCGCTGCATGATGAGGGGCGTGTTTCAGGTTTTTAGAAAGTCGCCTTTCTGACGTTGAAAAGAAGTGAGGAGGGGGAGTTCAACGATTTACAAATACTCAGACATCCTGAGTGTGAACGTTTTAGCCGTAGATACTGTGTCCTTTCATAGTGAAATACCAGTTTTAACTGCCCGTACTTCACTCCTTTTGTTTTATTTTACTGTTTTCGGTCCAAAACAAGATTGGGGTTAAAAGGCACCACACCCAGTCAGTGATGTGTTGATTCAAATTCACTGATTTACACACATTCACATCACACACGACGATAATTTCCTGTCGACCTGTGGAGCAGACGAGGGGCTGAGTGTCGCTCTTGTTGTGCACAAAGGGATGTTAATGAGGAGAGTCAGTACTCGACTTGCTGCTCCTCCAAGGTTCAAAGCGTCCGACCTCTATAAAGTACAAGCACCACCTCTCTACCGATGTACAGGACGAGCTTTCTATATAATTCAGATTTACGCAGCCCGCAAAATATTGTAATACGATCCAGCACAATGACGCTGTAATAAATATTTATGCTACGTCTGCTGGATATGTGCTGACAAAACCACAGCGCGTGCAGCTGACTTCACATCACGCCACACAAACTGTAATCAAGAGGATGTGACTCCTTCACCTCAACCTCAGAGTTGTAATTCTGAATGTTCATGATACAGGGATGCAAACGGGTCAGGACCAAAAAAGAGAGGAATTGTCGTGGGGGGGGGCTCACCATTAACAATATCACAGAAAAGTCTATTTCCAGTAGTTCAACCCCAACCAAGTATTGAGTGCATATAGATGGACAGTTTTCAGAAGGCCAACATTTCTATATTAAAAATGCTTTAAAAAAATAAAAACCATTGCAATATTTCAATTTTGGAGATACTGATTTTTAGGTCTTCACTGAATGTTAGTCATAATTATTACTATTAAAATAAACTGAAGAAATAAAGACATGGGATTTAACATCCCATTCAGTGTGTAATGGACATATAGGCCGATATAATGTGTTAGTTTCACTTTAATTGAACACATTCTACATCGCGGAGGCGACGTCTCTCCTTCACCTCTGAAACGGGGCAGAGCTCCGTGGGAAACACCTGCCTGACACAGCAACGGACATGATGCACGGGGGGGAAAACGGCGGCGCCGTCGCACCGAATGCACGCGGATACGCGCCGCTTTGGGTAACGAGCGCGCACGTCGCGTCTACATTGGAGGTGAATAGGAAGGCTTTGGGACTGATTGACTGTGGACCACCACCAGTCTGATCAGGTCCATCACAGCACAGCAGCTGCAGCTCTGCCCCGCTGTCACATGACGCATATCAGCGCAATCTGTTTACATTAAACCGACATCAGGAGAATAATGAGAATTATGATTAAAAAATATATATATTTGTTTCGAATTTTGGCCCCTGGATCATGATTTTTTTGGGCGCATTCTTGGTAAAAAAAAAAAAAAAATCCTCTAAAAAAAAGACAGTTGGGATCCATAATGTGTCTCATAACAGTATACTGTGCGTCACGTTATCGCAGAAATGTTGTTGTAGGCCGGTGCATATTCTCATTTGTCCAGGTCATAGTATTTCAAAGGAGGTTAAATCGAAAGCAACTGGACTTATACTGAGTCTCCACACCAGATAGTTGGACCAGTCCCAGCCTGGTCAGATGCTACATGAACTGATGAAGCCTCTTGGATGAGAGGTGAAACGTCTTCCTAGACTTTTTTTTTTCAAAGGAGGTTAAATCGAAAGCAACTGGACTTAGTTATAATAAGTAAATAACTAAGTCCAGTTGCTTTCGATTTAACCTCCTTTGAAAAAGAAAAAAAAAAAAAAAAAATTGTTGTAGTGAATTATTTTTTTGAAACGAGTGAAAACGAGCGCTAATTCGCGTATCTCGCGTATCTCGCGTTTGGTTGCGCGTAAAAGCTCGCGCGAAAAAAAAGCGTTCCTCAAACACGATGAAATAGACGAAGACGCGAGGGTCCCGTCGCCATAAAAGAATCGGGTGTATTGCGTCGCAAAAAAAAAAGTCGCGTCTACCGCGTCTCGCGCCTAATCGCGTCTTTGCGTCACGGCCTTTTACACCGCGGACGTAACGAATAAACGGTGACGGTGTGAACCAACAACATAGAACAGGACCAGACGTGGCGTTGTTTCCTCTTTTCACCGACAGCTCCACTCTCCCTTACTTACACAACTACTGTTATTGTTGAGGCCAGAGGATTGTGGGATTTGTAGTTTTTGACCAATCGCAGGTTGTGCTCTTTCTTTTTTGTGATTTTCCTGGTTCACACATGTTTTTTTTTTTTAGGGGCAAATGCGAGCGAAATGCTCGCCCATGGTGGGCATACGAAAATTTAAGAGCTGTCTTATTTAAGTCTTGAACACAATTATTCAACAAATTTAAGACATTTTAAGGCCTAAAAGTGTGTAATGGACATATAGGCTATAACCAGAGACAACCATGAATGAGTTCGCCTCAGTTTCACGTGATTGTCACTGTCAGCCTGTTAGAAAAACATTTTACTGACCCCAGCTGAGACCCCCCCCCCCCCCCCCCCAGCTGAGACGCTGAGACCCCCCCCCCCCCCCAAAAACAAAAACTCTTCGGATCTGAACGATTCACACAAGTCACCTAATTGGTCATGAAAAAAGCGAGTTTCGCTTTTCGGCGCGCTGTTTGCATCCCTGATATCAGGATCTGTTACTTTGTTAAAATAAACATGTGGTGGCAAAACGGCATTAAGTTTGAGTTGGATTTAACTGTGAAATGAATCAGTCGAGCTGCATGAGCCTGACTGTGAAGTTTGCATTAGGGGCAACCATCTTTAAATGTGTGAAAGAAGTTCCCACGATGAAACGGCAGGAAGTTTTCCCACGTCCTCTGAAAGCATCGCAGAGAAAACACGACAGCAAAAGTTGAACAATCCCACCTCTTTGAAACGGGGCGTGGAAAATAATCGTTTCAAAGATGCATTGAGATTCTTAATGGGACGATTCTGAATCGATGCAGTTACATAATCGATTATTAAATTCAAACTAGAAAAAGCATTTCCAAAAATGGAAATGGTGTGAATGCTGAAAGCGATTGCTGAACCATGCTGAATTAGCAGAATAAATTGACAAAGACATGCAGAATGGCATACAAGAAACATGTCCAAGGAAGGAATCAAACCCACAACCTTCTGCACATCAGCCCACTGATCTAACCACTTCACCATAGTTACATTCAATGAGAGAAGAATAAAAGAAATCCCTGTATAAGAGGCTCACTGACTTCTGAAGAGAGGTTGAGACTTGAGATTGAGATTTTTCAATGATGCTTAAAAAAAAGAAATTAAAGAGTATAAATGTGCCATTAGTTTGTCTACAGATCAGAAATTGAATGAAGTCTCTAGCAGAAAGTACAACATGAATGAGGCAGGAATCGAACCCATGACCTCATGATCAATAAACCTTTACTCTGCCACTTCTCTGAAAAATGGCCGAACAGAAGAACAATAGTGTGAATGCTGAAATGCTCTAGGCCTCTTCTTTTTCTTTGTGTGTTCAGACTCCAAGGAAGCTGCTGTATTGTGGAAATACATTTAAATGATATTTTCTATTTTATTTTGTGTAAATAAAAAGTTATCATATTTATCTGACTATTTATGTTAATTAATGAAAAAGCCATGTGTGGCAACATAGAAAATTGAGGATGTGATGCATCGAAATGCATCGTATAATCAAATCGTACTGATTCGTAATCAAATTGAATTTTTGGGCCAGTGAAGATGCACGCCACTACTTTAAAAATAAAAGCTAAGACGATCCGTTGCACTTTACTATGTATGTTTTTGTTTATGTTGATTCCCCAGCCGGTAAATTAGCAGACATTTCTGTGGTTACTTGCTGTATCACCAGTTTGACAATGACAGGATGACAGTGTCTGTCTCCCTGTGTGTCTTCGTTTGACTGAACCAGCAGTCACCTTGACTGCTGCTGCCATGACAGCAGGATGACACACAGATGCTCCCTCCTCTGACTCCTCCTGTTGACAGAGATGCCTTCCTCTGGAATACGTCTGTTGTAATCTAAACACAGCGGGCGTGACGAGGACGTCTGCCTCTAGTACAGCTCCAGATCGTTCTCAGCTCCCACTAGCGCTGTCCCAGAGTTTTTTTGTTTAGGGTTAGGGTTAAAAGAGCGCTTAATAGGGGTGTGCCAAAAAATCGATTCATATAAGAAATCACAATTCTCATTTAATACGATTCAGAATCGATATAAAATGCCCCAAAATCGGTTTTAAAAAATAAAAAAATGAAACTAATCTGCTGGCTGTCTGCCTCCATTTCCTTAAAATTTAAAAGGCAGCGTGTTTAACTGCACTATTTTTTTTTTTTTAAATAAAGTGGCACTTTTAATTTTGTTACTTAAGCAATATGTGATATTGCTTTTATGCAACAGTTTCAACAATTCCATCTAAGCATGGATAAATGTTTAAAACTCATTAAATGTGAAAACGACACTTTAGTCATTCTGCCTTGCAAAGCAGACTGGAGTAGATCATGACGGATCCTTTGCACACCGATAGACTGAAGCAGAAATCATTATGAATCCAATCGTTTTGAATCGAAAATCAATTTTGAATCGAATCGTAGCCCCAAAAGTCAGAATCGAATGTAATCGTGAGATAGTAAAAGATTCCCACCCCTAGCACTTATGTCATCTTCAAACTATCAGAAGTTCTTATTTCTGATATTTTGTGTCCCCTATTAGCAACAAGAGACAAAACTTTGGTGATAAGTTGTGTGTGTGTGTGTGTGTGTGTGTCTGCCACTCGCTGTCTGACCTTCTCCTCAGTGGAGACGGTGAGTTTATCGCTGGCGATGAGGCTGCACACTTGCTGCAGAGTGAGGCCCAGGAACTCCTCCCCCTGCACCACGTCTGTGAAATGCTGCTCTGAGAGACACAACAAACATGCAGCGTTACAATACACACACACACACACACAACGCCACTCAACATTTTACCCAACAGGCTGAACAGGTGGCAGGTTTCCAAAGATTTCAGCTTTTTTTAATTGTTTTTCCTCCGTCAGGGCTGGTGAAACTGTTACATAAAAACCACCACCACCACCACCACCTACCAAAACCAGAGATAAAACAAAGATGAGTCAGGATTCGTGGTGTGAACTTACCAGCGTACGCGTGGGCCTGGTTGAGAAGCTGCATGCATGTGTGCAGGTCAGCGAAGGCTCTGATGCCCAGACAGTTGGTGGGGTGAAGCTGAGACTGCAGGAACTCGCAGCAAACCTGACGAACGTCCATCAGCTGGAGGAGGCTCGCTGCCGGGAGGAGAACCTGCAAAGACGACACAAGACGCACAAAGTCAATTAGAATAATAAAAAACTCCAAATGGATTTAATCATCAGAGGAACACACAGAGATCTGGCTCTTCTTACGTATTCAAATCAGCCCAAAGTGTTAATATAAAATGCTAGAGCACAGTTATTTATCACCCACAGCCAAGGATTTAGGTCTGGATAGCTGTTAGTTGTGTAATCAACTCATTACTTTGACGACTTTACTGATAAATCAGTTGATTTACTCATCGATTAACAAGCTAGGCAAGTATCTATCAAGCAGCTATCGGTCCAGAAAAGTAATAAACAAGCCACTAATACATTTCTGCACCTGTCAGCTTGTTACTTCAGCAGGCCAGACACAAAAAATAAAATGTAACCTATTGATTTTACTGTAAGTTTTCAAACATTTGCTGGTTTAGACTTTTTTTTGTTATGTATTTTGTTATGTACAGTATATATATTTCCAAACATATGTGCAAAATATAGGCTTGTATGTATTATACTGTATATTATATATGGTACATGTATGTATATTTCTATAAGAATGCTTCATCAATAAAGTAACTTTGCTGTACCCTAGTAGTCTTAAAAGGTTCATTAATACTCGGAATTAAAGACAACTAAACAACTAAATCTATGACGTGTAGAATTTGCCGTTAGCTAACACTGAAAAAATCTGGTTTAGACTTTTTCAATATGAATGTCAGCTTCTTTTCTTTGTTATTTGAGGCATTGAGTTACCATCCTCACCAAAGTTAAGACAGCAACACATCAGCTCTTGAAAACACATCACATTTAATTTTGATAGCTGCAGATACAACACTAGATACTGTGTCAGACTTATCATTGCAACATGTATTGTAGTTTTTTTCTTAAACTGTTTTTATGTAAATAGGACTATAGATGAGAATTAGCATTTTTGCTACAATCTGGCATATTAACATACTTGTATGTTCATCAATGTGCACTGTCCCATCTGAATAATCAAATAAATACAAATACATTGGGATAAAACCTAAATTTGTATCTTCCTGGTCTTGAGCATCTGCAGCAGTCATTTCTCAGTGCTGCCACTTCACATAAACATGGATCCATACAGCTATTTATTAGAGGGGTTGTCTTGTCATACGGTTTGTCATTCTGCCTCTTTGTGCTCGGCCCTGCAGTCATTAAGTCTATTACTGAACCAGTTAGCAGAGCAGGCAGCGGCGGCGGTGCAAACTGTTCAAACCGTGATGCTAAGAGACAAAGCTACCCTTTGATACGTCCCTACACATTAGCCTAACTAGGTCAGTGAGACAGTGTCTGTCTGCACACTCACTCATCTTCTGAGTGTGCATTGTTACTGTCTCCTCAGTTTTCCAGCTGCCCTGAAGGCTTATGTTTTCCGAAAGGGAGCATGAGGCCCGCTGGAGCTATGATGCTTACAGCAGCTGGGACAGAGACAGAGAGAGACAGAGAGAGAGAGAGAGAGAGAGGCCCGAGGGCTCGACGAGCAACACATACACTGAATCAGAAACAGCCTCAGCTCTGTGTGGCTTTCAGTGAGGATAAGCAGCTGTTCAGGTGTCCCTAATAAAGTGCTCGGTGGTCGTTGTTATGTGGAGAAATGAAAAGTTAGAGCAACTCTTGTCTTTTCTAAAAAGAAAATGTTGCCCCTTAGTCAAAACACACGCGCCAAACATTTACAGTGGGAGCCAATCAGGCGGGCACGCCGCTAACAGTGGGAGGATTTCCTGCCTCTCTCTCCATGCACACTTCCTGTGCTAATAATGAGAGGAAGTATCCAGCCTGCAGCTTGATCCCGGTGCATTTATTCAACCCTGCAGCGAGCAAGGAGCCATGCAAGTTACCCAGAATTAATGCCACGGAGACAAACAAGGTCTCTCCAGTCATGTGCTTTTTTTTTCACAGCAAAAGCTCACAGCTCACTCACAACCATTAACCAGCTCTTACAGCGCTCGTGGTAAAACATCTGCTCCTCGGGGCAGGTTCACTTTGGCCCAAACTGGAAAAACCAAAGAATTAAAAAAAGTGAACAGGCCTTAAGGAACGACTCCCCTTGTGACAGACAAAAACAGTGACATTGATATAAAATCATTTATTATGAATAAAAAGAGCAATTTATCAACTAGTTGCGTCACTTTTTCCGTAGATAAACACATTTATTTTCGCCAATGCTCTGTGAATTATAAATATTTAACCCTGAATATACAATATGTTGTAAAATATCAACATGTGTTTGTCAGTAAAACACAACAATGAAGAGTGAAAAGAAGATTTTCTTTGTATTGTATTACCACGATATCATGTACTGTATGTATTTTGAAACAATAGTTTAGCAAAAGAGCGTTAACATCTGCTGTTTCACAATTTCGAGTCGAGACGTTTGCCATTTTTCCAAAAATTCCAAATATTTTTGTGAGTTTTCCGACTTGTGCTCGAGCCAGTGAGGAGGGGGAGGAGAAAAAACAAAACAAAAAGGTCTACGTGCAGAAAAAAGGTCAAGACAACAACAGCAGTAAGACGTTTCCTTCTGAAACAAAAAGGAAGTTCTGTAACTGTGTGACTAACACTGTGTGAGGCCAGATCTTTTCAGTGCTGCTTTGATTCACCGTCGTCTGCGCCGCGAAACGCAGAGAAAATGTGACAACGATGAAGTGAAGTAGTGATTTGAAACGCTGGTCCCCGAGGCAGCGGGGACACGTTAGTCGTTCGAAACTGAAGACTTCGAGAGAGAGAGCATGTTTTCAAAGCAAAATGCCACTAAGAATGAAAGAAAAACTGAAAAGAAAAAGGAAAAACAGGAAATGTTTCTTTCACCAACTCTCACTTCCTGCCCCCTCGCTCCCCCTCTTCATAAACACTGCAACACAAACACACTCCCTCACCTGGACGTTGTCCTCCGTCACCTCGATCTCAGCCGTGTAAATGTAATCGACCAGTTTTCTCAGCGTCTGCCCGTCCACCTCTCTGATCTCCACCTGATGGGCCTTGCTCTCGCTCATATCGCCTGCAACACAGAGGCGCACACATCAACACACACACACACACACACACACACATATATATAAGACATGATGACATGCACACAGCAGCAGTCAGTGTAATAAAACGTCTTTACCTGTGAACATGGCACAGAAGTAGGGGCTGCAGGACGCCAGGACCACCCTGTGAGCTGGCACCTCCACGTTCCCCGCGATCAGCTGGACGTCACACAGCATCTTTTTGCTGCAGGATGAGGAGACACAGTGACAAAGAATAAGACATATATAAACTCCTGCCTTATCTTAATATTCATGATGAAGCTATGAGAATAAAAAAAGTGTTTACAGGAGCCAGGAAAAACAAGACAATTAAGGTGTTAATTTAAAAAAAAAAAATACAAAAAACCTCCTGGAGAATACATGGACTTGTTCCATTTGGGAGTTTAATGTTTCAATATCATTTCCACATATTAATTTCAACCTGACTTGCTTGACGTTAAGTTGTTTCATCTTTCCATTTTTCCTTCTTTCTCAGAATAGAGGGAAGATTTCAGCTTTACTGTAAAACTGAAAATAGGCACCATTTACATCAGGGTGTCAAACTCATTTTAGTACAGGGGCCACATAGCTACAGCACAACTTGAAGTGGGCCAAACCGGTAAAATAATAGAATAATCACCTATAAATAACAAGAACTCTAAATATTTCCTTTGTTTTAGAGCAAATGAGCCCTCCTTTTCGAAACATGTTATGAGCAATCTAAAATGTCTTGAGAAAAATACTTGCAATTTCAACAATATTACACCTCTTCTGTCTTCTATGTGATTTTCACACTTGGCAGATTCATCCGGTGGGCCGGGTTGGACCCTCTGGGAGGCCGGTTTTGGCCCGCGGGCCTTATGTTTGACACCCCTGATTTATATTGTTTGTTTTTCAACTGCAAAGGGATAATCACCCAACATATTTCACCATGATTTTAAAATAGCTAAAAAAACAAATGATTAATCAATATAGTTACCAACTGTCCTCCTATCTAATAATAATGGACGGTCTATTTGATCATGTTTTAACAATGTTGACTGTCAACACATCTCATCGCCTCAGTACATGGTATGTGCTGTTTCTAAGCAGCAGCGTAGTGAAACCAAGGAAACTGTGAAACGCAGCCTCCTGCTTCTGCAACAGCTTTGCATCGTGGTGTGTTCAGGGTCCTGCTGCCTGAAATCTCTTTGATCTGAAATGGATTTCCGCTTGTGGCAGGACTTGGGTGGTGGTGGTGGTGGTGGTGGTGGTTGTGGTACAAAATGGTCCTGAAGAAGCACTTTCTTTTCTATTCTGAAGGACAGACACTAAAACCTGATGCTTATCACTGAGATGTTCTAGATAGCTAAGAGGTTTTTTTTAGCAAATTGAGGCCAGCACCTACAAAAAAAACCCAGCAACAACTACGCAGGAGGAGACCACCAGCTTTCTGTTTAAAAATGAAGCAGTTCCTCTTCAGGCAGAAGTAATTCACTGCTGTTCTGACATTTTCAAACAAACAAGGTGAACCACGGATGACTCCTGGGTTAATACATTACAGGGTTCCTACACATTTTAAATTTCCAAATTCCATACTTTTTCCAGACCCTAATTTCCGGACTTCCACTGCAAAAAACTCAAAACCTTACCAAGAATATTTGTCTTATTTCTAGTCAAAATGTCATTTCTAGTCAAAGCAAATCTCATTATACTTAAAATGAGACTCATCACATAAATAGTAGCTTGTTTTACTTCTTTCAAGCAGATTTTCACTTGAAATAAGTAGAAAAATCTGATAGTGGAGCAAGTTTTTCTTTCTTATTACAAGCACAAAAAACTTTCTTTCAGTGGCAGATTTTTCTACTTATTTCAAGTGAAAATTTGTTTGAAACAAGTGAAAATGATCTAAAAACAAGTTAATTTTTAGGTGATGAGTCTTATTTTAAGTGGAAAGAGATTCGTTTTGACTAGAAATTAGACATTTTGACAAGAAATAAGGCAAATATTCTTGGAAAGATGTAGAGTTTTTGCAGTGTCTCAAAAAAAAAATTCAAATAATTTGTGACATTTGAGCCAATAGATGCGTTTCATGTTAATAAATCATGCAATTAATCATTTGTTTTCATTATTCTGAATTAGTATGCCACTATGTAACCAAATAATTTCCAGGAGATTGTAGCTAGGTAGCCTACAATAGCGCATACAAAATGTTAATAAGACTGAATAAGTATTAAGATAAATATATTTCCATACAATAGTTTCCATTTTCCATACTTTTCAAGACCTGGAAATGTATAAAATCAAATTCCATATTATTCCATACTTTCCATACTTGCGTAGGAACCCTGACATTATTTCTGACAGACTACACAGCTTCTTCTTTACGGTTGCAACCCCCCCCCCCAAAAAAAACAAAGTGAAATGGCTTCATTACCTCCTCAGGTCGTTCATCAGCTGGAAAGCTTTCCTCGTGTGCGTCTGGTTGAAGGTGTGCATCCCTCCATTCACCGTGTCCTCCTCCGAGTCCGTGGTGGTGCAGTTGGGACGCGGCGAGGCCGGCGTGGCCACCAGACTGGTGAGACATGAGAGGCAGTGTCTGGATCAGTGGAAAATAGACGGTGACCCAACAGTTAGACGGAGAACTTCATGGTTCTTCACCTCCAGGGTTATGAAGAAAAGAAAAAAAGAGGACGGGACAGGGACGATAAAGTGGAGCCTCCACAAGTGGGAAAGTAGAGTTTTGTCGCTGTCGTGCCGCACCACAGAAAAGGCTGTTTAGTAAATGTACAGGCTACTTCATATCAGGCTCAGGCTCCTTATTTGTTGGTATTTTTGACCCATCCTCCTGTAATAATCCTTGGTTCTTCAAAGTAATCTGCTATGGTTGTCATGAAACACAGTGTGTTCTTTACATTAATGACATTATATGTCCTTTGACGACATTATGATCTTGTAGTTACAGCCTCTTATTTTGGGAGATTTGTTGACACCAAGAAAAACCTATGTGGCCAGCCTCCTCTGACATTTACAGAGCTCCAGATTGCCCCTAAATGCCGACTGCCCCTAATTTTGAGACAGTGCAAGTCAATTTTTCATCTACTTGCGCACGTGCAACCAGTAAATTTGCCTATTTACACTGGTGAAATGTAGAAGTGGCGACTCAAAGTAACTGGAATCCGTCATTACAGGTGGCAGGCCAATGTGTGTCAGGATCATGAATGAAAAGAAGAGCAAAGAAATTTGATTTATGGTCGATTTATGGTGTGTGCCCCTAAATGTTCTGCTTGCACTCCTAATATTTAAAGTCAGGGGCTACTGTGGTCCTAGAAAAAATATTTAGTTAGTGGTTAGTTAGTTAGTTAGTTAGTGTTAGGAGGAATAACTACAAATATTTCCCTTATTATCTAGGCTAATATTGAATAATCCAAACAAAGTCACACCTTAAACCTAAGGTGGTTTTCTCCGAGCTGAGAGCAGGTGTCAAAGGAGGAGGGAAACAGAAGAAAAAGAAAAGAGACAACCATCCAAAGCTCAACTAATGGGACATTTGCTTGGTTTTTAATGTGGAAAATATCACCGTGCATGTGCTCTACCTCATTTTATCCGGACTCACGTAATGATGACCCATATTATTGTCTCCACACACACACAACAAAACAAACACTTTGAACAAATCATGATGCAGCAGCAGCAGCAGCAGCAGCAGCACCACAGAGAAACCATGAGACTGTTGTTGTTATTATTTCAAGTTTGAACGAGACGTCAAAACTAAATAACACTAAAAACAGACCAAAAAAGTGAGAAAAGTGTGTATTTGTCTGTATTCACAACCAAAAAAAATATGAGTTTAGGGTAAAATGGTGTTTGTTTGTTTTGAGTTGTTGCTGTCAGCAGGCTGGGCTAGCTCTTAGCATTGCTAATCATTTAACTATCATATAAGCTTGTGACAGCGGTCGTTAGCCGCCTTGAATCATTGCTCATATCGAGGTTATAAACACACATCAGCGGTCCAGATCAATATCTCCCCAATAACGACTTGGTGGCAGTTTCCCAAACATTGTTTTACTGGGAGTTTTTGGTTTGAAGCACCACACCAGAGCAGACGATGCTAGCTGCTGCTGCTGCTGACTTAAGCTAGCTCGACTTCGTTTTGCCGTTGAAAGTCTCTTTACTAATGTTGGGTTTATGGTCATTAAGATCAGATCATGTGGCCTAAATGTTACCTAACAGATGTACCGCATGCAGTACAGAATCACAGATTTACTAAAAAAAAAAGATATAATCCCCCCCCCACTCCCCACTACTACCACCACCGGCTGAGCCAACTTACCCCAAAGAGACGCCGTCCATCCTCCCGGAGCTGCGGAGCACAGCAGGCATGAGGAGAGCCGCTCCAAGATCCTCTGTGGCCGGGAGGGAGAGCGAGAGGGGTCACTCCGCTGTTTTTTTGTTTTTTGTTTTTTTTTGTCAGACAAACATTACGCAGCTTGGCAGGAAACTGACTATTGACTGACCTGGTGCAAAAAAAAAAAAAAGAAAGAAAGAAAAAAAGAAAAAACTTTATTTAATGGGCTTCATTTACATTTTCCCCCAATGTGTCATTTGATTTTTGTTTGAGTTTATCCACCTTTATTGAAGTTTTACTACCAAACACTGGCAGCAACCTCTTTTTTATACAGTCTATGGCAGCAACCCATCCTCCTGTCCTCTCTCTGCAACAGGATTCAAGATTCAAGATTCAATATTCTTTATTTGTCACATGCATAGTTTGTTTGTTTATTTCACATATAAAAAAGTAAAAAAAAAAAAAAAAAAAAAAAAAAAAGATATAACATATAAAATCCAAGACAATGTGAAGGAGAAATGCCCCCCCCAAAAACCTCCAGGGGCTTGTGAGGTGGCATTCTTCTCCAGTTCTAAGCTAATGAGCATACATTTGTGAAGTACAAAAACCATTCATACATAATAAATACAAACATGGTTGCACATGATTTAACATTGTACAATGCAATACAAAAGCTTGATAAACATATGATAAAAAAAAAATAATAATAAAAAATCCCAGTTTAGATAGGCAGACCATGTGGAAAGTATTGACTGGTTAGCAGGAGTGACTTTAGTGCTCTCCTAAATTGTTGTAAAGATGAGTTAAAAAAAAAAAAAGGTGCAGGTAATAAATTCCATATTCTAGTTATAGTATACACTTACAACAAGCAGTGAAATGAAATCCTGACTACATCCCCCAGACTGTGCTGTCCCTCGAGTAAAAAACTATGTTAAAAAAAAGAAGCAAGAAGGCATCTCAGTACAAAAACATACAAGTTTAAAATGCAGATCAAGTGCAAATCAAAGGGCAAAAGGGTTAGAGAGACAGAGAGATGCTCATGGCATGTTCTGATTCATTCTGACAGCTTGTGGATAGAAACTTCTTTTCAGTCTCTCTGTCTCCGCTGCAATGCTCCTGAACCGCCTGCCTGATTTCAACAGCTGAACTTGTAAAGCTTTGAGCTGTATGTTTTTAATATATGAAAAGTGGTTTATAAATAAAGTTTGATTAATTTGACTGCCTCTATTTTACTATTGTGATTTATTTTATGGTGCACTTTATGTGGACTGCTGTACTGTTAACCCCACCACAGGTCCTTAGTGTTTTGTTTTATTGGGTTTTTATCCTATTTCATGTTTATCTTGTAATGTTTTATCTGTGATGTGAGTGAATGTTTTTTGTCAGTGCATGTAGCCCACTGAAACAAATTCCATTCGACATGTCAATATGGCAATCTTAAATAAAAAAAAACGTATATAAATTATAGTGAAAAAAAATTCATATAGACATTCAAAATAATTTAGCGATACACAGGGCCGATGCAAGGAATTCTGGGTCCCCCTCTCCTCTCCTCTCTTCTCCTGTTGCACCTTGTAGTTTCTTCTTGCTAATCAATATGCAAGAAGACATTGTCTCAATATGTATGATGTGGGAGAAGGGATGAAAAAGTTGTGCTGTCCCACACATAGCTGGACACCTGGTTAAAAAAAAGAAAAGAAAAGAAAAACGCACATAACAAAGTTTCACACATTTGTCGGTCTTTTCTTGCAATGGCTGTGTTCCCTGGCTTGAGGTGAATCACATCAGTCTGGTACTCAGAGTGTTTTACTGGATTCCTATGTGAAAAATAATCTATGTTTAAATACTAGGCTACTGCTATGTTTTTATAATGAGGCAGGTCCACTTACTGCTGTAAATAAACATGATTTTTCTTTCATATGATTTGGTAGTGTTGATTAGATTTAGGGAGCTTAAACTAACTCTTTACTGGCTACCTGTAAAAGATTGATTTTAAGATACTTTTTACAATAAAGCACTTCATTGGACTAAGCACCTGAGTATATTGCTGAACTCCTCTCCTCACTCTCACAATCTCTACTTTTCATCCTACATACAAATTGAAAAACCAGAGGTGACAGAGCATTTTCAGTTGCTGGTCCAAAACTGTGGAATAATTTACCACACTCAGTTTGTTCTTCACCCTCTATTACTGTAATATCTTCAAAACCCATCTCCTTTCCATGGCATTTGATTCGGCATAGTATAAATAGGCTACTCCATCATCGTCTGATTTACCCACTGTTTTAAAATGTTCTTTCTCTCTTTGTATACTCTTTTATCATTGTTCTTGTGTTGCACATAATTGTAAAGCACTTTTGTCCACATTTGTTGTTTTTAAATGTGCTCTACTGTATAAATAAAGCAGACTTGACTTGACTATTATTTCTAACATTTCTAATAGCACTCTTCACTCACAATGGCCTGCTAATGTTGCTAAAGCTGAAGTTATATTCTGCCAAATCACAAAATAGTATTTGCCGCAGCCAAAGCTACAATATGTTTGCGTGAGCAGAACAGCTTTCATGCGCCTTGATGTTGACCCTAGTATAGAAGAGAGGCATGGACACTATTCTTCCATTAGATTTGACCTCGTTTGGCGTCTTGATGATGGTGATGAAGTGCCGTCTGACACGTCATTCAGTTCTCCAGTAGATAATGAGATCTGTGGACTGTGATGATGGCCATTATCAAATGATATAAATGACTTTCATCAAACCATTCAGTGAAGCCTTGTTCCGTCTGGATGAAGACCTTTCACTTTAATCTGTTCTTGGGTGCTTCACTTCAGATGGGCCTGTTACTCCCGGCTGTTTATGTGGATGTCATCATCATTGATAAAGGGAATTAAGTTAAAACCAGACATCCTGAGAAACTTGTGATGACATGCTGCTGCAGAAATGTTTGGTGTGAGTCAAAATGAAGCCACTATATGCACAAGAGGTTAAATAGTGAGTCTCCACACCAGATAGTTGGACCAGTCCCAGCCTGGTCAGATGCTACATGAACTGATGAAGCCTCTTGGATGAAGGTGAAACGTCTTCCTAGACAAATAACTAAGTCCAGTTGCTTTCGATTTATTGTGTTCAAGACTTAAATAAGACAGCTCTTAAATTTTCGTATGCCCACCATGGGCGAGCATTTCGCTCGCATTTGCCCCTAAAAAAAAAAAAACATGTGTGAACCAGGAAAATCACAAAAAAGAAAGAGCACAACCTGCGATTGGTCAAAAACTACAAATCCCACAATCCTCTGGCCTCAACAATAACAGTAGTTAGTGTAAGTAAGGGCAGGGACTTTGGTAAGGGAGAGTGGAGCTGTCGGTGAAAAGAGGAAACAACGCCACGTCTGGTCCTGTTCTATGTTGTTGGTTCACACCGTCACCGTTTATTCGTTACGTCCGCGGTGTAAAAGGCCGTGACGCAAAGACGCGATTTTTTTTTTGCGACGCAATACACCCGATTCTTTTATGGCGACGGGACCTTCGCGTCTTCGTCTATTTCATCGTGTTTGGTGGGAAGACCCAAAGGGGCTTCCCACTCAAACACGAGGAACGCTTTTTTTTCGCGCGAGCTTTTACGCGCAACCAAACGCGAGATACGCGAGATACGCGAATTAGCGCTCGTTTTCACTCGTTTCAAAAAAAAATTTCACTACAACAATTTTTTTTTTTTTTTTTTTTTTTTTTTCAAAGGAGGTTAAATCGAAAGCAACTGGACTTAGTTATTTACTTATTATAACTAAGTCCAGTTGCTTTCGATTTAACCTCCTTTGAAAAAAAAGTCTAGGAAGACGTTTCACCTCTCATCCAAGAGGCTTCATCAGTTCATGTAGCATCTGACCAGGCTGGGACTGGTCCAACTATCTGGTGTGGAGACTCAGTATAAGTCCAGTTGCTTTCGATTTAACCTCCTTTGAAATACTATGACCTGGACAAATGAGAATATGCACCGGCTATATACACAACAAAATGGGTCAATGACGTGATGCAACCAAATGTCAAGTGGTATAACTGGTATTTTTTCATAAACATCTGATTATATGCAGGAAAATAATTCTGGACTCATATGTGGAATGAGTAATTCACTTTTGCAATGCAACACTATGTTTCTTGACAAATATTATGCAATTTGTCACATTATTTAGAAAAAAAAACTGCTGTGTTTTTGGGATATGTCCTGCCCATGTTGCCAAAATGCAATAAAATTTAGATGGAGAAACATATATCTATTTCAATTTATGGTTTCCAAAGAAAGAATATTTTTTATAAGTACATTTCTTAAATCCACTGTAGGTGGATAAAATATTTTTAATATTTATCATTCATCATCTTGTGGGTACACCATTTGACATTTTCAGGGGCATCCAGTCTTACTTTTGTTTTAAAAAAAGAGGTTCAGATGTCATTTCAAATGACATAAAACCAACATGAATTCAAAATTTACATTTTTACAAATGGATGCATGCTTTAAAAGCATTTTTTTCAAGATATTTTAGAATTTATCTTCTTGTCAACCCTTATTTGTCACTGACCCACATATATGTACTGTATTAATATAAAGGTGCCTGATAAGAAAATATATGCTTCCGTGTTGTCATACCCAGAAACAGTATCAGAGTGGGAGCTCACACTTTTTTCCATTCTCTGTGTTTGTAGTCTTTGCCTGCCTCTGTTGAATACAAAATCAATCAGTCATGTACATTTACCCATGAAATCAGCCTCCACTAAAAGACAATGTGTGATTTACAAATACTCAGAACATAATTTCATTCATGGTCTGAAACTGGACACAACATTTACACCAAATTAACACGAGGGGGGCGACACATGGTGCCTCCGAGTGAGTTAAACTAGTATTAAAGAGTGGAGTCGTCTTAGTGTCTGAAACACTAAACACTGGATGATTATATTATTAACAAACTGGCTGTGTGTGGGTTTGTAGACCAGGTAAACCAACCCAGATTTTTTTTTTTTTTTTTTAGAAAAGCTGTCAAAGGAAACATCTAAATCACAGTTTTCCAATAAGAAAAATGCAGCTAAATAGCTCTCTAAAATAGTGTTACAGCATAAAGGGACATTTCCTTCATTACATGGGAAAATGTTAATCTGAAATCAATAGTGTACCTTACAAAAAATACACTGCCACTATTAGATCTGTATGAGACAGTTAATTAATTTAATTGGATTGCAATCTGAGAAATTGACCTTTTATTTTGGTATTATCATGTAAAAATGCAGCTACAGAAGCAAATCAGGCTCAGCTTTTCACGATGAACCACATGAGCTCCTTTAACCTCTGCCTCCAAGTATTAGCATTTGCCGGTATAAAATGGCCGATGAAGTGGAAATGTGGCAATTATGCAGGCAACACTACCGCCTGGTGGTGGCTTTATGAACTCAATTTGTAAGATTACAAAAAAGGCAGATTATCGAAGTAAATGCAGATTAAAAAAAAGCACCAAACTGCAGCCTCCACGGTGCTGATTTAAATGCACACAAATGCAGACAACTTTGAATTAAGACTGCGAGATTAAAGATAGATTTTCAAAACATTAAAAACTTTAATAAAAGCAGAATACAACATAGGGGCGAACTGAACACATGGATTTCCAATACAGTTTTAATCTAAACAAACGCCTGTAATGGGACGGGAGAAGTGGAAAAAAAAAGGAAAAAAAAAAAAAAAAAAAGAATTTACAGTTAACAAAACAGTCCGTGACATTTCTCCAGAAAAAAATACTTTGTCACGGTAAGTGTTTTAAGATCAAGAAACTCAAGCAATCGAGTCCCATGCTGCCCGACACTGCCACCAACTTCACTTAAAACCCTGAGTTCATGATGCAAAAATAACAGACACATCTGGCTGGTTTGCAAGACAAACAAACTCATTTCTGAGTGAGCAGTGACTGACATTAATTATTACGGCTTTACAAATGGTTCAAAACAAGTTAATTTTTTTTCACCCCCACCCCTCCCCTCCCTTCCCCTCCTCACTCAACTCAAAACATAACAAAAAAAAAAAAATACGATTCAATAATTCACAATTCTTAGTAGTAAAGTCCATAATGTGTGGAATAAGAGGACAGATGGGTCCGGGTGGGGGGAAGAGCCAGGGGTCCTTATCACAGTCTCATTCATTCCGTGTGTGTGGGTGATGGGCACTACTGCTTCATTTGAATGAACAAAACAAAGACCCCTACACCCCCCACCTGGGCTTGTGTGGTGGTGGTGTGTGTATGTGCATGAGAGAGTGTGTGTATGTATATGTGTGTGTGAATTCAAGTTCGTTGTAATCAGATTTTTTCCCCCATGAACATTTCAAAAAAACAAACAAAAAAAAAAAAAAACAAAGTGGAGGAGGAAGCCACTTTAATAGCCGCCGCCAAATCCTCCTCCCCTGCCGTAGCCGCCACCACCACCTCCTCCTCCTCCTCCACCTCCTCCACCACCACCACCGCCGCCTCCTCTGTTGTAAGGCGCCCCGCTCCTGTAGGAGTAGTTGCCCCCCTTCATTGCACCATAATTTGAGTGCTGTTGTCCATAGCCGTCCCCAAAGTCACCATTGCTGTACCCACCCCCCATCTGGTTGTCGTATTCTTCGTAGCCGCCTCCGTAGCCCCCTCCGTAGCCTCCTCCGCCGCCGTTGTAGCCCCCTCCGTAGCCGCCGCCGCCTCCGTAGCTACCCCCTCCGTAGCCTCCACCGCCGCCGTAGCCTCCACCTCCTCCGTAGCCGCCGCCGCCTCCTCTTCCCCCGCCGTAGCTCTGCATCCCTCGCCCTCTCCCGCGTCCTCCGCCTCTCCCGCCGCCGCCGCCGGAGGACATCTCCTGCTTGGTGAGCGCCTTCTTCACCTCCACCTTGTTGCCGTTGATGGTGTGGTACTTGGTGAGCACGGCTTTGGTCGCCGAGTCGGTGTCCTCGAAGAAGACAAAGCCGAAGCCCCTCTTCCTGCCGGTCTGCTTGTCGGAGATGATCTCGGCCTTCTCCACCACGCCGAACTGGGAGAAGTACTCGGTCAGGTTGTCCGGCTCGATGTGATCCTTCACGCCGCCGACGAAGATTTTCTTCACGTTGGCGAGGATGTCCGGGTTGTTGGCGTCCTCCCGAGCTATGGCCCTTTTCAGCTCCACGTTGTTGCCTTCGACGACATGTGGCTTAGCCGCCATTGCTGCGTCGGCCTCCTCCGGCGTCGAGTAGGTGATGAAGCCGAAACAGCGGGACCGTCCGAGCTGCTGGTTCATGACCACGACGCAGTCACTCAGCGTGCCGTACTGCTCGAAATACTTACGGAGGCCATCTTCCGTGGTCTCCACGTTCAGTCCTCCAACAAAAAGCTTGCAAAGTTTCGCCGTCATGATTGAATTTCTTCTGTGTGGACGGTAGGATGAGACCGTCCCTCTTCTTCTTCAATGGACGACGTCAGGGCGGGCCTTTCGACTCACGCGGCATCGTAAGACGTAGCCGTCGCTGATTGGTCGTCTTGAAAAAATCTCCACCCCCATTGGCTGGCGAGCGAGTCCCCGTTCTGCCGCCTTCCAGTCCTGTCGGAAATTTGAAACTCCTGGTTAAGAGGCGTGGATTTGTGATAGTCGTGTTCCTTATTTCCGTTTTTCCCCTCTCCTACTGTATGAAACTTAATAAAAATACATTAATGTAAAACACAAGCACGTAATTAATACTTTTGTTGCACAAATTGCTGTTGTATTATCCCATGGCATTAAATAACGCCGTGTCCTAATTAAGTCATTTAGGTTATATCGCTGGTACTGTACAACCAGTGAACACAACTCTGCAGCATAATGCCTACGGATATATAACTGTAAAAAACACGTATCCCGCAGAATTAAACCCTACTTACAACACCAAAAATCGACATTTCCACTACAATATGACTTCAAAGAATTACGACTGACCACATAGTTGTAGAAGAGGCCTGAAAATACATGATACAAAATCGTCTTTGACCAGTAGACTACTAGACCACCACTGCAGTCCAACTGTACGTCAAACACAGAGCTGTAAAATCACCTACAAAGTGACATAACCACCTGGCTGAGGCTCTGATATGATCTTTTTTAAGTAAAATTATGTAAGTAAAACTCAACACCTTGAATCCTTAGCAACAAATAATAAAATCAACTGAAGTCCATATTTCACATACTAGTTATGTGGTTTTCGATGGCCAGCACTGACCTGGTTTTCCAACACTAATTATTTATGTTCTGTAGCAGTGCTTGACATTTCAGTAATGTGTTTTACAGTTAAAAAAAAATACACTGGTCATATAGCTTTGGTTCTTATTAGGTGGCATTTAGAATAGACATATACCTTAACATTTTATGCTGGCTGAACTTCTCACAATAAATGAAACTTGTCTCCACTCCTCCCGCAGGCAGATGACTGAGCTGCTTAGTTCAAAAGAATCTGCAGGACAAAAGCATGATGCAACATGCCCATCCTGCTTTGAGCTGGTAATTTCTGCAATTGCTTCCTTAACTGCCCATTTTCGTGGTACTTCTGGCACAGCCTAGGCACCAAGAAAGCTGTAGTATCAGTTTTGGGAGACCAACCAACTGTTAAACTAGGCCATCAAGTTTTTTTTTTTGTCTGTTCCCCCCTCAGCACTTATCACCATACTTCTTGGCTCCTTGTCTTTGTTTAGTGTGATTCCCTCCTCACATGGTTCATACATGAAGATGCCCCGTGGAGTTTCTGATTTCTAGCAGGCCATGGGGAGCAGTGTGTGTGTGTGCATGAAGGTGACATGACACACTCCTCCTGACAATGATTTAATACTAGTTACAGGTAGCATTGCTCTGAGGTGAGCAGCAATATGCCATAAAAGGCAAGAGGGAAGAATACTGCAGGCCCAAACATGGATGAAACCAATACAGGGCATATAATATATAATTCTGCTTTGTAAATGTGAGAAATACACTGTATTGAGGTAACACCGACTGTAAACATACCTTTAGTTTAGAGGAAAACTCCGGCGGATACCTTTAAACAGCCACAACACTCACACTATAAGGTATAAAGACCATGCTTGCCTCCTTAGTTTCACTCAACAGGCAAACAATCAAAACACAAATACTCCTCCAACTGTGGCCTCTGAAACCTTGTACATTTTGACACCCGTTCATGACGTGGGTCATCATCACCAACTATGCCCGGTGTGAAAAACACAAAAAGTAACGTAACAAGTCTCTTGGTATATAAAAATAGATATATTTATTGTGGATTCATAAAAAGCACAGCCAACATAACAGATGTTTCCTTTTCCTACGGGACGATGAGAAGCATCATTAATCCTATAAAGAAGACAAAGTAAGATTTACACTCCAATCGGCATGTCAAGCATTACTCAAACACAATATTGTCACGGACTGTTATGACACGTTACATCTCATGAGACATCACAGGGTTTAGTCCGCTTTTATGGAATGAGATTGTCACTGCGTTGTGTTGGTTTTAGTGCTCCTTTCACTCACATCAGTACAGCCAAGGCATGAGGAGGTACATTATTAAACTGCCACTGGCACCGAAACAGTGTCTGATGTGTTAAATGTCATCAAGGGTTTCTTGATAAGCTCCCCGATAAAGACCGTTTGTCTTTATCTCAAGAGTATGATAAGAGACCGCTTCATGCACAGATCATTTGCCACTCAATCAGCAGCGTCCTTTCAATTTTGACAATGAAATGAAACCAAAACCAACTGAACATGACAAACACAAAAACCCTCAAACATGGCGCCCACTGGCCTCTGACACTCATGAAAACTGTGCACCTTCTTCCCCAGACTGTTCAATGCCAATTTTAGGTGCATTTATGAACTTGCAGGACAGATACACTGGTGTTGATACATTACAACCAACCTCTCATCATTGTGCAACATTGCTCTTGAGTTGCAACACTTGTCTTTAAAGGCTCGAGGGCTTTGTAATATAGGGAAACATGGCACTCTCCGAGGGGCAATTCCACACATCACGAGAGTTTCATTTTGTGTCATCAGCCCTTTTGCGGTTCATTTACAGATGCTGACCATAACGCACACCTCCCTACAATCATTTTGAATTGCTTTATAGATCCTGTGACATCTTTAGTGTGGTTAATATAAGTTGTTAAACAGGTCTTCACAAGCATTTGAGTTCAAATCAATGCTTCTTGTTTTGCAACAAATCTGCAGACAAATGTTGCCTCCAAGCTCCACTGGATTTTCAGCCAGATGAAATATGCCAACAAAGCAATTTACATCTTATTAGTTACATGAGCCTTGCAAGAGGAGCAGTGCACCGATTTAGTTTCCTGCAGAACCACACACACGTGACAAAAGTCACACACACACAAACCTTTGTCGGATTAAACTCTGTTGAATATAAAAAACACGAAGACATGATAATAATTTATTATATATAAATATATTTTGAAACACAGTGCCCAAATGCAAGCTTCTTCTCCAGGGACATCAGTTGTTCCGTCAGCGGTCTCCAAGATAAAGCTGAGACCTAAGATTGAAAGAAACCATAAACCCATGCCGCCACCTTCATTCTGCGCCCTCAAACTCTGCCATCTCCCCCTTCAGTTGATAACAAACGTACTGTACTCGATCTGCACCTCACATTGTACTCACCGAGCATCCTAAAAAAGAGACACTCCTGTCCAAACCGTTTAAGACCGTAACCTGTCATGCATGAGTATAAGTACACTTTAAAAGGGTCACTTCACAGGTCCATTGTTCTCTCTGCTGGTCATTTGGGTCAAAGAACATCTGGTTGCACTGGAGCACTGTGTTGTCAAACCCCTCCCCCATACCCCACTCCCACTCCCACCCACTCCCCCCAAACCTACAGACATCTCCAACAAACCCTGTCAGACAGATGGACCACTTTTTTGGGGGAGGAATCCTTTGTGAAAACTGACTTCACCTGAGGGGGAGAAGGCAGCACAACCACTCTCTCCGGTTTCCCCTCGGTCGGCATGCCGTGCCGTGGGAGACACACACACACACCCCCCGTCGTTTTTTCGGGGTGATGTCCTCCTTCGTGCCCCAGGTTACCGTAGCAACCTGAAGGAGATGGGAGAAGAGACAGAGTGAGAAACTGGACAGAGTTGGTTTTCCTGGAGGAGACACCAATTTACTTGTTCCATTATTCTCATTTAATGGTGGAACAAAGTCTGGGTCCCCCTTCCACCCACTTCATTAAAGTTCATTAAATAAGACCACATTAAATGCCCCACCCCCCCCACATTTGTTTTTTTTTTATTTTAAGATTAGCTATATAAAAGGCGCATTAAGCTATGAAGTGTCAGTTAAGTTGTTTAAGATTAAATAATGGCACACTTGTGCACCATCACCAAAGATAATCCATACAACGGTTGATCAACACAGAGTGAAGACAGGTTGATTTACATACCTAGTTTGCTGGATGTGGATATCCTAAAGAGATATTTCAGACTCCTATCACAATCGACCCCAGGTAATCAACAGGGTCCTGATGTAGCCTACAAACAAACTGCTACGGCTATTTTGGCTGGGATAGCCTACTGGAATACGAGTAAGAACACCTAAATGTAGGAATAATCAGATAATCAAGATAAATATCAGAGCCCTCATGTCGACATATAGATATATTAAAATGTGTAAAAAAAAAAAAGAGAGAAAAAAGAAATATATTAAAAAAAGTTATTAGCAATGTCTAAAAACCACAAAATCAAAAACAAGGTCAAACCCTACAAAGCCTACATGCATTGGCTGTGGGTAGACTAAATCCATTCATTTCACCCACCTGAGAGTAAGGAATAAACTGGGAAAGATGCCATGTAACTAAGATCAACAAGATGATGCCACTTATAAAACCTGTGGACGAACTTGAGGAAGCCTGGTTAAATAAGTAAAATAACTAAGCTAAGTGGTATAACGTTTTATTTAAAATGAACATACATAAGCATACCAAAGTGTTTTAACAGTAGGTTTGTTCTCCAGACATGAAAGTATACAATATACATTATATTGCTACAGGTAGATGGAAAATGAACAATATTTAGGTTGAAACTAGTTCTATGCGTGAGTTTGAGTACAGTATAGGGAAGGAAACAAGGAAACTGGATCCTGCAGTACCACTTTCCCGCCTTTGCTGAATGACCAGAGTAAATAATTAATACAAATTTAAGTATAACATAGCTATGAAATCCAAAAACCACATAACATGCTTTCTCAAACTCATACATTGAAAATTCACACTAAATTTTTCTTTACTCCAGGAAACAAAATCTAAATCTAATTGCTTAAAAATGTAAGATAATAAGATAATCAGAACTTTGTCAGCAAAAACAATCCTACATCGAAAATTTTTCCAAAAACAACGGGGTTGAACGCAAATAATAAAAAAAATAATCAACTCTAAACGACAACCGCACGCCATCAGCGTGGGAACATAAAAAGGGGATCAATCATTGTGTGTATTTTTATTCTTCATGTTATAATGTGTCCTAGTTGTTGTTGAACGGCAACAATGGCTGCTCGTTATTATCAGGTTTTCTGGGAAGTGACCTTCCTACCTGTTTGGGGTTTTGAGGTCTTCATTATGATTAGAGAGAGAGGGGGGGGTCTCTGTCCGTATCTCTGCCATGGTTGGGTTTCACGGCAGACGCCCCGTAACTGAATTTGAGTTTAGTCGTTCAAATCCTGGCTCGAGGTAATTTGTGGCAGGGGGGATGGGTGGTTGACTCTCCATTGTACAGTCATCTCCTAGTAGCCGCCGCCGTAGCCCCCCCTTGGATAGCCACCACCGCCGCCGCCGCCTCTGGCGTAGGGGGCCGCGCTCCTCTGCCCGCCGAAGGGGGGCCCTTTCATGGGGCCGTAGCCGGAGGAGTGCTGGCCGTAGCCGCTGCCGAACTCGTTGTACCCGTTGCCACCTCCGTACCCGCTGCCCTGGTCTCCGTAGCCGCCCCCGTACGGTCCGCCGTACCCTCCGTAGCCGCCGCCGCCGCCGCCGCCACAGTTGTAGCCTCCGCCATTTCCGTAGTTGTAGTTTCCGCCGTAGTCCCTGCCGCCGTAGCCATTTTGATTCCCCCTCATGCCTCTGCCCGGCCTGCCGCGGGGCGCCATGGAGTTCCTGTTGGCCGCCTGCATCTCCTGCTTGGTCAGGGCTTTCTTCACCTCCACCTTGTGTCCCTTCACGGTGTGAAACTTCACCACCACCGCCTTGTCGGCCGCGTCGTGGTCGGTGAAGTACACAAAGCCGAAGCCTCTCTTCTTCCCCGTCTCCTTCTCCGAGATGACTTCGGCCTTCTCGATCTGGCCGTACTGGGAGAAGTACTCGGTCAGGTGCTCCTCCTCGATGTCGTCCTTCAGGCCGCCGACGAAGATCTTCTTTACCTTGGCGAGGGCCTCGGGTTTGTTGGCGTCCTCTCTCGCCACGGCCCGCTTCAACTCGACCGCGTTGCCGTCGACGGTGTGCGGCCTAGCGGCCATGGCTGCGTCGGCCTCCTCCGGCGTGGAGTAGGTCACAAAGCCGAAGCAGCGCGACCGCTGCAGCTGCTTGTTCACGACCACCACGCAGTCGGTGAGGGTCCCGTACTGCTCGAAGTGCTTCCGCAGGCCATCGTCGTCGGTGTCCACGTTCAACCCGCCGACGAAAAGTTTGCAAAGCTGGTCAGTCATTTTTGATTTAAAACAACAACGAGACGAGTCTTGAGTCAAACTCGGTCGGTAGTTAATCTCAAAATGGTGGCGAGGGGGAAGAGCGCAGATGTTTTTATACCGGAGGGGGAAGCTTGATATTTGGCACCACCTCTTCCGGTCCACTGTTCTCTATTATGTATGAAAAGACGGCAATCGATATTCTGAAGTAAAATACACGAAACGACACATAAAACCCACAACCATTGTGATTAAAAGAAAAAGATACATTAACATAGACATTAAACCGTCGGAGGCAACAATTCAGGAGGAGGCTTTGTGCGTCACATGATATCTAAACCTTTATAAAGGCATCGACAAAGAACGTCTCTGGTATCGATGTATTGTTACAATATATGCCATCCTTGAAAATAAAACATTAAAACTGAATGAATAAAACGCTTTTTAATTTCATTTGATAACACGCTCACCCATGAATAAATGAAATGTGTGAATAATAACGCTTTGTGGAGCAGTGATGGTGCCTGTGGCGTTGCCTCAGGATGGTCTTGTATGTCAGGCATTATTGAGAAGTGGTTGCTGATTTCATTTTATATCATAAATAGGAAATTAGATCAGCTACAGCAGCATATGCAGGCTATTTAGTAGTTTGGATTGCAATAGTTAAAGTTAAATAAAACATAAAAATATGATGATAATTTCTCCTATGCAGATCACTTACCCTGTTATTGATTCACTAAATAAAACAAAAGATAGCTAAATTAATTGATCAAATACTCAGTTATTCAACAATTAACCTTATAAAGCATTTACTATCAGCCACTGATTTGAGTTTGTTAAAGCAGATTTGAGGGTTGTTTTATATCACTGTACTCAGAATTTAGATTTTTGGTCCATGAGGCCAAACAAAACTGAATTTTGAGACTTTCTCTTTCACAGTTTGCTGACATTTTGGAGAGTTGTTTGTTCAATTTAATAAAATAAAACAACCAATGGTTTAATCACATTTGATATTGATTGTAAATTCAATTGCTTGCAGCTCACCAAAACACTCAATTTTCATTTAAGCGCACACACAAAATAGTGTTGCTGGTGGCTTACACATTGTCTGTGGACCAAAACTGGGATCAGTTAGTTTGTTTGTACAGCCTTAACCTTGTCAAATTTACTTACTGCCATGAAATCTACATTACAGGTAAGTGATCACCCCACGACACTGCAGTACATTACCATCTGTATGCATGTTTTTCACTGCTAGACCAAGAAAAACAACGCCTAGAGGAGCACACCGACCTCTTCAGACCATTGACGATTCAGGTATAGTTTCAGGTGAAAGACACGACACTTGGTTGAATTTCCACATCAACAGGGAACAGCAGCGAATAGTCGTTCTTCACGTCACACCCACCAGGGTTTATGCTAATCCTGATTTTAGAGCCCAGATTTTAGAGCAGACATTTCAAATAAAGAAACACCAATATCAAAGTTGATGGAAATCTTTATGAGGCATATTGCTCATGAAACAATCCCTTTATCTATTCTACCAACACAAACACACAGGACAGTCTGTGTCTGTACACACAACAGTTCCAGATCATTAATGGACACAAATGAGGCAACTTTTGGTTTGTCAATAAACAAGAAATGGAAGAAATGACTGATCACAAGACTGATCATGTTAAAACATAAAAACTGCATTTCTGGATTGCTTTTTGGATGTTATTATAATTTCCACACTTAAAACAATTACTTGTGCATTAGTTAACATTGGAGTCAACTTTCACGTCCTATCAATCCACATTGCAGATTTGTGCGCTTATTACTTCCAACCCATGTTTTAGAGAAAGCCATGAGGGAGGAGTTCATGTTTTCAGATGTTTTTCCAACTAAGTTTACAAGAAAAGACAGGATTGTTCAAGGACTGATCATCAGCCTAGTCAAAGTTTCATTTGTTTTTCAAATAAAGTAAAGATTGTGCATGAAGCTACATGAAATGTCAGTGACATTGGTGTAAACCCAGTAAAGTGTTGGGTGCTACAAGCAGCTTTAAAGTTTAAGAGAAACACATCTGCACAGTCCTTCACTTTATTATCGTCACTGGAAAGTAGTCATGAAATTAAGTCTATTTGGGTAAAGCTGAATTAACTAAAATCACCCAGGGTAAATATCCTAAATTCACTGCATTGAAATGCACTCACCCTTTTAGATGGAGAAGGGAAACTGGTGGAGTTAAGTTGAAAATGGCAAATCTCACACACAATAAGGGAAGACAATTTGTTCATTAAAAAAAGAAAAAAACACATCAGAGATGGTTGTCTTGTTTGGATATTGCATCAACTTCATCATAGTAGTAAAAAAAAAAAGCATAATTAATATTACTAATTGTTTATGTTATCAATTGAAACTAACAGCTTCTCCAGAAATTAAGTTATTCTGAACTTGGGGATACTGTGTGGGCAATATCAGGTTAACAACAGCCAAGAAAAGACTTGTTTAGTAGCAATCTTCATAGAAGCTCCATCTTTGTTACCATTACTTGTTCCCAAAACCCCTGAATTTATACATGAGGATGGTCAATTCCTATCTAATATTTACATTTGAAGAGGAGCCTCTGACAGCCCAATCGAGCTCCAGTTTCACAGCCAAGTAGGGGAAGAAATGCAAAAAATTTTAATTTAAAAGGAGGCATTTAACATATTGTATGCCCTCAACAACCCACCAAAAAACAAACAGCATGCATCACATGATAAGATGCTACTATGAGACCTGGCAGCCATGTTTGTTTTATAAAAAGCCCCCAAATCTCATGTGTTAATCTGGTTAATGAGGTGAGTTAACACAGTCCTGTCACGTGTTATTTAAGTAACAAAGGAACACGACTAGTAAAAAGGAAAAGGCAAAGTAACCTCAACAAGTTCTTTTATTTGTTGTAGTAAAATCAAACATCTACCTATCAGTTTTCACCACTTCAGTCCTTTTGCTCTAGTCTCTAATCTTCAGAGTGAAGGCCTGTAAGATAATGATAATGTTGATAGTCCATGTGCTTGAATGGATCAGATGAAACGACTTCTAGCCACATCTAAAACAGAGTCTGGAAGGAGGAGAGCCCAGTGTCTGTGCGATAAAACGGGAGGGAGGGGGGGTAGGTAGGTAGGTAGGTGAAAAGGAGTCAATCATGTATCAGGGAGGAGGGGGGGGGGCATTTCAGGGTAATTTGGGTGTGTCTGGGGGAGGATGAAGCGAGGGAGGGAGACGGGCACTGGATCACAGCTCCACAGGTGGCTCTCTTGAGTCGGCCAGGTCACAGGTGAGGGATGACAGGCCGTATTCAATCATGGTCATACTCAGGTTGGGGGTGGGGGGTCGTCTGAGTGATCACATGATGTAGACCTTCTCAGCCTGAGAGAAGTTGAAGACTTCTTTGGTTCTGGGGCACACCACTTTGTCATCTTGGCGGATGGACAGAAGGGACTGGAAGAGAGAGAGAGAGAGAGAGATCGTGACAAGAGGTTCATTAATTACACTGAAAAATAACCCCACACTGTATCTCTGCTATGGCAAGCCATTTTAACATTTAAAAGACAGACTGGATATGTGTTGCAGATATCAGTAATTCAGATCCGCCTAGTCCAGGGTTCCTACACATTTTAAATTTCCAAATTCCATACTTTTTCCAGACCCTAATTTCCAGACTTCCACTGCAAAAAACTCAATATCTTACCAAGAATATTTGTCTTATTTCTAGTCAAATCAAATCTCATTATACTTAAAATAAGACTCATCACATCAAAAAGTAGCTTGTTTTTAGACACTTCTTACTTCTTTCAAGCATATTTTTCGCTTGAAATAAGTAGAAAAATCTTGATAGTGGAGCAAGTTTTTTTCTTTCTTTATTACAAGCACAAAAAACTTGTTTCAAACAAATTTTCACTTGAAATAAGTAGAAAAAATCTGCCAGTGAAAGCAAGTGCAAATGGTCTAAAAATAAGTTTATTTTTAGGTGATGAGTCTTATGTTAAGTGGAAAGAGATTAATTTCAACTAGAAATGAGACATTTCGACAAGAAATAAGACAAATATTCTTGGAAAGATTTTGAGTTTTTGCAGTGTCTCAGTAAAAAGAAAAATTAAATAATTTGTGACATTTGAGTAAGTAGATGTGTATCATGTTAGTAAATCATGCAATTAATCATTTGTTTTCATTATTCTGAATGTGTATGCCATTATGTAACCAAATCATTTCCAGGAGATTGTAGCTAGGTACAATAGCGCATACAAAAATAATACTGTGAATAAGACCGAACCCAGATAAGTATTAAGATAAATATATTTCCATACAAGAGTTTCCATTTTCCATACTTTTCAAGACCTGGAAATGTATAAAATCAAATTCCATATTATTCCATACTTTCCATACTTGCGTAGGAACCCTGCTAGTCAAAAATAATATTTCCGATATCCGCAACTACATTCTTCCTATCCACAATTGTTATTTCAGATATCCACAACTACGTTCTTCCTAGGACAAATGACGTCACTTTTGCCATTCATGTGTATGGGGTTTGTCATTACAGATATCTACAATTCAGTTGCAGATATCTGCTATGTGAATTACGGATATCTGTAACTGAATTACAACTAGTACTTATTCCAGTTTGAGATATCTACAATTTGATTCTGACTAGTCATAATTCCAGTTCAAGATATCTTTAATTCACCTAAATTAAAGATATCTACATGTCCCTTTTCAGATATCTTAAATTACGTTTTGACTAGGAGAAATGACGTTGTAGATATCTCAAACTGGAATAGCCATAATTTAGTTGGATATCCGTAATTCACATAGCGGATATCTGCAACTCAATTGTAGATATCTGCAATGACAAACCCCATACACATGAACGGCAAAAGTGGCGTAATTTGTCCCAGGAAGAACGTAGTTGTGGATATCTGAAATGACAAAGTGGATAGGAAGAATGTAGTTGTGGATATCGGAAATGTTCTTTTTGACTAGGCAAAACTGAATTACAGATATCTTGAATGAAAAATCCAACTATTCAAAATGTAGTTACGACAAGTCAGAAAGACGTTGTTGATATCTACAATGTTAATTCCGGATAGTCAAACTTAGCTTTTAAATGTTAAATCCGCTTGCCATATCTCTGCTCCACAAACTCCCTTGTGCCCTTGTGGCGTACTCACGTTGTAGCCGTAGACATATCCATTAGGAAGCATCATTGGAGGGTTGTTTTCATTCATGACCTCCCCGGAGATCTTGCAGACTAGTCTGGAGTTGGCACAGTGGGCCATGGGTAGCGGCTGGGCCAGCTTGTTTAGAGATTTACTGCACACTGGGCAGTCTGGGTTCTTAGAGGTACCATCCTCCTTGTAACACTGACTGGAATGAGCATGAGGGTTAAGGTCCAACGTATTGTATTTCAATTAACACATTTGTCTCTGTATTTTACTCACAGCCGACAGAAATACAGAAGAGACCTGAAACAGAAGAGTAGGGCTGGGTTTAAAAACATTGATTTTCTGATTTATATCGATCTTCATCTGAAAGATCCGATAAAATCCTTTGACAATCTTTTAATGTACGCCATTGCACTGTTTACTTCTGGAGTGGGTCATTTTAAATAAATGTTCATTAATGTAACTGCTTTTTCGGTCAATTTAATATAAACATGAATGTTTTTAATAATACACCAGGTTAGAGAGTTCCATCTTTGTACAATTGGCAACATTAATTTTGTGAAAATCTCTTTCATAACCAAACAAATTGGTATTAAAACTGAAACATCTCCAAATGAATCAATATCGAATTGAATTGGGACCTTGTGAATGGGAATCGAATCAATTCAGTGAATCAGTAGCGATACCCAGCCCTAAAGAAGAGTGATGAAGACATAATTTAACAGACCTGAACCCACATTTAATGTTGAGCTGAATGAAGTCTTTTTAAATGTCTACCTTTCTCTATTCGCAATA
This sequence comes from Trachurus trachurus, assembly GCF_905171665.1. Classification (NCBI taxonomy): domain Eukaryota; kingdom Metazoa; phylum Chordata; class Actinopteri; order Carangiformes; family Carangidae; genus Trachurus; species Trachurus trachurus. Next base: position 6,087,893 of record NC_139894.1, on the reverse strand, counting down.
AAAGTAATCCATATTTTATATTTCTTAAATAGTCTGGGGAATTAAATCCAAAAGGGCAAGACAGCCAGAGGTCTCCTTGCTTTTCACTGCCAGCAGACGCTCCAGCCTGCTTCACTTCACTGATAAACCTGAGAATCGTACTGAATAATTTACCAAATAAAAGTGAAGTTTCACCCCTCCGTCTGTTTATCTTGCCTCTGCCCTGTGTCGGTTACGTTTTAACATCAACATCTCCATTCCTGGTAGTAATGCTCGCTCACCAGAGCACAACACGTGTCCACACTTGGCAAGAGGAGGCTTGTACTGGACCATATGATAGACCTCTGATAAAGGTTTAACCTGTGTCACTGTCCCTGTACGAACAGGATAAGACAAAATATTCATGTAACAGAGTGCAGAAGGATACGGTGTCTTGATGGCAGACAGACCAGCCTGTAGGGTGATAGTAAAGACAGAGTTGTTTCCAAGCTGGTGCAGTCTGTAGTTGTCATATCGGAACTGCTGGATCAGCATCTTCCAGCGGGCTGGATCCAAAAGATCCTGATGGAACGACACAAACAGGAAGTAAAGATTAACACCAACAGACCCAGTAGTTGCTGGTTGTGAGAACGATGGTACAGCGATGTGCAAAGCAGAAAATTACATGCATACAAGAAGGAACTAATAAATGGAGAAATAGGAATCAACACCAACAGGGAAGTAGAAGATTACAGAGAAAAATCCCCTCATGCACCGTTATGATTAAGCAAATAAGCAGAGAAGAGTTGGGAAACTGTTTGTTTTTTTGTTTTGTTTTTTACAACGATTTACAATACAAGCAAATACCAGGAAATATGCAAGTAAACAACAAGTGTGTCTGGTACAAACTGAATAACACGTGGCCTACAGTGCAAAAATGGTCTAAAGTTTTCTCTTAGTTGAGTATATCATGTAATATTGGGTTGATTCAAAATTTAGAGAAATGTATGAATAGTTTCACATCAATAATGATCACAAAAATTCCAACTAATTAAATGTGATGATTAGTGAGGATAACAAGGCTCTGTATTGAGAGTTCCTGTCCTGTTCACACATCAGATTGATCCTCACTCACAGATGTTTGTTTTGAGCAAACTGTGATTAACAGCTCTCTGCTCATGCACACACACATCTGAGGTGGTAGTCAGAGTGTTTCACAAAGACATCCGACATGTAAATACAATACACACAGGATTCTTCCTGTTCAGCTGTGTGCTACGGTGGTGGCAAGTCTAATCTCATTAGGTTTTCACACTCAAGTCATGTAAAAGAAAGTGAGGGTGTAATTCAATATTTGTTTTCAAAGATGAACTGATCCTGAGTTCAACAGGAAAATAACTGTGATTATTATTTTAGCTATAAATATGCTGGCCGGGAACAGTGCTATGGTCGGGCTGGCACATGGAGCTGGCAGCAGTTTAGCTAAATCTATCTACCTTGCTTGTGGAAAAATTCAAATGTTTTTGCTTTTTTTTTTAGCTAAAATATTATTGGATTGACGCCATAGTAGAAATGTTTTTCAGAAAAACTTCTGTCTGGCATTGAAAATGAAAAATATCAACAGTGCTCCAGACAACAGCTGCACTTAGGCAAGTTAAAGCAGCACAGGAGCAAACAGTGTAGGACTTTCAAATAGAGAAGAACGGCCCTCTAGTGGTCACTCTGTGGCTACAGCACTGTGCTGCTTGATCCCTACAAAGCTCCACTGACACAGATTCAGTGGTGGATTACTGTCAATAAAAGGTTTAGGCCATAAACAAGTGGGTGATGTTTAGTTTTATCCACATTGAGCACATGTGGGTCATGTTGTTCATCATGCATACACACAACTGCAATGAGTTATACTACAGTGTGTAACCACTGGGGAGGACATTTCAGCAGACTGGTCCGTTTCAGGTCTGTCAGTGACCTCTCCATGTGAGAATAGTAGATAAACACTCATAAACCACAGTATTAAACATGTGTGAACGGGCTCTGACCATATAAAGTCTGATCCATGTCACACGTAATCTATATGTACTGTCTAGAGCTAGACTGCAGCTCTATGTGCTACCTACTGCTGTAACATGTTATGTAAAAATGTCATAAGTAAAAGAATGCTATATCAAAATGTAAAAAAGAAAAAACAAACGAAAATATTATGATATGATCTGCATACTACCTATTGCTGTAACATGTTATGTCAAATGTCATAAGTAAAAGAATGTTATATCAAAATGTAAAAAAGCAAAAACAAAAGAAAAAGATTATGATATGATTATGAAAAAGATTTTATTCTGTGGGTAATGGGGGCGGGACTAGATAAGCTTTTGCTTCTCCCGCTTTCCCTTTCGGCCATGTGTATTGTATTATTTGAACTAAGGTGAAGTGTGATGATGATTATTTAAATTGACATGCCCGAAATAAACAAATTGATTGATTGATTGATTGAACTTTAGGCACGTTTCCACTGCGGGAGTTCCTGGTAAAGAGAGGGGGTAGGAACTTCTTACTCGGCCCCTCTCAGCTGCCGTGTCTCCACTGCAGACCAGAACCCACCAGACTCTTGCGGCGACATGCAACAGCTTTGCGTAAGCATCGGGTAATCATTGTGCAGCAGTTTTTGTTTTGTTTTGTTTTTAACTGCTCTTGTTGTTGCGATCGTGTAATTCTCTGTCCACTTATCATATGTATTTTACTACTACTACCATCATATGTCTTTTACTGACTTATTCTCTTTTTTCCGGCCATGTAGACACTTTTATAAATGACGCTGGGTTTACAGTTTTTCTCAATTGCCAAAACACTAAACCCTGTTGTCTGAACCAAATTCTCAGTTGCCTGAACCCACTGATTGAACCAGTCACTTCTTTTGGCAAAACCATCAGCACTTTTCACCTGTTTAGACACAACTTACCAACACATTTTCATTGTGATGCACCTGTGTTGCATAATGCTGAGCACAGGTGGCAAAAGTCAAACACAACTAAAGCACGGGTGTCACCGGTTGAACACAACAACTCAAAATTGATCACACTTATGTCCAATGATGTGAGGGCACATATACTGTAAGCTAGTTCAGGATGAAGTCCTGTGGCCTGATCCAGTACAGAGAAATGATGCTGTGGCTGAGTTGTGCACTTCTCATTTGTTTTTTTTTTGTTTGTATTTTTATCTTTATTTTTACGTAGGCCTACAAGTGCTAAATGCACAAGATTTCTGTTTGTTTTTGTACTGTACAAGTGCTACATGTAAAATGCACATGTTTTTTATTTTGCAAGATGAGATGATGAGAGACGACAGGGTGAAGGAAGAAAGGATGAGGGAGGGAGGGAGGGATGAACTGGGAAGAAAAAAGAAGAAAAGGAAAAGGGGATGACATGGATGTGGGGAGGGAGGGAGGAGGGTGAAAGAAAGGGAAGGAGAGAAGTGCTAAATGCACAGGTTTTTTGTTTTGCAACATGCATTTAGCCTACAATGAACGATAAACATTTAGGCTATTTCTACAGCTTCATGTGCTGAGCTTTGTGTTTTCTATTTTTCTATGTAGTGTTGATTGACTCGGGGCACGATTTGACAACATAGTTCAGTTTTGGGCACAGATTGAACTGTTTTGAGGTGAAAGTTTGGTTTTGCAAGAAGAGTCTGAGGTTTTGTGAATGTAGCTTGAAAATTGGGGTTTGTGTTCACAGTTTAGAGAAACTGAGAGAAGCTTTCGAGAAATGTGTCTTAGCAATCGAGAAAAACTGTAAAAGGTGCGGCTCATTCCGGGGCTTTCTCTTGACGTCACATCCTGCTTTGAGTATGACCTATCGGCACCGTGTAAATCTCAGGCCCCACCCGGGAGCTTTTCGGGGCCGATCTGAGTACCTACCCCCAGACAGGGACTGTTTTCAGCCCCGTAAAATGACGTGAAGTTCCTGCAGTGGAAACGCGGCTATTTACAACAGTTAGACCATGGGTGTTACCTTGTATGGGGAGATGTGTGTATCTGATGGGAAGGCCAGCATTCCCATCACCTGCCGAACCTCATCCAGCTGTCCGCCCTCTGCTTGGCTGAAGTGTTTCCTTGCATGTCTGACACAGACAGAGTCACAGCATCAATATGTGTACACGTGTGTAGTTAAAGTTTGGCTGCGGCTGGTGGAAGGATTTAGGGTAAAACGGTTCATACCTGACTGCATCCATGCGTTTGTTTTGTCTGATGAGCTCGATGAACTCCTGGATTCTCAGACTGAACTCAAGACAGCTCTGCCATGGAAACAGATAAAAGAGGACACGATGTTTAAACCACTTCAATCATTATGCTTTGTCTTTTATGAACCTGGGACACTGTTGCATGCAGTAAACTGAGGTCTTTTATAGCTGCAGTGGTACTGGCGGTTTCACCACTGCATTTAAACACTGTGTTGACCAAATGGTTTGTGGACTGAGGAAAAAATATCCTACTGCTGTTTCCTGTTAACGAGTGCTGTTAAAACCTGCATGCAGTTGGCCGGTGTTGGTTTACTAATCTTCTTGTGACCTGATTGGAAAATTCACAAATGCTCAGAAATAAACAAAAACAACAACAAAAAAACACTCTGGGCAACCTTTTTAACCGTCCAGTACAATGTTGACTCTAGCAGCTGACTGGGAAGATTATCATGCGTTCCTGCAAGTCTGAACTCTACTTAGTACTTTCTCCTTTAATGGGATAATCCCAGGATTAACACTTTAACCTGCTGCCACAGTGAGCGGGGCAAAACACCCAGGACGAGTAATTAAATCTTGACATGTCCGTCCTTCATGATAGGCAATGTTACAAGGCTGGTTACTGTAGTATTTTATATAGAAAACCAGCAGTACTTGGCCACACATTTCTTTTTCTTGACTTTTTTTTGGTTGGTGAGGGACATGGTATGAAATTACCTTCATAATAATAGTACTGTATTTTCCGGACTATATGTCGCACCGGAGTATTAGTCGCATCTGTCAAAAAATACGCACGAAGAGGAAAAAAACATATATAAGTCGCACCGGTTTATAAGTCGCATTTATTTTTCAAACATTTAATTAATAGCCGGGTCTCATATAATGGCCGGGGCTTTGTTTACATGAAAGGCCGGAACCAAATAGCCTACTCCAGGCCGTGTCAAAAAAAGAAAAAGAAAAAAGAAAAACAACTCCGTGCCCTGGAGCAAACTGAGGAGGATATAATCAGAAACTCTTTGTGGACGGTCTGTGAAGACTGACGGGAGCCGACCTCTCCTCTGCTTCAGGGAGGGACTGCCTTGCACTGTCGGACCTGGGTTTCTGGTCCGTGTCCGGAGCTTGGTCGGGACCGGAGCAGAGACCGAAGACGGGCCGCAGAACATGCTGTGAAAATACTCTGAATTGACTGGGAGTGAAGCGCTACAGTGCAACGGAGACAGGTCCGACAGTGCGTGAGGAAGATGAAGATGAGCTAATGAATGAGGAGGGATTTAGAAATAAAAGCCTCACTTCCCTCTTGTGGTCATAGCGTAGGCTATATTTTGATATATAAGTCGCTTCTGAATATAGGTCGCATGGCCAGCCAAACTAGGAAAAAAAACGTCCGGAAAATATGGTAATAATAATTCCTAATGCTAGAAATTTCTTTCTAAAATAATTTACCTTCATCTTGCGGAGGCGAGACTTATTGTCATGGCACCAGGCTAAGCAGGTGGCCGTCTCCTGCCTCTCAAGAGACTCTTCTACCTCCTTAGCTGTGAGGAACATCTCAATGTTCACCAGATCCTGAAAATACAAGAGAGAGTAAGTGTTAATGGGAAAGAGGCATGCCAAAAACTTAAAGGGGACCTATTATGCTTTTCCAGCTTTTCAGACTTTTCTATATGTTTAAAATGTCGGATAATGGTTCTAGAGGCCGTGGAAGTGTCATATCCTGAGGTTAATGCATTTGGAGGTAAACCCTGCTAGATGATTGGGATTTCTCTGCACACCTGTTAACACTCGGTTGAGCTGAGTTTTTTTTGACATGAGCTCGCGTCTACGTCGATGCGTGCCGGACTCCCCTACATGGTCATGCCGAGGTCTCTGCTCCAGCCGGCCCCGCCTCCTCCCATGCTGCTCTGCTCTGTTGTGCCTGGGGTCACCGCGGAGAGCGGAGCGGACTACTTCCTGCTTTTTCCCTGCATGTTTTAGCGCTGTCGCGCCACTTTACTGAGTTTTATTTAGGAGTTTACGCCGACGTTTCATGTAAGTGAAGCTGTACCTGTGTGAGGAGCGACGTACCGCCGGGGCGACGTTGTTCGCCGGACCGACGTAACGCTGGACCGCCGCAGCACCGGAGCTCCGGAGCTCTGAAGCTCCAGCGGCGCCTCACACAGGCAGAGCCCGTCTGCAGGCCTCCTTGGCCGGGCAGGCGTCCGTGCTCATCGCGGTAGAGAAAACCCTCGCTAATAAACATACCCGCAGGTTTTTTAGACGTTTACCGCCGTGTGGTTAGTCTATTTAGCAGAATGTTGGTCTCATTGATGAAATCTTGTGGCAGTTGAATTAGTTTGAATGAAAAGTGAAGCTGTGAGAAGGAGGAGGAGAGGAGGAGCAGTGCTGCTGTAGTCTATGTGCACAAATCACCACATTTACATCAATAAATAACTGTTTTACAATGAACTGACCAGTCTGCATATATTTTTAATTTATTTTATATATTTATTTTTGCATTTTTATATTACATGTTACATGGTTACAGTAGCCTACATATACCATCTTTGGTCATGGGCACATTTCATTACACAATGTAGACTGGTCAGATGCAGACTGGAGATCTGGCAATTTGCCTACTGCAGATTTAGCTTTTGTTTGCATGCTACATTTTGGCCAAATCAGTAGGCTATAGGTACTAGTAGTAGACATCGTCATGGTAACACAATGCTGAGGGAGTGGTTCATTTGCATTTAAAGGGAGGGGCCACTGAAACAGACCGTTTTGCAGAGCCCTGTTTTTGAGAATGCTGTGATGTTTGATCTTTGGGGTATTTTGACCAAAGCACGTCACAGACATGTCTTTAAGACACCCAGGAACTATTTTAGTTTGTGCAAAAAGGAGCATAATAGGTCCCCTTTAAGATGATAAACAACACAAGTTAAGCACTGAAGTGAACAGAGGATTAAATTCAGAAACAACCTGTAAGCAACGGATTAAAACTGTAAGTTTGTTATGACAAGAAACTTATCAAAAAAGCCAACTGGTTCACTTTAGGACGAGACAGCTCTCACTCTAACACACAATACAAGTGAAACCAAAGTTTGTGTGTCGACCAAGGTCATTAAGTATTATGTCTTTCAGCGTTATATGAACAAAGGAACTCCAAAGTCCTCTAAGTGACCTTGAGAAAACACTTAAGACATTCACCTCTATACCGCTCTGCCTGGCCAGTTTAACAGCTGTGTTGTAGTAGCCGCAGCGCAGCAGATGCTCCACCATCATGCGGTCCATGCGTTTCTTCTTCCACAAGTTGACCGAGGCCGGCTGGTCGCTGCTGTGCTCCTTCAAGTGCTCGATACGACGCTTGCACAGTTTGGCGCTCTCGTCTTCTGCTTGGATAGACTCTGCGGCCTACGGGACACACACAAGAAAAATAAAAAGATGTTTATAAAAAGGTGACTGTGCAGCATTTGCAACAGAACTACAACTTCAAATTAGAGTTTATTTATCTATACTTATAAAACTGTCATAACTGCACTTTGAATTGTTGGATTTACTGTGAAAAGACACTCTGGTTATCTTGTGTGAAAGATAACGTTAACTAAATAAAATCAGACTGTATTCATAACAGGTCATTTCAACAGGCAGAAGCCCATATTTTTTGTAAACATTAGGCAATACAGCTGACTATTACAAACTGATCTAATAACCTGAGCATGGCTGTCCAAACACTGAAGCCAAACCACAAGACTAACAGCTGCTTCCTGTTCTGTGGATTAACTGTTATGTGGTCGAGGCAAATTGGTTGTCATAACCACAAAGGCTATTTGATGTGACAAGTATCTCCTGGACAACATGCTGGCACAAAGTAAAAAAAAAAAAAAAAAGACCCGCAGGAGAGTGTTTTGATCACTTGTTTTCTGGCTCTTTAAAAAGGACTTGGTGCAAAAAACCAGCCAGACAGCATTCCTCTGCTCACAAACAAGGCCACGGTCCTGCTATTATAAAGAAACCACGGCCATAATAAAGTGCTTTTGTCAACAGGGGCGAGTGATGTGGCTTTCAACAGTTGGCTCCAGCTGGAGGGGGATCTTCTTTGTAGATCGCATAGTGCCAGCAGCATGTACAGGTACTAGGGCCAAAACAAGAGGTTTCTTTTTTTTCTGCCTCTAAATACACAGTGTTTTAGATCCAAGTCTTTTCATGTACAATTGGGATTTCTTGGGTTTTGTGCACAGATGGATTATTCTGTGATACCTCCATCTGCTAAAGCCCTGGAAAATAACCTCCAATGTGGTTACTGTTTTAAAAAAAACTGGCATCAAAGTGCAGTATTGACAAAGCAAACAGAGCTTTAAAAGACAACACATGACTGTTGTGATAAACCTTCCACAAACAAAGCTGGTAGAGTAGCATTCGCCAACAACGTCAAAGCCAACTTTTTAGTCGCCTCCGACTTATCTCTGTAATCACTTTTTTTGTTCAAGAGAAAAAGAGAAATGAGAAGATAGGACAATGACCAAAGCCTGTATTTTATGATCAGCTTTACTGGGACACAAAATAAACAACCACAGGGATAGAGAGACAGACGATGTCAAAAGCCCTGTTCACTGAAATGGCCTGTTTGTCTTATCTCTCTAATCATTTCTTAACAGAAGGTGGTGGTAGAGTTCAATTTTCTGGTTTGCCAAGTAGTAAAAGAGAAATAAGGAAAGAAAAGGAAGAGATTGAAGTGTTTTTGTTTTTCATTTCAGTGTGAATAGCAACTCTCTGGGGGAAAATCTGTTGAAGTAAAACTTTACATGAGGGTAGGAGTGTGTGTGTGTACAATACATCTGCGTCCCTCACCTTCCTCTTCAGGGCGCTGAGTTTCTCCACCACCCCATCCAGCAGTGACACCACAGAGTCGACCACTGGGAAGCTGCTCAGGGTTTTCTCCAGCTCTGCGACCACCATTGTGACGTGACTCGTCTCCCGGTCGATGTTCTTCTGAGCCGCTCTGAAGCGTTTGTTCAGAGTCTCGTAGGGGACCTGCGAAGAAGAAGAAAAGGCCGTTGGACGTTTAGTTTTTACCTTTGTGTGTGAGGCTTTGAGCTTTGGCACAGAGAAAACACGCAGCTCAGTACAACTTTAAGTTTAAGTGTCATAAAGGCTCACCACTACCAGTACCACACCCATATGAAAATTACCCCCTGGCTTCAGACTCTGATTTGTATTTTGAAAAAAAAAAAAGAGAGAAATTTGTGTAGATAGCTGAGCTGCAATGGACCATGACATGTACACATTCTTCCATATTTAGAGAGTTAGCCTACCACCACATAGAGAAAGAGAAGTACTTTGCATAGATATCCTGTCTTGGATGGACTACAGAGACCAGTGCACACACAAGCCAACATTTCCCCCCTGCTGTTAATGTGTCTTGACAGTGGAATGAGCTTAACATTATACTTTGCAGTGTGCTCTGTGATGCCCTCTGAACTGTCTAACACAGCCCAACTTCACGATATCTATAAAACCAGCAGACTCCAGTAACTCATTCATAGACACAAGTAAAGTATAAATCAAAAGTCAATTGTCAGCCTGCATCAATCACGTCTTTCTTGATGCTGCTATCTACTGAGTGTTTGTTAGTATGGCTGTACTTATAATGCATCTTACCTGGACTCAACATGATCCACTTAATCCTGACTAATTCTGTTCAAGATTTTCCTAATACTTGCTATGAGAATATCTTTTTAACCAGGCTTCATAATTATTGATTATTTTATTGTTGGCTATGCCCCAACTGTGAGCACTTTTTAAAATCCAGGTTAAAAACATTTCTCTTTTCACATGCTTATAGCTGAGCTCTTTTAAGAACTTAAAACTTTACCTATTTTCTTTTATTTTACTTTTATTTGCTCTTGCTTTTAACTCTGTTTTTAGTGTTTTGTTTGTTTTTATTCTGTCTTATGCTTCTTTTTTTAATGTTTTGTCTTTATGTAAAGCACATTGAGTTGCCTTGGTATGAAATGCGCTATATAAATAAAGATGCCTTGCCTTGCCTATCAGCCTTTTCACAGTTTATGGTCTAATAAACTATCATATTAGCAGGCAAAACCTTAGCATCTACTATTTTTCACCATAACAAGTAGAAACACTGTTCCCTTGCCCACATGTCTGGTAATATTTGATATCTAAAATCAATGTAGGCTCTTTTGAGAATAATTCAAAAACCTCAGAAAAGGACCAACTGGTGTAGCATGTAGTAACAGTATTTTTATGTTTGGCTGACTGTGTAGCCTACATGAAGCAGGATGAAAACATTTAAAAAGAGCAACAATGAAGCATTCATAAACCACATCCTTATCATACAGGAACATTTTCACTATATTCATCAAGATCTAAATCTGATTAACCATGGTACAGTGTTTTTCTCCCGCTTACGACTGCAACACAAGATGACTTTGCAGACACCTGTGAACCAGCTTCATGAGACCATTGTGGCTCATTCTCTGACGTGTTGCATTATAAAAAAAAAACTAGTCGAGCTTTGATCCTTTGAGATTGTTTTTCTCTCTTTTAAGATAGAGCCAAGTGCATTTCTCAGATCATGAAGACTGAGGGGGGAAATTATACAATGCAGAATGATAGAATAAGCAATGCCGTTGCTTGGCTGCAATGTGGGAGACTCATTTCCGATTTTGCAGAATTAAAACCCAGAACAGGATCCTGCTATTCAGATATTTAATTGTACCACAGAGCAGTTTTGCATGCACTGGTAAATATTCATTATTGTCCCGTTTGCAGAAACAGAGGGCTTATTCTGCTCCAGAATGTGTATAGCCTCTGTATGAGAGGGAAAAGATGGATGAGACATTGGCTTTACGTCAGTCTCTCCGGCATTTATTTTTTCCTCACGGCCACATCAATATCAGAGTTTGCCACAGACACGTTCGACTGGTCGGTGTCTGACCAGTAAATGCTGAGATTCTGGTGACACGATGGGCCAAAGATCAACAAATCAACTCATGAAATAAAGGAGCTAGTCAGATAGCTGATAGCAGAGCTGCAATCACCACCAATTCTGTTTATTTCTTATATTTCTGGTGTATGCAAACAAGTGGGATGAGGCTATGCAGTGTTATAGACCTCCAAACCACAGAGGACTGGTAAACTGGCACGTACTAATCCAGCTTCTTCCAATTCCTCATCTTCTGGTATCTGCCAATATGATGGATAATATCTCTGGATGTACCAGGCTATTACAGAACTTTTAATCTACAACAATGAGAATCTATCAGGTATTTAATTAACTGGAATAGCAAATCACAGACATCGTTGTCAGACATGGATAGTTAATCTATCTAATCATTGTTGAAATTAATTTCCAAGATAATTCACTACATCCTGATATTGATGGTTTTCTATAAAATGGTGAATACCAGATATCATATACGATCTCATGCCATTCATATTTTTAAATCTCCCAATCTTCGCCCCACAGAGATTTGTCCAAATAGAGCTGGTGTGACAATTGATTTCCTGAAAAAAATAATAAATATTCCCTTTGAATATCACATGCTACTACTGCTAATATGTGTTATGGTTTCATTCTTTTCCATATGACCTTGATTAGCTTGACAGTGGACATGTAATTCAGCCATGACCACATTTCAGGCTGCTATTGTAGTGCCCATGCTGACATTGTGTGAGTGCTTGTCTTTCATGATTTGATGGAAAGCTACTCATTCCTAGAGACAGTGACAAGCCCACTCCCAGCAGCACACATTACTCATTAATGATAATCAGAATACCAATAATCATTACACAGCGGAGGTAATTTAAATAAGTCTGAGCGAATAATGTGGACTCACCTTGAAATACAGACACAATATCTTTGATATTCACGTATTGCAAAGTCAACTGAGTGCTGTGTGGGCCTGTGCCTTTTGCATTCAGGCAGATGATTAACAAACCTCAGGCTAAAATGCTATGTTAAGTGGCAGCACATGAATATATGGGTTACCATTTGCTTATGGCAAACAATACATTGACCTGAGTGTGACAAATATACAAATACATCCTCAAGGACATAATATCCAACACATGCTGTATTTTATTGGCAATGCAGATTAGCAGATTCCTCAGTGTCTGTGTCAGGCATCATTATTATAATTCTTCTCAATATAGCTGCAAATGTAATCAACACTGCTCTCCCCCAGCTGTAGACTCCCATTTGATGCCAATTATAACCATCACTCCTGCCTTAAAATGGTGCCCATCATGTATCATCATTTTTTTTTTTTTTTTTTACACTGCAGCATCCAAGCTAAGACAGACAGACACATCCCCCTCCAAAAAAACCACAGCCAGCCACATCTTAACATCGCCATCAAAGCTAAACGCCACGTTATATCCATCATGGCATCAGTATCCCACCATTTAGTCATCCTCCACACACACACAAAAAAAAAAAGAAATAGCTGTCAATGCATTTGCTACTCACAGCCAGCCAGCCGCTGCTTTATACGACGACGCTTTCTGTCTTTCTTTCTTTCTCACCCGAGACAGCTGAGCACAGGGAGCAGCCCGGACCCGTGTCGGCTGCTCTCGGTCTTTTAGCGGCGGTGTCGCAGTAACGTTGTGTGCAATGGAGGACCAGTGCGTGTGTGCGGCGGCGGCGGCAGCAGCGGACTGTGATTTCTCTCGCTGGCCATTTTGAAGAGCTCACACACAGGCAGCAGCGATCTGATGACACTGCGCTAACACTAACTAACACGCCGCCGGGCTGCCTGCCTGCCTGCCTGCCTCCTCCCTGCCTCTCGTAGCGGGGTTACGGGACTGGATCTGTATCTGAATCTCCCCCCTACGTCCGGTGATGATCTTCTTCCAGCCGGCTAACAATGAATCTGCATGCTCGGCGTTTCGTGTCTTTTTTTTTTTTTTTTTTTTGGAAGGGCAGGCTATAAATTAACCATTCAAGACTGATAATATGCTTCTTTCTTTTCTTTTTTTTTTACTGCCACAGCTAGCTAGCAGGCCAATCACGTCAGCGTGGTTATTTCATTGAGCACCCATGTTGTTGTTTCATGTTCATGTTGGTGGAACACTTGGAATCCATCTCCCAACTGAATTTAACTGACAAAAACGGCCTCGCGTCCAGCTTCATCTTAACCGTCAACGTCAACCGTCACATGAACGTGTCACCACCGTTTAGTTTAAAAATAATACGTTAACGTTAACTAACTGACATTATCCTAACGGCTGTGAAGGGGAGCACCTTGTCAAAAACAACAGGCTTTTTAAACTTGAGCTAACATCTATTTCTAACTAAAGGCCTTCGACAACACTCAACGCCGATAAAAATCGCCTATTGAGGCAGTGAACACGCCAGCAAACCAACAATTAGACATTATTATGATGCAACAGATCAATATTAACTGTCAAATGTGTCAAACAAGGGGTATTTTAGTGGGACGCTGCTACATGGCTAAGCTAGCCCAAGCTAACGTTAGCCTCCCTGTCAAGCTCGCTCGCTGCCCTCGCTGTCTAATGTGGCTCCTTTATCCCCGTTTTTCCTTTGAGCACCGAGCGCATCGTGTGTTTTCAGCGTCACGGCAGTCGTTAGGCTATCGATATATGCCAGTTATTGTTTTTGTTTACCTTCAGGGTTGGATATTCTTGGACTTTGAGAGCCATGGACAGTTGAGATGCTGTCTCTTGCACCGCCATCTTGGTTTTGTGGTTTTTCTTGTGGTTGTTTGTGTTTTTCTTTTTTTTCCCCATCTGCTCAGAACGGCCTGACTCCCTCACTACCGCCACCTGGTGGGACGGTGTCAGCACGGCAGGACGTGTGGGCTGGGGATGAGGTGCTCTGCATAAGACTTATAGATGCTTTGTTGATTAAAGCATGTTTTATTTATATAAATTACAATATCAATTTGACTGCAGTTCTAGATTAAGTTAGGCTACTGATTATTTCAAGTCAACTGGACTTTCTTTCTGTCTTGAGGACGTTTGGCCCCTTATCCAAGTGGCTTCATCAGTTTGTGTAGCCTAGACTAGACCGGCTAGTCTATAAGGGGCGAAACGTCTTCAAGACAAGAACGAATAAGTCCAGTTGACTTGATTCGATTGCCTAGGGATGCCTTTGACCTGGACAAATTAGAATCTGCACAGACATTATTTCCATTATTGACTTAGGGCCTATCTGATTATTTTCTTGATCAATAAACACATAGATTTATCTGTAAAACATTGAGAAATTCCCATTATAAAGCCCATAGTTTTCATATGTCTGATAAAAAGTCCAAACCGAGGGCCCTCTGTTAAGATGAATAAAATATGTAGGGAATAAACAAGTCAATCAGTTAATTTTATTGCCTTCACACCACAGGTTATGTTTTTGTCTGTGTCTTGATTGATTTGCTTGTCACCAGGATTGCACAAGATGTACTCAAGCAATTCACACCACACCTTGGTGCACGGAAGAACCCGTTAAATTTAGGCGTGGACCTGATTAAACGGGCGCGTCTGAGAATTGACCTTTTCCTTCTATTGTACGAGTGAGACAGACATGGGTAGGACTGTTTGGCGTTGGCAGAGGTTTTCACTTTACTTAGAGCCATCCTAGTGAATCAGGTTCCCTTGTATTTCCTAAGGCTACTGTATCTGAGCATAATGAATCACTCTTTATATTGATCTATAATCCAACACGAGTAGATTCTTTGTTACTCTAGGACAACGCCTCTGATTTCTCTGTATAAACTCTGAATTATTAGATTTCACGTACCAGGCAGAATGGATGGACTGGATCAAATCAGCAATGAAACAATTGATGTTGATGATAAAACAAAATGCAAAAAGTTCAAATGTGAGGACATGGTGTTTTTTTTTTTTTAGTTTGGTTTAACGTTTTGGATGATTGGGTGAAAATATGTTTCTGATATTTTAGAGCTGACAATCAAAGATATATTAATTACACAATAATAATATAGCCCTGCCATAAGGGGTAAATACTGGTACAAACATTCCCATAACACTACAGATGATATGGGCCTATAACCCTTCAAAATAAAGTTGCAATTTATGAGTGAAAAGAAGCACTTATGTGTAACATGCAATGACAGTCATTACTAAATGTTACAAACAAGAAGACGAATCATTTTAGTGAACAAACTTTAATGTGGAGAAGTTCAGGAATCCAAACCATACATGGAAATTGTATATGAGCACATTTTATCATTACAATATTTTATTCTACTACTGATAAATTAAGCAGTTTGAAAAACAGAGAGCGCCCTCTAATAGGTATCTATCATGTATCATGCAGTTAAAGCACATATTGTGTCATTTTTAGTCTTGTTAAATATTAAAAACACATATTACAGTCCATATGAATCCCCCCCTTACACCCCGTTCCATATCATGGCCACATTTCTTTTCCTGTGTGAGTGAGAGCGCCCTCCCCCCAGCCACAGCGAACATATTGCCATTGGCTGCTGTCCAGTGCTGAAGCGTGCTGATTGGCTGGCAAGAACTGTAATCGCTTACAATTGGCCCATTATCTGCTGCATGCCCCACATCCCCACACCCCCCACACAGCTTTGGAACAAAGTGGAACAGTGGACACAGAGAGAGGAAGGTGATGCAAGGTTTGTGATGTATTTTTGGCCCCATATCGAGTGCTTCCTGTGTGTCATTTGTGTGTGTGTGCGTGTGTATGTGTATGTGTGTATGTGCCTGAGTGCGTGTCTATGTGAGTGTTCAGATGTGTGATAGTAGCGGCTGTGCTGCAGTTAAGAGGAAATAACTCTGTGCCAAACCAAATAAGAGGGGAAATGAAAGTGTGTACTTAAAATACCAAGGGCTTGCTTGTGTGCAACTGTATGCAGATATGAATGTGTTTATTTTTGTTTATGTGTGTATAGCCTACAGTGTGTGTGTCTGTGTGTGACAGGAGGAGCATTGTTTATTAATGAAGAACTTGGCAGAGAAACGGGGATCTCTGCCTCTTTAAAGATGGATTTTGCCCAGAGTGGTTGTTGAATGTTGTTGGTGCAATTCACTGAATCTAGAAAGACGCTTCTCTAACGGACTCTTGGCTCCACATTGTCATTCATCTTCATCTTACAGTAAATAACGATTTTCTTTTCAACGTCCGAGATCGAAAAGTTCTTTATAACTCATCACCCCGATGATGATATCCCAGTTTCTTTACAGCACAGCAAGCGAGAATTAGGAGTCTATAAGCTCAACCATTGTTTCTCTGAAGACTTTTTATATGGTGGAATTCATCTGAGATCACAGGTGTACGAAATAAAGTGGAACAATTAGCAGTTTAAACAATATTCAGAGAAAGTTTAGCGCAAAAATGCCAAACATCAGTACTATTACTGTACAGCTTCATATATTTTGAATTACCCTCCTTGGGTGTCAGACTTCTTGTCCAGACAAATCACAACATCTTAACTTTTAGTTTACTGAACACACATAAGGAACACACACTGCAAAAACTCAAAATCTTTCCAAGAATATTTGTCCTTTTTCTTGTCAAAATGTCTCATTTCTAGTCAAAACTAATCTCTTTCCACTTAAAATAAGACTCATCACCTAAAAATTAACTTGTTTTTAGATCATTTTTACTTGTTTCAAACAAAATTTCACTTGAAATAAGTAGAAAAATCTGCCAGTGAAAGCAGCAGTTTTTTGTGCTTGTAATAAGGAAGAAAAACTTGCTCCACTATCAGATTTTTCTACTTATTTCAAGTGAAAATATGCTTGAAAGAAGTAAAAACAGTCTAAAAACAAGCTGCTTTTTAATGTGATGTTTCTTATTTTAAGTATAATGAGATTTGTTTTGACTAGAAATTACATTTTGACTAAAAATAATACAAATATTCTTGCAGTGCATGACAATAACTATAAGTATAAGTGTAAGAATATAAACGCTCTCATCGAACGAGATTAGAAGCTCTCGAACTATAAGCCGCTCACTCAACCTGAGGATCTGAAGCTGTCTGTAAAGTCTCAACATCCAACCTTTTGTGATATTAATGATCCCTGTTCCTTTATTCCACACTTTTCTCCCACCTCATCTCTCTCCACCTTCTCCCTCCCACTCTGCTTCTTTATTATACTGCTTTCCTGTGCTGTGCCCCCCCCCTTTTTTTGTCATATCTCATCATCTACTCTTCCGTTTCCCCCTCTTTACTCTTCTTTCCCACCCACCTGCTCCTCCTTTCATCTCTCCTGATCCTCCTCCCACCTACTCTACCTCCCCTCCTTCCTACATGTGGGTTTAGACTCTTCATGCCTGCGGTATATACACACACCACACATCTCCGCCTATAGCAGATAAGATTGCAAGTGTCTCCAGTATCTGTTCTCTCTCCTCTTCTCTGTAGCAGCGTCCACACTGCTCTCCAGCTCACTGTCAGTATCCATATATCTAAATGGCACCGTCTCTCTCTCTCTGTGTGTGTGTATGTGTGTGTTTATGTGCCTGCATGCATCTGCACGTTTGCAGCTTGTGTGACTGGTACTGTGTCTGACTGTAGCTACAAAAATGTGTGTTGTGCACAAGTGTGAACACTTTGTTGCAGCTGCATAATTTTGCATCATGTGCATATCTGCATTTGTCAGTGCCATTGTTGTGAATGCTTGTAAATCATTTTCTCTGCACGCAAGCTGGGTTTTTTTTTCTATGCGTGTGCAGGTATGTAGCTTTGTAATTATATGTCCGAGTGTGTGCACGTGTGTGTGTGTGATAGCTCTAGGTCTGGCTGGCTGTCAGTCTTGATAAGGCCAGCGGTTGGGAGGCGTTAGTCGGGGGGGGGGGGGGGGGGGGGGGGGGGGGGGCTTGCTGCTCGCCGGGCCTCCGCGTGGTGGATCTGCTGAGAAGGAGCTGAACCATTAGACACGCTGCAGTGACTACAGAGAGAGAGGGGAGAAGGGGTGGGAGGTGGAGGAGGAGGGTGGAGATGTATGGTGTGAAAGCCAGAGATGGAAAAAAAAAAAAAAAAAAGAGGGAAAGAGATGCGGGAATAAGGATTTGCTTGGAGGGGGGGTGGGTGGGAGGGTGGAGCTTTGATGGAGTACGAAAGAGATTGAGAGAGAAATTGGGAGGGATAGGAGACAGAGAGCAAGATGGGCAGATGGAGGAGCAGGAGGTAAAGAGATAGAAGGGGGACAGGGAGGAGGAAGGGGAGGGAGGGAGGGAGGGAGGGAGGAGAGAAGGTAGATGGGGAGGGAGGGAGAGGTAGAGGGAGACGGAGGAGAAGATAAACTGAAGAGGAGGAGGGAAAAAAAACAGTGGGTGTGGATTGAGCGATAAGCAGAAGAAGGGTGTAACTGTTGTTGCTCACCCTCACAAAATATACACGAGGATATCAGAGCTGAAAAACTGAACAGCTCATTTAAATAAAAACACTTTAAGGAAGTGAAATCTTTTTCCTCCTCTCACTTTGTCTCTCCTCCATGTGCAGCATTAAATATTCAATCGATCATTATACGACCAAGACACATCTGTTTGTTCTTCTCACTCCCCTTTATCTCTCCATCTCCCACTCTTTTCCTTCTTCCTCGATCCTCCGCCCCGTGCACCGTTTTTCTGCATCCTCTTGCACCGTCCTGCTTTTTTTTTCTTTCTTTTTTTTAAAGAATCACTGAATATGTTTCACGGTTCCTCTGTCTCGCCCCCCGGGGGGGAACAACATTTGTGTCTTGCGTGTAAAGAGGAGGTGGCCCAGCCCCCGAGTAGAGTAGCTAGAAGTTGCCACCGGCCTTGTCAACAAGATGAATGTGTCTGTAGCTTCCCACGTTGTCGACCGCCAGTTGTCAGGTTGAATTTGGTGTGAGAGGAACCAAACACTGGACTTTACACACCTCATCACAAGGCTTGTTATTACTGTACATGCAGCTGTGGCGTCGCTACACTAAACGCCTTTAGACACGGAGCTCACAGGAATAGCTTCAGTTCAGTATGCGGCCAGATAAATCGTAGCTACAGTGTCAGAGATATTAGTCAATTATTAGCAAATTAATCAGTTTAGAGTCTGAAGTGGTGAAATGTTGTTGAGTTTATGGTTATTATGATACGACACTAAGCAGCTCAAGTGCTTCTTAAAATAGCAAGGGGCTGATACTCTGTGCAATGTGGAGCAAAATTTGATGCATCACCCCCCCAACACACACACACACGGCCTCTAAATCTCATAGCAAGCGATTAGAGAATGTGTTGTGATTTGGGAACAGTATTTATGCTTCAGCGCATCAGCTTTTCTTGCCTAAACATATCTTATCGGGCTCTTTATAGTGGAAATAAAATAAATAAATAAATAAATAAATAAAGAAAAGGAACAAGGGGCCATATTTTTAAAGTCCGACATCCACAGACAGGCTCAATTAGTTTGGTGCAGATGCTGCTGTCAGCTGCGGTTCAAAAGGCGACTTCAAGTCAGTTTTAATACCGCCATACTTCACAGCTGCCACAGATACAGATTTGAAACTTCTCCCCCGATTTGACTTTGTGTTTTTTCCACTTGTTTTGATGAACGCATTATAACCATACTTATGAGTTGTAATGCAGTTATAGCACTGTATAACTACAGTTATAAACACTCATAAATGATCATAATGCTTTATATCAATAATCATAACGCACTATAAAGCATTTTATCATGACTTATAAGGTTGGGTATTATAATACGGTGTAATTGTTAGTAACTCACTGACAATGTCCACATTTATAATGCATCATAAATATAGTTATGTGTTATAATTGTCTTATAAACGTGTATAACTATCATTATAAACACTCATAAATTATCATAAGGCTTTATAGCAATAAGAATAACAGAGCATTTTATAATGGCTTATAAGGTCTTAGTATTATAATACTCTATGATGTCTTATGCTTATTGTTATAAAGCCTATGAGTGTTTATAATGATAGTTATACACGCTTATAAGCCAATTATAACACATATCTATATTTATAATGCATTATCAATGTGGGCATTGTCAGCGAGTTACTAACAATTATAACGTATTATAATACCTGACCTTATAAGTCATGATAAAATGCTTTATAGTGTGTTATTATGCTTATTGTTATAAAGCCTTATGATAATTTATGAGTGTTTATAAGCCAATTATAACACATTATAACTATATTTTTATAATGCATTATTGATGTGGGCATTGTCAGCGAGTTACTAACAATTATAACGTATTATAATACCTGACCTTATAAGTCATGATAAAATGCTTTATAGTGTGTTATTATGCTTATTGTTATAAAGCCTTGTGATAATTTATGAGTGTTTATAACTATATGTGACAGTTGATGCCTCCAATTGATCATGTGCCCTGACATGTGCCATGTGCTCTTACCCGGGAGAATAGGGTTCAAACCCCGCCCGGGCCCTCCTTCGTCCTGCTATAACAGTATAGTTATAATGCGTTATAGAGATAGGCGTCAAATAAAGTGTTACCTGTTTTCCCACTGTGACTCCTCCCTCGATACATGAGTACATCTCGTGGGTCAGAGACCACAGTGGTGTCGGTTGTAGTAGTAGTAGTAGTAGTATTTGCCTGCAGCAGTCACAAAACATGCACATCGCTCATTTTTGCTTTAATTCAGACAAGTCATTTTGAAGCTAATGAGCTACGAGTAAAACCAGTTATGAGTGACAACAGTCTCCCTAACCCCCCCCCCTCACCCCACTGTGTGTGACTGACATTTACCAATAGTTAGGATGTGATGTAACAGACGCTGCTGCTAAACTAGGTTGGGCCCTGGCAGTTTAGTTAGCCGGGCCTCTGTCTGAGGTTGCTTATATCACTGTGGTTATCAAGTGGCCGAGTGCGGATGGGAGGGACTGTAACATCAAAGAAAAACAACCCTGAGAAGGTGCATGGGTTTCAACCACAGGGACGGAAAGTTTCACCTGCTAAAACATAGATTAAAAAAGACAATCAGCTACAGTTAAGTGCACATCAACTTTATAACTATACGGCTTTAGTTCAAAACATGCACAACTAATATTTTAATGGTAAATGAGAATCAGGAAACTGAATTTGAGCTCTAAGACCAAATAGAGATATCAATACCTGTTGCAAAGAACAGAGAGGAAATGACACTAGTGCACAAACTCAGTTCTGAAGTTCAACACGTTGGTCTGGTCTGTGCACAGGTCACATATTAGATCACATATAAACATAAATATAAATTTTATTCCATTTTTGACCTAAATATCTTTTGTCTTCTTGGATCAAGCAGAGAAATGAACATCAGTGTTTATTCTTATAGGATCAAACAATAGCGAAACCCTTGTAAAATAACTAACTGAACGCCTGAGGGTTTGTTTACACCTCGCTGAAAGCCAGCACATCACATCCCTCACAAGATAAGACATATCAAGGACGCCACAACGAGTTGTTTGTCCCACAAATAATAATCAGCATATTCAGCTCCAGTTTTGTTCTGTAACAACAACAATAACATAATTTGCATATTACATTTATCACAGACTTTTTATTGCTCTAATAATTACAAAGCTCTATAAAGTCACATTTACTGAATATGGTAATCTAGACTCTGTTTAGGAATCAAAGTTGCAGAAACAGCAGATTTTGATGACATTTTATAGTAAATATACAACTTTATTTACTCCTTATTGGGGGATTTACTGATGATTTGAAACTGAAATAAGTTATTTATTTGCCAGTTTAAAAGAAACAAAGTAACGTAGAGAGTTAACAGTTGCAAAACCAGCAGTAACGTTTGGTCTTTTAAATTTTTTTTGTCATTATTTAAAAAGTAGCTACACTGTGATCACAATGTCCCAACAAGTTCCTGCTCCTTACAGTGAAGTTTTATGAGCTTTGCAATTGTTTATTGAGATATTAGACAGAACAAGTTTTCCCTCTTCTTGCTTCAGCCGTGTCATTGCATAACTCTTCTGTCTTTTCTTTTCTTTTTTTCTCTCTCTCTCCTCACTGTCGTCTTTCAGGAAACAAAAGATGAATTTTGGCCGGTGATAGCTCCTCCCCATTCCTGCTCTGTCTCACACACACACACACATACACACACATACACTCTTTTTCAAACACACACACACACACACTCTCTCTCTCTCACTCTTTCTTTCTGTTCTCTCTTTCTCTTTCACTCTTATCCTCCGGGTCCCACAAATGCAGCAGCAGCAGCAGCAGCAGCAGCAGTGTTGCATTCGGGTGTCTATCTACGTGTATGTGTGTAGGCTACTTATTGTAGGCCTATTTATTTGATTTTATCTATTTTATTTTTTATTTTTTGGGGTTGTTGTTGTTGTTGTTGTTGTGGTGGTGGTTGACAGAGACAGAGGAGGAGGACACGGAAAGACAGAGAGATTTGCTGTAATAGAAAGTGAGAAAGGGAGGGGAGGGAAGTAAGCTAGAGACGGTAGGGAGGGAAGGAGGGAGGGAGGGAGGGGTAAGACAGATAGAGAGAGCAGGCGAGCGAAGGGGACGGAAGGGAGGGGAGAGAGCGATAGAGAGCGAGAGAGAGAGAGAGAAAAGAGGGGGAGCACATGTGTATGCTTGTCACTAAGGGGCTGGGAGAAGGACTAAGGGAAGCGAGGTAGCTGGCCGCCACAGCCACAGCCGCCATATGCTGAGTGGATTCCTGTTCATGTCTGCTGCTGCTGCTGCTGCTGCGCTGTGTGAAGACTGTAGGTTTGTGTTGAGTTGAGCGCTGGCCGGCTGAGGAACACAACACACCATGGGAAGCTCACATCTCCTCAACAAAGGCATGCCTCTAGGTAAACAACCAGCACTCTGCTGCTTTTATGTGTGTGTGTGTGTATGAGGGGGGGGGGGGGGACTGTGTGTGTGTGTGTGTGTGTGTTTGCCAATATTTGTGAACTCAGTGTACATTATTCTGCCTTCCTTCCTTCCTTCCTTCCTCCCCCTCCCCTCCCCCTTCTCTCTCTCTCTCTCTCTCTCTCTTCCTCTCCCTTTTTCCGTCTCCTCCTCCCTCCCTCCCTCCCTTCTTAATTCTCTCACTCTATTATCTTTTCTTTTTATCGCTCAGCCAGCCTCTCTCTCTCTCTCTCTCTCTCTCGCCACACAAGAACGGTTAGCCTTTTCTCTACGGCTCTCTGTGTGTGTGTGTATGTGTGTGTGTGTGTGTGTGTGTGTGTGTGTGTGTGTGTGTGAAGAGGCAAATCTCTGCTATTGAAGGCTGCTTGAACACCTCCATTTGTGGGGACAGAAATAGATCTCTCTCTCTCTCTCCTTCGAGGGCTAGCAAGGACATGACACATATTTCCCTTTCATTGTGCTTGCTTCTTTTTACGGAGAGCGGTTGCCTTCATTGACTCACACACACACACACACACACACACACACACACACACACACACACACACACACACACACACACACACACACACACACACACACACACACACACATACACACACACACACATACACACACATGCACACACAAATACAAATCACACATGTTACTGTATAGGGAACTCAAATAGTGTGACCAGAAAATAGGTATTCGCACAGCTGCGAGTGGCACGCACGCAGGTGACGGATGCACCTTGTGATAAGAAGGTCTTAGAGAAGAAGACTGTTCTAGAAAATGGGAAGGCGAAGGTATAGAGGGGGGGGGGGGGGGGGGGCTGCCAAGGAATAAGAAGGTGAGGAAAGGAGGGACGTTGAGGTTGAGGGGGGGTGAGGATAAATGAGCTGAATTACTGGGATCTGCATGTGGTCACCTATAAATCTGGATCCGTGGAGCTCGTTTCTCCCCAAAAAGAAACCAGAGATCGTAGCGTGATGTCATCAACAGGCTGCGGGCTGTGTCTCTTGATGACATCAAAGATTAAAGTTGCAGCTCTGATCTTTTGCCTCCCTTTCCCTCCCTCCCTCCATCCTCCTTCCCCACCCTCCCTTATTTTTTTTTTCTCGCTTCAGGAGAGATCTTCTCCACATCCGCCTCAACTCTGTCCCAACAGCTATAGAGAGAGTCCAAGGTCACAGGGATAATAATGACTGTGAATGAATTATGGTTCGGGGGGAGGTCTGCCCCTTTTACTAAGATGCCGGTGTACAAATCAAATACAAGCAGTCAATATAATCGCGACACTGATCTGATCATCGAGTGTGTTTTGGCACAGCGGGAAGCTCGTTGAAAACCTTTGAAGGTCTTGCTTTTAAAATCGGTTTGTCGACTCGTCCCATGCTGATTGATGAATGTGTTGATTCATGTTTGTAGAAAAGCAGGCAGGCAGGCAAGCAGGGCGCCTCTGATCCCGAAGTGTTGAGTCACGTCTGATCTTAATACAGAGATGTCAGGTTACATCCACGAGGCATGCTTTGTTTTAAAACACATTGCTTTTGCTACGTTATCACCTCCTGTTCACACTATATTGGCATTTTTTGGGAAATAATAGTTGCTCCCTGACTGGGTCTTATCTAACTTGGAAGTGGTGAAAGCAACACGGATAATGAAATACAAGCATTACTGAGCTTGTTGTCCGGTTAAATTCTGCATTTTAAAGGGATAGTTCAACATTTTTGGAAAATTGGCCCATTGTCATAAACCCTATAGTCATAGCAGTAGGTTCGTTACCTTTAATTGTCGGTGCAAGCTATTTTTAGAACGGCGAGTCGGAGCCGTTTTAGGGGCAAATTCAGAGACTGATGCTGAAAAACTGTCCCTGAAGGCAACACGCATCAGCGGTTTTGCATGAATTTACCTCTAAAACAACTCTGTCTGGTAACGTTTTGTTATTATCTCATAGCGTGGTGAATGTGCAGGTCACAACTTGTCCACCAGAGCGTTTTGAAGTTGATGGATTGTGTATTTGATGAGTTTGACGAGGGAAACCAAGAAATCCCCTTAGCCTCCGTAGCATAGCTCTGAGCAGCTCACGGCTCTGCTCCACCGTTCTAAAAATAGCTTGCACCGACAATTAAAGGTAATGAACCTACTGCTAAAACTATAGGGATTATGGCAATAGGCCAATTTGCAGAAAATGTTGAACTATCCCTTTAATATAGAGCTCTAGATTGATCACACACATGTCAGGTTACATCCACACATGCTTTCTTTTAAAACACATTGCTTTTGCTACGTTATCACCTCCTGTTCACACTACATTGGCATTTTTTTGGAAATAATAGTTGCTCCCTGACTGGGTCTTATCTAAGTTGAAGTGGTGAAAGCAACACGGATAATGAAATACAAGCATTACTGAGCTTGTTGTCCGGTTAAATTCTGCATTTTAATAACATTGTAGCCGTATTTGCTGTTGCTCATTTGTAGTATATTTTGCAACATAGGCTATCAGCTGCAGAGTAGTTTATCTGCTTCCTGTTTAAAGCAGCTCATGCATGCCTAATAGCTATATGCATTTATAGGTGTGATAGTCCGGATGGAGATCGTTTCTGATAAGGAGTGAAAGATGGAGCTGGGTGGAGACTGTTTCAGTCAGTCACTTCCTATATCATTTTTAAGATCAGAAATGTGACTATGTGTATTTAATTAAATAACAAGCTTGTGTTGAAAGGTTAAGAACAATGTGATTGTCCAGGCAGTTTCCCACCAGGAGTTTAGGCGACCTAATTATGCAGAGGGAAAAGATCAAGGAAACTGCTCATTGTGACATTGTGACATGCTGCCAACGTGAGGAAACCACAACCAAATGGGATGTAATATTAGTTTACAGGTCATGAACACACCTGCACTACAGACTAAACATAGGCTACAGCCATGTTCCAGTTTCTACACATTTGCATCTAGAATGAGACAAACTTTAAAGGGATAGTTCAACACATTGGCAAATAGGCCCATTGCCATAATCCCTATAGTCATAGCAGTAGGTTCGTTACCTTTAATTGTCGGTGCAAGCTATTTTTAGAACGGCGGAGCAGAACGGTGAGCTGCTCAGAGCTGCGCTACGGAGGCTCATTATGGGATTTCTTGGTTTCCCTCATCAAACTCATCAAATACACAATCCAACAACTCCAAAACGCTCTGGTGGACAAGTTGTGACCTGCACATTCACCACGCTATGAGATAATAACAGAACGTTACCAGACAGAGTTGTTTTAGAGGGAAATTTATGCAAAACTGCTGATGCGCACTCACGTCGGGGTCAGTTTTTCAGCAAGCCGTCTCTGCATTTCCCTCTAAACAACTCTGTCTGGTAACGTTCTGTTATTATCTCATAGCGTGGTGAATGTGCAGGTCACAACTTGTCCACCAGAGCGTTTTGGAGTTGTTGGACTGTGTATTTGATGAGTTTGATGAGGGAAACCAAGAAATCCCATGAGCCTCTGTAGCGTAGCTCTGCTCCGCCGTTCTAAAAATAGCTTGCGCCGACAATTAAAGGTAACGAACCTACTCCTAAAACAATATGGATTATGGCAATGGGCCAATTTGCCAAAATGTTGAACTATCCCTTTAACATAGTAAATACTGACTTGTTATATTTAGGGCTGCCACATTTTTAATTTCAACTACATCACTGTCACAGAGAGATGAGCAATTGACTTAAGCAGGGGTTCACGACCTGACTAGTCTAAAAGAACAGACAGCGAAGCAGGTATAATTGGCAGCACTTAGAAATCTATGAAGCCTGAAGTGCTGAGCAAGGAGACGATGTAGTAACAACCACTGAAAGGCTCGGCCTATTATGTCTAATGCATCCAAGAGAATGCTTGAGATTAAAAGAGAAGCAGCAGTGAAAGCTTGGAACAACCACTGCTGAAAAGGTTGGGCATTTTCAAAGCGTGATGTTTGTGGTGAAAGGTTAGCCAACACAATACGTGGCAGTCATATTGAATAAATGGAAGCATTTTATTAAGAAATGCCATTCAAAAGTGGAAATGTAACTGAGAACTGTGACAGTCCAGACCATCAGGCGGTTAAATAACAGTGTTCTCATGTATAGAAAAAAACGTACCATCCCAAAACAACAATTAGTAGACAGGGCTGTAATTCAACGTATGAGTCCTAAATGAAAACCACTTATTACAGAGGAACATGCTTTGTTGTTGTTAATTTATACGTCGGCAGAGTGAGGTGAGTCCGTTTAGTGTAAGACCTGCCACTGAAAGAGCTCACTCAGCTGGCAGCCATGAAGCAGGAATAGCAGGAGCAGCAGCTGCACCGTTCTGCCATTGGTGTCATCACGCAAACATTTACTGTCATTGTCTGCACTGGGCTGGCTTGTATTGCAATATTTATGAGGTTACACAGTAACTTTGGCCGTGTCACTGTTTCAAATCAGCACCTTCGCTTTTCATCAAAGGTCTGAAAAACATAAGAGATGAGATGTAGGCTTAAGTCGTCTGAATAAGCCCAGAAAGTCTGTTTCTGTTACGATCACCTGAGATAATTAAGTATATGATATAAATCCGGCCGTACTTAATACTCTCCGCTAGACATAATGAGCCAGTAATAATAATAATAATAAAAATAAGCTGTGATATACTGATTAATAGACCAACTCTAATTAACAGGAAATACGTGAAATAATACAGTTTTTAATTTAGCTGGGGAAGCCTTTGAACCAATTCAAAGACCCCCTGTGGGTCCTAGGACACCAGTTTGGGAACCCTTAATCTAAATACAATAAATGTCTCGGCCTTAATAATTCATTAATGGGGCACATTTACTCCAGAGTATCCAGACTGACCCCAATCCAAGTGAAACTTGAAAGCAATTGTGACTTTCTTCTGCATATTAACAGTTAATCCAATACAATGGGCCGACGGCCATACAATGATCTAGTTATGGCCTGTATTTAAATGTAGTATTTCCTGTAGTTGGAGTATTGTATATAGGTCAGAACTGGACCTTTTTGGGTTGGTAGCAGCTTACTCATCAGCGTTGTCGGTAACACTTTATAATAAGTATACACACTGTTAAGCATGAAATACTGAATTCATCATTTATAACACATGAATACTCATTAGTATGTAGTTTATAAACACAATTAAAAATGTTTTACTCATCTGTATTTATAAACATACTAATGAGTATTCATGCATTATAAATGAAGAATTCGGTATTTATTAATGCTTGACTAATGCTTAATAGTGTATACTTATTATAAAGTGTTACCGCATTGTCTATTGGTGATACCCCCGAAGAGCTAGTTTCCTCTTTTCAGGTTGTTTAATTACATTTTTTTTTATTCTTACAGGCCAAAGGGTTGAAAATAACTTATTATTTCACACCAAAAAACAGCTGTAATATGTTAAATTAACATGGTTTTAATATTAGTGTAGAATAGAAGATGTGTTTTCTGCATATCCATCTTCTAATGTTTCACATTTTGTCTCTGGGCTCTGATTCAGTGCAGGGGTGTGAGTGGAGTGGCTATAGCGGGCGGCTACTACTATAAAGCTTTATTGATCTATTGATCTAGACCGAGGCAGCAGCCACTGTAAAGCTTTAAAAAAAAAAGTCTGCTTTCAAACCTCACCTTCTCCTATCTGCACTCAAAGGCAGACAGCTAGCCTATGAAAAAAAAAATTGCAAAATGAGCAAATATGCACATGTTGTCAGTCCTGCTCAGACACAGAGGAGAACTAACTCGACACTTGTATCGGTTGCTATAGTACAAACAGGCTGCTGCCAAACATTGTGTCTCCTCCTTGTCTGTTTTGCTGCTGGTGTCTTAGTAGCGGTAGTAACAAAAAGCTGACAAACCTGAACTGGCTCGATGATATAGGACCGACAAATAGAGACCTTGTGTCTGTGTAAAAGTCATTGTGTGTGTGCGTGTGTGTGTGTGAGAGAGAGAGAGATCTGCAGAGTGATCATTTCTGTGTGTAAGCACTTGGATGTATCATATATCACTGCATATTAGTTATGTCAGCCTGCATGGGTTTGTGTGTGCTGAGTATGCACCTGTATTTCTGTCCATGTGGGTGGGGCAGCAGGATGTGTTTGTATCACGCTATACCTGCACACTCTGTACCTGCACATTCAGCTCTTTTTTTCTCAGTAAGGATCTCATTCTTAGACGGATGCATTGGGGAGAGGAAATAGAAAAAAAAAGGAAATGGTACGGGAGATAATAAAAAAAAAAAAGCCTAAGGGAAATGAGACTCAAATGAGAGATGAAGAACTGAAAATGAGGCAACAAGAGATGAAGGGGACGGCATGAAGGATCAACAACACCGAGGGGGTGAAAGACGGATATGGGGGCTTTTTAACCACGTCATGTTGCTGCATGCCACAGGAGCCAGTAACATTATAAATCAACCGTGCTGCGGCTCGATGGTTGGTCGCTACGGTTGCAGGCGGGTGACTGATCACAGGTGCCGACAGCAACACTTTCCTCTCCTCTCTCCTCTGCACAGTGTTAAATACAAACACTGTAGCTGAATGTGAATGTGTCATTTTTTCTTTTTCCCTTTTTTTTTTTTTTTTTAATATTTTTGCGCTAGCCAGGGTTCATTTTCAGTTCAGACGGCGAGGGACTGAAAAGAGATTTAATTCAGGAAGTCTGACCTTGTTTCACAACTGAAAATCCAAAGAAAGAGCATTTAACAGCTGCGAGTTCTTTGGCAATGACTGAAAACGTTTTGTAAAGGCGTGTGTTGAACTGGTTTGAATAGAGTGAAATCAAGGAGAGTGGAAGCTCGCTTTGATCCCAATACATCTGATCGGTCCACCTGCCACGTCGGCCATGTCTGTTGAAAGTGAGAGGTGTTTATGGGCGTCACATTCACACCCATCAGTCATAAATAAAATATGTAGAGCAGCAACTATAATTTCAATGATTGTGGTAACTGAGCGTCTAATTTTTTTCTGTTACTGATTCATTGTTTGGCTTCTTAAGAAGTCAAATAGTAGAAATTAAAAAAAATGTAAAGGGAAACTACAATTTCCCAGAATCAGATGACATTTTCAGGTATCACATGTCCACCTAGCATTAAAGGAGCCAAACACTGCAAAAACTCAAATTTTGTCTTTGTCTTATTTCTAGTAAAAATTGAATTTCTAGTCAAAATAAATCTCATTATACTTAAAATAAGACTCATCACATAAAAAGTAGCTTGTTTTTAGACACTTTTTACTTCTTTCAACCAGATTTTCACTTGAAATAAGTAGAAAAATCTGATAGTGGAGCAAGTTTTTCTTCCTTATTACAAGCACAAAAATGCTATTGCTTTCACTGGCAGATTTTTCTACTTATTTCAAGTGAAAATTAGCTAAAAACAAGTTAATTTTTAGGTGATGAGTCTTATTTTAAGTGGAAAGAGATTAGTTTTGACTAGAATTGAGACATTTTGACGAGAAATAAGACAAATATTCTTGGTAAGATTTTGAGTTTTTGCAGTGAATATATTCACAGTGCAGTGATATAAAACAGGGAGAGCAACACATTCTCACATTACAGGAGTTTAAACTGGCAACATCTTAATATTTCACTGACTTAAAAAAGTAAATTGGTTATTTAAAGATTCATTTTCATTTTCTTTGATTGGCTAAAGGACCTGGATCACTTCAACTCAGAAGATTAAATATAAACTAAATGCATCTGCACATAACACTATCAAAAAATGTGCAGATCATTTTTCTGTCCATTTTCTAATTCTTACATGACTACATTTCTTCGGAGGTATTTATTCACACAGATAGTATTTATGCGCTATCTGTCTTTTTTCTTCTACATTTAAAGTTTGTTAGAACAAATTAAACCCACAGATGCAGAGAAAAGGAAAAACTCTTTATTTTTAAAGGGATAGTTCAACATTTTGGCAAATTTGCCCATTGCCATAATCCCTATAGTCATAGGTTCGTTACCTTTAAATTGTCGGTGCAAGCTGTTTTTAGAACGGCGGAGCAGAGCCGCGAACTGCTCAGAGCGACGCTACGGAGGCTCATGGGATTTCTTGGTTTCCCTCATCAAACTCATCAAATACACAATCCAACAACTCCAAAACGCTCTGGTGGACAAGTTGTGACCTGCACATTCACCACGCTATGAGATAATAACAGAACGTTACCAGACAGAGTTGTTTTAGAGGTAAATTCATGCAAAACCGCTGATGCGTGTTGCCTTCAGGGACAGTTTTTCAGCATCAGTCTCTGCATTTACCTCTAAAACAACTCTGTCTGGTAACGTTTATCTCATAGCATAACTATCCCTTTAAGAGTGTGTGGTAACTAACGGTTGTTGTTGTTGTTGTCCGTTAAAACCAGGCATCTGCAGCTTTGTTTTGGCAGATCACTACTGTATCTATCGACGCAGTCCAACTTCCTGGTGACCTCCTGCACATTTAAAAACCCATGAAAACTGCTGATATTTGGTTTTTTGTCTCAGTTGACTGACAGCCTGAAAACACCGTCCCGTTCCTTTGGGACAAAAATCCAGCTGTTCATGTGAGCTGGTCAGTGACAGCTGGATACAGGCAGGCTGCAGGGCTTTCCCACTGGCTCTCATGCCGCAGTCCCAGCAGTCATTGGCAGATGCTATTTCCATTTCTACATGTCAGTCAAACGGCGTTAGCCTCATTTTTGGTTTGATTACAAATTTTCCGGGCCACAATTTTCATACTGGGGGGTGGGGGGGGCCTAGTCTCCCAGGCCCTTAAGCATAAACAGCACAGACAGAGACGTTACCAGGCAGATGGTTCTTATTTTCATTCAACAATTATCACAAATAAAACTTTTGCATTGCCTCATAATGTTACCCAAATACAGTAATGAATGTGAGTCAAAGCAAAGCGTAGCTGCAGTGAAACTCTGGATAGATGGCAAAGAGCAGAGTGGGAGCTGTGGCTGTGGCCCCCGTTGGCTGTGAAGAGGCCTGTTTGCACTGTGAAAGCTCCCAGCAGTCACACAACCCCGGGGCTATGGGGGGTGGAGAGAAAGACAGAGAGAGAGAGCGTGTACTGGAGTATTGAATATAATGAGAGAGGGAGTGGAGAGATGGATGAGGTTTTAGAGTTTGGGAATTGAGCAGAGTGAGCTGAAAGTCTGGGCAATTATTTAATATAATGAAGAATTTAATGAGTGTTTAATGTGACGGCGGGAAAGCGAAAAAAAAAAAAAAAGAACATTAAATAAAAGAGACCGGGAGATAATGGCCGTTTGGGTTCGATTGAAGAATTCAAAAAGAGGGAGTGGATTATTATATAGGATGTTCAGCTCAGAGTTGACAAAGAATACAAATGGGAGTTTTGTCATTAAGCACAGTAGTAAAACTCAGCCCTCCTGTGCAGTGCTCCGTGGGTAAAGACCAGCGAGTGCCTCTATAACCTATATGTTCTCTCTCTGGTAGACACGAAATGTATCTCTAAGCCACGAGGCAAAGAAATCTGGCAAAGCTCTGGTCACATGGAGGCTGATGTCATTTCTGACCAGTTATCCCTTTAGCTACTACTACGGATGTGTATTGGCAAGAATCTGGCGTCACATGTCCTGAAGGAGGCTGATTTTCATTTCATTCAACATTGATGCTTTAAACATCAGTGTAAATGCGCCGTACTTAACTGCATATCTGCTAAATTTCAGCCGTAGTCCCAAGGCAGGTTCTTAGACAACATAGACACAGAAGACTTTAAAACCTCGCGACGACAGATCATACAAAATAGACAATTACAAAACAGAACACAGACAGACAATATCAAGGCAAAGCAGACGCAGACAAACAGAATAAAAAACAGACAATTTTAACCCACAGTTACAGAACAATAGACCAAAAGCCCCCGGGAACAGGCATCAGATTAAGAGCAGTATTTAAGCTATATGTCTATTTAGATAAATTGTAACTATAAGCAAGGTGATATATTGCATTTTTTTCTTCCAAAAGTCTATAAAAAAAGGATAAAATAGTATAAAGAACAAATAATGTTGTATGCACAAATACAGTTTATCTTAATCTATATTTAAACAGTAGTTTACATGGTGACAGTAGGTTTCTGTTGTATTTGAGCCGCCAACCAGTGGTAGTTCCATTCATATTGCACAAAAGTATTCATACAGTGTTATAGGAACTGTGAAATTCAAATACACGCGCATCTGTTCTGAGTTTGAATAGATACAAAACTTCAAGGAATGGATAAAGTATCACATCTCAACATATATTTTCTTTAAAGCCCTATGAGCTACTGGCTCTCCCCTTTACTTTCTGTCTGTACGAGCAAAGAGGTGAGACCGGCTTCCTAATTTGCCAACAACAGATTCACTCAGCTGTTGTTATTGCTGTGACAATCTAAAGATCAAGACCCTCGACCTTTTTCTCATTCACAACTGTGCATACAGGCAAACAGCCCGAGGGAGGGTCATGCAGGCACCTCTCTGACCCAGACCCTAATCCCGTCCTCCACCATCTCTGATCCCTCTCTGTTGCTGTGTCTCCTCCTCCTCACTAAAGGTCAATCAGGCCTCAGAGTGTCTCTGCCTGACATGTCTTTCCTCTATACCCACCAAACCTCTAATCTGGCTCACCCATGGCCGACGGATAACACCCGAAAGCTGCCCTCATAAAATAGGGTAACACTTTACTTGACGCCTATCTCTATAACACATTATAACCATACTTATGAGTTATAATGCAGTTATAACACTGTATAACTATAGTTATAAACACTCATAAATGATCACAATACTTTATAACAATAACCATAACACACTATAAAGCATTTTATCTTGACTTATAAGGTCAGTTGTAATTGTTAGTAACTCACTGCAATGCCCACATTTATAATGCATTATAAATATAGTTATAATGTGTTATAATTGGCTTATAAACGTGTATAACTATCATTAAAAACACTCATAAATCACATAATACTTTATAACAATAAGCATAACACATTATAGAGCATTATAACTCTATTATAATACTAAGACCATGTAAGCCATTATAAAATTTCTCTATAATGTCTTATGCTTATTGTGATAAAGTATTATGCCAATTAATGAGTGTTTATAATGATAGTTATACACGCTTATAAGCCAATTATAACACATTATAACTATATTAATAATGCATTATTGATGTGGGCATTGTCAGCCAGTTACTAACAATTATAACGTATTATAATACCTGACCTTATAAGTCATGATGAAATGCTTTATAGTGTGTTGTTATGCTTATTGTTATAAAGCCTTGTGATAATTTATGAGTGTTTATAATTATAGTTATACAGTGCTATAACTGCATTATAAGTATGGTTATAATGTTTTATAGAGATAGGCGCCGTCAAGTAAAGTGTTACCCAAAATAGCGTAAAATCCAGTGAGCGCCGCTGATCTTGAAGGCTGTTGTTAGCGGCTCCTATCTATCTTACTTCTCATCCAGCACCGGTGCTGCCAAAACCGCTATTTGCCGCGATAAGATCGGCATTACCGCAAAACAATAAGAAATCATTTTTCACCCTCAAAACAACACAACAACACCAATTCCTTGGCAACGGCAGACGTCAGACTGATGTAATCACAGTCGTTATCGTCCTGATTTACGCTCCTAAATATCAACCATGTCCACGCTGTCATCATCTCTGCTCCCCTCGATGGTGGAAGCAGCTACCAATTTGCAAAACGAGACCAGGGGGCCCTTCTCTCTCTCTATTTTTTCAAAACTAATCTCCTCTGAGCTTCAGACTGAGAGCACCTCCTCTTCTTTCACCTCTAACACCCTAACATGTCTAACCGATCTCCCTGCACTCTGTCTTATTGAACACATCTAGTACTTTAATGCCTGTACTCTCAGGTCTCCTACTGCGTTTTTTTGAGGCTTGAGTCTTCATTTGTAGTCTGCGTTGGATTGAAGCCAAATGAGCCAATGTAAACGTATAATGTACTCGGTAGCAGTCGGTGGTGCTGCTGGTCCCTCCAAGGTCATGCTTGGTGCTGGAATGAGAGCTATTTCCTCTCTCACTCTGACCAAGTGTGAGCTGGAGAAATGTCAGGAATCTCTGCTACTTTCCAAAAAAACTCTCTCACTCCGCTGCACCGACTACTAGACTGACCAGATTTCAGCATTTCGCTCATGTGAACACCGCGTTTAATGCATGCTGTTTAATTGAACTCGTCCGTGAATCACACTCACGCTCCGGTTACAGCTTAAATCAAAGCTGATAAACGTCGAGTCTATAGGCCTAAAAAAAAAAAAAAAGAATCTGCACAGCGAAGCAGCTCCACTACAGGCTCCTTATGATTACATCTGAGTTACAACGAGGCCTGTGTTGAATCCTCACAGTGCTTTTTGTTCTTGTTGAATTCCAATTTCTCAGCCATGCACCATTGATTTTGTATTGATGTGTAAGTGCAATGGCCTCCAGACAAATCCTATTACGGAAAGCTAATGTTTTACCAGGCCACATAAGGCATTGTGAGCAGGATTTGAGTTTCACTTTATTGGTCTTGCTGCGCTTGTGGGAGCTGCTTCATCAGATCAGGTTTCATGCTGTAATATGACGACGGAGATAAGGACGACGCCGAAATTGAGAGATGGATCGAGCCAAGTTGTGAGCCGTCTTTACTTCAGTGCAGTCTATTATGATCCATGTTATTTTTAACATACGCTAAGGTTCAGATGAGACGAGTTGTCAATACTATAACATACTGTGAGCAAAGTGAGGGCGGGGACTATAAGGTTTCAGACATTTAACTCACACAGTGAAGCTCTGCAAAAGTCAGTGTTGAATTCCTTGATCCTTAATGTATGCACCGAGTCCTGCATGGCTTTGTCTATACTTGCATCGACTCTGCATACACTGCACTCCCGATGCGTGATAAATGCAGGGCAGACCTGAAAGTAACGAGTACTTTTCAGCCTTCCTAGAAATTAACTTGAGTAAAAGTAAAAAATATTTGTCTTGGAAATGTATTCAAGTAAGAGTAATAAGTACCAAATAAATCTAATACTTAGGTACAGTACTCAAGTAAATTTACTCCGTTACTGTCCACCACTGCTCGGGAAGTATCTCAAATGTTAATAACGATACAAGACAGACTGTATATACCGTGGTTACTTCATGTCTGTTGTCTAAACACTAAGTATTCTGTTAAAACCTAAACCCTGACTTCTGCAGCACGGTGGAGCACGAACCAGAAATGCATGTATACATTACTTCCCCATGCATGCATGCACACTGGCTCGGTCAAGTCTGTGCAGAAAAAAAAAAAAAATCCCCACAGCTTCAGGAGTAAGCAGTATGTTTTTAGACACGTTTCTGTTTGCTGCAGCAGCATTTTACGTGAGAAAGAGGAAGATGATCCAGCTGCATCGGGGAAGTTCAGGCTATTTCATGCTTTTTTTTTTTTTTTTTTTACATCCTCCCTCCTTCTTAATCAAATAGTTACACACATATTCACTACTCGAAGCTTCCCAGTAAAACAATGTGCTCACTTGCTGTTCACTTGAGCTGTTTCACTGGGGGAAAAAAAGACAAGTGGCCAAATGCAGATGCTATGGTGTCATGTGAACACAGA
The DNA here is from genome assembly GCF_905171665.1 of Trachurus trachurus. Classification (NCBI taxonomy): domain Eukaryota; kingdom Metazoa; phylum Chordata; class Actinopteri; order Carangiformes; family Carangidae; genus Trachurus; species Trachurus trachurus. The sequence continues at coordinate 6,051,270 of NC_139894.1, read as the reverse complement.
AACAATAAGATTTAAAAGCTTAGTTTATATTCATGCTAAATGTCAGACTTGTCCAAGTGAAAGATACAACACAACAGCTTCTCTCCAGACTAGTTTGCACAAGCGTATAACGGTCCTCATATGAGGCGAAATCAATTGACTGCAGACAAAGCTGATTTACACATTTCTCTTGACACCAGAGGCCTCCATTAGTGATGCATTAACAAGATGCAGCGTGTTGCATTTGCAAACACATTTTGGAGGGATTTATTAAAGGGATAGTTCAACATTTTCGCAAATTGGTCCATTGCTGTAATCGCTATAGTCATAGCAGTAGGTTCGTTACCTTTAATTGTCGGTGCAAGCTATTTTTAGAACGGCGGAGCAGAGCCGCGAGCTGCTCAGAGCTACGCTACGGAGGCTCATGGGATTTCTTGGTTTCCTTCATCAAACTCATCAAATACACAATCCAACAACTCCAAAACGCTCTGGTGGACAAGTTGTGACCTGCACATTCACCACGCTATGAGATAATAACACAACGTTACAAAACGGAGCCGTTTTCGAGGTAAATACAGAGACTGCTTGCTGAAAAACTGTCCCTGAACGCAACGCGCATCAGCGGTTTTGCATGAATTTACCTCTAAAACAACTGATGTTGATTGCAAAGCTTCATTACAAAAACACACTGGAAAGTAATGAAAAGCAGAGATTAATGATACATACTGGTAGCATCCTTCCAGTAGGGACTTTTCCTTTAATTTATTTTGCTTATGGGCTATTTAATGATAGCTCTTTAGGGAAGAGCGTTGCTCAGTGTGCCTGCCCAAATTTTCCAGACTAATTTGCAGGACAGAAGCTGCCAGACATCTGTCCGCAAATCTGATTCTCAGGGATCCTTGGCATTTAAAATATTGAAGAAACCATAGAATCCTGATTTTGAAATGAGCGGTTTAATGATTCAGCCACTTTCTCATGATGTTCGCCCATGCAGCTGGAAAACAAAACTCCATCTGGAGGTTTCAGCTGCAGGAAAAAGGAAACAAAAAAAAAGTTTTAGGAGAAATATTTTGAGAGAAATGACAGAGGCAGCTGCTTATCTGAGATGTCAGCCTTCACCTCTCAGATGGGAATAGGTCAGGAATGAGTGATGAGACGAGTCAGCATCAGCAGAAACAGGAAGAACTGCGCTGCTCATTTCATCTACAGCGCTTCAGACCGAGCGGTGTCAAAACTTTACATGTCAGAGAGACACAGTTACTCACACACTGTATCTGATTTTCTACATCTGTCTGTGTGTCGCAGATGTTTTGGTTCTCAATTAGCATGTCTGTCAGTGATTTGTGAAAAGATTAACCCTTCATTTACCCGAGAGGAGCGGCGACCCACAGATCCATCCAGAGGATTGCAGTAGGATAAAGTAGTTAAGGAGGAGCTCAAAAAAAACCCCCGCAGCTTCTCTTAAAGGGATAGTTCAACAATTTTCTTCTACATTTAAAGTTTGTTAGAACAAATTAAACCCACAGATGCAGAGAAAAGGAAAAACTCTTTATTTTTAAAGGGATAGTTCAACATTTTGGCAAATTGACCCATTGCCATAATCCCTATAGTCATAGCAGTAGGTTTGTTACCCTTAATTGTCGGTGCAAGCTATTTTTAGAACGGCGGAGCAGAGCCGTGAGCTGCTCAGAGCTACGCTACGGAGGCTATTGGGATTTCTTGGTTTCCCTCATCAAACTCATCAAATACACAATCCAACAACTCCACAACGCTCTGGTGGACAAGTTGTGACCTGCACATTCACCACGCTATGAGATAATAACACAACGTTACCAGACAGAGTTGTTTTAGAGGGAAATACAGAGACTGCTTGCTGGAAAACTGCCCTTGATGAGAACGCGCATCAGCTGTTTTGCATGAATTTACCTCTAAAACAACTCCGTCTCATAACGTTGTGTTATTATCTCATAGCGTGGTGAATGTGCAGGTCACAACTTGTCCCCCAGAGCGTTTTGGAGTTGTTGGATTGTGTATTTGATGAGTTTGATGAGGGAAACCAAAAAATCCCATTAGCCTCCGTTGCGTAGCTCTGAGCAGCTCACGGCTCTGCTCCGCCGTTCTAAAAATAGCTTGCACCAACAATAAAGGTAACAAACCTACTGCTAAGACTATAGGGATTATGGCAATGGGCCCATTTGCCAAAATGTTGAACTATCCCTTTAACCACTGCTCTTGTTAAACCTGAAGGAAGGCCCACTAGTGGGGTCGTCTGATGGATCTGCCTTGTTAAATGCTACTTATGCTACTTGTAAGGCCTGGAAGTGCTCTCAGTCTAATGGTTTAAACTGAAGAGATGATTTAATAAAACAGAGTGGAAATGACGCAGGGGGTTCACTCTTAAAGATTTCACCTTCTGACAGATGTCACCTCTTCATATGCACTACCAGGGTTCCCACTCTTTTCTTGTAATTATTTTCCAGGATTTTTCCAAGACATTTTCAGCTGCTACAGTCTGACAGACATGCTATTAGGCCATACACATCGCCCTGTCCCATTCATGCTTTGGAGAAGTTGTAGTTCGACAGTTGTACTTTATTTTGTACATTCAACCAGTTTGTTCATACTCTTCATATATTGTTTCATCTCTTCATCAAGATTGGTTCAGCAATTTATTCACTTAATTCAGCATCGTTTCAACAATTTATTCAGCTCATTCAGCTTCCAGCTTTCAGCATTCACCCGTATTTCCTTCAGGAAATGCATTCTCTAGTTATTTCATTTCTCTCACCCCCAGAAGTTTGATTTAAAGATGTGCAACATATGGCTCTAACTTATCTATGAAATAATATCTTACGTGCTCAGAAATTAAGACAAATTTATCACAGAACAACGCAAAAACATGTAGTTTTTGTTTTTAAACCATACCTAAAACAGCGTGGGAACCCTGACTACTACACCTCCATACCTAAACCGACTTTTATCATTTTCAGTGCGCTATACTGTATGATAGATCACATTGCTGAATATATTTGTAAATGAAGACTGAGTAATTGAGATCTAGAGTTTCAGGCTGCATGCTCAGTTATTTTATCGCTACGAGTCGACTGCCCCATTTTTGTTGCTCCCAAGCGCCACCGTCAGTGGCCCACAGGGGCAAGGACTTACATTTACCATGAATATATGACAGCTCAATTAAAATAATGTGAAGTGGATGAAATATAACAAAGGATACTTTTAATTACAGCAGTGTTTTTGATTCTGATGCTTTACTCTACTGAGCGTATCTCTCTCTGACCTCAATACCTGCCTCATCCATCTCACCAATTACCACCTGTTTCCGTTTCAAAGAGTCAGCAAACTTCACCGCCACAAAAGTCGGTCGTAATTAAACTGAAACAACAGAAATGTTAAAAAGCACTAAGGAGGAAAACAGCTGGGAAACGCCACTTCTGCGGCAGACACACACACACACAGCTGCTCTGGGAATTTTATCCTACGCTAGTGTCACGGCTGTCATAGCAACTGCATCAGTCCAGAGCAGCAGGAACATTATGGGATGCAAGATGAAGCAGGAGGACCTCATCTGTGCCCCGGAGCAGCTGCATGTCTTCAGTTTTAGATTTCACATCTGACAAAACCGGATATGTCAGACACAGAGGATACAGTATATACCCAAGCTAATGAAAGCCTAAAGGTCTGATAAACATGCAGCATAGGGAGGAAAATACAAGATTTCTAATTCCTCTGTATGTGATCGCAGCTGCGTAGGTGTTCCCTCATAACAATGGGAAATTACACTCATTATATGCAGCACTCCTACTATTGTTGACAGTGAAGACTATTTTCTGTCTTTGTCTTCTTCTTGCCAACATTTATTTTGACACTTTTATTTTCTCTACTTTTGCATGTGTGTGTGTGTGTGTGTGTGTGTGTGTGTGTGTGTGTGTAGGGATCAGGCCACCCATTATGAACGGGCCCATGCACCCACGCCCCCTGGTGGCGCTGCTGGACGGCCGCGACTGCACCGTGGAGATGCCCATCCTGAAAGACGTAGCAACTGTGGCCTTCTGCGATGCTCAGTCCACACAGGAGATCCACGAGAAGGTAACACACCTAACTTAATAACACACACACACACACACACACACACACACACACACACACACACACACACACACACACACACACACACACACACACACACACACACACACACACTTAGACAGAGTACTCGACCCAGTACTTGAGTAAGAGTACAAATACTACTGGTCAAAATTTACTCCGTTACAAGTAAAAGTAGCTCAGTCGACTCGAGTAAGAGTAAAAAAGTACTTGCTTCTAAAGGTACTTAAAGCAGAAGTAAGTGATATATTTGTGTTAATATAAGTCTTAAATAGTTATATCTTCCGACAGCAATCACTTACAGATGTTACTGGTTCAAATTTGCGGGGTTTGTCCTGCACTGCAGGATCGCGTGATCGCGTGACTTTTCACCACAACTGTTTTCCTCTAGGTGGCAGCACCGTACTAAATACTGCTCAGACGTTTTGGGGACAATGCTGACAGCCTGATAGCCGCGATTAGGAGTGGCGCTGTTCATGATACAGAATACAAGAGGATGAAAGGAGAACTAGCTGCAGACAGTAAATAATATAGTAGCCTAGTTTTTCAATGACAAAATGTAACGACGGCAGCTACAGTAGACTATAGCCCACGTCTCACTCTCTTTTTTCGGTCATCTGTCTCGTCATCTCCAAAATGTGTTTTTAAAATGAGCCAACTACAGACTGTGCAGTAGTGCCGCAGATTTCTCACTCCGCACCTTGTTTGAGAGTGCAGCTGGATGATTTCTTGTGAATGAACGGGTCTGTGTCACTTTGGGGCTGGGCGATAAAACATAGGATAAATAACTTTCCCTCGATAGAAGACGCGGCCGATACAGAGTGACACCGTCAGCCATGCAGCCGGCCTGGACTTTTTATTTTTAATTATGAAGGATCATCTGCGCAAGGCAAAGATGATAGCATCAACAAAACACGGCGTAACACACGCGGCTGTATGGGACAGGCTTTTATTTAATTCAGAAGAAACCGCTTAGCAAAAATGGAAAATATAGTCTATAATAATTAATTGATCTGTTGTTTGGCCACTGTTTGAAAATAACCCGAATTATGAGCAAATAATCTGATCCAGAACAGCAGTCATAATCAGACTTCTTCTAAATAAACCTAAACATTAAATAACTGGGTCAGGTCGGACCATGGGGTTATTTTTTCTCTTCTTCTTCACAGGAGAAGAGGAGGCTATGTGCAAAGTACCACATTAACATCTCTATTCATATAACGCCCATCGAAACAGCTGATTTACATGTCGGCCGTTAAGGCAAGGCAAGGCAAGGCAATTTTATTTGTATAGCCTGTTTTTACAAACAGTTTGTCTCAAAGGGCTTCACATGGCATCGTAGCAACATCCTCTGTCCTTAGACCCTCACATCGACTGAGGAAAAACTCCATGGAAACCCTTTTAACAGGGAAAAACAGGAGAAACCTCAGGGTGAGCAACAGAGGAGGGATCCCTCACCCAGGACGGACAGACGTGCAATAGATGTTGTTACAGACAAGAAAACAGTTTACAGTTTGTCACAGAATGTGCGGAATATGGAAATGTTAACACATGGCGATTGGCCATTCACGCGGCTTTGTTCTTGGTTTCGGCCAATCAGCTTATAAGCACATGGCTAATTATCAGCTTTCAACCAATCGCACTGTTTTAATGTGTGTGTGTGAAAGTTATTTTCTTTAGTTCATTTTCGTTTCTTTTGGATTTTTTTTACAACAATGTATCAATATAATATTGTTTTCGTTTCATTTCGTTATAAAAATCAATCCCTTTTCTTTGAAACAATGAGATTGAGCAGCTAAAACTCAATAAACTCAACCATGGCTTGTCTTATTGTTAATCTGAACGCACATGTATAAAGGGCAGAGTCAAGGCAGCAGATAAATCACAAAACATCAACGCGTCCGTGAGCGCAGCGCACCTCCTCTTCTCCTGTGAAGAAGAAGAGAAAAAATAACCCCATGGTCCGACCTGACCCAGTTATTTAATGTTTAGGTTTATTTAGAAGAAGTCTGATTATGACTGCTGTTCTGGATCAGATTATTTGCTCATAATTCGGGTTATTTTCAAACAGTGGCCAAACAACAGATCAATTAATTATTATAGACTATATTTTCCATTTTTGCTAAGCGGTTTGTTCTGAATTAAATAAAAGCCTGTCCCATACAGCCGCGTGTGTTACGCCGTGTTTTGTTGATGCTATCATCTTTGCCTTGCGCAGATGATCCTTCATAATTAAAAATAAAAAGTCCAGGCCGGCTGCATGGCTGACGGTGTCACTTTGTATCGGCCGCGTCTTCTATCGAGGGAAAGTTATTTATCCTATGTTTTATCGCCCAGCCCCAAAGTGACACAGACCCGTTCATTCACAAGAAATCATCCAGCTGCACTCTCAAACAAGGTGCGGAGTGAGAAATCTGCGGCACTACTGCACAGTACTGTAGTTGGCTCATTTTAAAAACACATTTTGGAGATGACGAGACAGATGACCGAAAAAAGAGAGTGAGACGTGGGCTATAGTCTACTGTAGCTGCCGTCGTTACATTTTGTCATTGAAAAACTAGGCTACTATATTATTTACTGTCTGCAGCTAGTTCTCCTTTCATCCTCTTGTATTCTGTATCATGAACAGCGCCACTCCTAATCGCGGCGATATGTGATACATAATCATCAAGTCATAAAGCAAGACAGGCTTTATCATATTACAATAGTTTCTGTGATTTAGGCAGTGTATACAGTAGTTAGTTCTAGTTTAATAGCCTAGAGTTTAAGCTGTGGATTACTGCACAGATCACTGAGTCATCCGCCTGTCGTCCTCCGTTCTCACAGATGCCACCTGGCGGTTGTTTTGGCACATTGAGGCTTTTCATTAAAACCTCTTGTCTCGCCAAAGAAAAAAAATGCATGAGTCTTGTGCCGTCTCGCGTGGACCACGCGTGAAGTCCGCAAATTTGAACCAGTAACATCTGTTACATAGAGTGTTTGGACTGAAACACGGGTCTGTCAGTCCCTCTGCTCTGCTCTGAGCCCAGGAGAAAACATTTATCGTATCCTACAGTTTTTATCCAATGAGGAGAGAGAACGGCATGCAGGGCTGTGTGTGCAGCCAAGGAACGCCGTGAATGTGGCGACGTAGGGACGAGGACTGTTATGGTGCGTTCAAGGAAACTCGTAACTCGTGTTTTTCCGACCTGTGAAGTCGTACCAGTTCGATCTGGTACGAGTTCACCGGTCGGAAGTTACGAGTGGCCGTTACTGACTGTGTGAAGTGACTTTCACCGGTAAAACAGGTCGGAAAAACACGAGTGGGTTGCCTGGAACGCTACAAAGTCGTAAGTTGTGACTTGGAGCTGTAATTTACGGTTTCAAAAGCCTGCCTGGAACACAGCATTACCCAAAACGACCGGATCGCTTACTTCTGCTTTAAGTACAGTACTCAAGTAAATATACTCTGTTACTGTCCATCACTGCACACACATACTGTAGGATCCTAGGTTGAAATGGGAATTTTAATGTTCTGCCTGGATGTAAAATCATTTACTGGAACTTTAATTTATTGTCGGCAGCTGTTTATATATTTACCCTGCTAACGACTGCATCCTCCCTGCACTAATCTTCCTCCTATTCTCCAAGTGTCTTAGTAAACCTCAATCTTATGTACTGTCTATTAGACAATACCACACACAAATATCAATGTATCGTTTGCAGGAACAATTCACAACAGCACACAGCTCTTGATCACACAGTTATGGCGGGTATTGATCCGCCAATCAACAACAGATGCTACTATACATCAATGTTTCCTTTACAATACATGAAATCCCTTTGTTGATCTGCATGTGATCTCTGATGTGGAAATAAAAATACCATTTATGCCACATTCACATCACATTACTCACACTGTCATTACGACTAATGAGTCAAAGCCGTCGGCCTACAGTCAGTGCCGCTCTGACTCAGAGAGAGTGTCGCCAAACAGCAGCAAAATGGAGCCAAGCCTCCATCACTGGCAATTACGTCTGAATAAAATGCAATATTAACACGGATGTCGTCTATTCAGCTAATTTAAAAAGGAGATCAGATTCACGCTGTTTTGTTGTAAGCTCTCCAAAGGCACACACACAACACAACACAATAAAAAGGAGCTGGTTTAGGTACAAGACGAGCAGTGTGGATAACCACTGTGGACTACCAGGAGGTTATTATTAGGGGTGGGAATCTTTTACTTTCTCACGATTCACGATTCGATTCGATTCAGATTTTTGGGGTTACGATTCGATTCAAAATTGATTTTCGATTCAAAACGATTTGATTCCTAATGATTTCTGCTTCAGGCTATCGGTGTTCAAAGGATCCTCATGATCTACTCCAGTCTGCTTTGCAAGGCAGAATGACTAAAGTGTCTTTTATTGAGTTTTAAACATTTATCCCTGCTTAGATGGAATTGTTGAAACTGTTGCATAAAAGCAATATCACATATTACTTAAGTAACAACATTAAAAGTGCGTCTTTATTAAAAAAAATAGTGCAGTTAAACACGCTGCCTTTGAAATTCTAAGGAAACGGAGGCTGACAGCAGCAGATTTTGGGACATTTTATATCGATTCTGAATTGCGATTCTCATGTGAATCGATTTTTTGGCACACCTCTAGTTATTATAATAATAATAATAATAATACATTTCATTAACTCGCTTTTACAGATGCTCAAAGAGGCTTACATAAAAAAACAACACAATTGAAATACAGAAACAATGTAAAATATCAAAAAGAAATAGGATGAAATGAAATACATAAAGCCCAGAGATAGAAGAACAGAAATTTGACATATTTAAAAGCCAATGATGTTCCCACACTCCCTGACTGTGTTGCATGAATGCAGCATTAACACCATGAAGTTATGAAATTGGTGCATTTCAGGTGCTTTGGTGTTACAATTAGCAGAATGCTTTGGGTTAAGGATAGTTCAACATTTTGGCAAATTGGCCCATTGCCATAATCGCTATAGTCATAGCAGTAGGTTCGTTACCTTTAATTGTCGGTGCAAGCTATTTTTAGAACGGCGGAGCAGAGCCGTGAGCTGCTCAGAGCTACGCTACGGGGGCTCATGGGATTTCTTGGTTTCTCTCATCAAACTCATCAAATACACAATCCAACAACTCCAAAACGCTCTGGTGGACAAGTTGTGACCTACACATTCACCACGCTATGAGATAATAACAGAACGTTACCAGACAGAGTTGTTTTGGAGGCAAATGCAGAGACTGCTTGATGAAAAACTGTTTTGCATGAATTTACCTCTAAAACAACTCTGTCTGGTAACGTTCTGTTATTATCTCATAGCGTGGTGAATGTGCAGGTCACAACTTGTCCACCAGAGCGTTTTGGAGTTGTTGGATTGTGTATTTGATGAGTTTGATGAAGGAAACCAAGAAATCCCATTAGCCTCCGTAGTGTAGCTCTGAGCAGCTCACGGCTCTGCTCTGCTGCTCTAAAAATAGCTTGCACCGACAAATGAAGGTAACGAACCTACTGCTATGACTATAGGGATTATGACAATGGACCAATTTGCCAGAATGTTGAACTATCCCTTTAAAGACAGAAGAAAATCAGTGAATAAGAATAAAGTGTACAGAGAGCAAACCAAAAGAAAAAAAAAATGTGGGTCAGGCTCGGATGTTGCCACAGTCACTATGGATTGTAAATGGGTTTGTATGTCTGGCAGCGTTACGCCTGGTTCTGGGCGTCTGCCAGGCACACTCTCTCTGTGAGCGCGCTCAGTCGGCCACAGCGTGGGAGAAACAGATGGCTCTTGCTCTCTCACTTTCTATCTCTTGCTCTCTCTCTCCCTCTCCCTGGCTTCTCTAGTAAGCAGCCACCTCATTGTGTAATTAAAAGGGCTTCTTTATTATAATTGAACCGCATGTCATTTTCACCCTCGCTCGCACACATGAAGAGGAGGGTGGCTGGCAACGGCGGAAAAAAGATTGAAAGATTGAACAGAAAATCAATTAAAAGGTGACGGCTGAGGCTGTTTTCACACAGAGACACATATTCCTTTTCTATAAAGGTAAATCGCATTATCTGCTTTTCGACTCATTATATTCCATTGTCCATTTAAGACAATAAGCCGTCGTCCCTGATTAGAAGACACAGACAAAATCCCACGAGAACCGAGGACCGCTGCTGTGCTGATATTAGTTTTTGTTCGAGACACCTTATCCCGTTTCCTGTGGTTATGATGAAAGCTTTGTTTCCACGGTAATATTCAGGAAATGCCATTATTCCATGCCGGCAGGAATATCTAAAAACAGGATATGAGGATGATAGACTATAAACAGCACCTCCAGAAAAAGCCCCTGATGGAGATACTTTATATAAACAGTGTGACAGTGAACTCAGCGAACTGTGCTCCACTTGTGCTCACACCTACACAAACACACACTCCATGCAGTCTACAGTGTACAGAGAGTGGGTTCATGAAGAGTGTGCGCTCTTTCATATATATAAATGTATATTACTGCCACTCGTTAAAATAACTGTGTGTTTTGTGTGTGTTTTGTGTGTGCGTTCAGGTGCTGAACGAAGCTGTAGGAGCTCTAATGTATCACACCATCACTCTAATGAGAGAAGATCTGGAGAAGTTCAAAGCTCTTCGCATCATCGTACGGATCGGCAGCGGCTACGACAACATTGACATCAAATCTGCCGGGGAGCTGGGTGAGAACACACACACACACACACACACATGTACACTGTGTTATTGTGTGGCTTTTTCTTTGAAAAAAAGAGTTAACATACAAGAAATTTCATATAGTTGTGTGAGAGCAACGATCCTATGTGCAGATACTTTATGTATTATTGCTCAAATTCCCAGATGTAAAGTAGTTAGAGGCAATTTGACAAAAAGGGGCTGTTTTTTCTCATGTTTTTCCAAAATCAAATGGTCATATTTCTCCTCAGCCTAACTATATTTCATTAGTTCAAGTTACTTAAAGGGATAGTTCAACATTTTGGCAAATTTGCCCATTGCCAATCCCTAATTGGTTTAAATTGTTGATGTAAGCCATTTTTAGAACGGCGGAGCAGAGCCGTGAGCTGCTCAGAGCTAAACTACGGAGGCTCATAGGTTTCCCTCATCAAATCAAATACACAATCCAACAACTCCAAAACACTCTTGTGGAGAAGTTGTGACCTGCACATTCACCACGCTATGAGATAATAACGGAACGTTATACAAGTCAGAGTTGTTTTCAAGGCAAATTCATGTAAAACCGCTGCCACCGCGTTCCCGTCGGTGGCAGTTTTTCCACAAGCAGTCTCTGCATTTGCCTCGAAAACAACTCCGTCTCGTAATGTTCTGTTGAACTATCCCTTTAACCAACTGTTTCAAGTATTTTAACTTTTTTTTAAACAATTATAGCTTCAAAATCATATAATAATTTATATATTTTCTGGATATTCTTCTCTTCAATAATAACTATGTAGCTTTTTTGATCTTATGTCTTCTATTCCTCCTCGGATCTCTCCCTCTGCTGCTAATTGTCTTACTGTCATAATCTGTGCCAGATTTGTCTTTTCTTTTTTGTGATATGAATAATTTAGCATTTTTTCAATTGGTTTTACTTTACTGCCGGATAATTTAACTTAGTGGTAGCCTATTATCATCGTTATTCTCTCAAAGTATTTTCATTTCTGCCTGCCATGTGCTGACATGTTTACAAGTCTGTAATATTTGTCGAGAAAAAGTGAACATCAAGTGAAGTAAAGTTTAAAAAAGAAAAAAAAAACTCATCTCCCTCCTGCAGCAACGAGTCCTATCTCCTTCGACAAGACGACTCTGGTGGAGCAAACTGCTGACATCACACCTTCAGCCTGCACCTCTCCACCAAAATAAACTCTTAACGCCAAACTTCACTCCTTTTTCCCCCTCAAACAACCCCCCCAAAAAAAGCTATTACTAATCCTTATCTGCTCTCTGGCCCAACAGGCATCGCTGTGTGTAATATGCCAGCGGCTTCAGTGGAGGAAACGGCAGACTCCACACTGTGTCACATCCTCACTTTGTACCGACGCACCACCTGGCTGCACCAGGTTTGTAGCCTTGTGCGGATGATAAAAAAAAAAAGGGGAATGACATGAAATGAATTGGATTTAAATTAAAGGGATAGTTCATCCAAAATTAAAAAAAAAAAAAATCAAATTCAGAGTCCTCCGTGCCTTCTAGGAGTTACAGCGGGGCTCCGTGCAGCACTGCATGTCCATATGACGGTTCTTTGTCCAAAAAGACACACCAAAAAACATCCAAATACCTCCACAGTGCTCGTCTGTAATGTCCCTCTTGTATTGAAGATTTATTAAATTTTTTTTGGAACAATTTCTCATGTTGGGGCTTCAATACAAGAGGGACATTACAGACGAGCACTATGGAGGTATTTGGATGTTTTTTGGTGTGTCTTTTTGGATGAAGAAAAGTGAGAACTCTGAAACTTCTCCCAGCCCTTAGTCGACATGAGGGTGAGTAGATAATGAGTGAAATTTGAATTTTGGGTGAACTATCCCTTTAACTTTTTTTTTTTTTTTCAATGTATAGGTTAGAGGTGTACTTTTTGGTTATCACGTTGGACAGTTACGTATGATTGTCGACTGACAAATCAGCAAGATTGAAACATTTCGTTTCCTTTAGAATGTCGCTGTATTTGAAAGACGTTGATGTAAGATGTAGAAGGTACGGTAAAATGATTTGTTATAAGTTATATTATTATTATTATTATTATTATTGAGACATGTTTTACAACAGTGATCATAATATCTGAAAGGATTTAGACTCTAGTGCAAAGTCCTGACATTTTTGAAATACACCTGGATCGTATAAAGGTGCAGTTGTTTTGTCGTCCGTGTTGTTTTTACTTGTAATAATAATAATTCATTGATATTCACGGCAGGCTCTCCGAGAGGGCACGCGGGTCCAGAGCGTGGAGCAGATCCGAGAGGTGGCGTCGGGGGCAGCAAGAATCAGAGGAGAGACGCTGGGGCTCATCGGGCTCGGTGAGTCACTGACATCTACTTAGCATACAGTTGCAAGAGAAAATGGTTTATATTCTGTTTATGTATTTAGCCTCATGTGTAGTGTACGATTCGGTCGATTGGTCAGACTGTCCACTGAGTTTTTAATCAGACCAATTTTTCGCTCTTTTTTTTTTCATTTTGGGAAGTTTTGTCCAAACTCAGCTAAATTGGCTTCCCAAGGAGTTACTGCCAATAAAATATAAGCCGATTAGTAAACCGTGAGGAGAATGCAAATCTCTTCCCTGTAACAGTCTGAGCATTTTCCAGCAATAATGAGTGGACGTGTGGAGCCGGAGCGTTACGTAATTTGTAAATTTCAGAAGTCAAAAGGAAAGAAAGAAAGAAAGAAAGAAAGAAAGAAAGAAAGAAAGAAAGAAAGAAAGAAAGAAAGAAAGAGACAGAGAGGGGGACAGACAGACAGACAGTCAGTCAGACAGGCAGAAAGAAAGAAAGAAAGAAAGAAAGAAAGAAAGAAAGAAAGAAAAAAGTAAAAAGACAGATGGGGTAAAGAAATACAGAAAGAGATAGATAGATAGATAGATAGATAGATAGATAGATAGATAGATAGATAGATAGATAGATAGATAGATAGATAGATAGATAGATAGATAGATAGATAGATAGATAGATAGATAGATAGATAGATAGATAGATAGATAGATAGATAAAGAAATACAGAAAGAAAGACAGAAAGAAAGAAAGAAAGAAAGAAAGAAAGAAAGAAATACAGACAGAAAGAAAGAAAGAAAGAAAGAAAGAAAGAAAGAAAGAAAGAAAGAAAGAAAGAAAGAAAAAAGTAAAAAGTAAAAAGACAGACAGATGGGGTAAAGAAATACAGAAAGAAAGAGATAGATAGATAGATAGATAGATAGATAGATAGATAGATAGATAGATAGATAGATAGATAGATAGATAAAGAAATACAGAAAGAAAGACAGAAAGAAAGAAAGAAAGAAAGAAAGAAAGAAAGAAAGAAAGAAAGAAAGAAAGAAAGAAAGAAAGAAAGAAAAGTAAAAAGACAGACAGATGGGGTAGATAGAAAGAAATACAGAAAGAAAGAGACAGAGAGGGGGATAGATAGATACAGTAGATAGACAGACAGACAGAAAGAAAGAAATAAATATAGGATGAAAGAAAGAAAGAAAGAAAGAAAGAACATTAGATGTATAAAATGGCAGCTATTGTGTTTTTTGCTCCACTTGAATGGGGATTCGTGTGTGTGGAGTTTTGTCTAAACGCACTTGTGTGTTTAATAACGAGCAAGCCCGTGTGTGTTCGTGTGTTTCTAGGTCGAGTGGGCCAGGCGGTAGCGCTGCGAGCCAAGGCCTTCGGCTTCAATGTGATTTTCTATGACCCTTATTTAGCTGACGGAGTAGAAAGATCCCTGGGACTACAAAGGGTCACCACACTACAGGTAGCACACGCACGCACACACACACACACACACACTAGAGCCATTTTGTTTCTGTGAAATCAGCAACCACCTAGTGAAAAAAAGAAAAATGCCCATACACTCACAATAAATGCCTCCACAGCTTGAAGAATGACCGTCACCGTCACATCTAACACACTCTAACTGGTTAATGTGGTGTTGCCATGAAATAACTACAAGCTAATCAATCTTCTCTACTTATTTCCTTTGAGAAATAATGAATGATATGCTCCTGCTGAGGAACGGAGGTCCAAGTTTTGCCTTTTGCTCGAGACTCACACTGGTTTCAAAGGGAGCGCTGCTGACAGCTTTTATTAAGTTTCTCTGCATGTAACGCCACAGTCAGCAAAGACTGTCTCCCATGACAGTGATATTTGACTGTCACCTCAGTGCTATTTCAAACTCCCGCTAAGACTCGAGTCTGTACTGTAAGCACGTCGACCACGGCATTTAAATGGATTCACAATAAATCTTTTCAGTGGGGGAAAATTCTCCTTTGTCTCCTTTTCTCTTGGCTGACAAATTGTACGTTCGTCACCGAGCACCATGACAAATGTGCGTTAACCGGTTTGCTGCTGTGCCCACTCAGAGTCTGAGGCAAAAGGAGCACCCTCTTGTGCTCACTGTCAATTACTGCCACAATATAATAGAAGATTTTTTGACTTTTCTTTCTCCTTATATGTGTTTTCACCAAATTCGTATTTTATCAAAAGTCAAGCCTTATTTATCTTTTCATGACTTGGAAAGAGTCATCCATGCCTTTGTATCATGTACTGTAGGCTCCATTTTTGTAATTCATTATATATGTTGGTGCAGAACGCGGCTGCTCGCCTTTTGACTGGCACTAAAAAACATCAACACATCACCCCTGTTCTGGCCTCCCTCCACTGGCTTCCTATCCGCTTTAGGATTGATTTTAAAGTGTTATTAATTGTCTTTAATTAAGATTTTAACTGGTCTGGCTCCTCTATATCTGGCAGAACTTATACAAATCCGAAATCCAGCCAGAGATCTATACGGTCATCCAGTGAGTTGTTGCTGGATGTACCGAGATCAAAATTAAAAACCAAGGGCGATCGTGCCTTCTCTGTGGCTGCTCCCAGACTATGGAACAGCTTGCCATTACATGTTAGACATGCAGGATCCATGGAGAGGTTTAAGTGGCGCTTTAAAAACACACCTTTTGTCCTTGGCCTTCGGATCCACAGGGCCTTCTAATCCTGCTCTAGTTTTGTTCAAATATCTATGTGTAATCTCTTAACATATGACTACTGCAGCCGTGCACGTATGCGTATGTGTATGTATGCGCATATGTTCGTATATGTACATGTGCTACATGCATTTATGTGTGAGAATGTGTGATGGTACCGTATGCATGTTTTCTTGTTTCTTGTACATGCGTTGTTTTGTGTTTCCGTCTCTGTGTCTCTGTGAAGCACTTCGGACGACTGTCACAGGTCTTTTAACTGTGCTATGTACGTAAATAAATGTGAACTTGAACTTGTGTGTTATAATCAGAGGAGAGGAATTCACTGACCGTCCTGTCTTTGTCTTTCTTTCTTTCTTTCTTTCTTCTCAGGACCTGCTCTTCCACTCCGACTGCGTCTCTCTGCACTGCAGCCTGAACGAACACAACCACCACCTGATCAATGACTTCACCATCAAACAGGTGGAGGGACAGGGACACACACACACACACGTATACACACACAAACACACAGTCTCAGGAATGATTTATTTATCCCTACATCAACTACAGCCATAAATATTAAGTGGATACCCAGGGAAGTCCACTACCTACATACAGATGAATGAGGCTCTCTGCCGTGTGCACTGAGTCGCCCAGGAAATATCCGTTGTTGACGACTCCTCCTCAGCCCAGAGGAATATAGCTCTGAAGCAAACTGACCTTGCTGCAGGCGGGAAGGTGAATAGACAATGTGGACCGAGACAATATTATATTTTTATTACTACGGTTTGGTTTCACTGGGAATTTCTGTGCTGAGAGCAGAATACATAATTTATAGGGTCAAGTGCATTCATTGTAAGCTTTGTCTCTGCATGCGCACGTTTTAAAAGAGCCGACTTTACTACTTCAAACAACAAAAAGTCTTATTAGATGAAAGCAATTATTTGATTACATGTGTGTGTGTTAAAGATGCGTCAGGGGGCGTTCCTGGTAAACACGGCCCGGGGGGGTTTGGTGGATGAGAAGGCCTTGGCTCAGGCGCTGAAGGAGGGGAGGATACGTGGAGCTGCTCTCGACGTCCATGAGACGGAGCCTTTCAGGTAATAAACTCGCCGTTATTACTACAAACTGTGTGACCTGAACTGATACGGTGGAAATACACTGTTTATCTATCAGTGGACGATGATGTTTTAAAATTACACGATCTGGTTGACCTCAAAACTATAAAGTAATAAAACAACAATTACCTAGCAGTATCCAAGGGAGAGAAAGTAAGCACAACTTGAGAGGAATCTGTATATTAAAGTAAGGACAAACATGAAACGTCACTGTGTCACAACAAAAGGAGTTAATCTGTGGAACAACTGCAGCGATGAGCTGAAAACGTGTAGCAATTTAGCTAAATTGAAGAGATTATTTAGAAACAAAATACTGAGTTCCTATGAGATGGGCTAGTGTTTTTGTTCTTTGTTCTTTATTTTATGGACTGTACAAATGATCTGGAATATATATTTTACTATGACTGTTTTTCATAACTTATTATTATTATTAGTAGTAATTTTCATTAGTATTATATGAATAGCAAAAGGGGATAGGACCAGAAACGTTTTTAACTTCTATACCCCTTTTGAACATGACAGGCATCTTCTTTAGAGATGATGATTATTAATATACATTTATTAATTGTTTTTATTTTGTTATTATTTGTTTTTACTCTTGACATGTTCAATAAAGAAATGAAATGAAATGAAAATGTTTTCTCTATCAGAGATATGCAACATGGAGTAAAATACTTGTGTTGCAAAACATTTCATTCTAGTTTTAGAGGAATCTAGCAGAGTAGAGTGATTTTCTTTTTGATTTACTGACTAATTAGTTTCGGCTCTAGGACAGACATTGTTATTATGACAATATAAAAGTTGTACAAAAAGACCCAAAAATAAGCAGATTTCAGCACTGCAGAAAAATATGTACTCATAATTGTGTGAAACTCTCCAATGAGATGAAAGATCAGGTTTTTAGGGTTAGATTTATTTATTTAGCACACATTTAAAGTCAATGGTGCACGGAAGGAACAAAGCCGATTGGCTTGTAAGTTCCTCCCCTATAACAAATTACAACAATACAAATTTCTATGGCTAACAAAAGGAGATAAAGTGCATACATAATCAACGTTATATGAGCAAAATGAACAAATATAAGAAAAAATGGAGAGATAAAGAGCAAAGTAATCAGTAACAAATAGAGACAAATAGAAATAAGGTACAAAAGATTCATTAATTGAAATCATAAAAAGACAGAGTAAGGATGTGGGATATGGAGAGAGCGGGAAATTCAAGAGAAGTTGAGATGTATTTTTAGCTGCTTTTTAAATAGTGGAGAAAATAAGATATTTAAATGATTTACGTTGATTGTTATGGACATCAGAGGCCTTTGAACATACAATACTAAGGAATTCACAAGATAATTAAAAAATACGGATACATTTTTTTTTTTTAAATCATTAGTTGCAGAGATAGTAGTAACTCACTGCAGTGTTTGTTCTGTGTCAGTTTCAGTCAGGGTCCACTGAAGGACGCCCCCAATCTGATCTGCACCCCACACGCTGCCTGGTACAGCGAACAGGCGTCGCTGGAGATGAGAGAGGAGGCGGCCAGGGAGATCCGAAGGGCTGTCACAGGTACGACACACACACACGCACACGCACGTACTCACACGCACGTACTCACACACGCACACCAGATGAAAAATGTAAACACGTGTTTGAAAAGAGATATTTTTAGGTGTTCTGGTACAGTCAAGTATAAACCATCTATCTTCTTTTAGCTGAGACTCTTAAAAAGCCTTTCAGAGTCTCTCTTTCTTCCTCACCACCTTCCTTTCTTTCTTTTTCTTTCTTTCTTTCTTTCTTTCCGCTTTCTCCTATTCTTTGTTTTTTCTTTTCCGTTCTCTGTGGTTTATGACTTCCCCAGTGGCTCGGCCTGTTTACTCCAACACTAACTAGTTCCCCTGTGAGCCTTAGAGAACACTGGACCATTCATTTCAGGTGTTTTTTCCTTTTTTTTTTTTTTTTTTTTTTTCTTCAGCACTTCATATTTCTCTCTCCTTCTCTCACTCTCTCTGCCGTTTTCTTTTTGCACCATTTCTGTTTTTCAGGTCGTATCCCAGACAGTCTGAAAAACTGTGTGAATAAGGAGTTCCTCTCCCAGAACAACCACTGGGCAGGAGTCGATCCCGCTACCGTCCACCCCGAGCTCAACGGGGCTTATAGGTAACAACAACAACGATGAGGAACTTTTAACTTTTTTTTGCCACTGCAGTTTGAACGGTTTATGGTTTTTTAATATCAGTTTTGTTTATGTTTGTAATATCAGATTAGAAGTGCTAGGTAGGGGTGGGAATCTTTTACTATCTCACGATTACATTCGATTCTGATTTTTGGGGCTACGATTTGATTCAAAATTGATTTTCGATTCAAAACGATTGGATTCCTAATGATTTCTGCTTCAGTCTATCGGTGTGCAAAGGATCCTCATGATCTACTCCAGTCTGCTTTGCAAGACAGAATGACTAAAGTGTATTTTTCACATTTATTGAGTTTTAAACATTTATCCATGCTTAGATGGAATTGTTGAAGCAATATCACATATTACTTAAAGCAGAAGTAAGCGATCCGGTCGTTTTGGCTAATGCTGTGTTCCAGGCAGGCTTTTGAAACCGTAAATTACAGCTTCAAGTCACGACTTACGACTTTGTAGCGTTCCAGACAACCCACTCGTGTTTTTCCGACCTGTTTTACCTGTGAAAGTCACTATAACGGCCACTCGTAACTTCCGACCCGTGAACTCGTACCAGATCGAACTGGTACGACTTCACAGGCCGGAAAAACACGAGTTACGAGTTGCCTTGAACGCACCATAACGTCTTGTCAGCCGATGGAGTTAGCAGCCCCCGCCCTCGTCATGGATCTATTGGTCCTCGTCCCTGCACACACAGCCCTTCATGCCGTTCTCTCTCCTCATTGGATAAAACTTGTAGGATACGAGAAAAGTTTTCTCCTCGGCTCAGAGCAGAGCAGAGGGACTGACAGACCCGTGTTTCGGTCCAAACACTCTATGTAAATGATTGCTGTCGGAAGATATAACTATTTAAGACTTATATTAACACAAAAATATTGCTTACTTCTGCTTTAAGTAACAACATTAAAAGTGCCTCTTTATTTTAAAAACAATAGTGCAGTTAAACATGCTGCCTTTTAAATTCTAAGGAAATGGATTTTCCTTAGAATTTGCTTCATTGTTTTATTTTTTTTAATCGATTTTGGGACATTTTATATAGATTCTGAATCGTATTAAATGAGAATTGCGATTGCTATGTGAATCAATTTTTTGGCACACCCCTAGTGCTAGGTATAGTTTTCTAAAGAAATATACAGTTTTTGCCACAGTCAGCTGGGCCGTAGACTGCTGGCATCTATCCACTGATACCTGTGACCACAGCAGCAAGCAAATACCAACATCAAGGCACAGCTTGCATCTTTCCCCACCTTTAACTATTCTTTCATCTGCCATTCGGGCTCTTGGGAAGCCTGTTGCTGATCTGCAGCAGTAGTTTGAGGCATTATTATTAATACTGTAGATCAATATTGCTGCAGTGAAGCCTGATCCATTACATATCTTGTAGGTAGCCCATTGTGCTGTCTCACTGCGCTCCGTTAAAACACTGAGACTGCACTGACATTTCAGGATTTAGTCGTTGCTGCAGATGAAGTCTCCACGCGTTGTGAAAAAAAAAAAAAACACCACAGGATTCTTAACAAAACATCACAGGAGGGCGATTTAAAAAAAAAAAAGCTGTGATGCTGCACGCTATAATTTCTGTAAAGGTCAACATACCCAAATTACAAAAGGAGTTATATATTTTCCTCACTTATCCCCTCCTACGTTACCATGGAGATGGTTTACCTCAGAGATTTTTCGCTCAGTGCCCGCATCATAATGGAGCTGAATCGGATTTTTTGTCTGTGGTGCTTAGTGGAAAATGTCACTTTAAAATATTCAGCAACAGCATTTCATAGGAATTAGTTTCCACTGAAGAAGCAGTAAAAAAACAGCTGACAGTGTGTTAACCCGATTAATGAGGTCATCGTGTCTGGTAAAAGATGGGGCTGTTTAATATTTTAAATGTGAGCATCACAATGAAATCTTCATGGTTAGATACCATTAGTTTATTTTTTGTAATTTTAAAAAGGGAAATGTCTTAAATATTTTATTTGGCCTGGTTTTAGTCATGACATTGCAGATCTATAAATCTAATATATAAAGGGCTATTTATTTTTTCTGTTCTGGGGATGATTTGGGGCTTATTGCTGAAAACATCACTAATGAAATAGTTAAACTTAAAAGATGGTGATGAAAATAAGCTTTTGTTAAATTTGAAAAAAAACTAAATTCATGGTTTTTACAAATCGAAAAAAAATTGTACTTTCATTTGGAGGAGAGAGTATTGAGAGAGTGTCTGTATTTAGGTTTTTGGGTGTTATCCTGGAGGATAAGTTGACATGAAAAAACCATATAGCATATGTAAAAGCCAAGGTGGCGAAGAGTATTTATATTTTGAATAAGGTTAAGTTTGTCTTGGACACTAACACACTAAGAATTCCGTACTGTACATTTATTTTGCCATATCTTAATTATTGCGTGGAAGTGTGGGGCAACACCTATGTAAGTAACATCGCTCCTCTGTTTCTGCTACAGAAAAGAGCAGTAAGAGTTATTCACAAGGCAGGCAATAGAGAACCCTCAAATAGATTTTTTATTTCTGCAGGTTTGTTGAACGTGGCCGATATAATAGAACTTCAGACCTTAAAAATAATGTTTAAAGCAAAGAACATCATTACCAGAACATTTACAAAACTTGTTCAAACTGGAGGACGGGGACAACAAACTGAAGCTTGATTTTAAACATACATTTACAAGGCTAAGCCTAAAACAAATGTGTATTTCTGTTGCAGGTGTAAAATTATGGCATTCACAAAGCAAGGAATTGAAAAGTTGTATGTCTCAGTTTAAAAAAGAAAAGATAAGTGTCTACAAAAAAGAAGGCGAAAGAGGGGAAAAAAGAAAAGATAGATAGACGAGTGGTGTCCACTGCTATTTTGTTTGTTTTCTTGTCACTACTATGTTTCGTCATCTTTAATATTTTGAAATAGAGTATAATATTGGTGTTGAAGTAAGCCAATGTAACTATAACAACAGAGAGGGGCAGGTACTGTAAGTTTTCTTCACCCTGCTCCTTTTCATTCATGGTGACAATGTGTACATTATGTAAATACAGCTCCGGAAAAAATTAAGAGACCACTCCCAAAATGATCAGTTTCTCTGGTTTTACTATTTATAGGTATGTGTTTGAGCAAAATTATTTTTTTTTGTTTTGTTTTATTCTATCAATTACCGACAACATTTCTCCCAAAATTGAAAAAAAATATTGTCATTTAGAGCTTTATTGGCTAATGACTAAACTAGTCTAAATAACAAAAATGAATAATAATAATAATGCAAAGAAAACATGTTCATATTTATTCCTAAAGAACACAGCAAGAATATTTTAACTCAGGAAAAGAAAAGAATGACTGTCGTACATGTAGAGATGCTTTTAAGAAACATTTTGTGAATTTTGTTTCGGAAAAAAATAAGAGACCACTTTCACAAATGTTTCTTAAAAGCATCTCTACATGTATGGCAGTCATTCTTTTCTTTTCTTTTTTAAATACCAACACAAACACAACTCATTCTACTTAATGAGACTCTGATGAGCTCATCACCTGAACCACATCTTATTTTATATAAAAACTACTGCTGGGATTAAACATTGACGTTATCCCACAAAAACTGATTTATAAACTCTTCCTGAGTTAAAATATTCTTTGGTGTGTTCTTTAGGAATAAATATGATGAACATGTTTTCTTTGCATTATTATTATTATTCAAGGTCTGAAAAGACTTTATATTTTTGTTATTTAGACTAGTTTAGTCATTAGCCAATAAAGCTCTAAATGACAAATTTTTTTTCAATTTTGGGAGAAATGTTGTCGGTAGTTGATAGAATAAAACAATTTTTTATTTTTTTTATTTTACTCAAACACATACCTATAAATAGTAAAACCAGAGAAACTGATCATTTTGGGAGTGGTCTCTTAATTTTTTCCAGAGCTGTATGTGCAACCATGTGAAGTATGTAAACCATGAATGGAATAAATCAAAATGAATGAATGAATATCACACATTTCGAGCAGCTGTTTCAGTTGTGCTTTACTTCTGTGTGTGTCTCTCTCTCTCTCTGCTCTCCAGGTATCCCCCAGGAGTGGTGAGCTTGCCCGCCGGCGGCCTCCCGCCTCCCGTCGAGGGCATCGTGCCCAGCGCCGTGCCCATCACGCACACGCTCCCGCCCGCCGTCGTCACGCACCCTCCTCACGCCCCCTCGCCCGGACAGAACACAGTGAAGCCACCAGAGGGCGACAGAGAGCAGCATCCAAACGACCAACTGTAGCCACACATACACACACACACACACACACTCACACTCGCCCACAAACAAACCCACACACACACACATAATACACACAAAGCTTGTTGTCCATGTGCAACTGGAGGCGGTCGGCATGGCAACCAACCGGTGTCAAAGCAAAGTAAAGATCCCTATAGCGACAAAAGATGTTAATCGACAGGTTGAGGTCCCGAAAAAACAAAACAATCGATTCCACTCCAACTCTCTGGCGATCGGTTTACCGGCCGCCAGTTCAGTTCTCACTCCAAAGAGGAAGATGAAGAGGATGATGATGATGATAAAGAGGAGGATGAGGAGGAGGAGGAGTGGATAGCTGCTGAATGCTCTTAGCAAATAAAGCACAAAGCAGTTATCCTTTCCCCCCAAACTGAAGTCCTGACTGAGAAAGACTGTAAAACTCAAGGTTGGTTGGTTGGTTGATCTTCACACATCAACAACTTTCGTAGAGTTTTAAATAGTTTCCTCTGCCAGAAGTTTAACACAACAACAATAACTGTCTCTTGATTTGGAAAAGAAAAAAAATAAATACTCAAAGTCAAATTCTGCTGTCTTAGACTGTAGTGCGTCCAAAGTTAGAGGAGCGGGTTTCATGTCTTTCTCTCCTTTTTCTGTGTCCTTTCCTTAGTTTGATGTACAAGCAAACGTAGTAGGTTATGAAATGAATGTAACCTGTCTGTGTACAGTTTTTAGACTTACAGCAAGAAGATACTGATATTTGTATTCCAGTCTTAACAAAAACAAGAGTAACGTGATCTCTCTATGTAGCCAAACTGGTTTGAGAATACAATATCTGTTTGTTTGTTTTTCCAATGTGTCCCCAAATTAACAAGCCCCCCCCCCCACTATCCCACCCCGACCCCCCATCCCAAAAAAAAGAGGCAGCTTTTTGCACACCATCTCAGGAAATTAAGTTTCCGCAGTTGGTATATTATTTTTTTAAATCTTTTTTTTTTTTTTTGAGTTGTTTTGTTTTAAAAATTCCTTTTTATGCCACTTAGTGCTTTTGTTTTTCTACCTGCTTGCCTTTTCGTGTCCCGCTACATTAGAAAAAAAAGTTTTACAAGAGCTGAAATCGATCTAATGTTTGCTTTTGTTCGTTATGTTAAAGGGGCATGTGACTTTGCTCTGTGACTTATGTAAAATGTTTGACCCAAATGAAGGGGGTTGTGGGAGGAAGCCTGTAGGAAGGTGGCAAAATGGTATGCTTGGCTGGGGCGACTTCATCCCAAAGTTGTGATTATCAATTGCAGAATCGATTGGTGGTTGCTTTAATTACCCCGTAAAACGAAGCAGGTTGTCCGGTGTAGAGTTTGTAGCAGCTTGATTTTTTGAGAAACGGTACTTAATAAGTCTTCTTAATGTCTATCCAGTACTTCCATTATAACACAGTGATTGTCAAGCTCATTGAACATGAAGAGTTCAGCACACCAAGGTTTACAAAAAAAACGCACAACATTCATAAATCAGTGTGTTGCTTCATGCTGCTTAATCCGTATTTTACCGATGTTGCCCCGCCAAATATTCTGAATATGTCAAATCTGTCAAGAGACTTCATCAAACTACATAAAAAACATTTAACTTATTCAACTGTTCTTCTTTCTGCCAAAACTATTTCCAGTTCCCATTTGAAGTCAGACTCAGGAGAGAAAACGGTAACAAAACTGACAGACGAGGAACGGTTGTGTGCTTGTAGCTGGGTGAAACCAAATTTTCGTCACCCTTTCTAAAGACTTAAAAAAAAAAAGGAAAAAAAACTTTATGGCTTGTCAGTTAAAAGAGGAACGATCTGTGTATGCGAACAAAAAAACTTAAAAGGTTTAACAGAAACTTGAGTGACATCATATAATATGCACAATGAAGTGAAGATGTTTTAATGATAGCATGTCAGAATGTACGGATTGCTCCAGTCTAGTATCCCTTTAACATTTCACGACGGCTCCTTCCTGAGTATACCGTTTAGCCACCCTCTGTGGCCTCTCTGTGTCTATGTGTACATATGGTGTTCTGCCTGCCTGTGTCAATGTGACTTGGTTGTATCTGTGTCTACAAAAAACAAAAAAACAAAAGCAGCACTGGGAGGAGGGGTGGTGGCTAGTACTCTCCACAAGGCATCCTACTGTAACAAACTGCCATCGAAATACACGACTAAACTAAACTAAACTAAACACTATTATGTAAAAAGCTGAAAATGCTGAATCATATGTAAGTATAAGGTAGCAAACTGAGCCAGTGATCCAAGTTTGTGATGGTTTCATGCCAACAGTGTATGGTTAAATATCTGAAACTCGTTGCTATCAGGAATATTTATTACTGAGTCTAGCTCACGTGTTGTTCTTGTTCTTGTTGTTAGCGGGACAGCTAAGTGACGGTGCTCTCTCGATCCCCTTCTACCAGCAGCTGAGTAGTAAAAAAAACAGTTCACTGTTGCCTACCTGGTCGTCTTAATGGTGAGGTAGTAAGCGTAGCGATCAGGGATGGAGATTTCACTAGCTTATTGGTGAGTATTTTTTGCGGCCCAGGCTAGTGTCGAGTTCCCACCGCCGGCTTAAATCTGAACAGGGGTGTCAAACTGGTACTGAGCTGGCATTTGGATATCACTGTCAGATTAAAGCTCCCAAATCCTGAAAGGAATGCTGAAATATATATATATTGAACTTCACTCTTACTCTTTCCTCACCAGATGCCTGTTGTTATGAGGGAAGGGAAACTCTTTGTCAGTACTTTCTAATACAAACTCTAAAGCATTCCTTATTCAACCTGATGATGGGTGCCACAAATAAAAAAAAAAACAGCACACTAGCTTTTTAAAAGTGCCCAGGTGCTCCTTGAAATTCCATCCCTGGTAGTAACATACAGTCCACTGTTGCCTACCTTGGTCCCCTTTATGGTAAAGTAGTAGGCGTAGCAATATACAGTATACATATTCTATATTCTACAGTAAATATCATTATTTTTGGTCAAAACTGACAACCTGACAAAGATATGTTTGTGACTGTATGCATTTGTATGAATTATTTTAAAAGGAAATAAACTGTGGAAAGGTGAAGTGTTGTGTTTTTTAATGATATTTTATAGAGGTAGACATTTTTTGGAGGTTGCTGGTTTTCTAAAAGCATCTGTGAATCACTGCAAATGACAAATGAAATGATGATGTAAGAAAACATTAGATTATACATCATACAAGCCATGTAGAAAAGGAGGTAAATGCAAGTTAAACTAATCTAAGAAAAATTAAGTATTACTATTCACCACAGATTATCGATCTTTTCATGCACTTTTATCTATTATATTGTCAAACAAACGAAACTCTGGTCTTGTTTGACTTACACTAACATGACAGCTACTGCAAACCTCTAAGATATTGCCCCTCTTTCTTTCCTTTCTTCCTTCCTTTTGTCCTTATTTCTTCTTCCTTCCTCTTTTGATCCAATTGACCTGATCTGTTCCCTCCCTCCATCTTTCTTTCCTTCCCTTTTCCCTCCCTTCTTCTTCCTTCCTTGAATGAATCTGTTCCCTCCCTCCATCTGTCTTTCCACAATCCTTTCCCCCTTCCTTCTTCTTCCTTCCTTGAACCAATCTGTTCCCTCCCTTCCTTCCTTTTTGACCCAATTGAGCCAATCTGTTCCCTCCCTCCTATCTTTCCTTCATTTTTCCCTTCCTTCCTTCTTTTCCTTCATCCTTCCTTCCTTCCTTAACCCAGGAGGACAACAGGAGGGTTAAGTTGAAATGACTTGGTGGTTTTTCTCCAGATAAGTCAGCAGTTACCAGTTGACTCCACTAGGTGTCACCAGCACAGCTGCTGCTCTCCTGATGTGGAGCCACGCAAGCCAGCTTTGACATATGAATCTGCATTGGCTCTGCTACTTGCATCTGGTTTTCCAGTTTAATTTATTTATGCAATAAATTCATAATCATCTTTGTGTGTTCCTCCAGACATAGACAGTGCACCTGTGTTACAGCACAGTGGCTGTCAACACTTCTTGTGACAGTGAAGCACGACGCTCGTACTTGCCAACCCGCACTGAAATGTAAAGCTTAGTGTCATCAGATCTGAGCCCCAAACAATAAACAACATCCAGGACATGAAATATTAAGAAGATATATGAATAAGAAGTGGAAATAAATCATAATATGTGAAAGATCTTCTACACTTCCATTGTGTGTGGTGTGGTGTAGAGCTGGGTAGTAAAAACAATGATTTAAAGGCCTCAAGATGAATCTAATGTAACCCAAATCGCTTAAATCACAGGACTGAACAAACGAGCCCTTGCAAATTACGTAAGTGTTCTTCCTAGCAGGTGCAGAAATCAATTGGATATGGTCTGATTCTAGTTAGAAAAATAAATGTCTTATACAAACAGCGAGAAGAAGATGATCCAGTATCCAGGTTGTATAATGAAGTCAATGCACAGAATGAAGAGTCACCAAGAGTCTTCAACTCGGTAAATATAGATTAGATTATACTGTTTTATAGATCACGGTTTTGCCCAAGCGACCTAAGGTAGAATGAAGATTTTTTTATGCAGAAATAAGATACAACATAAATATTCAAGAATCAAGACAAAGTTTTGAGAGACAGGAGCCAAATCTATTCCTCTGCTGTCTTTGTCGACTTGAGGAGTAAAAGTGGTTGTTGGCTGCCAATCATGTGAAACCTCATCTCGAACCGTAGCGTCCTGCAGACAGAGGACATGGAAAGACTTCTACTACATCTCTTTGTCTTCGTGTTTCTCTTTTTCTATCTCTGGGTTGCGCCCTATACACACATCCCCAAAAAATCTCTCCATTGCACTCTTCTTTGCCTCTTCCTCTTTTCCTCTGTCCCGCTCTGGTTCATCCATTCGAGGTTATAGCCACTGGAACAGGCTCTCCAGCAGCTGGAAACTCAAGGTGGTTTAATCTAAATATCAGGGAGCAGGATGGGAACCAGATGCAGTAAAAAATGAAAATAAGCAGAGGGCACTTTTTATTCAATTAGCATGGGGACCTCCAAAGGGCACTCCACACAGGGGAATAGAAAGTTTCATAAGTCTGGTAGAAGTTTTATGGAGGAAATAAGTGTCTGCTCAGACCTCAAGACCAGAAGTGTAAGCATCAACCATGATTGTGGGCGAGCCTTGAATGTGAACAGTCACATCTTCCATTGTGAATATGGTCTAAGCTTGAAGATTTAAGAGATGATGACTAGTTAGAAATGAGGGAAATTTGGGGGAAAGCACGGGCAAATGACTAATGCTCTCTGCTTTTCAGGAAATTCCTTCAAACTGCCTTTGGGCAAGGCACTTAACATTAATCCATGTTATAGCAAAATACAGTTTTTCAGGGTTCGAGTGGGACAGTGAGGTTTCACGTGCTTGTTAAAGCCTTGGCTGTTGGACAAGACAATCTGATGCATGAAAGGAAAGAAACTGTAAGTTGAAAGGAAACAGCTCATGCAAATAGATGATGTCTGAGAGAGGTCTATTCAATACATTCTTTTTGTGACTTTAGGTTTCAGCTTAAAGGGATAGTTCAACATTTTGGCAAAGGGAATTTCTTGGTTTCCCTCATCAAACTCATCAAATACACAATCCAACAACTCCAAAACGCTTTTGTGGATAAGTTGTGACCTGCACATTCACCACGCTATGAGATAATAACAGAACGTTACGAGACGGAGTTGTTTTAGAGGTAAATTCATGCAAAACAGCTGATGCGCGTTGCGTTCAGGGACAGTTTTTCAGCAAGCAGACTCTGTATTTACCTCGAAAACGGCACCGTTTCGTAACGTTCTGTTATTATCTCATAGCGTGGTGAATGTGCAGGTCACAACTTGTCCACCAGAGCATTTTGGAGTTGTTAGATTGTGTATTTGATGAGTTTGATGAGGGAAACCAAGAAATCCCATTAGCCTCCGTAGCGTAGCTCTGAGCAGCTCACGGCTCTGCTCCACCGTTCTAAAAATAGCTTGCACCAACAATTAAAGGTAACGAACCTACTGCTATGACTATAGGGATTATGGCAATGGGCCAATTTGCCAAAATGTTGATCTATCCCTTTAAAACATAAGCTACGCTGTTGTTGTTTTCTTCTAGAGAGTGTTTCATTTCTTTCTTTGTTTCTTTATTTGATCATTCTGATGTTACCTGTCTTGTCTGTCTAGCAAAACGAGAACCCAACAACAGCAACGGGCCGATGTGTGAGCTGATGTCCCCACCCCTCAAAGAAATTGCTGACTTCAATAAATTAAGGTTTTGCGGCGACACTTTCTTTCTTTTTTTGCCAACAAATTGAATGCAAGCGCAAAGTTTTGGGGCAAAAAATGTAACTGTCACTAATTCATTGTTAGATGAGAAGAAAATGTTAGTCTCTTTATGGTCGTAGCTAACCATAAAGGTTATTTACATCTTAACATGTCTGTTTTTTCAGAATGTTTGAATATGCTGCAGTTAGATGTTTTCAATTAGTTTACTGACAATGATATTTGTATGACTGATAAAAACTAAGGTGAAAAAAAAAGGGTTTTCAGTGTATACAAATTGTTAATAATGACATAATGCAGATGTCTTGATTTCCTTTTGGTTGGCAGGTAAACTGTCAAGCATCCATAACCTACTGACGGCTGCTGTTTCCAGTTCAGCGTGTGACATACAATGTCATACAAGCTGTAGACCACACAGTTTGATATGTTAATCCCCCGTTGGGTCAGATTTGTACAGTCTCCGTTGAAAGTGCTGAATGGGACAAAGACATAGTATGTGTGGGTGAGGCGGGTCCAGGCTTTAGCAGATGAATCGGTCGATGATGGACATGGAGGAAACGGGTGGATTTTCACGGTTCCTCTTTGCATCTCTTTTTCCTCTCCCACAGCTCGTCTCGCCTTTCCTCTCACATCTCCTGTCACCTGTATGTGGTTTCTTCTTCCTACATTTGCTCTCTCTTCTGCTTTCTGTTCTGCTCTCTTCTCCCCTTGACTGGGCACGGTCCAAATAAAGCCAAACAGAGGATGATTATCCACAAAAATGTGGTGGAATAAATTGGCCCGCCTCGACACTGAGAAGGTGAGACACCCCTGCTGAGATGAGTTCCCCACCAAAGGCAGGGTTTCCATCAGCATTTGTGTCAGTGGCAGGTTTCAATGTCCGATGGGTCCACATACTGTTTCATAGGGCCCTATACCACCCTGCCAAGAAAAATGTCTGGTGGTTAATAAACACCAGACACGTGCTTGTAAATGCTGGCTGCCGCCTGAAAGGTACTAACTCTATTGCCTCCATTGGCAGGTCACCACTGTTTTGTTGGTGACAAGCAGAAGTGGTGCACTTCCAATTTCTCTAATATTGTGTCTAAAGTTATCAATTTTTACAATAACTGGCCACCACATATGTAGAAAATATGTAGTGACACTGACCGTAGAGCCAAGCTACTCCATTAAAACAAAGAATAAAATGTCAACAACAAATGGAAATTACCTTTTAAATCCCCAGTTTATTTGACCTATGACTATAGTTCTGGCACCATCTGTTATCAAGGTGATGATATGGAGATGCAGCACAAACTCCTGCAAGAGAAATTTAAAGCTTTTGACTGCAGCTGTCAACCATACGGCCAAACTCACAGGGTTTTGTTGATTTTACGCCTCTGAATGCCTCATTCAATTTCTGGGGTTTTAACAAGCCAAAAAGACTGGCTATGGTCCCCAAACTGGGTCTGTTAAAGTAGATTATATTGTTATCTCTGGCCTAATGGGTTTTGATAGTTCCATACAATGCTGGAAGACACTGCGCAATGGTTTGTATGAAAAATAAATTGCTGTTACTGCTGCTGGATAGGACCCACACTGCAGGAGGAGAAACCACAAGAAAATCAAATGAGAGGACGAAGATTATGAGAAAGACAGCTAAAGATACAAAGAGATAGAAGCGAGAAAAGAGGAGGAAAAGTATGTGAAAAAAAGTAAAAATGGCGGGGGATGACTGATGAGGTGACAAAGGCTCCTCCACTCTAAGTAATTTCTGTTATTGCAACACAACACATTGTATTAATGTGAAAATCAGCTTTTTTCAATTATTCTGTTTACATTTTTGCAGTGGGAGTCCTGGTCACGTTTTCCCATTTTCCCTCAACGTGTTGTGTGCGTGTGCATGTGCATGTGTGTTTGTGTGCGTGTGTGTTTGTCTGTGAGGGTGGTGACCCAGTTTCAGCAGCCAGGTTTCTGGGGTTTTCTGTTTTGGTTTTTTTTTTCTCTCCCCAAATGTGTCTGAGGTGAGAGCAGCCGGCACTTGACAAATGCCATGTGGTTCATATAAACACACAGAGAGAAAAACACACAGGTAGATGATGAACTGTAGGCATGCACACATTCACATGCATAAAAATATCGGGAAGAGTTCCTTGTTATCTTTTAACACTGAAACATGTTTTTTTTTCCTGCTCATTTAATATCTTCTGCAGCAGTTTAAATGGAGACTTCTTTGTGCATCATGGACTATTTTGAATACGATAAATATGTCATAATAAATTGCCTGTTTGCCCCTGCCAGCTTGTTAAATTGCAGGAAATATGTTCACAATCTCCCTCTGTGAATTACAGCATTGAGTAATGGTCAGAAGTGTTTTTTTTTTATAAAGTTGACCTTTGAACATCTGTATTGTTAGTTGGGAGGCTGGAGGCAATCCCAGCTGACACAGGGTGAGATCAGGGTACAACCTAGATAGGTCGGCAATTTATAACAGTCACCAACTGACCTACTAGTGTTCATGTGTTTGCAGTTTGGGAGAAAACTGGAGAAACTGGAGAGAAAGCATGCAGACTTCACACGGACAGCATCTGGGAACCGAACAAAGAACCTCCTTGCTGTGAGGCAACAGCACTAACCACTGCTACATTAGTCCTCAGCCTCTTGCCACCAACATTTGTTCATCCATGTCTAAATCTGGTGGAAACTCCCTTCAGACATTACTGTAACATTGCATTCACAAATATGGGAAAGAAGCAGAAGTAGAGAGAAGTAGAGAGTAAAGAAAGAAGGATGTACGACCCAAAAACCTAATGCCACACAAGCCCTGACTGTTGCATTTGCCAAAGCATTAAAAATGGAGGCGGGTTCACATCTAATTCCTCATGGAGAATTTGTCATATTCTAAGTGTGCAGTGGCTAGCAGTGAAAATCTCAAAGTAAATATGTAAATGCCTCCAATACAAGCTACCAGCAGCCCAAACAAAGATCCATACATGTACATCCACTTGTGCAACAGTCATTTAGGGACCCAGGTCGGATCCCTCACATATTCTGGCAACACTAAGATGAATGAGCTTAGATCAACAACACAGAGGCCAGTTCAAGTTAGAGTATACTTTAAATGAACTTTCAGACAAGCTGTTATTATTAAAAGCGTACGCAGTCAGTGTTGGGATTGTTTGCATTGTCCAAAAAGTTGTGAGAATGAAAAATGAGAGCTTGAGAAAGACGTTGAAAGCCTGCTCTTGCTGTCACCTCACACACCTGGCCGATGTCTTCATAAAGTGGGCTCGCTTATACAGTTGTTAGTTTTGGAAGGTTACCAAAACTGGCCCCCCAAAATCCGCTACTGGAAAGACATGGGGGACCGAGTTTCAGACATTGTTACACAATCCAACAAGCACGTTTTTTATACTGTATACTGACCTTTATCTGAATTGTTATATGCAGTATAAATGTAGTAAAACTCATTGTAAACCTTTCCTGCAAAGAAACAAAAATTGAGAAAGGTCTATGGTCTATGATATCAGAGTAAAAGTCTTATGTAACAAAACTTTCAACAAGACGCATAATTTGGTTTCTCCCTCTTGGCTCTCTCTAACCTGCTGTTATGATTTATTATATTGCAATGTTTTCTTTAAAAAACAAATGAAATTGATACATGAACTGGTCTCCGACCTTTGGTTTATCCACTCTTAATAGCAGTAGCTGGGTGGTATCAAAACTTTACATGAGGTTTAAAGACCTTTTGGATTCTTACTTCACATACATGCAATGTAACCCACACTTGAAAACAAGACTCTGTTTTCATAGACTTTCTTTGTCTTCCCAAAGTAAAAGTGCGCCAGCCTTGTTCAACTTCCAAACGAGATATTTCCAAGAAACATTTAACCATCTGCAGAAGCACCCAATATTGTATGAACAAATCAAGAGTAGGTTTCTTCTAGGAATGGAGAATAAATTCAGATCACATGGCAGTGCTTCATTCCGTCATAGATTAATAACAGCCTGTTTTCCAAACCTTGATCCAGGAAGCTGTTTCAGAAACCACTCCTTCACATGACTTAGAGTGTAAAGGCCAACATAGATGATCTTGCAGACACAGACTTATAGACACTGGGATATACAAAGCAGACAAACAGGCGTAGAGCCAGGATAACTGGTAGCATGCCAGTAATCGTAGAGATCCTGCAACAGCAATGAAACGCGGCCTCTACTGTACTTCCAGATTATCTAACTATAGGCCGCTGAAGGGTCAATACCATTTTAAGTCATAATGTTAATGTTTGACCTGCTTATTCTTTTTCAGGTGAAAGGGTCAGGGGTTGAGGAGCTCTACCATGTTCCCTCTATTCCCTCTGATGGTAAATTCACAGGTATTAAAGCAGCGTAGCGGGTTACTTAAGCAAAGACCGCACGATAGCATTACAGGGCGGTATCCAAATTTTGATACTGTCAAACTTCCTCCACATTTTACCACGGTATACGGTATTACCGTGACTAATTAAAAATGATGACGTAAGTGGCATTCGCTTGTGTCTGGGGGGGTAAAAGTAGGCTAAAACATATTAAACTAACTGGAAATTCAACCACACATAAGTGCTACTGGACATATAATCAATTTTAGACATTAAATTACTTTTATTTAATATTTAATCCTTATCTCCTGTATAAGTGCATTGCATTTTTTCATGACGGTATTGAAACTGATACCGTTGCTATTTTTAAATACCTGCAGTATACGGTATTACCGTAATACCGCCCAAGCCTACATTACACTGCTGTATATTTCTCCACCAACCAGCCGCCATCAAAAAAAGCCACTCGCATAACCACAAATAATGCTCAGAACAGCACCAAACTTCATCAACAGTACAAATAAGGCCCCAGCCCATAATACGAGGCATCAAACACCTGCTGGCTTTGCCTGAAAAGAGACGAAAACAAAACTCACCCACTCTCCTCCAGCCGCTTGCTCATTGTGGGGAAGCCCTGACGAGTCGATTACCGAGTGCATCACAGTGTACTTTTCTACTGCACTCGGCAATTGACTCATCAGGGCTTTCCCACAACGAGCAAGCGGCTGGAGAGCGGTTGAGTTTTGTTTTCGTCTATTTTCAGGCAGGTTTTGGTTTGAGGCCTCGTATTATGGGCTGGGACCCTACTGTTGATGAAGTTTTGTGCTGTTCTGAGCATTATTTGTGGCTATGAGTGGCTTCTTTGATGGCGGTTGCTTGGTGGAGAAACATACAGCAGTGTATCGCTATCGTGCAGTCTTTGCTGAAGTTGCTACAACTAGAGAAGCTAGCGGTCGGCAAACTTGATCTCTTGAGGGTGGGTCTTACTCGGTGTCACGGTGTGTTAGACCATGGGTTAAACTTACACCGGAATATCCCTTTAAGTCAGCACTACGGGCTACATCCTAGCTTTGAATGCACCAACTAAGCCTACCTCAGTTTGAATTTAAGAGTCAAGTATCATAACACCAGTGCAGAGCAATACATAGCCTAAGTTACAACTGTAGACAAACAACCTTCATAAAACAAAAGAGACTGGCGTGCTCGACTCACCGTGTCAGCACTCACAAATCACTATTAATTCAGTCTTTTTCAGTCTAATGACGCACAGCAGTGTCAAAACGGGTGTGTTTCAGCTCTTGGCTTTCTTCATGAACAAACAAACAATAATAATCTATTGTGTTTTTTTTTTTTATTGAACACGGCCATTACACTTTTGCTGTTGGAAAAAGCAAATGAACACTTGGATTTAATACCTGGTCAAACCTCCTTTGGCAGCAATAACCTCAAACAAGCTCTTCCAGTAGCTGTTAATCAGACCGATACAAAGTCCAGGAGGAATTTTGGACCATTGTTCTTTATAGAGCTGCTTCAGCTAAGTGATATTCTTAGGGATGTCTGGTGAAAGGCTCTCTGAGGTCACTCAACAGAGACTCTGCTGCTGGTTTAAGGCCTGTTTCTCTGCCTGGACCACTGCAAAGACAGAGTTTCTTTGTCTAAAAGGTTCTTCACTTGCATTGTCACCTCTTCACTCCTCTTATTGATATGCAACTCCACCTCGATCTGAATGGCGACCCTCAATAAACACTGAGCCACATGCGAGCTCCTCTGCACGAACCAACATTTCATCGACACACAGCTGCCCTGGCAACATTTAGTAGCCATGTGTTCCAATTACTTTTAAGCCCTTGCAATGTGGGCACTTGGTGTTGATCTTCCACACAATTCTTTCTACACTGACATAACCCTACTCAAACTAAAGCTGGGGCGTTCATGTATCTGTTGTTTTGCAAAGAGCTAAAAAATGTGTTAACTGTCTAAAAACTTTTGATAACAAAGATGACGATGAGATCTGAGAAAAAGAGGGCTGTACTTTGAACTCTACAGTACATTAGAGACATCAACTGTGAGTGATTAAAGCAAATTCATCCATGATTACAACTATTTCCATCCCAACACGGATGCCAATACAGCGTTTTGTGTCTGAGGACTTTTCTTCTCATCAGTCTCTCTTGTCTGTTTTTACTCCCACTGGTTTGTTTCTGTTGAAAGCCAAATGCAGAGGTTTAGATTCATTTGACAAGGCTGATCCAGATAATGATGCTATAACAGCAATCCCATGCGTGTTATTTCAGTCTTAACGGGAAACTAAATCTAACTCTGACAGTTCTACTACACCCACCACGACAAACCACACCTCAATTGGATATTTTCTATGAAAATTGAAACAAAACAGCATATTTTATCACAAAGAACATTTCAATCATCAGTCATTTAATAAAAGCTGTTTCTCCAGAATTGTGCAATTGATAGGGACAAAAAGAGGTCAATCTGCAAGGGAAGAGTGCAACTGATAAAAAAAACAAAAACAAAGAAAAACGTGGTTAATGGTGAAGTTTCCTACATCATTGCTGCTCTGCAGGCCAGATGTACATATCTTCTTGTTTAAACGTGATGGCAGTGTTATCCAAAAGACTCTTTTCCCCAGCTTTCTATCTGGATTAGACTTCTGGTTTTAATGACTGTAGAATGGATGAAAATTATGATTCTTTCCAACAGCGAGATGCTGTAATATCCACAGATGCAATGGTGCAGCAAATAACTAGCATATGTGTGTATGTGAATGAGTTTGATCTTGTTTCTGAGGCATTTTTCAGGGGAATCAGCTCAAGTGGCTGTAAGATCTGAAACCCCATGCTGTTGACGAAGGGGTGGGAGCGTAAACTCAAACTACATCCCACAGCACTTTCAGATTACATGCAGTTATAAACGTGAGAATCTACAGTAGTTATCTCCATCTTGAGTAACATCCCATCAAAGCTAAAGTCAGACAAACAGAGAAAAGGACAGACAGGTGGAGAAACAAAGGTGATGAGTCTTCCTCTAAATCAACCCAACTTGGCTGTCAAGACTCCTGGTTGCATTTTTCACATCCATCATCATTATTCCATTAAAAGGGAAACCTGAGAGACAGCGGCTGGCAAGGTCATTTACACTGAATATTGTGCAGTAACTGCTCACACCTATGAAAACAAAGTGTGGACCTTATTACTCTGTCAAGACGTCACAGGAAACCAGAGGTAGGAAGAAACGGATTATGGTGTTACAGTAATCTCATTAAAAAATAATAACTCTTATCGTACTGTAGTGCAACCTTTCATAAATTCCTGTTACATAACAGTGTCAGAATATCGGATTTTTTTCCTCAAATGTTTTTAAGGTGGAGCAGGTCATCTTGGAGATGTTAGCCTGAGTTAGCTAAATTTCGAAAGTATAACATGAAAAATTCTCACACCCTTGACAAGTATCCCTCCAAAGCCATTGGCCTAAAACACATACATGCACATATAAAACTAAATATACAGATTACCAGAATAAATATAATCAACGAATCTCATGAACTGAGAAAGTTTTTCTTTTATCGTCAGCAATACATATTACGCTGTTTTGGATTTTATAGCATCCAGGGTTAGAGCTTTGCTAGCTCAGACTCCGAGTACACTCAAGACGAGCCAAGCGTTTCATATCAAAGAAGCCAGACTCTGCTGAGGGAGCAAGATTGAGGCAATGGAGGTCATGGGAAAGGGAGAGCGACCAGCAGTGTGAGGAAGAGGACGGAGGGTCATACAGGAAGGGACAGAAAGTTTTGGAGAAGAAGCCATTCAACAACTTGCAGCTAAAAATGTGCACACTACGGATTGCAGACAAACAGATATCTTATGTAGAGTAGCAAACTGTTTCAGACTGTTTTCTGCAATGATTGACACTTGCTTACTGGAAGGCCCGAGTGCAACAGCCAGCTACATTGACTTAAGTAATTAAGAGCTTGTAATATAATACAAGTTATTGTTCTACTTCTGAGACCAAATGAAGGAAATCCAAGTGCTTATTCATGTAGCATTTCCCTTCAGGTTAAGACTAAAAATGGTTAATTGAGCAAATTAAAGGAGCATATTGGCCCTAATAAAGACAGTTCCTTGTAGAACTCATAGCTTTTTACTCCATTTTCCCCTGAACCTTCCTTAAATGTCAACATGAATCAAAGCTAATGCTTTCTTTGGCACAGAGAAGTTTCAGTAGTGCATGTAAAGGTTACAAAATAAATTGGCGAGAACCAGCTTTGGCAACACAGCACTCGCTAAAATGAGAAAGTAAAGTTAGCTGAATTGTATAAGGGAAACTTGTGTTCACACCTTTGACACCTAAGCACAGTCTGCCCTGCTTGTGAGTCTTACAGCATCGTCCACAGTGCTCCTGTGATTGTACAGACTTATCGTCTGTGACACATTGGACCATTGCTGTGGTGAACATCCAATTAAGAGGGTTTGCTCTCTGCTTTGATTTCTGTGTTTGAGGCATTTGAACTGAAGTGTATTCCTAGTGGCACGAACAATATAATGGATGGTCACACATAAAGAAGACAATTTTGCTTCAATTGTGGATGCTCCAAGTTCCAACTATGCCTCGACTGTTGCAATTATATTTTAGCCCTGCCACAGACAGATCACATGCTATTGTACTGACATGCTCGCAAAAACAAGTAGAAAGAACTATGGTAGAAACATAAGTAATATACACTAAATGCAGCTGAAGCTGATGGGAATGTGTTTTGAACTGATGACACAAGATAAATACTCAGGGTATCACTCAGTGTGTAACAATTCTCAAGTATCTTGAGTCATCTAAGAGTTGGTAGCCTAATCTAATGAATGGCAAATAATGAATGGTGGATGGACGAAAAAAGGTTCATAACTACAGTATCTATATAAGTCCCAGGCTTCAAATGGCTCTTTCAGAAACATAGCGGGCATCACAGATGTCAAAACAGGAGTCTATGCTTAAAGGGATAGTTCAACATTTCAGCAAATTTGCCCATTGCCATAATCCCTGTAGTCTTTTAAGTTAATTGTCGGTGCGAGCTGTTTTGAGATTCGGGGAACAGAGAAGTGAGCTGCTCAGAGCTACGCTACGGAGGCTAATGGGATTGCTTGGTTTCCCTCATCAAACTCATCAAATACACAATCCAACAACTCCAAAACGCTCTGGTGGACAAGTTGTGACCTGCACATTCACCACGCTATGAGATAATAACAGAACGTTACCAGACAGAGTTGTTGAGGTAAATTCATGCAAAGCCGCTGATGCGCGTTCCTGTCCGGGGCAGTTTTTCAGCAAGCAGTCTCTTTTTGGCATGACACTGGCTTTGCATTTACCTCGAAAACAACTCAGTCTCGTAACGTTACGTTCTCTGCTCTGCGGATCTCAAAATAGCTTGTACCGACAATTAAAGGTAACAAACCTACTCCTAAAACTATAGGGATTATGGCGATGGGCGAATTTGCCAAACTGTTGAACTATCGCTTTAAGGCACAAGCTAGCAGAATGGTATGCACCCAGTTTAATGGTAAATTTACATACAAACAGTAGACTTGTCGACTGTCTCTCAAATGCTCTGCAAATGCATCATTCTTTTCTACTGAATGTCACCAACAGAAATTCCCTCGTATTTATTGCACCTGGCAACTTTTTGGAGGCTGTGATATTGAATTCACCAGCTTTGACACAATCCATGTATGAACCGTCTGAAGGTTCAAAAATACCCTCCACCAGTCCAAATCCTTCAAGAAGGACATAGGGCGATTTATGAGGTGATCTGACTGAGGGGTCAGAGGTTTCATTTGGGTTCACCTGGTCAGTCAGGTTCATGGAAACCGCAGGTGCTCCTGATAGTTTTTTCTGCATTTGGTGTATGGCTCTGTTCTTTAGAATTGCTTGCAAGGTTTCTGGGCAGCGGAGCAGCATTACCTAACAGTTCCTCAGAGACAGACAGTAAATCCCTTAACAGAGAGGGACACCAGAAACACAAGATGATGTTCCTGGCTGACTTTGTGAAAGCTGATAAGGTGTGCGAGTGTGTGCGAGGGCATCTAGCATGTCAGTATATCTTTGGTGTGTTCGTGTATATGTTGTGTATTAAATGTCTGGGTGTCTTGCAATAATGGCATAAAGAAATGTCTGTATTTTATGAGATTTCACAAGTGTGTGTGAAAATGTCCATATTTTTTCTCCAGTACAATTCTCCCTTCACATAATAAGAAAAACAGAAAGTCTATAAATTCTTCTTTCTGCAGACATCTGGTCTAATATCAAACCACATCTTCACTTAAGGTTTTTGTATGTGTTCTTGCATTTTCATTCATCCTGTTCTTTATTCATGAGTGCAGTCATGTCACAGTGACTGCATGAAAAGTCAATGATACCCACTGCTTTGCATGCATGGTGCTTTGCCCAATGACATCTAGGCGTGTGTTTATCCCGGTAACCTCCACAGGCCATCGTTCAGGCTTCAATTTACACAGCTAACTGGCCAGAGTTTCATACGCCACCGGGGGGATTCAGAACAAAGCATCACTGTCCAAATGTCATTATGCAATGCTTCAGTTGTGTGGAAATCTTTTATAGTCAATTTTGGCATTTGCTTCATTTTCACCTTGACTTTAAATCTGACATCATCCCCCAACATGCTGAGGGAGTGATATGACCTTTATGTGTGTGGAAACCATTCAAAGCCTGTTGTGGAATTTTTTTTTGAAAATCCGTTGGCGTCACCTGGAAATGAGAAGAGTTTTTCTCTTTTTCTTGTGCTG
Organism: Trachurus trachurus; assembly: GCF_905171665.1. NCBI lineage: Eukaryota > Metazoa > Chordata > Actinopteri > Carangiformes > Carangidae > Trachurus > Trachurus trachurus. The sequence continues at coordinate 6,010,533 of NC_139894.1, read as the reverse complement.
CAAAAGCTATCCATCTTGACAAGTCATTCAGTGTAGTGTTGAGTCTTAAAATCATATTTCCCTAAAACAAAGAGGAACAGAATCTGCCAGCGGGGTGAGTATTGAAGCACACTAGCTTGTTTAAGCAGTTTTCATGTGATGTTATCTTGATACCTCTGGAGCAATAGATTTCTATTTCAGAAATGTCATCACTTTTTTTTCCAGAATATTCATGGAACTGCACTGGGAACCATTTAAATTATCTCACACATTTTCACCCTTTTCTGTGAAAACAAAGTTGGGTTCTTTTTTTCTTTGTTGCAGGGTGAAAAGTATACGTCTTCAGAGATTTAAGGTTTTCTTTTGACTGCAGTGATAATTTAATTTCTTCCCCTGTCTCTTCATTTCCAAACTATTAGTAACTCATCTGTATCGAAGCCTGACAGCTGCACGGATTTCTGTCCAGCAGATTTTTCTTAATCTCCGTCACTGAAAAACGTTCCAACAATAACAACCAACCCCAACAGAGGACCTCACTTTGGCCGGTTTTTCAGGGTATCCTCAGTATCAAGTATTTTATTTCACTTCCCAATTAGGGGAAAGATTGAGTGACTAATGTTCATTGAACCTTTTCTGGCATAAAATGCCTAATACTGTTTTTTATTTTATCTTCATCTTAGAAAAAGAAAAATTGATGAGCCTGAGCATATACCTCCGAGGAGCTCCAGCAGTGTTTGAAATATGAACACACTTATGAAAAAGGTACTTCTGTATTGGTCCAAACATAAAACAGTATGTTAGTTGAATCATAAAACTGGGGCTTTAACTATACTTCTGGGATGTATGATTAACATGTATTATTTTCAAGATTAGATTTTAGTTTAAGTGAAAAGAGGCTCCTATGGAGTGATGTATTATGTTTTGTTTGTAGCCTTATTGTTGCTAGGCTAGCATGTTACTCAAAGCCCGTCTGAAGCGTGTCTTTTGGAATAAGTCACCCCCTGTGGGATTTTCTGACGGCTCATTCAATGTCTATGGCTGACATGCAGGCAATAAATTCAGGGGTGAAATCCAGTTGAATGTATCTCTTGAGATCTTCGCTAACCTGAACCACTTGATGCCATAGCTCAAAAACAGGAGACAGAAAAGAAATTTCTGCCAAGAGTCGGTGTCAGGGCGGCTATCGGTAACTGACAAACAAGCAACACAACTTGGGATATTAGCATGCTTAAGCGGAGCTATTAAATGTTCATTTCACATGTACAGTTATACTTTTCCAATATTCAATATCCTTAAAAAAACAAAAAACAACCTCATGTAGCCTTGATAGACTATCATCTGCTAACGCTGACTGCCCTTACGTCTACTGTCTGCATCCAAAAGCAGTGCTCAATGGGAACACTGACTGATTGAGGTCTTATAATCCAACATTACTCATTTCCTTTTGCCTGAATGGGGGTAAATCCCTGCAACCATGTTTAAGACCAACCACGCTTTACCTTCTGAGTGTGAAAAAACCTGTGTTTTCTCCTTCTTCTCTGCTGCTCCCTTTTGCGTTTCTGTTATGTGATTTTTTTAGTTCTCTGACTTTAGTCAAAAGCATATTTGAATCATGTTTCATTAGTGATGACGATCACTAAATCTGAAGCCTCTTGCAGGTGTTCCATCGTCAAATAAAAGCCTTTACTTGTAATCGCTGATGGTTTTACAATTCTGGTCCATTAGTAGGCTACATGACAGCATAACAGCTTCCCATCCATGTATAGGTTTGGGGAAAAACAGAGTCATCTACCGACACAGAGCAGTGGGATTTTTTTTCCAACATTCTGTCAAAAGTTAGATGGATGAGATGTATTATGTAAGGGCTGGTAATTCACATTCATACATTTCATTAAAAACTAGGATGTTAATCATACATGTTTTAAACATTAGACACTGTAGGAAAAGTGGCTTTGATTTTTATAAATGCAAAACTGTGAATAAGAGAGCACTGTGTGTGTTATCTGAACCGTGTCGGTCATTTTATGTAGCCTTTTCCGTTGTAAAAACTGAACTTAAGAATTTAGCTCTTTGACATATTGGTCATTCTGATTTAAGTTATTTTTAAATCCAGAGCTCAGAAACTGAATTTTTGAGGCATTATCAGAGTAAATCCAGATGTTAAAGGGATAGTTCACCCAAAATTCAAATTTCACTCATTATCTACTCACCCTCATGTCAACTAAGAGCTGTGAGAATTTTCAGAGTCCTCCGTTCCTTCTCTGAGTTACGGGGGGGTCTGCGCAGCAGTATTTGTCCATATAATGGTTGTCAATGGACACCACGTTTCTTCGTCCAAAAAGACACACCAAAAAACATCCAAATACCTCCATACTGCTCGTCTGTAATGTCCCTCTTGTATTGAAGCCCCGACATGAGAAATTGTTCCGAAAAAAATTAAATAAGTCTATATTTTAAGCTTGTTTGTAGCGGAAGCTCCCAGTGTCTCAGTTCACTGCTCTGCCTGTGTAAGTGCAAATCTCACGTGATTTGCACTGACCGGCGGAACAATTTCTCATGTCGGGGCATCAATACAAGAGGGACATTACAGACGAGCAGTATGGAGGTATTTGGATGTTTTTTGGTGTGTCTTTTTGGACGAAGAAACGTGGTGTCCATTGACAACCATTATATGGACAAATACTGCTGCGCGGACCCCCCCGTAACTCAGAGAAGGAACGGAGGACTCTGAAAATTCTCACAGCTCTTAGTTGACATGAGGGTGAGTAGATAATGAGTGAAATTTGAATTTTGGGTGAACTATCCCTTTAAGTTATAGGTAACTGATCAACTAGTTTTCACAAAAAATATGTTTCTGTACCAAATGGTTATCTTCACCATTTCTCTGATTCCCAATAACTCAAGTGCACAAATTGCAAGAGCCACACTGTAGTAAAATGATATAATCGAGATGCTTAATGAAAACCTTATAATCTTATCTCCTATAAAAGGAATGGAAATCCCTACGTGGAGGTCTAGTGTTTAAACCATTAGTTTTCCTGTTTAGTGCCACAAACCTCGGCCCTGAAGTTTTGTTCAGACATTAATGTTAATAATTACCCTCAATCCTCAAACCAGCATTTAATCATCATGTAGAGGAAAACTCCAGTCAAGGCCTCTGTGTGCAGGACATATAAACCCTGATTGTTTTACCACATCATGTTCAGCGAAAGCAAAGTCATTGGTTTGCTTCAGCTGTGATCTTTTGATTACATAATCAGAATTTAAAAACCCAATCTCTTTTCCACAATACATTTGTAATGTTAAATAAATGTGGAGGTAGGTGTATTTGATTTTGACATTCTGTTCGAGCTTGACCTCAAACCTCAGTAACCACCACATTCCCATTTTCAAAACCGCCAGATTCTTGGTGAGACTGTGGCGGAGCTGTTGGTGTAGGGGTTAGTTCATGGTGTGGACTGCAGAAGGGAGCTGAGAGCCAACTGGAAGGTTTCCTTCCACTGAATGATGTCTGCACTGCACTGCAGCAAGGGTGAACTGAAGGACCCGTAGGACATAAATAATGTCCTGTAGGATGGAGGGCTGATTGTGCAGTGATGTTAGAGACAGAAGGGGATGGGCTATCATTTTTGAGCAGGTGTTTGCAGTATTCTGCAGGTGCTTCTCATTCTGGATTGCGATTGGATCCAACAAATGTACATTGGTATGTGGGTTATAGAATGAATCGCCTTGTTATTTACTACTACTACTACTTCCGGGTAGAAAACCAGCATGAGAACAATAGTGACGGACGAGAGTTTCGCTATATATCTCATTTTTCATGTCACTATATCACCGTTTAGACTAATCTGATGTTTGTCAAGTCTATAAAACCAATGATTGGACAAGCATTACTATTTACGTGTGCACATTTTTGTAATTAGTCATGGTTATCATAGATTAGCCAGGCGATCGGTACCTGTTTAACTTTAATAACTCAGTGACTCAATAAACGGTCCATGAAAAAATATTTTCTCCAGCAGATATCTTAGTTACAACATGACTGAGCTAACTGGAGTAGTTTCATGTTGTGTCCGACAACGGGAGGGTTTTAACAGCTGACATCCTGGTGTTAGCTTAGCTGCCGCCGTTAGCTTAGCTACCGCCGTTAGCTGTCCCTGTCAGCTGCAGCCACTGATGCTTTCTAGACACTGTGATACCCCCAAAACTGAATAAATACAACACATAGCAACACAAAACACACACACAGAAATAGTAATGTTTCTTCAATCATTTCAGATTGAAAAACATGATACAGCTAAGCTCTCGTTCGTTACTACTGTTCTCATTCAAATTACGTGCTGGTTTTCTACCCGAAGTAGTTGTAAACAAGGAGATTCGGTCTATTGAGAAGTTGTAAAATGTGTTGAGGACATTTCCTCTTACCCCCAAAACAGTCAAACTTCCTCATGAAATACTCCAGCTACTGGCACTTTCTGATGATCATATCTGTTTTGTCTAGGTATTTGCACTTTTGTACAATGCATTGCTGCTGGGAAACACCCCTAGCTACTCTGCACATTATTTCAGGCAGGTTCCTCCTGGGTATGTGCCCCTCTCAAACACTTGACCATAAAAGCAACATTGATAGTGATGGGGGGGGGGGGGGGGGGGGGGGGGGGGCACCTGAGCTCAGGTTATTGATGGTATCAGCTATTTGTGATCAATGGTCTTTGTCTTTTTTCAAACCTTAAATGGATTGTAATGAATTGAGCAGTGTTGACCTCTGCTATAGCCCTTCCACGCTGCATGGATGTTCTTCTGTTTTGAATTTTTGTTGAATATTCTTCTACTTTCGGTTTTTTGATGGTCTACTTCACTTCCCTGGTCACTTTCCTGTTTTTTTCTCCAAAATTGATTCCGTAATGAGCAATCTTTTCTTTTAAGTTTAAGAATAGTTTTGACCTATAATTTATTGTTGAGAAAAATAGTTAATCAGTTGTCAGAAGTGTGGCATCGTCTACACACAAGTATTTGTAGAATGCTAAAGATGCTAAAGATCAATCTTGTTTCTCAGGGAGTGGACATTGCCGAGGATGATTGAGGGTAGAGATCCATATTTATTTTCCCCATTTGATTTGTAGAAACAGGTTTTTTTTTCCTGATTCGTCTCCCCTAATGAATGTGACCTTGCTTTGTTACACTGAGTTTGGTAGAGTAACTCTGAAATATTCCATACCTTATTAATCAGTTTAGTCTGCAGGTCCTGAAAGTTTTAACAGGAATTCCCACTGGTATGCAGACTGGTTACCACAGAGTATTCTGGCAGCGCTGCAGATCCACATTTTCTCAGCTTGATTTTTATGGTTGTTGATTTTTTTGTTTTACTAAAATAAGTCTCAATTAACTTTGTTTATTGCAGTTTTAAACAAACACGCGTTAGTTTTATGCTTAGATGTGGTTAAGTGAGTATAATAAGACTTATTTATGGGTGTTTGGGGTTTGTTTTGACACTGAGGCACAGACAGACTGGAGTGTATCCAGCAGTGAAATTTATGGGCCAGGCCTGTCACTGTCTGACAATGTGTTGATACAGGAGGAGTGTCTGTCTGGGCACTGTTGTTTTCAACTCACAGGAGACGTGAGATGCTGACAAGCTCTACAACAGGGCAACCTGCCTGGCAGAGAGACCTACTTGGAACAAACAGGTTGCAGAGCTGACTTCCTATAACAAATGTATCCGGAAACAAGTCTGCCATGGATGCAGTGGTTGGTGCTCAAAAAGAGTGTGTGCCGGTGACTAAAATGCCTTGGTTGCTGAGGGAGTGGAAACTTTTGTTAATTTTTAATCTCACCTCTGTCAGGATATACAGTACATTAGTTAGTTTCCAGTAAGCATCATTTGTTAAGGTTTCAGTAGGCAGAAACCTAGGAGAAAGGGTGAGGGGTGGGTACTGCTGCATGTACGGCTTCACCTGCTTTTAATGGAAAATTGACTTACACAACATCTCCAATAACGCATTTATGTATTGCAAGAGAAATGCATGCTACATGTCCACGTACTATCTATCTAAACATTTCACCAATATTGAGATATATATTTGTCCATCTAAAGGGACATCTGCATTTGCAGGAAAGCCAATAAGAATACTCTCTCTGAAAACACCTGTGACTGACCCGTCTCCCGTCACGGTCTAGAAAACACGGAGCCAGAGGAAGTGCAGATGTCCAGTTTGTTCTCAGACCACTTGAACTGCAAAATGCTGACAGGTGATTATGGAAATTTTGCACATTGATGACAAAAACTCACTACCTACCCCAGCTTTTACTTCAAGGTTACTGAGTTTAGAACACCTCACAGACTCTCCAAAACATTTTTTAAACCCGTAAGTAATTCGTTATCATTACTGAGATATATTTGTGGTTTCATAATGTCGTCAGAGGCTTTGTGTGATAAACTAGACTTATTTATTAGTTCTGCTGACCATGGTCAATGGCAAAAGTTGATGCTGGAAAGCTCGAGGATATAAATCCAGTGAGAAATAACACATTTGCAAAGGGTATTGCTGCAATAATTCAAAATATTTTTGATTGAAACAGCCATTGTGCAATGTTTTTCAGTCTTGCCTTCCATCTGTATGGCAGAAAACCAGAAATCCAGTCCAATTCTATTCTTGCTCAAGGAATGTCGACATACTTATCACACTTGTTCATGTTGATGATGAGCCAATAAAATCCCTTCAAAACAGAATAAGCCTATTGGTAGTGATGTAATGCGGAAATTTCAGATTGTTTTCCACTTCAGACTCACTCAACAACAGCCCAACAGTATCACACTTTGCCAACTTTCAGCTCTTCAAAATCAATAGCATGCTTCCAAAACACCACCATCTTTCTGTAGTTGTAGCATCACTCAATTAACCTTTAGCTGCGGCAACGTGCAGAGGGCTGCACATGTCAGCTTTCAACTACACAACTGGGAGACGAGATGAAAAAGCCAGACTTAATTTAACTGGGACTTTACATCCCATGCTTTTAAAACACAGCATTACAATGTGTCAATAGCCTCGAGCCCTAACGCTTAACTGTTGCTTCCACTTCCTCCCTCATTTGGATCTCCCCGGCGCTCCATCCAGACACATCAAGACACATGGAGAAAACTGAAACGGGCTTCATTGCCATTTTCTCATCTTGTGGAAATACATCTCAGCACTAGTGGAACCTGACAAAATTGGACCACACCGTGTCATGGCTGAGACACAATATTTCAAGTAAAAAATTTGAAGGGTGAAAGCTGCACTGAGGCAAGACTACTGTGCTGGAAAACTGATCTTTCATTTCATGTTTTTTTTTCTTTCTTCATCCCTTTTTTGTTGTGAAGGGGCCCTGTAAATCATGTCCTTTATACCTCCGGCCGGGGGTTCACCGCTTCACCGCAGGGTGGGAGGAAAGCATGATGGGAAAAACATGATGCGATCTCACTTTTGTGGGTCAGAGAGGTAGAGATCGAGAGGAAGAAGAAGGGCAAAAGAGGATGAGGAGCTGTGAAAGAGGTAGGAGGATCTGTCTACACTGGATGGGAGAAAGACACGGAGAGTAGGGGGTAAAAATATTGAAATATAGTCTGAGAGAAATAAAGACATGAGAATATGAAGACATAAAACCACAGTAAAGGCAATAAAGATTAGACTTCCCTTTTCAAAACACTTTAAGCAGCTAGCGAGGCAACTCCCGAGTGCCAAAGGACACAAAGAGTTCATTAAGCGTTGAAAGAAATTCCAACTTCAACCAGCAGCAGTTAACACTGCCATTTTTAAGCAAAAAAACACAATGTTTGTCTAACCCTTCTCTAGTAGAAAACGTATCTTGTGAAATTTTGGACTGCTGCTCAGACAAAACAAGCAAATCCATGACATCACTATGGGAAATTGTGATACTAACTTTTCATCCTTTTCTTGTATAGCTTAAACGTTCACTTGCTTAAACAAGCTAATCACAAGGAAAATAGACAGCCACATAAACATGTAGCAGAAATGTTGTGCTGTGTGATCATTGCTCTGTGCAGATGATGAGAGGTGAGTCAAAGAGGATGCATTAGGTGAAATGTACAGGTGCATCCCGACAGGAAAGGGGAGGCAAGTTATTGCAGTTGTGGCTTGGTCTGCAACTGGAACAGCAGTGGCGCACAACGAATGGGGGCACATTTTTTGTGCTTTAATAGTCGCTTGTCCCTTAAATGCCTTTGAGATGGTCCAAAAACCCAATTTAGATTCATACAAAAATGCTGCTCCCTACAACTAGTGCTGCTGATAGCAAACCAGCCCACTCTGAATGGTACCATTGGTCTTGTTGTCCATTTTGCCCGAGTGAGAGTTCACATAGTTCGATTATAAAACACTAAAATTCATGACCCTGCTTGAGCTCTCCATTAAAACGAAGAAAAACTTACCAAAAAATATTTCAAGCAAATGCATGGTCAGATTATTAGCCTTCAAGCTGCAGTAGCTGAGTTTCACAAAGTGAAATCTGGCAAAAGGTTTTGGCCCCTAAAAACTAAATGACAGTGATGGCTCACTCACCTCTGTCAGAACTTTTACCTCTCCCACATGACCCCACATGCCACTTGGAGTCACCCATGTGCAAATCTGCTTTGTGCAGCTTTTAAAAGGACCCTTCTGCTAACCCAGGTGCCAACTGCTCAGCCAATCACTATGAAAGACACAAGAACTAGTGAGAGGGAGCGAAAACGGCAGACTCAGCAGCTGTGATTTCCTAATGGTGAATTTATATGCGTTGTGTTTTAATACTCTGCGGTCACCTAATACCCTGGACCAGGGCTGTTCATCCATAATTCTCAGATATAAATCGCTTTGGTCTCGACATCTAATATTGGCTTGTCTGGCTGTGGTGGGTTTTGATGATTGATGGCACAAACATTCAACAAAGTGAGTTACAATACCAGCCGTCTGTTTCTGTGGAGTCAAACAGTAGGACTCAGATAATGTATCATCGCAGGGTTGAGGAAGGTCACACTGTTTATACGACTGTAATCCTGTACCAGTGTTTTGAAGAGGCCAATTTTAAGGTCTATATTGTGAAATAACAACTAGTACCGCCAGTAAAATTACAATATATTTCTTTATCATAAAATGAAGAAGCGCAGCACCAAACACGGAAACATTAAACTATAAACATGAGTACAGGTTGAGCCAAACCAGAGTGATCCATGTGTTGCATGGATATATAATATCACCACTGGCCGGCTGTCTTCTGTTTTTGCTCTGACCTGCAGCTTCCATTAGAGGGGACACACGTGCACACAAACACACACACACATACACACACACACACACACACACACACACACACATACACAACTTGCCCAGAAATGTGCAAATGAATGCAAATGCACACAGATTGCTCCCACACAGGAGGAAATTATTCCCGGAAATCAGGGGTGATTATTGATGTAACAAGGCCTCTGGGATATGTTGTGTGGAAGTTGGGCGGGAGAAAACCGTGAAAAGGGTTCAATGTTAAGACCAGGTGTCGGCAAAAGTGTGTGTGTGTGTGTGTGTGTGAGTGTGTGTGTTTGTGTATAAGGGAAAGTAAAAGAGACGGGGTCAAAGTGACTGATTCATAATAAATGACATAACTGATGTCTTTTGTTTTATTTACCGTTTGAGCTTTTATGTGCGGTACTGCATGTGTGTGTGTGTGTGTGTGTGTGTGTGTGTGTGTGTGTGTTTTTAACTAAACCAGAAAGTCAAAACAATGACCTCACATCCTGCTGCCATGGCAACACTGGCCATTAACCTAACAACAACAAGCTCTGTTACTTTGTTTACAGGCTGTCCGGTCCATTGGGATGACATATGGTGGCCTCTCTGTGGCCCTTCAGCATCTTCAAATCCACCCGTTCAATGAGCGAGTCCGGCCCCGCTTCCTACTCTCTGTTAGAAAGTTCAATGATGTTACTTGGCGGCAAAGCCAATTCCAGCTTGTAAACCAGTTTTGGATAATATTTCTTCGCAATGAAACATTGTGCGTTCACATAAAAATACTGAATCTGTTTCGCAACCTTCACCGATGTGAAGCAAAGGCGAGGCTAGTGGGTGCAGCACAGGACAGGTATATCGTACCGACTGTTTCAAGTTCTGAGCATGGAGGAAAATTCAAGAATAGCAAAGTCATTTGATATTTACACGTACACCAATTCTTCGGAAATGTCATTGCATTAACTTAAGTACTACCATCGTGTAATTTCTCTATTTTCCTTCCTGGCCAATTTCTAACTGAGACCACACAATAAGCAACACAGACCACTGCACGCGTCATTTCATCACAGTTAACACTGATCTGTAAACAGCCTGCTTATTCACATCACCACATGGCCATCTGGACTTCCTTAGAGTGGAGGTTACCAAGGATTTAAGCAAATAAAAAAATTGTTGATGAGGTGGGGAACTGAGTATGGTGAACTGGAGAAGAGGCCTGCAGCATTTTTTATTTTCACTGGAATAGTAGGAATCACTGGAACCAATAGTAGCGCAGAAACAAAGCCGTGAAAAATTTGTTATAAACTGTTTACACAGAAAATTTGCATGCATAAGTACATTTTTGAATGTGGTCGTGTCACCACATGCACTTACAAAGCAAACACACGGATACAGGTGCATGGGAGAAACAGTGAACAGCGAGCTGGAAAAATGGATCCTTCTCATTATATCCCCAGGTTGGTGCACCTGTAAATGTTGGAGACTTGGCGTGAGAGGCTGAGACCTGATTGTGTGTTTTTTTGAAATTTATTTCTGGGCTGCCCTCATTCTCTCCCTCCCCACAGTGTAGTTGTCCTGTTTGTTGTCCAACAGTACTGTGCTGGGCAGATGACAGGTCTGTTTACAGTGTTTGTGCTCGTAAAGGCATCAGAGCATGGAAAAAGGGTCAAATCACTGCCAATAAGATAAATACCCTTGACTACTGCAGAGTTATTTGACCTGGGAATGAATGTTGATTGTACCCTTTCTCTTTTTCCAGCAAATAATATATTATTGGCTATGGTGGCAGGATTATTTTTATTACTCTGAATGATGACAATATTGAAAGTAAACACTGCCCTGGCGAGTCATGAGAATAAAGCCGCAGAATCGCCGTTTATGGTCGGAACTACGGCGGTATCTGATCGTCTTCGAACCTCCGACTTTCATTCTTGATGTAGTGTGAAAACACTTCGCTTTCCAAAACTCCTCGTTGTCCCTTTAACATGTACTATCATTACTTAAAAGGGACTATGAGGAGTTTTGGAAAGCCAAGTGTTTTCACACTACATTTTCCATGAGCCTCCGCACGCACGGTGAAATTCTTGGACCGGCACAAGACAAACGAAAGCGAAAACATTTGCCAAGAATGTTTTCATTGATCAAGAATGAAAGTCGGGGGGTTTCCGACCATAAACAGCGATCCGGCGGCATTATTCCCATGACCCGCCGGACAGCGTCTGGGAAACCGCAAGTAGGAAATGCTGGGCGAGTGACGAGTCGACCACTAAATAATAATATCAAAATAACTATAGGCTAAAGACAAAACGATATATTTATCGAAAATGGAACTATTAACAAGTGAGGGAAACGTAGATTCATCCACATTAATATGAGACTCTTTTATAACCAAAAGCAAACTCCTCGGGGTCTCTTTAATATCAGCCGGGAGAAGCGCAAAAAAAACAAAGAAACAGGCCCATTTATGATATACCGGTCTATCAATGCAAGCTCCTCATCGGGCCAAGAGTTGGTTTTACACCCACGAAAAGTGGCGTGCTTTGTATGTTAAATCACAACGTGGCACCTACACCCAATGATCAGTCAGAAGAGGCAAGTGTTCAAATTTCTTTCAAGTGCCTCAAAACACAACATAAAACCATTTTCAATAATTCATAAACAGTCCCGTCCCAGACAAACACATCTATTAAACTGAATCGAGCCCTGGTTGAAAGACACTTGGAAACTGGTTTGAAAGCAACAGCCAGATACAGAGACGAATGTCTGGAGAAATTTGACCTCTTCCCTCAGAGATTAACTGTACTTACAAAAGTTGTTTTATGAAGTCTGAAATATATAGGATGCTGCTAGTATTCCCACCTCCCGACCACAATAGGCACCAATATCCTCAGCTTCCACCACAACTGCAGCAGACATGTGCCAGGCGTGCCCCTTTGGCCCCAGGCCCGCACGGTGTTTCCTGACCTATATTCTCTTACTCTCTTCTCCCTTGGTAGTTAAAGCTTCCTTTTTAAACGACACGCGACTGAAAGTATTCCTACACAAACATTATCAGCTCAAACTCGGGGACTCCTTGTTTTCAAATCAAGACCCTCGGTCAGTTTTTAGCAGCCATATGCTGAAAACATGAGGCAAAAATAGGCCAGCGGGCACGTGTGACATTGTTTCATCTCCACAGCAACATGAGAGGAAATATTATAATAACATAAGCTGAGGCTGTCGACAGCGTATGAATGTGAGTCGGTCACATCTGTTGCTAGATCAACCAGAGTTCCCAAACAATAACAGGGGACTCGAGCATGACTAAGTTCACTGATTTCAGCATTCACCAATATCCAAACAGCAAAATATTAAATAGTTCTATTCTAATAAAGGCACAAATGATATGTTGAAGTAATGTGGAATAAAAAAAGTGGATGAGGTGGATGATGATGTTATATGGTCATAAAAGCATCAAGCAAGCAAATGGACTTTTCAATGGTCCCAAAATAGTACAAATTCGGATTGGTGGTCAATAATCAATAACAGAGTTAGAGTTTCTATATTTACAATTCCATGGCTACTGAGGAAAAAAACTTCATCTGGTTGAAAGCTCCAGACGTCGTGTGTAGCTGGACCTTGAGAGGAGATGAACTGGCAGGTTACCTGCGGTACATGCAATTAACATATCTATTACTGCTTCTTCTCATAATAACCTAATACTTTATTGATCCCTGTGGGGCAGTTCAGCCGTCTGAGGAAATTGAGGGTTAGAGGTCCGTCGCAAAACAACAGGTGTTGGTTGGGATTCAGAGGTTTGATCCAGGCCACTGCAGCGGTGTTGGTGTCCGCAGACACACAGGAATATAAAGAACCCATCTATGGAGTATGACAACATGCACTTTTTTAAAGGGATAGTTCAGCATTTTGGCAAATTGGCCCATTGCCATAATCCCTATAGTCATAGCAGTAGGTTCGTTACTTTTAAGTCGGTGCAAGCTGTTTTTAGAACGGCGGAGCAGAGCCGTGAGCTGCTCAGAGCTACGCTACGGAGGCTCATGGGATTTCTTGGTTTCCCTCATCAAACTCATCAAATACACAATCCAACAACTCCACAATGCTCTGGTGGACAAGTTGTGACCTGCACATTCACCACGCTATTAGATAATAACAGAACGTTACCAGACAGAGTTGTTTTAGAGGGAAATTCATGCAAAACCGCTGATGCGCGTTCCCGTTGGTGGCAGTTTTTCCACAACATCATAGGCCTCTGTCAGTATATTTGTGCTTTTATGTCATGTATGTGTGGTAAATGGATGTTGAAATTTTTTAATGTTTTAATGTTTTTAAATTGCACATTTGGAGTTTGGGGAAACGTAATTTCGATCCCCTGTGTAACTGTCAGTTACATTGTGTGATTGACAATAAAGTTTACTGAACTGAACTGAACTGAACAGTTTTCCATCAAGCAGTCTCTGCATTTACCTCTAAAACAACTCTGTCTGGTAACGTTCTGTTATTATCTCATAGCGTGGTGAATGTGCAGCTCACAACTTGTCCACCAGAGCGTTTTGGAGTTGTTGGATTGTGTATTTGATGAGTTTGATGAGGGAAACCAAGAAATCCCATTAGCCTCCGTAGCGTAGCTCTGAGCAGCTTGCGGCTCTGCTCCGCCGTTTTAAAAATAGCTTGCACCAACAAATAAAGGTAATGAACTTACTGCTATGACTATAGCGATTATGGCAATGGGCCAGTTTGCCAAAATGTTGAACTATCCCTTTAAGGTGTGATGCTGTAGGGATGAAGTCATCAGTGTTCAATGTAAGCGAGGTAAAGTGAAAACCACACACCTCTACTCTACCACCTTGGATAAAATAAATAAATAAAGGGGGACACTGTTTGGTGTGCAAGAGTTGTGAGGCAGTGATGAGTTAACTTTCCTTCAGCAAAAATGTCACTGACTGAAAGCAGACTGGAAGTCCAAACAATAAATCTGGAAACTGAAAGAAGTTGAGTGAGGGCAAATGGTCTGTGAGCGTGTTAGTGTGTTAGTATGTTAGTGTGTGAGTGTGTGTAGGTGTGTTTGTGTTTGCAGGAAATGTGACCATGTGGAAATCATTAGATGTAGGCTGATTCAGCATGCTGGCATATTTGTGTGTTTACACGTGAGTGTGTAGAGTGTTTGTCTGCCACCTCCAGGCTCCAAGTTCAGTAAGTCAAGCACCACACCCCCAACCTCCACACACACACACACACACACACACACACACACTCACATGTCACGAATCATTTCTAACTAGACTTCCAGACCTTAATTATATCCAATACTTGCTTACCCCAAACCTTTGTCCCTGAGGACAGTAGACTTCACTGGTCGACACTTCCTAATGATTAATTATATTGGTATAAAAACTGGTTGTGAAGAAAGGATTTACAGCTCTTAATGTCTAGATGAGGTTACTGTACCTCTATGGGCTGTATTAGATCTGTGGTGAATACAGGCTGGGATGTGCAGTAAGTGCATACAAAAGAGTCATTGACTGCTTCAGAAGTTGATCCTGATCCATAACCAGCTGCTTCTAGCTCTCTGCACAGCAAGGTTGGTTTTGACACTACAGGTGTTGAAAATGGGCAGGATTTGTGACTCACACACAGAACCACTGACTCCTTACAGTCACAAATGAACCCATTATGTTGGACTTTCAAATTTATTGAGTGTGATTAAACATGCATTCTCAGATGTACACATGTATCCTACGCAGGTCAAACATATGGAGATATTTGTTCAGATACTGTACACTTTCTTTCTGGAAGTCCTTTACTCTTTCATTTGAGAGTTGCAAGTTTTAGTACTTTTAGTCTAATTATTTTGTGTCTATATGTATTAGCGAGCTTAATAATAACATCCTCAGCTAATTATATGGATGTTGGACTTGTCAGTGCAATGCTAAAACCTTGCAAGTCTTCATTGTAGTCCTCTAAATATCTTTGCAAAAGTATTATTGCTCTTTGGCCAAGACAATTTGAGCCGAGTGTCTGAGACTCTCTTTCCTTTGGAAACTGGACAAACTTCACTAATTTACCTGTGGTTACAGCGCACAACCTCAAAATTTCAAAACAATCCTCCAACTCTAGATCTGGGTCATTTGATCAGAGAGAGAGAGCGATGATCTACATTTCTTGCAGCCCTTGAATCTTCACTTTCTGTGATAAACTTAAAAATTCACTGAGCCTCGTAAAAAAAAGTACTGGAGTCTTGAGGTCTTGGGTTCAATCCGGAGTCTGCTTTTAATTTTGAAGTCCAACACCCAAAGTAAATATTCAAAAAGCCCTAGGAAATAAGGGTCAACTGTTGAAGCCTGTGTGCCTCCACACCACCGCTATCACCCAACTTCATTACACAGCTGAAAAAGCCCGCCAAAAAGGTGTAGCCTAAGGTTTCTGCTTAAACCTGACTCAGCTTCATCAAACATACCCTTTCCTTTGAATATTCAAGCCTATATTTCTTCAGCATTTTGTTGGCTATAATGCCTCAATTTGCCAGACTTTATAAGCCCCTGAAAAACACATCCAAAGGAGTTATGCAAATCGACTGTGTCATAGGCAATATAACTTCCTACATGAGTTAAAAAGCAGCACTGGGACACGATCTTAGCCGCTTAGCTGTAATTCAAAAACCTCACCAGGAGACATTTAGAGAGTTCTAGAAATACATTATAAGCCTCATTAGTCATATTTGTAGGTATAGAGACCTACAGTATCACACTGTGAAATGACACTCTACCCATGGAGCTGCACAGGACCCCTGGCGGTGTATCCAGAACTGCTGAACACATTAGCCAGTTAATGGGGTCCTTATAAAGAGTAGGAGAGAGGAGGGGGAGAGTGGCAGCAGGGGAGCCAAAGTCAAAGGGCATGAAGGGGGCAGGGAAGTCATTGACGAGCAGATAGGGAGGCTGAGAGAAAGACTTTAGCAAGTTGAGGAGGGGAATGGAGCAAGAGAGAGGGGGGAAAAAGGGGGAAGGAGGGAGAGGGGGAGAGGAAAGAGAGGGGTGAACCTCCTGAAAGACATAAATAGGCGAAAGAGGACTTGGAGCCTCGCAGTCACTCTTCCCGACAGCCACATCCACCGCTCTCCTCTCCCCTTCTCCTCACCTCCAGCCCTCCTCTCCAATAATCTGCTGCAACCCTTCATTCATCTGGAACCCTGAGAAAAAACAGTGAGTAGTTTCTGCACCGCACCGTCACCTTGTTGCTACACAACAGTACAGGGATACTTACATTTAGAAGATTGCACCCACTTCAAATTGAGGGAAGTGGCAATTGCATTACAGCATAACGCTACCAAACTTGCATGCAACAGTGATTTATGAAAACATACTGTGTATAAATGACAAGAGATTAAAACTGATTGAAACCAGCGATAGTTTCTATAGATGTCATGTTTTATATTTTTGGAAGAATTAGTGTGGCAATAAAATGCAAACATCTGCTGATAAATGTTAAACACATCTGGCTCTATTTCTGTGTTAATATGTCAGCATGCAAGGATGTGCTCCACATAAAAATAATTTACGTCACTCAGGAGAACACTTAACACCAGGACTTTTTATTGATCGAGGACACATATTAGTGTCAAAATCAAACTGATAAGTGAGAGACTAGAGTTAAAGAGTGCAAGATTATGAGTGCCAAGTTACTGCTCCCTCTCTGGAGAATTAAAATACTGGATAGTGAGGAGGATATGATGACATATATATAATATATAGTCAGGAAATTCATCTAGAATAGCTTTATTAATCTGTTATAATAATTGAGGCAGAAATGTAGAGCTCACACGACTGCACCAACTACTTTTATTTTAGTTAATGTCAGATCTCCCTCTGTCCATCCTGTGTTGCTTAGCTTGAGTTTGCAAGTCTAATCTGTTGAAAATAAACAGTGGAAAGGATTTACTTGAAAAATATTCCCTCTGACTCACATGCCCCACTTTAACTCAAGAATGACATGCACTGCTGCCAGAAAATTTGCCCTTCCCTCTCCTTCTCAGTCTCAGTCTCAGGCCATGTAACAGATCTTAGAGGAAAAATATGACCAGAAAAACAACAAAGTAGAGTCAATTGTCAATTAGCCAGAAAAATGATAGCTACACATCACACTAATATTAAGCTTTTAACAGAGTGTGGACGGATTGAATAAATCCTCTTCAAGAAAATCTAACTATTTGAATCCTTAGAATAAAGACAATATATTGGTAAAATTGTTGTGCACACTAGAGGCTGGGTGACTCAGCTTGACAATAACATCTTAACTACTTACTTTTCTTCTCCTCCAGGTCCTCCAAGCTCCCCCAAACCAGCCCTCATTATCATGGACACCACAAAGACCATCCTCTCCATCTCTGAGGCGCTCTACCATCTGATTGCCATGATGCTGACACTGAGCCAAGGCTTTCATTCACTGCCTGTTCCTACTGACATCCCCGCCTTGTGCACAGCCTCAGAATCGGCCCAGTACAGGCTAACGTTTCACGGCAAGTGGACTCAGGCAGCTTTTCCCAAGCAGTATCCAGTCTACCGTCCTCCGGCACAATGGTCAAACCTTATTGGTAAGTGCAGAGTTAAACTGCTTTGTGCACAGATTCTTTTTTTTTTATAAGAAGCAGATGTGGAAGGAAGGGGTTCTGATTGGTTGCGTAACAGAAAGCTAATGTAGAAATATTTCATCTACTGACCCAAATAAAAAGGAGGATATTCAATTCAATAAGTAATCACTTTCAATTAGTGCAATAAAGGAAATCTTTTCAACATAAGGACAACTACCGTCATACAGTCCATCTATTATCAAAAAATCCAACCTTCTTTTTAATATCACTCGGATAAACTGCTAATTGCAACATCCATCTCTGGGCCTCTCCTTTCCCTCCCTCCCTCCCTCTCTGCTCTTAGGGGTGACCCACAGCTCTGACTACCACATGTGGCAGCGTAATGAGTTTGCCAGCAATGGAGTGAGGGAGTTTGCGGAGAAAGGCGAGGCCTGGACGCTCGTGAAGGAAGTCGAGACGGCCGGCGAACGCATCCAGAGCGTTTATGGGATCCTCTCCGCTCCCGCTGTTGTGGGAGGAACAGGCCACATGAGCACTGAATTTGAGGTCTTCGCCAGGCACTCCTATGTAAGTCACTCTACACCTGGAAACCTTCAGTCTGAGTCAGGGCATTAAGTACACCAGAGGTCTTTTGCTAGGTCAGTATATATACATAACCTTGCACCACCAGGTCAAGTCTTTCTTGTTGTGAAAACATCATTTTTTTCTTATCTACAACACCTTTGGGTGCATTCATCTGGGTTTTCCCATTCAAATAAGTTTTAATTACAAGTGTGTTAAACTAGATCTGTTTAAAAAAATGCATGGTTGCTTGTGCATTTGCCTTTGTGAGGTTATTTGCATTGAAGATGCTGTGTTGCCATGTTGCAGCATTACAGCCATGAGTAAAATATTATTACCAACAGTAATGACAGCTAAAACCATTAAAAAAATCAGACTAGAGACAAGTGACTTATTAGCCAGGTAATAACTTAACATAACACTGCTACCTTAAGATAATAAAGAGTAATATTATGAGAAAGAGCACATTATATTCTTTTTTAACAAGGTTGGTGCAGCAAAACTGTAAACGCTACCATAAAACCAACCCCAGACTCTTTTTTCCATATACTGCACCCTAAAGAGAGCTTCCAAAATGTAGTGAGCCTAATTTATGTCTCTGCAAATTATATAAAACTCTGTAGGAGTTGGCTGTTAAACATCCTACTGATGGGTCCCTGGCTGGGTTATAAAACCAAGGACACACCTGACACTATGTTAGGCTTGGACAAAGGACGAGACAGAGCTGGGAGAGAAGAGAGGGAAAGGAGGTTTAGTTTGGAGGTGAGAGAAATGGAAAAAGTCCAGTTGGAGACTCAAGATGTTCACCAGCTCAAAACAAACTATACTTTAGCAATGAAATAACAGCACGTGTGCGAATGGAAATGATTGAAGTATTGGATTATGAATACCCAAAGATGATATTTAGTTCTAATTAAAAACATTATTAAGGCTTCACTTTACAGTACATTTGCCTCCAACAGAATAAAACTGTTTTTATCAGTTTATTTGCTGTTGTTAAAGTTAAATGAATGGATATATTCGATTAAAGTGGATAATAAAATCATTTTATAACAAAATTACAATGTGTAATGAAGGAGGCACATTATGGCTTTCATTTCCTTTTGTAACTCTGTGAATATAAGCGGAAAATGACTTTACCCATTTCTTCCTCTGTGGCTTTATCCCACAGTCCTGGACAAACCATAACATAACCCTAACAACCCTTTTACTTTCTCTGTCCCATGTCTTTCTCCTCTTCTATCTCCTTATCTCCACTTTCACCCACCTCCTCATTTCCCCCTCTTAATATTTTCTCTCTCCCTACGCTCCATCTTCCTCCCCATGCTCTACTTCCTCCATCTGCAGCTGTCGTTTGTCGTGCGGCTGATTCCAAGTCCAGACTGGTTTGTCGGCGTGGACACTGTCGATCTGTGCGATGGCGACCACTGGAAAGACAATGTGTCGCTGGAGCTTTTCCCATACGATGCAGGAACTGACAGCGGGTTCACTTTCTCCTCTCCAAACTTTGAGACCATCCCCCAGGACAAAATCACACAGGTGGGTCAATCGAAGCCAAGAGCAACATCGCATGGATCCAAAAGCCGCTAATTACAAACCATTTGAACACATGTGAAGCTTGTTGTTGTGCACACGCCGTGTTGCCTACAGATTATTATATTATCATTTAAAAATCAGCCAGCTGTTTCAAGTGATTCAGATAATTAGTCGGTTAATTAAATGATAGAAGATGAGATAAAGCTGATAATGAGAATAGCATTAGCACTGCACTACTCATAGATCAAACAGCGATTTAATCACAATTGATTAGTTTAAAGTGATACGCCAACATTTTTTTCCGTGTCTTGCCTCACTCCCGAGTCCATGACCAGCAGATAGACACCATCCTTTCGACTGTGCGTGCAGTAACAAGGGAGATAGAGCCGTATGGCCCGTAATTAGCTTAGCTCAAACACTGGAAGTGTATAGGTAGTGTTAGCCTGCCTCCTACCTGAGCCGAAATCAGCAGTCAGAAGCTGATTTAATTTTAGCTCTAAACTCTGTAAATATATCACTTTATCGACATTTCAAACATTTTTAGGTGAGAAAGTAGCCGTTTAGATCAGCAGTGTGTCGTTAATTTGTCTAAATACCAGCTGTTTACAATTTTGTTCAGACGAATTCGCCGCCACTCAAGCTAGCCATTGTGACCAACGCACTTCCGGTTACTTTCACAAACTAAAACACCCGTTGCCTTTTACATACAGAAAACCATGACGATAGAATTTGTGCTTTTACTTTGAAATAGGAAGCTAACCTACCCTCGATGTAGCTAGCTTGAACCAAAATAAACCGTCTTTGCTTGAACCCTCCGTTTTGACCGATCTCGTCCCGTTACCGGCATTTGACCGCTCAAGATGCCTTACCGGAGAGTTTTGTCAGCTCTGAGACGAAGATCGGCGCGCCGGTTTCCGTTTAGAGTTGCTGAAGAATTTCTCTGATGACTTTAGGTGGAGGCAGGCTAACACTACCCATACACTTCCAGCGTTTGAGCTAAGCTAATTGGCTTTGCACCAGCTCTGCCCGTATCTCCCTGGTTACTGCACGCACGAAAAAAAAAATATGTTGGCGTATCCCTTTAACAACTATTTTGACAGCCTCTTATGAGATCTACCAAAACATCTCCATTTTACATCTCCTGTAGTTCAACTTCCAACTTTTCCCCTCCACAGATCACCGCGTCCCTCCCCAGCCACCCTGCCAACTCCTTTTACTACCCCCGTCTGAAGCACCTCCCGCCCATTGCCAAGGTAACGCTTACCAAGATAAAGAAGACCAACCAGATCATCAGCCTGCCTGTGGAGCCCACCCAGTCCAACCAACTGCCCACAGGAAATGAGATTGAGGAGGACACGCTCATAAGTAAGTCTGAAGAACACAAGGCGATGCACATTACTGGTTTCATGCTCGTCCACTCATTTACAGCTGAGGGCGTGAGCAGCACGCAAAAAAGTATTTCAATGTATCCAACAAAGGCAATGAAGAAAACAACAAGCTAGTAAACAACACACCATCTCAAATACTCAAGAACTTAAATAGCTAACAAATTATACTAAATTTAATTAGTGAAATCAGTAGTTTAACACTACATTTCCGTTCAATGTGCAGTGATTCAATGATACACTTTTAAACAAAAAAATATATAAGCTTTATCTTGTGCTAAAGTCAGATGTGAGGATTATATATAACACAAAACCAGGAGCCTAACCCTAACCTTTGTATTTTGCTGACTCAGACAAAAGCATTTGCTAACCATTACAGGCCACACACAAGCTCAATTACTTCCAACCAGAAACCAGAGAGAAGCCAAGCAAGAGGAGGGCATGCATCAGAAAATGCCACGGGCACATCTGGCATCCAGTGGAAAAAGTCTAAAGATGAGAGAGGGAGAAAGTGAAACAGCATTTTTAAGAAAAGCTGTGTAGAAATTATGTACAATCAACGCTTGGGTCGTGAGTCAAAATGGGATACAGACACGCATGTTTTTTTTTTAACAAGACCTGGATCCATAAGTTGAAGCTGGATTTACTTAATGTAGGTTCCCAGACAGTTAAACTTTAAGACTCCCTGTTGTACAGATTAGTGGTAACAGTAAAACAGTCTAACTGCAAGGACGAATAGGACGACAGCTTGGAAAAATAAAGATGAAGAGCGTGTCAAACTTCAAGTTAAGCCAACAATGCAGTAGTCAAACAACCTGTCTGTGTGACTGATGTTCTCCGATGTGACAGGATGGGGGAAAATGACCTTTTACAAAAACACAATTCACCGCAAAAAGTTTAACTAGATGACTCGACCAGGAAAAAAGTTTCTTTAAGGGGGGAAAAAAAAAATGAACCGATAGCGTGTCAGCCTGGCAGTAGAGCTGACAGTGCGGTAATCAGATTCAGTGTTGAGAATGACTGTAAAGGTTTGACTCAGCATCACAGACTACAAGTCCGTTCCCCTGACTACCCATCAACAAACAGCAGAGAGGGGCCAAGAATCTGTTGGGGTTTCCTGCCCTACTCCCAGTGCTCCATACTACCCCTGCAACTGTTTAGCCTTCCCTTGCTCCATTAAAACCTTCATCTCTTTCAAGACGTCTCCCTCAGGGGGTTGAACAAACATTTTCATTACAGATTAACATTCACCTGCTTAGGACTTTTTATCTACGACATACAGTGCTGACATAAAATAAGATAAATTAGCATTGCTTCTTGTAACATCAAGTTATACTTCTCTCTGTTCTTAATGGACGCACAAGATGAACGGAGATGTCGAAATCAGCCTTTACTTGACGTGCATGTCCAGCCCCTCCGTCCATCCGTCTGTCTGTCCATGCAGCTTCCATACCGCCTCCCATCCTTCTGCTTTTCTACTCCTGAACCCACAGCTAAGTCTGTGATACATATCAGCTGTATGCAAGGTCACAACAAGGTTGTCTGAGGTAGCTCAGCAGGTTCATGACGTTGGAACAGGAGAGTGAAAGCAATAAAAAAAAAAACATGATATAACCGAAGATTTCAATGATTGCATTACAGGTTAGCTGAAAAATCTTTAAGAAAGAGACAGCTCCATTTCCCTGCATTACAGATGAAGTGCATTATTGCAAGGCAATAAATCTCCATCTGCACTGTGGAGTTATTAAGTGATTCCTCTGTTTACTGTAAGGAGGGGGTATATTGGCTAAGAGCAAGCACAGTCAGCAAAGACTCAGTAAATGAAGGTTAAGAAAAATAAAACAGAACTACAATTAAACATACTGCAAACACCAGCAGGACAGCCACTGCCAGGAATCTATAACGAGAAACTATGGGTTCATAAAGAGCTGCACACACAGCATGCCATCATTTACTGGAACTCCCTTTTATTATGGTTTTACTTTTTTAGTGCCAAACAAAGGTGGAGAAGCAGTGATTTTCCTGCTTATTATTTATTCCACTCCTTTCCATTCAAGTCTATAAAAGGACCCCCAAATATCAACTTACACATGTCAATACAATAAACATAGTAAATGCTCCAAGAGTTGGAAAACAGCACCTTTATAGAAAGGACAACCTAAACCTGAATGTTACTTAAGTTGTAACGCTCCCCTCTCCTCTGTCTGTGCAGATACCCCCCTGGACTGCGAGGTGTCAGTGTGGTCGCCATGGGGCTTGTGCAAAGGCAAGTGTGGAGACTCGGGCGTGCAACACAGGACACGCTATGTCCTCATGCATCCAGCAAACAACGGACTAGCCTGCCCCCTGCTGGAGGAAGAGAGGAAGTGCTTCCCAGACAACTGTTTATGACTAAGCCAGGACAGGAGGGAAAAGAAAGAAAGGAAGGAGAGGAGAGAGAAGAAAGAGAGGAAATCCAGGAAAGGGAGGAAGGGACGGAGACGGCGAAACAACAGTAAAAGGTCTACTGTGTATTCACTTGAGGCATAAATATGACCAACCAGACCTCTTTTTCTCCCTGGCCACGGCCCCTCCCTGTGCACTGATTGATAGTCTCACTATTTAATTGGGAGAGTTGAACTCAATCACATTGACAGATCTGACAGTACTAGAGAAGTGTAGTTTAGCAACATTGCTATTAGACACCGATTCAGTTTTGATAGACTGCCAATTTTGTGTGGGGGTAAAATAAAGTTGTTTTAGACACAGCCTCTAACTAAAAAAAACAACAACATATGTTCATATTATAAGTGGGTTTGGTCTGATATTCCTGAAGATCACAGACACTTGTTTGCCCACAGTGGATTATAACTCCCAGCAGGTTTAATCAAATGGATTTGTAAATAAATCCACTCGATCTAAAATTCACAAATCCAGGAAACACTTTGAGAAAATCCAAATATTAGCTCCTGCACAGGGGAAAAACGTGACGCTTCAGTAGTTCCATTAAGCTGAAGTACTTCAAGTTGGGCCTCTGAACAATGCCGCATTATAAACATAATGTTTACAGAGACATTGTGGGTAATTTTCCTGAAGACAAAGAATATATTTATTGACAGGATTTTAACCTGTAGTGTACAGTATATCAAATCTGATAGCAATAGTTTGTATTCCTTTGTTACTGAGATATTAGTTCAATACAGAAAATATGTTTTTGGTTAATAAAAATGATAAAAAATGTACAAAAAAAAATTATGTTTTCTGTATGGTCAATAAAGTGTAAATATCTTTTAAGACAATGTCATTGAGACCTTTTTCATCAAGAAAGAAATGCTCCTTTTGAAAACTGAATATATTTTGAGTATATTTGCAGGTTTATTGTTGGACTTTACATGGGCAACAGTTGATTTTTCGTGTGAGAAATTTCCATGATATGGACCGCACTCATTCTTTGGTGCTTTTGCTCAGTGTTTTGACTGTAAAATCTGAACCACACATTTAGGCTTACTTATATCTGGGTTCCCAAGGTAATATAACAAACACTGCAGGATCAAATTGACTATAGAGAGAAATACTTTTCACTGAATGGCCTGGATTTAGGCCCTGGTGTAGGCTCAAACTTGCCCTGATGAAGTGTTGGTCATAAAATGGATAAGGGTGCTCACCAACTATTTAAAAACAGCTCACCAAAGTCCTGAAGCCCTGAACTCTTATAGAGCTCAGCTCGTGCTGCAGCATCCAGTGCAGCACACCTCACTATGAAGCTGGCGTCCCATCTAATAGACAGAACAGACACTGGTTACATGTAAAGCTACCTCTTTTTTCATATGTGAAACAGATAAAAATCACTTATGACCTTCCCGCCCCCTTTCCCACCTACCAACAGAGAAAGCATACTGTAGATGACAGATTGAATAGCAATAAGGACTAAACATCTGGTGCAAGAAGAAGCTCCTTCCGTTTTGAATGACGAGGGAGGGGAAAATTACTGAGCAGATCCAGTTTCTGGCTTTCATTTACAGGAGTTTCATCAGCTAAGCCTGAGAGTGGTCAGGTTTTAAGTGTATCCCCAGTGCAGTATATGATGAAGAATATCACAGGTGGTACCCATTCTCAAAACATAGGTTTACTGTCTGTTATATCATTTGTATTGGTATGTTGAAGATAAACAAAAACTGGTAGAGTCTTTAACATGTATGTTTTTAACATATGAAGAAGATAATATACACATGATGCATGATAATTTACCTCACCGTAAGTTAAATACACTCACCAAGTACTTAATTAGAAACACCTGTGCACCTGCTTCTTTATGAAATTATCGAATCAGCCAATCATGCAGCAGCACAATGCATTACATGCTGCAGCTACAGCTTAGGACCCTCAGTTACTCAAGTTTACTAAAAACAAAAAAACAGCCGGTGAGCAGCAGCTCTGCAGACAGACACGCCTTGTCGATGAGAGAGATATGGCCAGAATAGTTTCAAGCTGACAGAAAGGCTACAGTGACTCAGATAACAATCTCCGTTTTAAAAATTGGTCTCTAAATGCACAACATGCTGAACCTCGAGGTGCATGGGCTTCAACAGCACCACTTTGGGTGTCACACATGTCTGCCAAGAGTAGAAATCTCAACCTGCAGTGTGCAGGCTGCCAGCATACAGATGGTAAGGTCATCATTTTCAAAATGAGCAGAAATAATGAACCCAGCTTAACTTGTGTCAATGATCTGGTGATGGTGAAATAGTGAAGGGAACGTTTTCTTGACTCACTTTTAGCATCTTAATACTGTACATATCACTTGTCCGGATGCCACAACTTGTCTGCATGTTGGAGCTCACCCCCCGTGCAGCCGATATAGCCACAAGTTACCATCTTTAAAATGCTACTCTATAATGTGCCATGTCACAAAGAAAAGAAAAATCTCAAACTGGTTTCATCAACATGAATGGGAAGGCTGCCGAGGTACAGTGAACTCACTGTTAACAAATCTGAATCTAGTCCCTTGACAGAAGATTTTCTGCATGTAGAGTATGCACAACTGAATAAACTACAGAAATCATGTCAACATGGAGCCGAATCTCCAAAGTATGTTTCCAACATCTTGTGGAATCCAAGCCACAATTAAATATTAAATAACTTATTAGTGAAGTAAGTAAAATATGGTAATGGTAGCGCCAAATAGCACTAGATTACAAATATCTAATGGTAGTATTCATTAGAAAAATGTATGATTTAGATGTTTGCAGACACTACATAAATCCATGGCAGTTTAGTAGAAGGGAATCCATTACATAAATGGCAGGTATAACAAACATATTGATTTAGCATTCACATTTTCTGTAAAACTACTGAAGTGTGGGAGGAGAGGGAAAGCTGACTCTTTGCTTACCTTCAGGATGACTTTTTACAGACGCTAAATATGAGAAGAGTTTATTCAGTGTGTGGGTGTGCTGGGGTTTACTTTATAAAAGTGACCTCATCTTAGGTAAGCATATGGCAACTATTGTATACAATGGTTTGGATTACAATTTCCCTTCAATTTCTGAGGGGATCTGCACTGTAGTACCAGACACAGGCACTGGTAACCCTTACTGTGTCAAAGGTTAAAGGGTGATATCCATACTTTAAGAAATACACCTTAGTTGTAAGGCACATGAAGAGTTAATTTATCTAATTTGTAAAGCTTAAACATCAATCATATATTTTCCAGTGTACTCTAAACATGCACATTGTTTGAAAAGAGGTCAGGCCCTGTCAAACACTGGTCTTAAACACCTTGCCATTGGCCGCCAGCTTAACCAGTCACAACACAACCAGAATGTCTCGTCACACAAAGCAGCAGCTGTTAATTTCTCACACTAGAAATATCTCCCTTGCAGCCCTCCACTCTACAGATCTGCTATACAGTAGGTGTATGTGGCTAAAGCAGATGAAAATACCTCAACTGGGAATCTACACACAAAAAAAAAGGGAAAGTCTAACTGAGCTACAGGTCAAACATTCAGTCACTGGCAAGGGTGTTGTAATCTAAAAGCTCATTGTTAACTGAAAATGGGTTTTCGAGGCATTGGCTTTTTGCTCCAGTGTTACCTGATGTTGGCAGCAGCCATGTATTTTGATCTCGGAGAGCAGGAGGAAAAATGCATCATTGAGGAGATTCCTGAGGACATGCTGGTGACCGGTGAGTCCTGCAGAAGGAATATTCCTCCTGAGTGTTGTTTACAATTTCAGCAGTAGGAATGAATGTGCAATTAGATTTTGAAAAGTGATCTGTGAACCGGCTTGCCCACGCGACTTCTGAATCACCCAGTGGTGTTATATGCAGTTTCATGATATTAAGATATTAAGTGCAAAAGCCACTTGACTTATATACTGCCCACATGCACATTGTAAATGAATCACAACTGTGTGTGTTTTTGCAAGGATGTGTATGCATGCACTCATGTGTGAGTGTTTCTTACCATCAGGTTATTTCTTGTTGGAGCCTTGGGATCTGAAGGGATTCAGCAACACCCCTCACTTTGGTGCCACTGTGACAGTCAGAGACCCAAACCATGAGGTACAGCACTGACAGGAGCACTGTCGGTTTATCACCAAGCCAGGGTCACACAAACCTGTCACCTTGCTGGTTTCTGCATTCAAACCAAACCTAAACAAGGTCAAAACCAACCCAACCAAATCCAATCAGTTTGACTGAATGTTAGAGCTTCTAATCTCCATTTTGTTTACTCATAGCTGCAGAAATCTGGGCCTAACAGCATCTTTTCTTCTCCTCAGGTTGTGCTGTCTAAGCGTTATGGTAAATTTGGTAAATTTACCTTCACATCTCATGCTTCTGGTCAGCACTATCTCTGCTTCCAAACCAACTCCACTAGGTTTTCTGTATTTGCTGGAGAACGGCTGGTGAGATCTGCGGACACGCACACACACACAAATAATTTAACATTAACATGTGAATTTTGCCATTATAAATATAGATATAAAACAGTTTAGAATCAGTCAGTACTCAGTAATCAGAAACAATCAATTAATTGTCTATTTACTGTGCCATACAGAAGCTGCATTTGGATGTTCAGATGGGAGAGCACACAATTGACCGCAACACAGACCACACTAAAGACAACCTGCAGACGCTGGAGAGCGGCCTCAGCCACCTCGTAGATCAGATGATGTACATCATCAGGCAGCAGGAATACCAGAGGGTAAATGAGAAGTATTTTCACTGATGATTATCATTCACCCCGACGCTGAACTGACCATCTGTTCTCCTCTCATTCAGGAGAAAGAGGAGGTGTTTCGTGAGATCAGCGAGGACACCAACAGTAAAGTGTTGTGGTGGGCGGTGGTGCAGACGTCCCTTCTGCTGTCAGTCGGTTTCTGGCAGATGAAACGACTCAAAGACTTCTTTGTTGCCAAGAAGCTTGTCTGACGATGGGATCGTGGCCTCTGACCTGTGAACAGTGTTCACCCTACTGCGTTGTCCACACCTCTCCCCAATCCTTAGTAAAGCAATAAATGTATCACTCAAACAGTGGTGTAGTCTAATTTGTTGTATAGTGGGTACATACAGTACTGCTTTAGGTGGGTAGCCTAAACTGTTCATACCTGTATCAGTGAATGTAAAAGAATAGGCTAATAATAAAAGTGCAGCTACACAAGACTTGGACAAGTGTATTATAATATTACGTGTATCATATTAAATTTAATTGAACAGGAAATTTGTGTTTTTCTCATATTGATTTCTGTTGCCTTTTTAATATAAAAACACAGCTCACTCACAATCACTTTGAATCTAATGTAACTTAGCCTCACTTTGAACCATACCAACAAAACAGCGTTTTAATGTCTAAAAATAATATAATATTAATAACCATGGCTGTTTGACTCTTCCCCAAGAAGTCAATGGTAGAAACATCGATTAAAATGCATTTATATTGCCAAAACACATTAAAACGTTATGAACAACATTTAGGCCTACTTACTTACGGTATTACTCGCGTTGTGGTACACAGAAGATTCAAGCTGTTATTTCTCTTCTATTTTTTTCTTCTATTATCTGTTTCCTGATTTAAAATGCTTCTTTTTTATGGTTTTCGTGCCCTTTGTAATCTGTTAATTGCGTGTTTGAGGTTTGAATGCAAAGTTTGTCCCGGTCCGCCATTTTTTTTGGTTACTCTCGTCTCGAACGCTTTGGAGTTCCGAGTTGTCTCGAACGCAGCATTATCACAACCGTTGATTGACGCAATTGACGTTAACGGCAGCTCCGTTAGCATTTAGCTTCGTTAGCAGCGGGGTATCCTGATCCAGGTAATAGATTACATTACATCTGTTACATGTGAAAGACTACAGGAAATGTTGAACTGGCTTGAAAAGAAAAAAAGGGGGGGAAACTCAGTGGTGACTGATGGAAAACAACACATCTAAATTGTTTAAAGCTAAATTAAAAACATTAAGTTACGCCTGTTTGATCATATTTTAACCCATCTTGTCCCCCGGCTTCGTCTATTTACAGGCCTTCAGATGTCGACCTGGATCTGCTGTAACTCCTGCTTTCTTTCCGTCAGTGCTGACCGTCAATTGGCTGTGACAACCTGTGGCCATATCATCTGCAGTGTCTGTTATCAGAAAAGTGAGTCATTAATAAAAACACTCACTGACTTCGTAGGCTAGTTACCTGTAGCTGCGGGCTTGGGCCTGCGGCTGTAGGAGGCCTGCTGCTGCTCCGGGGCAGGTGGGTGAAAACACGATGAGACAGGGACATCTGTTGGACTTCAAGTGATACTGCAGAGAGGAAAGCTTAGTTTTTTTTTTACACCGGATGCAGTATTTTAAGGCCTGTACATAAACGTTACTCCACAAGAACAGAGAGATGTGTTATCTTCTGTAGGACTGCAAGAACAGAAAGTTGTCATTAGTTTCTCTGCAGCTTGTTTTTGACACAAAACTTTTGTCTTGTTTGGTGTTCAACAACTATTGTGTGACCTGTCAGAAATTTGAAGTTCTGCAGCTGAGTTTCTTCTGAGGTATGAAATGTGTCCTGGTCAGAACTAACTTTGTTCTTCTTTCCACCTTGAGAAAAAAAACAAATTTCTCTGTTCTTGCGGAGTATATGCAACTTCACTGGCTCCCTGTTCATCAACGTATACATTACAAGCTCCTTCTGCTAACATTCAAAGCTCTCCATAACCAGGCCCCCCCATATCTCTCTAATTTGCTTCATCCTTATATCCCACCCCGTTCACTCCGTTCCTCATCCGCCGCCCTGCTTTCCACCCCCTCTTTCTCACTTACCACACTTGGTGCTCGGGCTTTTAGCTGTTCTGCACCTAGACTCTGGAATTCACTCCCACTACACATACGCACTCTGGACTCCATCGACACCTTCAAATCCCACCTCAAGACACACCTTTTTAAATTATCCTACTCCCTACAACACTCTGTCCCCTAACCATTTTATCCACCTTATCTATGTTTCTAGCCACACTGTATTTTCTTTGTATGTATTCATCTATGTGCTATTGTATTTATATCTGTTTTTGTTTCTTGTTTTTGTCTCATTTCTTACATGTAAGGTGACCTTGGGTTCTTGAAAGGCGCCAACAAATAAAATGTATTATTATTATTATTATTATTATTATTATTATTATTATTATTATTATTATTATTATTATTATATGTAACAGGACACGAAAAAAAAAAAAAAAAAGACAACAGGAGACAGGTAAATGAGTAGCACATATGAAATAAATCTTCCAGGGACAGATGATGACTTGTAGTTTCTGTAGGAAGGAGTGCAATGGTTCCCAGATCCTCCAAAATGTGTAGGCTACTATTTGTGATTAAGGTCATGAGTCATCTTCTCAAGAGGAATAAGAGCAGCAATCTGTGATATCCACATGTCGACTGTTATGTGGCGACCTGGGGAGTTGACCACCGCAGCAAGATACATTTTTTAGCCAGGCCCAGAAACAAAATAATTATTAACAGAGATCTGGTATCTGTGTCTGGAGTATGGCCCCCATACATTTCTGAACTCCTGTCCCCTTACCCCATTTCTCCCTAGCTTTTAACTCTCCCTCATTTTAACAGTGCCTGATTTGATTCACTTCTTACAATCCATAATTTCATCATAATGTCTTTTTCTGTTAACGTTTATTTTCTTTTGTTGCTGTTTTGCATATTTTGTCTTGCTGTAAAGCGCTTTGGATCAATCTCTGCATTGTATTGAATGTGCTATATACAGTAAAGCTGAGTTAAGTTGAGTTGATATTGTCCTTGGCTACCTGTAATCTCTGATCCTGTCATGCTATGTCAGTGAGTGCATATCATATCCCCAAATGAAATAAGAGAGAAATGACACTATTCAGCACTGGATGTGAGAGCTCATGGAGCTAGCTCTCTTGATCCCACTGTGGGGACCACAGATCATATTCATAAGCCACAGGTCTGTTCCTGAAGGATCTCATTTCAATCAAACTATTATATTTCAATCCGCTCCAGCTGCCAGAGTTATATTCAGGGGGTTGCACTCAATTGATTTTGTGTCTCATATGGAAACACTCTGAAAAGTCCTTTTGTTCAGTTTGTGTACAGGATTCAGGCTCTACATGTCCTCCTTTCAGTCTGATCCTGCAGTGATTATCCACTTTACAATGTTTTGTATATAGCCTATAATTACATCTTTTCTTTCAGGCAAACAAGGCAAGTGTTTGATATGCAACGCCAAATGTCAAGTATCACCTATCTCTGACAAAGTAAGCATCTTTCTTCTCATTTTAACGGCATCATCATCACTGTGTGGTTGTGGGGCTGTCTGCATAGGATAATATCACACATCATTTTGCAATCCTCATGTGGACGATGTCTTTGTTTCAGTGCAGTTCAGAGGTGAAGGCCTTGTTTTCTGACATCAACGTTGTGGCAACGAAACACTTCACAGAAGTCAGCAAAGTTCGGTCATCCTCTTGTTTCACATCATAAAATAGTCATATTAACTTTTCCGATTTCTGCACTGACCTCAAAACTGCAGTATTATTCCACAAGTCAGTTCAAGATGGTCTGCACAAAAAGCTGTGTTGTAGGGTTGTTTATCAAGCAATATGTATTTTAATATTACCCCGGGTATCAAATCTCACATAACACAGTTTCCTCACTCCTCTCAGGTTCTCATGTTTCAGGCAAGACATCAAAACAGACTGTTAACTCATTACCAACACAGGGTGAGGGATGTTTGTATGTTTGTTGGTGTGAATCTGTGTCTTTTCCCAAATATTCCCAAATAATGGATAATATTTTTTCATAGTATTCCTGAGCGTCAGAACATCACTTAACATTTGATCAATTACAGAATGATAAACTAGAGGAGGTGTTCGTCAAGATGAAGCAAGAAATGCATCAGATGACAAAGTGAGCTTTCTTGATTTTATTTTCTCGTGATTTATTATGAAAAAGTGTGGTTACTTTCACTATTCATTTTTTATTTTTCATCGCTTTAAAGGAAGCTGAATGAACAGAGTGCTTACATCTCAAAACTGGAAAACTCTCTTCAGCATCAGAGGTACAGCACAGAGTCCGACTCCACACTGATAGTCTCCCTCTTTCCAAACCACACTGTCTTTATTTTCCAAAATGTTTGCTAACAATTATTTGGCCGATGTTTCATTATAGTTTCCCCTTTCTCTTGATTATTTATCATTCTTCATCCACACACTATTTATGCATGAAGTATCAGATCTCCTACCGCATGTAAAAGACTAAATAAGGATCTATGCAGGCTGTGAAAGTGCTAATGACTTGGAAATAAATGCTGGCGTGTGACTTGTTGGACTTGGCTGCACCTCAGCACAAAAACGTCTTTACAATGAGCTGGCTGTTATGCGTCGCCACTCGCTAGGTGTCACTCCTGGCACATCCACTCCTGGCCTGTTTCAGCCAGAACCAAAGGAGTTTAAAGGGGCAGTGTTTTGGTTTTTTAAGAGAGCTAATTATCATGAACTAATGGTTTTTTGTGTCCAAGAGCAAATAATTCTGGATGAAACAAATAGTACAGCCTACAGAGCCACAAGGACCTTAAAGAAAAAAACCTTAATCCAAATGATTTTCCTGTCTTCAGGCCACATCGAGGGGACGAGGATCTTCCCCTCTTCTCATGATCGCTGTCTGTTTTGAACTGATTTGAACCTTTTATGTTGCTTTTCTCTCACAGCGTCAAAGCTTCTTCAGCGTCTCAGATGAGACACAGTTCTCAAACTCCACTCGGACCTAAACCAGGTAATAAATGATCATGTACTGTACGGTCTGTACGGCACACAGACACAACTCAATTTATCATATTGTTTCAATATTTTCTTCACTCTACTAGCATTGTCATCAGTGTTATGGTTGATGATTGTGTTTTAGTGTTAGACATGCTACATATTTTATACTGGCCTACTCAACCAAGTCAGAGATGAGTCCAAGTCCAGATAAAAGTGCAGCAGATGTTCCTCATACTGGTCTGTTCTTGTTGGTTACAGTTAGTCACTGTGATTCTTACTTACTCAACGCAGACATTTGTGTTTTTAAAATGGGATTTCAAGAGGAAATGACCTGATTTTCTTCAAACATTGAATTACTTTCAACTGTGATCTGTGATCTTGACAAGACGTGCAACAGTGACCAGACTCGAGCACTGATGAGAACCTGATCTAAAGGGTAAAGGATCACATTTGGTAACAGAAACATCAGTGTTCAACATTCAGATTCACTCTTATTTCTTACCTTGGCCAGTCAAGACTTCTACTTGTTGCATAACGTCTGTTCCGCCAAACTCTCCAAACAGGGCTATTTGAACAAAAAAGGACTAAGGAGAGCAAGAGGAGGCTTATGTAACCAGACTATGTAGAAACTCTTACGCTTAAAGGGACATTGTGTAACTTCTCCTGTTATCTATTCACGAAAATCGATTATTTGGTTAAAAAGTCTGTTTTTCATTAACCAGTAATCCCCCCCATCAACAAAGTGAAGTGTTCCTTTCAGCTCTGAATGAGCCGTTCATATCATTCATATCTACATGGAGCGGGTAAGCTCGGTGCTGCTGTGGTGTCGCCATGTTTTTACGTTCAGTGGCAGCGTGACGGTAGGAAACCACGGAAACTGTCGGCTCAGGTGGAGGTGGCGTCTGTGAAAAGTCACCGCGGTAACGCAGTGAGGAGGAATGTAGCGTTACACTGATGCTGCATTCACCTGCAGTCGGGCAGACGGCCGTCGCTAACAAACCAGATGTCATTTTAGTCACAGAAGTCGTGAGAAAGCCGGTAAAACGTGGGTCAGGTAAACAATACGACATCGCCATGACAACATATTGTCACGTGTATTGTTTTGCCTCGTGCTGACGGACCACTTGTTTACATAGAGGCTTGTTTATGTCGTTACCTGCAGCGGCTGTCGTCCGTCTGCCGTCTGCCCAATTTCACGTGAATGCAGCATGAAAAATACGATTGAGTTGCTTGCGATATACAACCGCAACGCTAGATGGGAGGAATTCCTACACAATGTTCCTTTAATTAGGCCACCGAACAACCATCCAACTGGCCTCAAGTCAGTGGACGTTTTCACATTTACCGCATAGCTACAAATAACTTCTTCGTCAATAATAGAAGATGTTGATGCAGTAGATGTTGATATGTTGCTGTTTTGTGTTTGCTGTCAGTCTTACAGATCCCGTTCAACTCGCCCGTGTCCCTCTCACGACACTCCTCAGTCACCAGCGTGTGAGTATTTCTAATATCACCAATCTTCCTCTCCTCTGTTGTTTCTCTTCATGCTGTGTTTTGTTTTAATTCTGCCCTTATTTGCCTCTCACCTCGCCACAGACCTCTGAGGTGAGAGGGAATGTAGGAGGTATTTCACAGTGCAAACAAGCTATAACCTGGGTTCAGGCCCGGTGTCTTATGTTAGCTTTAGCTGCTGTATGGCTTTGCCCTGCCCTTCGGCTATCTACACACACACACACACCTGAATAAGCTAAGCTTTGCTTGGGTTTAGTCAGGAATCCCTGTTGGGTTTCCTAGACACCGTTGACACAGGATTGATTGGCTTCCTGAATTTAATAGTGCAAATGTTGTTTTATCCTCAGAGACTTTAGTGAAAAGCGGCGCAGACGACGGATGGCTGATATTAACCCCGGTTTCCAGTGTTACCACCATTACTGCAGTGTGAATTAGTTTTGATTCAGAGAGAACAATCTGTTTTCTGCTAGATGTAATTTGGGGATGTTTATGACAATAATTATGTATTTATTTTATATGATGCTTGTCAAAATACTTAGTAAATCTAATGCGAATTTGATCTCAGTAAAAGTTTCACAAGATTTATGACTTTTCATTTTTTGAGAAGCCAAGCAAAGCCGCTTGGAATGAAACAGTAAATGTTGCTACTGCATAGATCTGTGGCTTGTTACTGAAAAAAAAACAAAAAAACACACACACACATCAGGCGCCACTGCGGGTTTCAGCCAAATGAACCCGAGCAGACTAATGAAGTGTGTTCTCCTGTCTGGCAGCGTGGAAAACATGGACGTGGATGAAAGGAGTCTGTTCAGGAAAGTAAGTTCCAGTGTTTCTCCTCCAGTGAAAGTCTATATCTGCCATTCGTCTAATACGGTGTTAATATAAAAAGATCTGCCAAGACGATACTACACCTTGCTATCTAATTCATCACTTTAGTGGATGGAAAATAAAAAGCCAGAACAAGCCAATAAAAAGTGATGATTTGCACTGATTCTCTCCGTGTGTCTGTCTTTCAGCCCAACACTGTCCCCAGACTGTCGTTAATCAGTCCTCCACAAGATGGACGAATGGGTACGTGCTCTGCTCCACCTGTCATAAAACTGCACTTTTACTGTTAACTGTAAGAAGAGCGTGTCAGATATTGGCCGTGAACTTGTGTCTGTTTTGCCCATTTCACTGGTGGTGTCATAACTCTTGAGAAGAATATCTGCTTCGTTTGATTCCCCCTCACCTTGAATGTGCAACACTGATGCTGCTTCTCTGGGAAATCCCATGTGTTGTGTTACATACTAAGACGTAACACAATCGAGTCTCAGTGTCTGGTAAATATCTGCATCTAAAGTTGCACACTGAAAAAAATGAGGTGTCACACACGGATACAGGCTGAATCCTGTTGCAGCTCAGCCGTGTTCGGGGGTTTATGGACGCCACAGTTGACCACCCACAGTGATTAAACCAATGCAGATGTTGCCAGTTGTGTTTTTTGGGGGATTAGGCCTATACTATACATGCTGAGCTCCTCCCTTCTAATTATGTGAATTAGTCAATTAAGGGATTTGAGGGATAAATTAGGTGACAGCTCCATAGTGCTGTCCGTATTTTCCCATTGTGTATTATTTGTTTTAAAGTCAATATCATATAGAAGAAAACCATAATACGTATATAACCAGCATCAGATTGATTGGACTTATTAAATGCTGCGGCTATTTAAAGACTCAGCTGACAGATTGATTTATTGTTACTACAAGTTAGGATGACATGTACCATTTATTATTCTATTCTCCATAGCAGATGGTTGTGTTCATGCCATAGGTGTTTTTCCCTGTCGGATATTGTGAGCTATTAATTACTCTGGAAGATGACTCGCCCATTTATCTTGTCTTCATTGAGATTTTTTCCGCTTGAAACTTACCACACACAGGTGATGTGATGGAAGAAAATAACACATGAGCCAGTAATGACCCCGAAAATATGTCATGTGTTTTTAAAATCATTATGAGCCATTACGTGTGTTAAGAACTGTGTTACACATTAACCGTGGATTTATCCGGTGTCATATTTAGGCACCGTCCCTCACAGATCGTCCAGTCACAGCACATTGGCCAACCACTCTGCCCGCTCTGCAACAGTCAGGTGACTCATTTAATTAATTATAGTCATCATTATAATGTTTATATCTGTTTCTAGAATATCTCTTACATCTTTGGGTTTTCCAGTATAAATGGATCTGTGGAGTTTTCATAAATTACAAAAAGGTTTTCAAGCTGCTCATTAAAGTCAATTGATGTATTATTAGTTTTGTTTTTCATGGCTTAATTTAACTAAAAGAACTTGAAGGATGAGTTGGGTTTCTTCACAATCCATGAAAGCCTGATTAATATTATCCCTCTGCACCATAAAGCTCATCATGTTTCTTTAAAAAATGACCTCAAAAAAAAAAAGAGAGAGAGAACACCAGTTTACTTGAGTTTGATTATAATTGGCTAAAAACCAGAGGGCAACTGTACATAATTACTCAGCCCTTGGAAATAGTGAAGGTCTGTATTGGTGAGATGGGAACATCTTGGAGAACTGGTGCTAACTAAGCTGCTGCTAAGCTTTTGGTCTTTTCATGGCCTCTGTTGACACTAATACAAGTGCTGTGTAATATATTTCTAACTGTGAAGTGTGTTTTCTGTACTTTATGTAATGATTTGTGTTGTGTTTTAGTGAAAGGAAACAAAAACAAACAAATATTTGTGTATTTAATCTCATATCACCTGCCACCTTGCTTCTAGCTATTACAAAATCTGTGCATGTTGCTCACACAAAACAAATCCTCTCTCTGTGTGAGTGAATTCTCTTGTCTCAGTCGTTTTCAGGGAACATCGTTGACTCCGGATATTTCATACGGCCACGGCTCTGGATGGAAGTCCCCTGTCTTCAATCCTCCCTCCTCCTTTAGACGCTCCATCTCCTCCCTCCATGTCTGCCTTCCTCCTTAACACTACACAGAGAAAACGACATGAAGCCTCTAGAGGAAATACACCTGGCCCCTGACATGTACACAGAGGTATTTGTGTCTCTCAGACCCTGAAATGAGTCACTAGCCGGTGTGTGTGTTGTTTTATAACGACTCTGGATTCACAGGTGACATAAAACGTGTTCATCTCGAACCTGTAGTGCCATGATATAACTGTAAAGCCAATTGCACTGTTGTTTAGTTGCATTTTTTCGGGTCTCCTCGTCAAATAAAGAGCTAAAATAAGGATATGAGGCTTTTTGTTGTTGAATGAAACAGGGGCTTTATGTCACACTGCAGATATCCTGCTCCACTTATCTCTACGGTGGTGTAGTTAAAGGTTATTAAAGGTTACTCAGTCTGCATTGGTGAGCTGCGTTGAAGTGAAAGTGAATTACATGCAGTAATCCAGCAGAGACACCTACAACAAGCCTCAACCCCACAGAGCCTCACAAGCTCTGACGTGACGCTGGCTCTGTTGCACCAGCACCTGTTCAATTTACAGAGATAAACTAGGATTATCCAAAAACATTTCTGTTTACTGGCTTCTGGCAATCAAAAGACACGCACATCCTGCAAAAAAAAAACAAAAAAAACTAGGTGCTGGATCACAATAAGGAATGAATCAAAAATAGAAAAATAGAGTCCGCACAATAGAATATGCTCCAGAATATTTAATGAATATCACCACATGTGACATTTTGGGCCTAGGAGAAACACTTGCTTAAGGGATCACCTGACAGGTTATGTAATGGCATAGGTGTCAATCTCAAAAAATAGTGACAGAAATGTAAAATATATACAGGATCAACTACAAAGCTACAAAGCCTGCACAGTACAATTCACAACAACAACTTGAATATTACATGACAAAAACACAGGGCCGGCCCAAGCCTCCACGGGGCCCTAAACAAAATTATTTTGGGACCCTCTGTTACTGACAATCATACTGATTATGGATTATTTACTAACTTACAAACTTATTTCATTTTTCTAAACCGTCAGTACGAATCATCCTAGCCTAGCATGTTTTTACCCATCTATGGTTTTTATTCTGAATTGGTAACAAATTCAGCTAAAGTGCAGCTCAGGGTTGATTTACACGTAATATTCAAATTGATATAGCACTGAGTAGGATACTGACTGTCACCTAGGCCCACTAAAAGTAACAAAATAAACCAAAAGACAATGCATTTACTGTAAACACATTATCTGACTGTTCCCTTTTCTGCTGTTTTGCTAACCCTCCTCCTGGCCATGTGCATTTGTTTACAACAAAGGCGACGAGAAAGCAATTGATAGCACGGTGGTAGCGTTATAAATCCTATACGATGTTACGACGTGTATGTTTGTGTAGTTTAATCTGTCAAGAAGTAACAACAAGTAATTACGGGTTACGGGGTGCATTTGTGTCGCAGTGCCGCAGAGACAAGAGCTGGGATGCCGAGGCGGCGGCCGCGATCTTGCAAAGTTGGTTTTCAGCCAAGAGACGCAATAAGTGACACGTACGTGTGGTCGTACATGTATGTAATAATTGTTGAATTGTTGTATTGCTGAATTGCTGAATTGTTTAATTGAAAAATTCAATAAAAAATATTTGAATAAGTGACACGTACGACGTGGAAGGCAGAGAGCCTCCATTCCACTCCAGAAACGATACGAATAGATACATTACGCTGCTAAAAAAAAAAAAAAAAAAGTCCCGTCGTCTTTTCGACGTTTCCAAAATAAATCTACACGCGCCGGCCAGACAAACGTCTTCATGACAGTGGGAAATGCAGTCTTCATTCCGCCGCTTTCGTCTACAGGGGCCGCCAAAATCAACACTAAATGAAAAGTCTGTACAGGGGCTTTAAGCTACAAATCCTGCATAGTTGCTCTTTAAAAAGTTAATTGTCCTTTGTGGGCTCCAAATGGTCACAGGGCCCTAAGCAGGTGCTTTGTTCACTTATGCTTTGGGCTGGCTCTGCAAAAACATCAGGAGATGCAATATCACAAAGAAAACAAGTGAATAAAAAGGCGCCTCTGCTACTGTAACAAGTAGTGACATAGAGGATGAAGGATTCTACAAAGTTTCCACAGCAATGTATAAGACAATGTAGGTGAGTAGGTGTTGACTGTCGTCTACCACCAGGCTGCCCTCGGAGGCCGCTGAGCTTAATATTCAGAAAGTGCTTCAGGCAGCGACACCCCGTCAACAACATCCCTTTAACAATGGAGCCGCCCGCTCGCCGCTCCCGGCCTGCATGCCGCAGGTCGTCTCAGTAACATGACTCGTGATTTCGCCCCTCAAATGTTGTTACAAACCAGCTGCAAGTAAAGGCAAAGAGCACTGTAGCCATATAGAAACATGATATCACCCAAAAGTCATCACAACAGGGAGAAGAGGTAATGCGGCGAGGCGGGCGGCAAGGCGAGGAAAGGCGAGGCGAGGCGAGGAGAGGGAGGCCCGATGTGTTCAGACAGGTCGATCCTCTCTTTGTCGACCTGCGTTTCTGCCTCTATTGTCCCAGTTGTCAGGGTGGTGAATGCCGTCTATTGAAGAGGGCTCAGGTGTGACTGTGTGTGTGTGTGTTCTGGGCCTGTGCACGCTATAGTCAAGCACTTACTAGCATGTGTGTGTGTGTGTGTGTGTGTGTGTGTGTGTGTGTGTGTGTGTGTGTGTGTGTGTGTGTGTGTGTGTGTGTGTGTGTGTGTGTGTGTGTGTGTGTGTGTGTGTGTGTGTGTGTGTGTGTGTGTGTGTGTGACGTTGGAGGGTATTGTACAGAGTCAGTAGGCTTGATCCTCCTTTTTGCGCTCCGGTGGGATTGGAAGTCGTTTCCTGTTTTTTAAGGTCCACTTAGAGAGAAATGGCTCCCCAGGGCGGACTAAGCTGTCACGGTGTCACACACTGACAGGTAGAAGACTAAATCAGAATAATCGCTCCCTCATGCACACACACACACACAGACAGACACACTCACACTGGATGATCTCTTGTGCTGTGACTGTCAAAATATATGTGTTGCACTTTTACTGTTTTTCTTTTTCTAAAAGTCATAACTCTGGATTCTTTTCTCACACACTGCAAAAACTCAAATATCTTACCAAGAATATTTGTCTTATTTCTAGTCAAAATGTCATTTCTAGTCAAAACAAATCTCATTATACTGAAAATAAGAAACATCACATAAAAAGTAGCTTGTTTTTAGACACTTTTTACTTCTTTCAAGCATATTTTCACTTGAAATAAGTAGAATAATCTGATAGTGGCGCAAGTTTTTATTCCTTATTACAAGCACAGAGAACTGCTGCTTTCACTGGCAGATTTTTCTACTTATTTCAAGTGAATATTTGTTTGAAACAAGTGAAAATGATCTAAAAACAAGTTAATTAGAAGAAATGAGACATTTTGACAAGAAAAGGGACAAATATTCTTGGAGAGATTTTGAGTTTTTGCAGTGCACGCTAAGACATCTCCTTCTCTCTCTCTCTGTCTTTATCTCTCTCACTTTCCCTAGCACACACACACACACACACACACCCCTGCATGGCTCCAGGCTGTACAAATGAGCCCTGCCACTTCAGAGAGCTAAAGAAAACTATTCTGATGTCAGTGGTAATTATTCAGCAGCGTGTTCCCACAGCTACTCCCTCCCTCCTTCTATCTCTCTCTCTCTCTCTCTCTCTCTCTCTCTCTCTCCATCTCCATCTCCATCCTTGTGTGTGTGTGTGTGTGAGAGAGAGAAGCTTCCCACTTAATCTGATCCAGATTTCACACTTTGTCACTCAGTATTTCAGTCTTGTACCTTTGGTGGTGGTGGAAGTGTAATCCCCTCAAGGCAAGACACGACATGAACTAAATGATTTCACACCGGAGCTATTTGTCTTCCTGAGGTGAGGTGAGCAACAACGCGTTGTTGCCGTCTCCTCGGCCCCGCGGTTTATAACCTCTGATCTCCATCGCCTCCGCTGTTTAACATTAGTGTTGGAAGAAAAAACAGGAAAACTAATGAAGATGTTCTTATTTAAAAATGACCTAAAAGAGAGAAAAAAAGCCACCAGAGGGGATTTATTTCTGAATGACTTCTCTATACTCATAATAACACTGAAACCAAACCCTTGTTGTAATGCGTATTTTAAACACATGTTCTTCTCATATAGTGTAGTTTAGTAATGAGGATTACACTATGTACCTCTCATAGATGAATTAGCTTTAATGCTTACAGGTCAGATGTTGACAGACTGAGTGCTGCACAAAATGTTAATTCACATTTCTATATATTTTTCCCTTTTCTTTTCTTTTTTAACAAGTTGCAAGCCTAGAGGTTTGGATGAAGTGGTCAGAAACATGGTGTAACACATTTCTCTTTGTGGCCTTTTGCAGCTATTAACACATTATCACACAAGACGTTCAAATGAAAACATCTGTCCCATCTGACCAGTTGATACAAAATCATCTTTTAAAATGAAATATGTAATTCAAATAAAATGAAATATCCTGTTTAATGCATCTTTGCACTCATTATTCTTAAACTCAATTAGAATTTGTAGCCATGGAAATAACAAATATAAGTCAGTCAGTTCAGTTGTTAACAACACCATAATTTCTGTGTTTTCTAATAACTGTGTAACATCGTCACCAGATCAACATTAATTAATTTGTCTATTTAGATGACATGAACTTAACTGGCCTGTAGATGGCACTGTAGCCTATCACTGTCCTGTTTATATCATGATGGCCGTAATGTGCATTCCTCTGCTGTGTGTGAAGGTCTTTGGACCACAGCTGCCTCTGATAGGGATCTACAGGATGAGGAAGGGAGACGCTCAGCAGGTCATATGCGCACACAACACCGCACACACACATACACACACACACACACACACACACACACACACACACACACACACACACACACAAAGGAAGAAAAGATGAGACTGAGTGAGGAATTGTTGGTCGCTCAAACACAGAGTGAAGTGA
The DNA here is from genome assembly GCF_905171665.1 of Trachurus trachurus. NCBI lineage: Eukaryota > Metazoa > Chordata > Actinopteri > Carangiformes > Carangidae > Trachurus > Trachurus trachurus. The sequence goes on along the minus strand of NC_139894.1, from coordinate 5,967,516 downwards.
AACTGCCTTGTCTTTGTGTTTTAGCGGAAGAGAGCTTAATAGGGGCGGTTTATGAGTCAGAGAGGAACAGGTGAGTATGGGTGACCTGAACCACTTGTATACACACTCAGTGTACACACACACACACACACACACAGACACACACAGAGGCATCCCACATGTGAAGGCAGGCAGGCTGCTGCCTTTGAAGGGGCCTGGTCTCCTCCAACTGTCCCATGCATGCTTGAGTGATGTCAGCACGCCTGTGGAAAGATTCCTTTCCTGTCTTATACACACACACAGACACACACAGACACACACACATACAAATACACACCACACACATATATATAAATACACATATGTGCACACACACTCCTGTTTTTATCACACACAGTCTCTTTTCACACAAACACACACCAACGTGCCTGACCGTTTTACTACTTTCTCAAACAAATACACACACGCTCTTGCTTGTATAACGCACGTCGCACACTGACTCGGAGGTTCTTCCTCTGCTTTCTCACACACGCACGCACATGCACACACACACACACACATGCACAGACACACACTTGGCAGGATGTGCAGGGAGAAAAAGGGGCAGAAAGACAACACCGAGATTAGGAGGCTTTTGTCACGGCTCTGTGGCAGACTTTAAAGGCCCTGGCTGCCGTCCCATCTGCCAGATTTCTTTCTTTTCTCACCCTGTATGTCCACATCCCTCTATTTTCACGGGGGGGTGGGGTGGGGGGTAAACATTTGGGACAGAGAGATGGAGAAAGAGAGGAAAGGAGTGAGTGAGGGAGAGAGGGAGGGAGGGATGGGTGGAGGAGGGATGGAAGCCGCCTGCTGCCCCCTTTTAGCCTCTTTTTGTGTGTTTTTGTTTTCCTAGTTTTAATGGCAGCTTTGTGGCTGTGTGGAGGATGAGCGCAGAGAGGGAGAGGTATGCAAACAGAAGAGAGAGAGCCTCAATGCCAGCCAGGTGTCCGTGTGTGTGTGTGTGTGTGTGTGTGTGTGTGTATGTGTGTGTGTGTTGCATCTGTGCTTTTGTGTATCCGTGTGCACATGTTGCACTTGCACATGACGAAACGGTCTCCATCCATTTTCCAGGTGAGAGAGTGTGTGTGCATAGGTATCTTTTGGGTTTTCTATGACTAATGCGTTCATGTGTGTTTCCCAGCTGTCTGTGTGTGTGTGTGTGTGTGCATGTGCGTGTGTGTGTGTGTGTGTGTGTGTGTGTGTGCATGTGTGTGTGCCTCTTCATGGTCACTGACTCCATTCACCTGAGCGCTCTTTTCACAGTCAAAAGGCAGTTGCCGTTAAAAAAAAAAAAAAAAAAAAGCTCTTTGGACAGCTTCTCCTCATCACCAGCCACAGCTGCTGTTGACTCAAGCTTCCAGGAATCTCCTCCACGAGTTCACACCCTCCCAACCAGCCGACCGCACTGACACCCAGACCCAAAACCCAAAACCCAAAACCCCAGACCCAGACCCAGACCCAGACCCCTGCACCACTGGATAAGAGGTCCGCCAAGACCACGGGGTCTAGTCTATAGAGGACTCACATTTAGCTCCATCTGTGATATTGATTTCAAAATTGTGGCAAAGAAATTGTAGAAAATTCGATGTTGCTCTTTGGGAGTAGAAATGTTTTCTGGAGCGGTTCATTCATTCATGCATGTGCGCGGTTCAGGAATGTCTCGGTAACTTCACACTCTTGTGTTGAGCCTGTCACAGTGTTAATACAGACCTGCAGAAACCACAGGATCCTCCTACAGTAACACAATAAAAAGGTTCATTCACAAAAAAATGAAGCTCTGCCAAAGACTTTTCTACAGCTTTTGTGATGAACTTTTGTTCATGCATGCATCACACAAATTTAAATTTAGTCATTTGTGGGACCACTTTGCTTTGATTTGAATGAGACAGTGGACAGAGACGGGTATGGAGAGATAGAGAGAGAGAGAGAAGGAAGTGACATACAGCTGGTGAAAGTAAACCTAATCCGAGCATGTGTAATAATATGTTTTGTATTTTTCAATTAATCATGTCAATTGCAACTGTATAGATATATATTTTTTTATAATTCAACGAACCATGTCAGCCACATCTGTATAGATATATATATATTTTTTTATATTTCAATGAATCATGTCAGAACGTTACCAGACAGAGTTGTTTTAGAGGTAAATTCATGCAAAACTGCTGATGCGCGTTGCCTTCAGGGACAGTTTTTCATCAAGTAGTCTCTGTATTTACCTCAAAAACGGCTCTGTTTTGTAATATTCCGGTATTATCTCATAGCGTGGTAAATGTGCAGGTCACAACTTGTCCTACAGAGTGTTTTGGAGTTGTTGCATTGTGTATCTGATGAGTTTGATGAGGGAAACCAAGAAATCCCATGAGCCTCCGTAGCGTAGCTCTGAGCAGCTTACGGCTCTGCTCCACCGTTCTAAAAACAGCTTGCACAGACAATTAAAGGTAACGAACCTACTGCTATGACTATAGGGATTATGGCAATGGGTCAATTTGCCAAAACGTTGAACTATCCCTTTAAAGTAAAAATAAAAAAACCCTAGATTGTCTCAATTTTGACATCAATATATGAATTTTGTTTCAGCAGTTTTTACGACCAGTCGGACTCAGAGGTCTCAGGCCTCGCTGACTTTCTCTCCTCCCTTCCTGCTCTGCACATTTCTTTCCCCTCTCCTTCGACACTTCCCCGCTCTCCACTGATCTCTCCATTTTCTCATCTCCGCTCATCAGTGCAGAGCAGCGGTGAGCTCAACACATCTGTCAGCGGCTCAGCTCCATGTCATCCTCCTCCTCCCTGCTTTTCTTCATCTCTTCCTCCTCTGTCCTCCCCCCCTTTAACTCCTCGTGTCAATCAAATTCACAGGCGATAACCAGCAACACACACACACCAAAAAAAAAAAAGGAAAAAAATGGCAGGAAAAGGCTAATCTCTGAGATAAGAAAAGAATGAGAGTTGAATGTCAAGGATGGAAACAACCCAGGAAAGTTACACACAGTCTTTGCCTTGTATAGTATCTTTTATCAAGTTGTGTCTTTCCCCTTTAAATCTCACACTTAACAAAAATGTAGAGTGTAATGTATCTTTCACAGCTTTAAATCCTTCATATCACTTGCCTGGCTATTTATTTATCACCAGTGAAGCTTTCCAGATGCATGGAAATCCACAGGTTCCTGGATTTGTAAATCCCTGGGTTAGGTCACGCAGTCATGAGTAACTGTTGACTTTGCAAAAATTTCAAAACCACGAATTCCTGTGAGGTATTTTCCCCCCTCTGTATATTTTCATTGTTCGTTTTTTATTTTTCCTTAAACTGCTTTTCCTCTCCGTTGCACGTCCAACATCCCCTCAATCCCTTTTTTTTTTTTTTTTAACTCAATTTCTGACCTTCCAGTCCAGAGAGTTGTGAAACTGTATATGTCAATTAAAGATCCTATTTTTGGTCAAAGCGTCCAGCGCATGAGGGGGAATTATCTGTGGGTCAGTCTACATCCGTTTAATATGGGATGTCTGATCTAATTTAAATGAAAACTGGAAAGACAACTGGAAGCAAAGCAAATACAGAACATGAGACGTTTTTCTTTTTACTTTCCCTTCTTCCTTAACTCTTTCTGACAGATTTTATTTTCACTGACCTGCTTTTTATTTATCGTTTCATCGGAACTTTCTCGGTTCAGAAAAGTGGCGTTTAAACCATTAATGTGACCCTTGAACTCTTCATTCTTCTTGGGAAGTAGAAATTGGCTTCGTCATGGGTCTAAGTAAGTGCCTGCATGCTGCCGTCTGTAAGAGGTTAAATAGTGAGTCTCCACACCAGATAGTTGGACCAGTCCCAGCCTGGTCAGCTGCGTACATGAACTGATGAAGCCTCTTGGATGAGAGGTGAAACGTCTTCCTAGACAAATAACTAAGTTCAGTTGCTTTCGATTTAACCTCCTTTGAAATACTATGACCTGGACAAATGAGAATATGCACCGGCTTATTGCAGAACAATTTGGGGTGGCTACCCTTAGAATGGTGCGGGAACATGAAAGGTTGGCTCGGAAAATTGCAGATTACAGGAACCACCTACGGTTCAGTCTGAGATGCAGACAACAAAGGCTTACACCAACTAGCCTACGCTTGAATTCCACTATGAGAGGGCATAGAGTGGAGAAAATCATGGAAAAGGCTCAAAACCAACTCCTTAACGAACGAATAAGACAGGTCAACTTCACTATCGAGGGGCTAAAAGAGAAAACTGACCACTCACTGCTTAAACTGAAAACACTCTTACCTGGCTCCATCATGGAGAAAGTTGTGGATTTCACCCAAAAGGCACAACTATCACAACATAACAAAAGCAAAGAGAGACAAACCAAGAAATTCCGCAATTTACAATCTCGACATGTTGACAATAACACAGAAATACTCACATGGGGGCAAAAAACTGACCACTCAGCACAGAAAGAAACACAAAACAGATGGGTTAAGAATGTGTCTGACAGAGAACTCACCCAACCTGAGAAAGAGGTCCTAGCCAAAGGCTTGAACTTCGCCATGACACCGAAAGAGCTACCTATAGTGGATTTGATTACAGCTACAGAATCGGCTATAAGGAAAAACAACTTAACCGGAACTGAGGCAGATCAGCTAAGGTTAAAAGTGTCAGCGGCGGTGGCCGAGGCTAAGGTCCCCCCCTCTAACCTCACCTTTGAGGAGAGGAAAGCAGTGACGGCATTGAGCAAAGACCAAAACATTACAATCCTCCCAGCAGACAAAGGTAGATGCACAGTTGTGCTCAATACAACTGACTACCAGGCTAAGATATCTACACTACTCAGCGACTCTAACACTTATGAAACTCTGAAACGAGACCCGACCAGTGGCTATAAAAAGAAGGTGATAGAATGTCTACAACAATTACAAAAAGAAGGGGTCATTGACAAAACACAATACTACCGGCTTTATCCCCAGGATTCAATCCCATGCCTATATGGACTCCCCAAAAAAAAAATCCATAAAGAAGGGTCCCCGCTCAGGCCCATCGTCAGCAGCATAAACTCGGTCACTTACAACATAGCCAAACACGTAGCCAATATCTTGGCTCCTTTGGTGGGGAACACCCCACACCACATCCAAAACTCTATAGACTTTGTGGGTAAAGTCCGGGACATACAAATGGAACCAGATGACACGATGGTATCCTACGATGTGACTTCTCTTTTTACCTGTATTCCAACTATGCAGGCTTCGGCCACAGTAAGGGAAAGACTCACACAAGACAACTCCCTGCAAAACCGAACAAAACTCAAACCCGAACATATTTGCCAGCTTCTGGATTTATGCCTGAACACCACATACTTCCAGTTCAACGGCAAATTTTACAGACAAAAACACGGCTGTGCCATGGGTTCACCAGTATCCCCTATTGTGGCAAATCTGTACATGGAGGAGGTAGAGAACAAGGCTTTAAACTCCTTTGAAGGAACAACACCGAGCCACTGGTTCAGGTATGTGGACGACACATGGGTTAAAATCAAAACCAAAGAAGTGCAAGCTTTTACCGAACACATTAACTCAGTGGACAAAAACATCAAGTTCACCAGAGAGGATGTCAAGGACAATAGTCTGCCTTTCTTAGATTGTGACGTCCATATTAAAAAGGACAGGAGCCTCCACATTGGGGTATACAGAAAACCCACACATACAGACCAATATCTACTTTTCGACTCTCACCACCCTCTGGAACATAAGCTTGGTGTTATCAGAACTTTGCAACACAGAGCTGATAACGTGCCCACCAGCTCACAGGCCCAAGGGGCAGAACACAAGCACCTGAGAGGCGCCCTCACAACTTGTGGTTACCCTAACTGGACCTTTGTGAAAACTGCAGCTGCTTCCAGAAAGAAAACCAGCAAAGTGGTTGAGAAAGAAAGACAAAACAAGAGAAAAAACATAGTCATTCCATATGTGTCTGGAGTATCAGAAAAACTCAGGAGGATCTTTAACAAACACCGTATCCCTGTGTATTTCAAACCCAGCAACACACTCAGACAGAGACTGGTACATCCCAAGGACAGAACACCACACACCCACAAAAGCAATCTGGTGTATGCAGTCCAATGCAACGAGGAATGCAAAGACCTCTACATTGGAGAAACAAAACAACCACTGCATAAACGCATGGCCCAACACAGGAGAGCAAACTCCTCAGGACTGGACTCTGCTGTACATTTACATCTCAAGGAGAAAGCCCACTCCTTTGAGGACAGCAATGTCCAAATCCTAGACAGAGAGGACAGATGGTTTGAAAGAGGAGTTAAAGAAGCCATTTTTGTAAAAGTAGAAAAACCAACCCTCAACAGGGGAGGAGGTCTGAGACACCACCTATCCCCAATTTACAATGCTGCCCTTTCATCCCTTCCCAGGAGACTCAACAATCTAGCCTCAAAGAACAACTACTGTTCACAAGTGGCAAGTGACTCCAACGACTGTCGTTAGAACACATAGGGCACTAACGAAGTCGAAACCAACTTCCCACCAACGACTGTCACTCCAACTACTGTCGTTGGCACTTGGAGCACAAAAGGGAACCAGTGACATCATCACCCTTGTGAAACGCCCACACAAGAGGTTAAATAGTGAGTCTCCACACCAGATAGTTGGACCAGTCCCAGCCTGGTCAGCTGCGTACATGAACTGATGAAGCCTCTTGGATGAGAGGTGAAACGTCTTCCTAGACAAATAACTAAGTTCAGTTGCTTTCGATTTAACCTCCTTTGAAATGCCGTCTGTTAGTTATTGATAAGAGGCAATAATTGTCACTGAACTGACAGCTACTTCACAAGGCCTGTATTGATCTCAACACCTGGAGATGATCTGCTGGAGTTCAACCTGAGCATCAGAATGGATTAAAAAAGTGAGTTTGAACGTGGCATGGCTATGGCTTTGAAACTGCTGATCTTCTGTGATTTTGATCGAGAACCATCTCTAATATTTACAGAGACAGGTCCAAAAAAAGAGAAAATATCCAGCGAGCTGCAGTTCTCTGGGCCAAAACGCTTTGCTGATGCCAAGAGGTCGGAGGAGAACGGCCAAACTGATAGAGAGGAAATCCTCAAATACAACCAAGCTTTGCAGAAGAGAAGAGCAGCTCTGAATGCAGAAGAAGAGCCACATCCGCTGCCACCTTTGTAATCAAAGAAAATCAAGCTGCAGTTACACAGGCACCAAAACTGGACAACAGAAAATTAGGAAGAAAAAAAAAAAAACTCTGCATCAACGTACGGATCAAATGGCAGCATGAAATGTAAAACTGTGGCTTCGGTTTTACTGCCGGAAAATTTCAAGTTGAAGTTTCGGTCCAGTCTCTCATTAACCCTGTTTCCAGCTGCAGAGGACAGATGTTATCAGTGAAACACAGGAGACAGAGTCCAGTCAGTGTCTGTAGTGAAGCTGGTGCAACACAACAGGACTGAAGCCTGGATATTAAAGGGATAGTTCACCCAAAATTCAAATTTCAAACTCATTATCTACTCACCCTCATGTCGACTAAGGGCTGGGAGAAGTTTCAGAGTCCTCCGTGCCTTCTTGGAGTTACAGGGGGGTCCACGCAGCAGTGTTTGTCCATATGATGGTTGTCTTCGTCCAAAAAGACACACCAAAAAACATCCAAATACCTCCATGCTGCTCGTCTGTAATGCCCCTCTTGTATTGAAGCCCCAACATGAAATTGTTCCGCCGGCGTGATTTGCACTGACACAGGAAGAGCAGTGAACTGAGACACTGGGAGCTTCCGCTACAAACAAGCTTAAAATATAGACTTATTTAATTTTTTTCGGTACAATTTCTCATGTTGGGGCTTCAATACAAGAGGGACATTACATACGAGCAGTATGGAGGTATTTGGATGTTTTTTGGTGTGTCTTTTTGGACGAAGAAAAGTGAGCCCCATTTGCAACCATCATATGGATAAACAGTGCTGCACGGAGCCCCGCTGTAACTCAGAGAAGGCACGGAGGACTCTGAAATTTGAATTTTGGGTGAACTATCCCTTTAAACTAAGACCTGCTGGGTTTCAGAGATTAGAGTGAGCATATCTGCTGGATGAGTAACCAGACCAACACATTGGTCATAACGACTTGACAGGGTGTTAGAAGTTAGTATTGCTTTTTATTGCATGTTTTTCTCTGTTAATTCAGCTTTTAAATATATCGCTGTGGAAAGTCCTGGATGATGATTATTTCCATGCCGATCAACGCTGGAGGGGGAAACCTGCTTCACAGTCCAGCAGAAAATAAAGACAAAAAAAAAAAACACCAGAGCTTGGAAACAACTACTTTTGTTGTTTTGTGTGTCATCTTTTTCTGTTGTCATGTCCCTCCAGCCTATTGCAATGCCCCGTCCTTTCAGCAGCGTTTTCTTTCATCATCTTCCTCTCTTAAAAGTGAGTCAGGGAGAGGGAGACTCTCTGGGCACTTCACACACCCCTCCATCTGCACGCAACGCTTGTCCATCTGTCATCAGCGCAGACAGACACGTTGACAGATGAAACGCCGGCTGCAGTGCTCACAATTGAAGGGCTACAACTATTTAGAGAGGGACATTGGCTTAAAGGGATAGTTCACCCAGAATTGAAATTTCACTGATTATCTACTCACCCTCATGTCGACTAAGGGCTGGGAGAAGTTTCAGAGTCCTCCGTGGCTTCTCTGAGTCACAGCGGGGCTCGGCGTAGCAGTGCATGTCCATATAACGGTTGCAAATGGATACCAACTGTCTTCGTAACAAAAAGACACACCAAAAAACATCCAAATACCTCCATGCTGCTCGTATGTAATGTCCGTCTTGTATTGAAGCCCCGAAATGCGAAATTGTCCCAAAAAAATTAATAAGTCTATATTTCAAGCTTGTTTGCAGCGGAAGCTTCTCTTCCCAGTTCGTCCAAATTTGACGACACGGGAAGACGAGCTTCGAGAAGCTTCTGCTACAAAACAAGCTTGAAATATAGACTTATTTAATTTTTTTCGGGACAATTTCGCATTTCGGGGCTTCAATACAAGACGGACATTACATGCGAGCAGCATGGAGGTATTTGGATGTTTTTTGGTGTGTCTTTTTGTTACGAAGACAGTTGGTATCCATTTGTGTTATATGGACATGCACTGCTACGCCGAGACCCCCTGAAATTTCAATTTTGGGTGAACTATCCCTTTAAACACAGTCCTGTGGTCTGTGAGGGGTTTGTGTAGCTACAGTACAGGATGGGACTGGAAAATAAAACAAAAACAAAGACAGTTATCACATAGATTTGACTTTTTTTTTCTTTTTAATGGCACCAATAACGTGATTACAATGGGAGGAAACACATTTTTTTAATCCTAAATGATGATAGACTGTACAAGATTGTCGATACAAAGATTATCGATAAAATTTCGTATATTCCGTCGGCGGGTATAAATACAGTATCTTACAATGACATGAACACGGTGTTTGCTACATAGCTTACATTATGACTATAACACAAAATCCACTCATGCAGTATAATGCCCCAATTATATGAAAAATAACAAACATGTCAAGAGAGAAAAATAAATTAGAAGCAAACTGTTCCTTGTTTTCTGTTTTGTGGGGTCGGTGGGTGTGTTGTCGCCACGGTTACTGTACTGTATGGTCCAAAAGAATCTCACTAAAATCAGCACATTACAACATTTTCTATTGTTTCAACGGCGCTAATGTCGTTTCACGTACATACTAAGTGGTAAGTGCACATATATACAGTCTGTCTGTTGGCAGTCCATCAGCTTTGACACTTAAACAAACATGTGAAATCAGGAAAAAAAGAAAAGAAACGCAAAGACTGAAATTCATTTTAGATTTGACAGAGAGGAAAACTTCAAAATAAAGTAACACCAATAACTCTAACTTTCTTAGACAGAGGACAAGGACAAACATCTCAAAAGGGAGAGAGTGAACACAGTATTTCTTATTTTTTCATTCATTTCATTTAAATGCGTCTCCCTTTGGAGCAGAATAAAGTTTGTCTTTGGCGTCACATGCTTTTAATTTAGAGGGTTTCTACAGAAGAGGGGGAACCTGAGGGAAGGATGAATTAAGAGGACGATATGGTGGGAGGCTTCCTGTGTTTTGAATTTTAAGCTTCTGAACAGATTTATGCACAGATGGTATCACAATTATCTGTAGGCTTCAATTTGTATATTTCTATATTTGTAAGTGTGATTAGACAACAGCTTCACAGGTATCAGATAAATTTAGATTAGAGAGTACCAGTGAGTATAATAATAAAAAAAGGGGCATATATGATTTAGCCTATCCATGTTAATATATTTGTACATTTTCCCACTTGAGCTTAAAGATTTATGTGCAAAAATAAATGCTGAACAACGACCACATGTGTTACCGAGTTCACCAGGTGAGCTCAATATATCACTTCCTGTCACACGCTTGTTTAATCGCACTTGTAAAGTTCTCGCTGTTGTATTTTTAGTGTAGTGGAGAAAGGAGCTACTGAGGGGAAACTGAACACAGTCAACTACACGACCAACCTACGCTTTTCATCTTTCATATTTCACATATATACAGTACATTTCTACATTTGTGTGTTTGAACATCTTTGGACAGAGTCACCACACACACTCTTTTTACACATACACATGTGACATGGCCGAGTGAGAGAGAGGGAGAGAGAGCTGTAATGTAAAACAGCTGAAACCTAAATCTTATCTGAGGATATCGCTTTACACCGTTTTTCTTTCTTTAGTGGTCAGATTCATGAGAGCACACGCAGGGACAACAAGATGGACACCTGAGAAAGAGCGAGTCTCTTACAAATGGCCCGCGTGCTGCTGAGGACACGGCTGGTTTTTATTTTTTAAAGGGAGGTTATGGTCGACGATAATCAAGTTCACAGAGGGCTGGAGGAGAGGGATCTTCCCAGAAACGACCAAGAGCGTCGAGATTCATGAATACAAAAGACCGGCAGGCTGAGAATAAAAGTCAAACTGGAGAACGTGATGATCAAAATCTCTATAAACACTTCCAGAAAGAAAACTCAACAAGCTACCGAGCTGTTGCTACTGTTACAGGTGACTTGGATGCTTTTTTATTTATTTATAAAACCATCTTTATATTTTGGATTTTAGCGCATGTAGAAGAACTACTTTTTTGGGTCACTTAGTTTTTTGCAGATCTCTGACACCTTACAAGCAAAAACATGTCGCTCAGCCTTGGATCCTCATAACGAGGACTAATTGCTTTAGTCCTAACAGCTGCCGATGACCTCACTGACCGACAGACCCTGTGCAAACACACACACACACACACACACACACACACACACACACACGCACACATGTTTCCAGTTTGTCTGATGATGAGACTCAGGATGAAGTCAGGAAGAACCTGCATTAGGAATTACCTACGTTTACCAAGTTCACTGAATTAATGAGGATGATGAGGACTCGATGTTTCCCACAGAAGAGAGGGAAGAGCGAGGGAGTCTGTTCATTTTCACATACGTAGGCTAGTCCTGTAGATGGTTAAAATAAGTGGCAACACGTGTGGCAGTGTAACATGGGTGTGTAGGGGCTTTGACGCGGGGTTAGCGCTGAAACCTTGAGGATCAAATTGTACTCAAATAGTGAGAAAAGGTAAAAAAAAATCCACATGTAGATCCAGTTAATTCAGTTCAGATTCAGATTCAGTTGTAAAATTAGTGGAAAGTCAAAACATACTGACACTTTCTTGACTGAACAAGACTAATTGATATACCTGAAGATCGACGTCCATCCACATGAAAGACGCCGCACAATAAATGGCTCTAAGTTTAACATTTAAAATACTGAGATTGAATTAGTAACAAGCTGTGGAACCATTACCGACCTTTAAAAAGATCTTAAAAGTGTTGATTAGCACATTTTCCACCGTGTTTATCAGGGTGATAGAAACTGCTGCAGGCGAGAAGGCAGCTCATTATCAAGACTTTGCCTCTTTAGATTAAAACGTGTCTCCAGACTCTCTGCTCTGTGATAAACAGCACACGCAACATAACACCCTGTTCAATGAAAACCCAATTCATCTGTTGTTGTGATGCTAGAATAAGAACTGAGGGTTTCAAGTCTTAAATCTTTGAGTTAGAAAGTGGAAGTTTCTCCTTTTAAAGCCCTTTACATCAGATTAACAAGAACCTGTGATATACTATATTTATATAAAAAAATTCAGGGTGAGATCCGTAAAATCTGGACACAACTCTCATCATAAGGCACCATGTTTGTTACACTGAGGCATTGTGGGTGATCCCTTTGTGCTGTTTGTTGAAGAGGGTGAACGAGCTGATGTTCCTTCGTACTTCTGGAGCCAGCGTGCATCAAAGCTGGAAAAAAGAGACGTCCCAAACAGGAAATGTCCTCCTCCTCCTCCTCCTCTGAGAGGTAAACTGTCATACATGAACTCTGATCAATCTACTGACAGAGGTTGACATCAGCTTTTTTGTTTTTTTTTGGTGTTTCTTTTTCACACAGCACCGAGATAAGAGCTGGACGTTTATCAGAAGAACAGCTGTGTGGAGGGTGTAGTGGATACAGTGGATACAGTGGGTTTTTTCTGGAGTTGTGGTTCTTTATGGCTCAGTTGGGCTGATGCCTGAGATTTACTCTGAAAAGAAGCTTTTTTTTTTTACATTACACACTTGCTATTTCATTCTTTATAGATTACCCAGGATGGAGTAGCATGCTAAATGCCATATAATCATATTCCACTATATACAAGAGTAGCTATATTTGGAGCCTCGTAGTAGTGTGAGTGGGCTGTTTTCGTACTGTTGCTGAGGAGGTTGTGGTTTTAGAGTACAAAAAAGAAGAGAAGCAGATAAAGTGGTGGGTTTCTGTAAAGTTACCTTGAAGCTCTGAGTTCATTGTTGCTTCAAATGAGGCAGAGACTTAGACATTTACAGAGGAAATAAAACTCATTTGGGGGGATTTCTCTGTTCTCTTGTCGTTTGCAGTGGGTTGGCTCCATGTTGACTGAAAATAAAAGATCTTTGTCTTCTCTCTTTACATTCTTCATTGTTTGTGTCTTGAGTTAAGTCCATTTGCACGCAACATACGCTGCAGCAAAAATGAGGAAGAATTGCATGATCCCATGTTTTTTCTGTGTCAGGATGTGCACGGTCTCTTGCGTGTGTTTTTTCCTTGTTCTTTTTGCTTTCTGTGTCAGACTGTCGTGAGTGAGTCTGCAGGCACAGGAACATGCTCACGTTAAGAGTTGAATGTGAAGACACCAAAGCGCTGCTGCTGCTGCTGCTGCTGCTGCTGCTGCTGCTAACACTGGTAGTGAATGTGCTGATGCTGGTGCACTTTCCCGTCCACGTGCGAATGCGTGTGCGTGTGAATATCCGTGTAGATCTTCGGGTAGACCTTGGGAGCCAACGAGGCGCCTCCCTGAGCGAGGAGCAGCTGCTGATGGGCGACGTAGTCCTCGTACGAAAGGCAGTCTTTGTCCCCGGCGGCCGGTTGAGGGGGCAGCGTCGGGCAGGCTCGGTCACGATTGGCTGCGGGTGGTAGACGTTGAGCGGCGGGCAGCGCCGAGGAGGATGAAGGGGAAGCAGAGGAGCAGGTGCGTTTTGATTGGCAGAACCAGAGGAGGGCGGTGCCTAAGATGAAGGCGACGCCGGCCGGTATTCCAATAATGACGGGCCAAGGGAGACTCGGGGAGGAGGCCGTGGGGACCGAGTTGAGCTGGGGCTTCAGATCTGTAACAGAAGGAGACGTGGACATTAATTAAAGCAGAAGTAAGTGATCCGGTGGTTTTGGCTAACTTTTTGTCAGCCGATGGAGTTAGCAGTCCCCGCCCTCGTCCCTACGTCACCACATGCACGCGCATCCCTTGGCTGCACACACAGAGAGGACCGCCCCTTTATGCCGTTCTCTCTCCTCATTGGATAAAGGTTGTAGGATACAAGGAAAGTTTTCTCCTCGGCTTACAGCAGAGCAGAGTCACTGACAGACCCGTGTTTCAGACCAAACACTCATAACTCATAACACTCATATCATATTTAAGACTTATATTAACACAAACATTCCGCTTACTTCTGCTTTAACGGACAAAGATCTGAAAATACCAACTTTCTGTTTAGATCTGAAAGTAACACACTCCTGTTATTCATCGTGTTGCTGGTTAACATCTTTTTAGCTGATGATGGTGGTGTTGTAGCTGTAGATTTTTAAAGAGGAACTATGCAAGTTTCTGCTGTTTTTGCTAACCCTCCTCCTGGCCATGTGCATTTGTTTACAATGAAGCCGGCGAAATATCATTCAATAGATCGGTAGATAACGCTATATATCATATACGATGTTACAATGTCTATGTTTGTGTAGTTTAATCTGTCATAAACAATAAAAAGTTAAACCACCTATGAAACCATCACAATTACTCCAAAGCTGTTTAACTAAGGTAAAAATGTAGCATAATGTTGTTAAGCTACAAATCCTGCATAGTTCCTCTTTAGACAAGGGCTACAACCACAGTTTGTAATGCTCAATCAATGCAATGTTACTAAATGTTTGACCAACAGCCTGAAACCCTGAAATATTCAGTTTTATCAACATAAAAAGCAAAGAAAAGCATCAAATCCTCACATCTGAGAACCAGCAGATACACAGCAGGATACTTTGGCTTGAAAATATCTACCACGATCATCAAAATAGTTTCTAATTCATAGACAGAGATGTAAGCTGCATGGTGAAGCCACATACAGTGATGCAGATACACCTTCCTTATTGGTTATTAATTATTTTGCCACTAATATACTAAATCAAGTGAAAAAAATGTAGTTAACAGACTCAAGACCGAGTGAGGACCAAGTCTACTCATGTATCTTGCTCTCTAATATTTAAACCAGACAGGTAAATACACATGATCCTATGTGTTTCTCTCTATGTGTGTGTGTCTCTCCTTCCTCCTCTGACCTGGTAGGACGGTCAGGTAGGCGCTCCTGAAGCTGTAGCCCATGGTGTTGGCTCCCAGGCAGATGTACATGCCAGCGTCCTCTTCCTTGGCTCTGGTTATCAGCAGCTTGTTGAGGTAAGATCCATCGGGACGGGACCACACCTCTCCCGTCGGCAGCACCACAAAGCGATGGTCTCCAACCTTTGAATGAAATCAGGCAGAACAGCAAGTTCATTGAGCAATTCTGTTTGTTTTTTTACTACTTCCATCATTTGTGTCACAGTGTGTATCAATCAATCAATCAATCAATCAATCAATCAATCAATCAATCAATCAATCAATCAATCAATCAATCAATCAATCAATCAATCAATCAATCAATCAATCAATCAATCAGGCTTTATTTGTATAGCACTTTTCATGCCCACGGCAGCTCAAAGTGCTTCACATGATAAAAACAAGCAACATAGGGAACACATATTGAGAGACACACATACATTAAAGAAACAAAAGAAAGGCCAGCAACACTCGTGTCCTTCTCATTGTCTTTTATTACATACTGCGTCGGCGCTTAGCATGCACAAACCGGTTTCGACAACGTCTTCCTCCTTACCTCAACAAGCTGCTGATAACCAGAGCCAAGGAAGAGGACGCTGGCATGTACATCTGCCTGGGAGCCAACACCATGGGCTACAGCTTCAGGAGCGCCTACCTGACCGTCCTACCAGGTCAGAGGAGGAAGCATGCACAAACCGGTTTCGACAACGTCTTCCACTGAGGAAGACGTTGTCGAAACCGGTTTGTGCATGCTAAGCGCCGACGCAGTATGTAATAAAAGACAATGAGAAGGACACGAGTGTTGCTGGCCTTTCTTTTGTTTCTTTAGTTTATCTTTTGGCCGTGCACCTCTTTAGTTTGTTCCTGAGAGTTTTGTTGGAGAGTGCATGTTTTTCTTTGTTTTAGACACACATACATTCACATACATATACACATTCACACAATAATTTTAGAACATTGGATTTTAGAGACATCGGGGAAACGCTATCTTACACTCAATCATTTGCAGTGGGGAAAACACAAGATAAAATGAAGTAAAACAGATAAAATGAGAAGATGAGAAAGACACTAGATAAAATGAAGTAAAAATAGACAGGTGTAGTAGGATAAAATAGAATAAAAATGGATGAATTAACATAGAATAAAAAAGATAATAATAATAATAAATAAATAAATAGGAAAATAAAATAAATTAAATTAAATGAATGTTTTAGAATAGTAAAAATAATAAGAATCAGTTAAAAGCAAGGCTAAACATTTCCAGATTCTCTGCTCTCCTCAAGTCTTCAGGCAGTTGGTTCCATAGGCGTGGGCTGTGATGATAAAATGAGGCCTCACCATATGTTTTGTTAGCAACTTTTGGAATAATTAAAAGGCCGCTGCCTGAAAACCTGAGAGTTCTTAAAAGCAAATCAGACAGGTAACTGGGACCGAGAACTTTAAGAGCTTTGAAAACCATTAAAAGGATCTTAAAATCAATCCTGAAGCAGACAGGTAGCCAGTGCAGAGACCTTAAAATCGGTGTAATGTGTGCTCTCTCTCTCTCTCTGTGTGTGTGTTTGTACCTCGATGGTGGAGTTAAATTTGTTCTCGTCACCGGGTTCGACTCTTTTGAGCCACTGGATGACCGGCTTGACGTCGCTGCGGACTTTGCACTGGAACGACGTGGTGCCTCCATAGTCCACAGTGGTGTTGACGGGGTGAGTCCCGGTCAGGATGGGCTTAGCGTTGGTACGCTCTGCAGAAAGAGACACAGAAGACGGAGAAAATATAAGATTAATTCATTCACATACAGTAAATATTGAATTAGATTTCAGTTGCCAGTGTTAAAAGAAGAAGATAGTTTGATTTATATCTTGGAAATCTGTTGAATTCAGAAGCCAGAATAAAAAAAAAACCATGGGAAAAACACCGTGAGCAAAGAGCATGTTCTCCTTTTATTAATTTTATTTGAAGTGAATGAAAGTTAAAAAGAAAGCACCAGCCCTGAGAGAAAATAACACGGTTTGAAAGCATTATTTGCACAGTATCTGCCGTATTCACATGCACCGCACCACATCCTCCCTGCACTGCTGCAGACACACAAACAGATCCCTTATCTTTAGCTACCGCCTTTTCTTTCTCAGTTTATACAGCAGAATAAACACACCTTCCAGACACATTCAATAGTCTCCTTTATAGCATCTGGCGAAGCGATCTCACGGGAACATAACCCGAGAAAGTGTTAGGATTTTTTTTTTTTTTTTTCTTCCATGTTTGACATCAGCTGTTTGGCAGAATTTAAAGGCGTCTAAAGTTTTGTCTCTGATGCAAAGGACACAGCTTCTTGACTTCCAGGGGGACTCATTAAAGTTGCAGGTTTTAAACTAAGAGGGGCTGCCTTTGTTGTTCTTGTAAGGGCGGCTATGTGTTTCCCACAATGCAATGCAAACTATAACCCCATTCAGCTTCAGCTGGTGTGAAGTCTTTGGGCACTGCTGTTCATTTGTAAAGAATCTGGAGAGATGCCAAATGGTGCAGGGGTAATCTGTATTTAATGTACTTAATCTCAAAATTACTTAATCCCACCTTTACAAAGGCTGCTGGTGGTCAAGCAGGTGCAAACCCGCCATGACGATCAGACAGTTAAGTATAATTGTCTGTAATCTGTATTTGTGGATTTTGAGATTCACAGTTTAGACCTACTTGTCTTTAACAGCTGTGAATGACTGACAGCTGAGTGAATCTCTACTGATCGAGAAAATGTCACATTTAAATGAGCGAGCAGGACTTTGATTTACATCCTCCCTGACTAACTGTGTGTGTGTTTGTGAGGGTGTGTGTGTGTGCACATGTGAGTGAGTGTGTAAATGTCTTTCAGGAAAAAGACTACAGCTGTAGTTTAATGCAGCGCAGATGTGGCGTGTAAAGCTAGAGGCGAGAGCGCCGGTCTGAGCCTCTCAGCAGAGCAATAACACTCGGTATAACATCCAGTTCAGTGCATGCACACACACACATACACACACACACACACACACACACACACACACACACACACACACACACACACACACACACACACACACACACACACACAGTAAACGGCTCAACATTAAATCACCCAGCGTACAAACAGCTTTTGCAGCTTTCCAACAACCTAATTCATCAAAAAACACCCACAACTCATCATAACACACTCTCTCTGCTCTCAACAGCGAAACTAAACCTTGTTCAGACTGAATCTGGAGCCGCTCGCCTCACCGTCCGTCCGTCTCCACACCAACAAAACCTGCTGAGCATTCCTCGCTCGCTTGACTGAAGTTTACTGACAAGGCCGGCGGTGATCAATAAATGCCGTTGAAGTGAAAGGAGGCTTTTAAAAGCTATTTTAAACTTCTATTCTTGGTGCAGCTCAATTGCTTGCACATTGGTGAGTCTGGTCTGTGGCTGACTGCAGCTTAAAACTTTGGTTGACACTCTCCCTGTGGTCGCACTAATGGATTCAGTTAAAAAAAGGAAAAAAGAAAAAGTGTTGTGCAACATAATCTTCGACACTTTAGAAAAGTCAAATTCAACCAGAATAACACAATTGTGATTTTCAAAATAATCTTCTCCTGCAGGTTTGTAGCGTTAAAGGGATAGTTCACCGAAAATTCAAATTTCACTCATTATCTACTCACCCTCATGTCGACTAAGGGCTGTGAGAAGTTTCAGAGTCCTCCGTGCCTTCTCTGAGTTACGGGGGTCGGGGGGGTCCCCGCAGCAGTATTTGTCCATATAATGGTTGTGAATGGTGCTCACTTTTCTTCGTCCAAAAAGACACACCAAAAAACATCCAAATACCTCCATACTGCTCGTCTGTAATGTCCCTCTTGTATTGAAGCCCCGACATGAGAAATTGTTCCGAAAAAAATTAAATAAGTCTATATTTTAAGCTTGTTTGTAGCGGAAGCTCCCAGTGTCTCAGTTCACTGCTCTTCCTGTGTGATTCCTCCTGTGATTTGCACTGACCGGCGGAACAATTTCTCATGTCGGGGCTTCAATACAAGAGGGACATTACAGACGAGCAGCATGGAGGTATTTAGATGTTTTTTGGTGAAAATTCTCCCAGCCCTTAGTCGACATGAGGGTGAGTAGATATAATGAGTGAAATTTAAATTTTGGGTGAACTATCCCTTTAAGCCAATGGACTGACTGGCCGTTGTCTTCATGTGTTTTTCTCTTCACACCAGATGGAAACCTACACTCAGCTTCTTTTCCGAGCACAATGAGCGATTCCTTATGAAAGCAAGGACTGATTACTCTGCCAACAAATCATTTCAACGTTTGAAAAGTTAATTACGGGGCTCGTGATCATATGATCTTAGACATTCGACATAATCACCGTATTGTAAGTCAGGATGGAAACAAGAAAAACCCATTTCCAACCCTGCCATTCAGTCAGACAGGCCTCTCAGTCAAGCAACAATATACATACTGTGTACAGCATAATGTATGTTATTGTTTGGGTGAGAGGTATATGTAAATGTATATCATATACCAGCGGCACACACTCAACAAGTCGCACACCACAACTCCAAAAAAAATGTACTTTCAGATGTGTGTGGACGTGAGATGACCACATGTATCCAGAATCTTTACATCCGGTCGAACCACAAAACCCACAAACATTGGAGCTGCTTATAGAGAACAGTGGAGATTTTCTGTTTCAGATCAATGTTCGCTGATTATCTTTGGCTTTTTTTTTTTTTTTTTTACACAGACTTGATCTTGTGTTGCAACGTTTAAATGTACTCAGGAATGAAGAGACAGTCCTTCATACTGTAAATAACAGCTTCGGCATAAATACTGCAAATCTATGAACTAACACTTCATCAAAAAATCCACCCAAGGAAATAAAATAAAGAATAACAGATTTTGTAAAGTACACAAAGAGCATGTGAAGACCTATGTAAACATACTGGAAATATGCGATTACAATTACTGCATCGGACACAGGATGGTTCAAATCTACAAAAATACTTGCAAGTGGACCGTGACTTCATGTTGTTTAGTCAATGTTCAAACACACGCAGTGAGAAAACTTGTTTCAATTGATTATTTCTGAGCTCTGTTTATATTAACCACCTGGGTCAAGGAAGGAAGGAAGGCAGGAAGGAAGGAAGGAAGGAAGGAAGGAAGGAAGGAAGGAAGGAAGGAAGGAAGGAAGGAAGGAAGGAAGGAAGGAAGGAAGGAAGGAAGGACAAAGGGAACGATGGTAGGAAAGAAGGGGGAAAGGAAGGAAAGATACATGTAGATGGAGGGAGGCAAAAGATTGGGTCAAAAAGGAAGGAAGAAGGATGGAAGGAAGGGAGGGAGGGGGGAGGGGGGGAAAGGGATTGTGGAAAGAAGGAAGAGGAAAAGGAAGAAAAGAAAGATGGAGAGAGGGAACAGATTTGTTCAAGGAAGGGAGAAGGGAAAGAAGGGAGGAAAGAAGGAAGGGAAACGGAAGAAAAGAAAGATGGAGAGAGGGAACAGATTTGTTCAAGGAAGGAAGAAGGGAAAGAAGGGAGGAAAGAAGGAAGGGAAAAGGAAGGAAAGAAAGATGGAGGGTCAATTGGATCAAAAGAGGAAGGAAGAAGAAGTAAGGACGAAGGGAAGGAAGGAAGGGAAAAAGGATTGTGGAAAGAAGGAAGTGAGAAAGGAAGGAAAGAGGGAAGGATGGAGGAAGGGAACAAATTGGGTCAATTTGACCTATAGAAAGACAACAGGAGGGTTAAAACATCTCTTCTTTTTTGAGCTCAGTGTGGATCTGGGACTTGATTTTTCTTCTTAGCACGAAGGTGGGAAAGGTTTTATGCCATCACCTTTTTTCAGCTTTGATATCACCAAGTTCCTCTTTCTGAATGTTTTATTGTGTACAGGTCAAAAGTTTGGACACACTCAATGCATTTCCTTTATTTTCATGACTATTTACATTGTAGATTCTCACTGAAATTCCACTAATGAACCCTGACAAGCACACTTATGAAGTGAAAACCATTTTCAGGTCAGGTTCACCTCTTGAAGCTCATCAAGAGAATGCCAAGAGTGTGCAAAGCAGTAATCAGAGCAAAGGGTGGCTACTTTGAAGAAACTAGAATTTTTGGGGGCAGAGATAGAGGAAGAGGAGGAAGAAGGAGAGGAAGAAGAAAAGCAGAAAGAGAAGACAAAGAAGAAAAGACATTTTTTCAGTTATTTCACACTTTTTTGTTAATTCCACATGTGTTCATTCATAGTTTTGGTGCCTTCAGTGAGAATAAAGGAAACACATTGAATGAGAAGGTGTGTCCAAACTTTTGGCCTGTACTGTATGTATATAAACGATGCATAAAACTCACGTATGACTTCCACTTTGTAGGTGGCGTTGATCTCTCCCGCTCTGTTGGAGACGTGGCAGGTGTACTTCCCGCTGTGCTCCGGCGTCAGGTTCCTCAGACTCAGAGTCCACTTCTTCTTCTTCCCGTCACCTCCTCCTCCTCCTCCTCCTCCTCCTCCTCCTCCTCCTCCTCCTCCTCCTCCTCCGTCCTCGTCCACCAGCGGCCGGCTGTCCTTCAGCCAGACGATGTCGGGGCGAGGGTTACCGCTCGCCGTGCACTTCAGGCGCACCGAGCTGCCCACCGGGCGAGCGATGACGCGCTTCCTCATCTTTGCCGGCTGGGTGAAACGTGGACGCACTGCAAGTGGAAAGAAGAATTTAAATTGTAATAAGTAGGCATAGATCTGCAATTAGAAAATAATAATAATAATAATAATAAACTTTATTTCTATAGCACCTTTCAAAGCCAAGGTTACGAGGTGCTTCACAAAATACAAATACAATATCATTGAAACAATAAAGCAATTAGAAAGTAAGAAAACATCATACAGAAAAACAGTAAACAGGCATAAGATAAAATAGTGGAAATGGATAAGACAATAGAGAAAAAACAACAACAAAAAAAACAAAAAAACAAACATTAAGATTATTGCACAAATGCCAGTCGGTACAAAATAAGCCGCACTGTTATTAGCTACTTGAAGTTTATTGGAACTGAATTTCAACTACGAAACGCTGATTTGAAGATATAAATCACAAATTCTGCCTCTGATGTGAAGGAGAAGAAAGGAAGAAAAGGAGAGAACAGAAGAATAATTATCAGAGATAAATGGTTTAAAGAGCAGTTTTTATATTTACAAGCACTGTTCTGTTCTTCAGACCAGTGGACGGAGAACAGAACAGATCGTGGAATTCATCACATTCTTATTCGACACTTTTATTAGACGTAACAAGCGATCAAAGCCACATTATCTGAAGAGGCTGTGACACCGAGGGAGGGTTCAGAAATGTTTCAAGCCTCTTGTGTTGCAGGTTATATTAGTTTTCTACTTTGTAGAGTCAGATTTTCCCATCAGAGAAATAAAACAATAATTAGTATTTGGAAGTCTGCTATAAATACACATAGTCTTTTTAGAATATTTAATGTATCAGGAGTTGTTGAACTTAGCTATAATTAAACTGATATTATACATGTTTGCTTGCACTTCAAAAACTCAAAATCTTACCAAGAATATTTGTCTTATTTTTAGTCAAAACAAATCTCATTATACTTAAAATAAGACTCATCACATTAAAAAGTAGCTTGTTTTTGACACGTTTTACTTCTTTTAAGCATATATTAACTTGAAATCATAGCAGATAGTGGAGCAAGTTTTTCTTTCTTATTACAAGCACAAAAAACTTGCTTTCACTGGCAGATTTTTCTACTTATTTCAAGCGAAAATTTGTTTGAAACAAGTGAAAATTGTCTAAAAACAAGTTCATTTTTAGGTGATGAGTCTTATTTTAAGTGGAAAGAGATTAGTTTTGACCAGAAATGAGACATTTTCACAAGAAATAAGACAAATATTCTTGGAAAGATTGATTTTTTTGCAGTGTGTCTTCATGAACTGCATGTTGTTGTTTGCAAGCTTCTGCATCGTTTGGTTTTAGCGACATCCAATTTTATGTTTTATTGGTTATTGATATCTGAAACAACTCATGTGAGTAAATCATCCAGGGAATATTCTTGCACCGAAGCACAAGCCTCAGTCATGCACCGTGAAATCAATTTATTTGAACTCAATAAAATTCTGTATCCACACACAAGTGCACGTTTGTGTCTGGTGTGAAAAGGCCTCTGTGTTTCCTTGTTATCTATATCTGTGTGTCTCTATGAAGTCTGCAAACGAGAAAAATGTAACTAGGAACAAGCTGAATAAGTCTGAAACTGAATAAGTGCACAAAATTTGCTTCTTTTTTTTTTAAACACTTAAGTGAATTTTAGGACTGATTGTGAGGCTGAGATTTGAGCGTCACAGGGGCTGAGGTCATCGCTGCCGGCGGTGCCAGGAATCCCATGTTGTAACAACATATGGCAGCGTGCCTCTTGGTATATACAACCTAATTTGCTGTAATAAACCATAATTGTTTTGTTTAAGAAAAAAATGTTTAATCACTTCCTTTTCTCTCTGACACAAAAGAGTTACTCACATGACTGAGAACGCACTCACGCACACTGACTGACACAAAAGCATGCATTCACACAAACAAGACACACACCAGATCTGTGATTTTTCCACTGATCCAGCACCTCTTGCCGCATATTTAAAGGGATAGTTCAACATTTTGGCAAATTGGTCATAGCAGTAGGTTCGTTACCTTTAATTGTCGGTGCAAGCTATTCTTAGAACGGCGGAGCAGAGCCGTGAGCTGCTCAGAGCTACGCTACGGAGGCTCATGGGATTTCTTGGTTTCCCTCATCAAACTCATCAAATACACAATCCAACAACTCCAAAACGCTCTGGTGGACAAGTTGTGACCTGCACATTCACCATGCTATGAGATAATAACAGAACGTTACCAGACAGAGTTGTTTTAGAGGGAAATTCATGCAAAACCGCTGATGCGCGTTGCCTTCAGGGACAGTTTTTCAGCAAGCAGCCTCTGCATTTACCTCTAAAACAACTCTGTGTGGTAACGTTGTGTTATTATCTCATAGCGTGGTGAATGTGCAGGTCACAACTTGTCCACCAGAGCGTTTTGGAGTTGTTGGATTGTGTATTTGATGAGTTTGATGAGGGAAACCAAGAAATCCCATTAGCCTCCATAGTGTAGCTCTGAGCAGCTCACGGCTCTGCTCCACCGTTCTAAAAATAGCTTGCACTGACAATTAAAGGTAAAGAACCTACTGCTATGGCTATAGGGATTATGGCAATGGGCCAATTTGCCAAAATGTTGAACTATCCCTTTAACTAAAAATCATTCCTCCATGAGAGAGAGAGAGAGAGAGCTCACTGTACAACCCACAAACCTGTTAGACAGCTATGTAACATCGCTGTAAACATCCGGTCCTCCTGAATTCGTATTTGCGCACAAGCCCGTGAAAAGCCAGGCACTGACTGGCCCCATGCCAACACATCCTTTTCACCCATGCAAATCCTTTCTTTCAAAACATAAAATGGCCAGTTAACGTCATGCACCAACCCAAACAACCACATCCTTCCAGCCAGATGCATGACTTAACCCTGTCTAGCCATTCAAAGATACATATTCCTCCTTACAAACACATGAAATGATATTCATATACACACATATCCCTCTATATAAAGGGAAAAAGAAAAAAAAACCTCAACAATCAACGACCAGTGAAAACACATCAAAGAGGAAAAAAAAGAAAGAAAAAAAACTATCCAGCAGGGAGGGAGGAGAGGAAATCATTCACAGGAGCGCTTGATTTTACAGCCCTCATGTTCTAGCCGCAGCAGATAGCCATCAACCGGGGCGATAAATCACCCTGAAACTACTGCAGTTGCGTCTCTTTCTTTGGACACAGTTATTATTCTAGCTCTGGGTAAACAAATCGGGGGGAGAGTTATGTGACGGGTTTTTTTTGCGCGCTCAAATCTGGATACCTCACTACACTACGGCGGCATTACTCAGCAGAATATAGCTCTGTTGCTGTCTGTCCGACCCCGAGCTGCGTGGGCAGGATGACAAAAAAAACATACCCGAAAGGCTTTTAAGTCTCACCTCCCCCCCCCCCCCCCACACACACACACACACACACACGAGTCTGAGAAAAAGCTACCGGACTACAGCTGAACTGTCACCACACTGAGTCACTGCAACTAACAGAGTGTGAGGGAAGCAGAGAGGAGGAGGAGGAGGAGGAGGAGAAGACAATGATTAATACTTTAATGTTCTGGTGATGTCTGACGTATTCAGCTGCACTTGTTTCTACTAAAAATGAACTGATAAGACGAGAAAAAGGAGCCAAAGCAAAGTGCAGCTGATCTAAAGTGAAGTTGGATAAAGATGAGACCTGAGTTTGAAGAAAATACAGCAAGGTGCAATTGAAATGAACTGATTTACAGCGTCTGAGCTGAACCAAATTAAACAGAAAGTGCAGGAGAAAACAGATGGAGAGAGGGAGGGAAAAAGAGCGAAGTTCACATTAAGGTTAAAACATACAGAAGACTGACAGATTGCTAAAAACAGATGAATAAAAGTGGAGAAAAAGTGGAGAACAAAGAGAAAGAGACTGAGCTGAAACAATAAAAGAAAGTAAAAGGTAAAGGAGAGGGCACAGGGAGAGAGAGAGAGAGAGAGAGAGGAGGTGGAAGGGAAGAAACATGAGGACAAAGTGAGACGATAGAGGGAGAGAGGGAAGAGGGGAGTGGGTGAGAGAGTTAAGAACGGGCAAAAGGGCAGGCTTGTTCTGGGTCTCAGGGGCCACTTCAACGCCACACTTCACAGTGTAAAAATACTACTGACCCTCTGACAGAGCGCCTTTGATCAGACACTGAGCCAGAGAGAGACAGAGTGTGAACTGAAGGAGGGAGAGAGAAAGAGAGAGAGAGACAGGGGGAGGGAGGGAGGGAGGGAGCCTTCGCATTTCTAATATTCGATTTTAGACGCAGAGATAATGAGATTCTTGCTAAGTGATGTAACTCTGGCTCAACATTTAGATAAAAGAGACTTGTGTGGGTGTTAACGTTTGAATAAGAGTTACATTTATCTCATTTTGCTCGGGATTACAGAGCCTGATAAGGATATTTGCTGAGCATTAAATGATAAAGTTGATATTACTCTCATCATGTCTGTGTATGGAGGCCAGTTAGCATTACCTTCATACGTAGCATGAATGCAGGAAACAGAGCAGGAAACACCTCTGATTTGCCAAAGGTAGCTGAGCTAAATATCAGTGTCTGCAGATGGACAGAGATGGACAGAGTACAAATATTACTGGTCAAAATTTACTCCGTTACAAGTAAAAGTAGCTCAGTCAACATGTTACTCGAGTAAGAGTAAAAAAGTACTTGCTTCTAAAGGTACTTAAGTATCCAAAAGTAGCCTACATGTTTTTTTAAATCTACTTTAAGTAAGAGTAAGAGTAAATTTCTTATTTTTCACATCAATGAATGACTATATTTTTTTCTAAATGAATTTAAGGAGCTTTTAACTCTTGTTTCTGAGAATTAACTCTTTGAAACCATCTGCACTGATGTGCTGCTTTTAGGGGTTAGGGTTTCCTTCTTTGACAAACAGCTTGTGTCCAATAGGATTTTAGAAAAAAGAAAAGAAAAAAAGAGCAGACCTGAAAGTAACGAGTACTTTTCAGCCTTTCTAGAAATTAACTAGTAGTAAAAATATTTGTCTTGGAAATGTATTCAAGTAAGAGTAATAAGTACCAAAGAAATCTAATACTCAAGGAAAGTACAAATCCTCTGGATATTAAGTACAGTAAGTAAATTTACCCCGTTACTGTCCACCACTGCATCTGATATTTCAAGTTCTCATTTTAATACATTTGGAAACAGTCTTGTTTTCACTTGTTTGTGAGGAAAGTGACAGGATCTTAACACTTTCTGAATGCACGGAAAATATTGGGGCTGCAATTTTCATGCAGGGCTTAAAGCTGGTATCGACACACTGAGCCAAATCAGTGTGAGTGTGTGTCTGTTTCTGTGTGTGCATGTGAGAGAGAGAGAGAGCACTGTGAGGCAAACAGATAAAGAGAGAAAGAATGTGTGTTAAAAAAGGGGGGAGAGGAAAGGGAGTTGGATTAAAGGATAACAGCAAGCAAAGAAAGGTTTAAGTTACATGATAGGGGTCCAGGGACACCAGAGGGGTCCCAACAAATCACACCTCACACAAATAGACTGCTCTCTGCTCTGTCAGAGCTAATTATCTACACAAACAACCACCCTGGTGTGTGTGTGCCTGAGTGTATTCCTGTGTGAGTGTGTGTGTGGGGCATATACCCTCACCTTCTGCCCTCTCACAGTTCGCTAGGTGTTTATTGTACGATATGCTACTATAGTATATTTTTCAAATTTTAAACACACCCTCAGCTATCTAAAGGCTTCCCTCCCTTTTCCAAAGCTGCATCTGTCTATATTCAGGAGGAGATCAGAGATTGTTTGGAGCGCTCACCCAGTTTCCCGGCCAACTCGGGGGCATGTTCAGAGTCGCCATTGGCCGCCGCTGCTCCACCTCTTGAGCTGGAGTCATCTGGCGATCAAAAGGGAAAGACAAAATGTTAGTTGAATTCACAATTTCTAAACAGCTGATCAAGAATAATATATTCCAATTATCAGACAAAGATATTCTCTTGATCCCGTAGTTGTCAGTGCTGCGTTGTTTTGATATTATACTGTACATGAATTGTGTTCACAAACAAATTGGCCCGACAGGATGAATTTGCCACATGTGAAAATTACATCGAGTAATATTGTTAAAATTGCACACATTTTCTATTAAAGGTAAAGTTCAACATTTTGGCAAATTGGCCCATTGCCATAATCATCAGTCATAGCAGTAGGTTCTTTACCTTTAATTGTCGGTGCAAGCTATTTTTAGAACGGCAGAGCAGAGCCGCGAGCTGCTCAGAGCTACGCTACAGAGGCTCATGGGATTTCTTTGTTTCCCTCATCAAACTCATCAAATACACAATCCAACAACTCCAAAACGCTTTCGTGGACAAGTTGTGAGCTGCACATTCACCACGCTATGAGATAATAACAGAACGTTACCAGACAGAGTTGTTTTAGAGGCAAATTCAGAGACTGCTTGATGAAAAACTGTCCCTGAAGGCAACGCACAACAGCAGTTTTGCATGAATTTACCTCTAAAACAACTCTGTCTGGTAACGTTCTGTTATTATCTCATAGCGTGGTGAATGTGCAGGTCACAACTTGTCCACGAAAGCGTTTTGGAGTTGTTGGATTGTGTATTTGATGAGTTTGATGAGGGAAACCAAGAAATCCCATGACCCTCCGTAGCGTAGCTCTGAGCTGCTCGCGGCTCTGCTCCGCCGTTCTAAAAATAGCTTGCACCGACAATGAAAGGTAACGAACCTACTGCTACGACTATAGGGATTATGGCGATGGACCAATTTGCCAAAATGTTAAACTATCCTTTTAATACTAAAACAAAGGGAAACATTCCAAGTTCTTTTTATTTATAGGTTATCATGCTATTATTTTACTGGTCTGGTCCACTTGAGGTCAAATTGAGCTGTTTGTGGCCCCTGAACTGAAACAAGTTTGACACCCCTGGTCTAGAAGTTTCCTGAATGTGAGTATGAATGGATGTTTGCCTCTACATGTATATGTCAGCCCTGTGATAGACTGGCGACCTGTCCACGGTGTAACTTGCCCTCGTCCAGTGCCAGCTGTGACTGGCTCGCCCCCCGTGACCCTTTAAGATAAAGTAGTATGGATGATGGATGGACAAACTGTGAACTAAAGGAAGAGAAGAAGCCTCAGCCATGGATGGGGTAAGAAGAAGAAAGAATGGAGGATGGATTTGACTGTTTTCTATCAGAGTCTGACAGAAGTGTTTTATGATGTAGCTGCTTTCCCATGGAGTTTCCATGAGTCAGATGCCAGTGGTGAGTTATCACTTTGAAACATTTTAATAGTTAGACCTGAAATACACTGTTCTTTTTTATGGCAACGAGTAAAAAGCAAAGAGCAAAGGTGGTTCAGTGAGCTGAAAAAAAACAAAAGCAGGTTGATGATAGGGCGACAGGTGGAAGGTAAAATCTGGTCTAAAATGTGACACTGATCTGTTACATCCTGCAGCATCTTGAGCACGAAGCCCGATAGTGACAAATACGACAGAACAATTACCGCGCCACACTCTGAGACCTCTGGCTTTCAAACTCGCTCTGCTGCCAGTGCTCTGCCCTCCCCGCACCCCCGCCGCGCATTTCAGACTTCTCAGCAATGGACCAGCATCGCGTTTCTTATCGAACCAGAAAATCAAATGACAAATAATGTGATACAGCATGTCTGCCAATTAGTGCGACCGTGCCAGGGAGGTGGCGATGCTGCAAATCACTGGCGATGAAAGACATAAAATTAATGCTATTACGGCCCTATCATTCCTCCAGCCTTAACCCTAAAATTATTTATTTCTGACCCAATGAGCCGACGAGAAATACATTTTCTTAACATCTAGAAAGAGGATTCATTTTGATTTCCTCCAAACGACGTCTCAGGGATGTAGAAAATATTCTTGAAACAACTTTATATACATGTGTCTGGGGCGATGCACTACAGTATCATATTTGCTTTTACTCTCATGCTGGTGTATCACTTTCTTTTAAGTCAGCATGTCTTCCCCCCGTTGGTTTCCAAAAAGATACAAACATCTGTCTGAACCTTCATGCGAGGAACCACTTCAAGATGGAGCCAATGGATCCGAGGGGCCTTTTAACAGGGAAGTGGAGGGGTTGGGGGGGGGGGCTGATACAGTGCGACATCAGGTCTGTCAAAATACATGGGGGGTGTGCGGTTAACTTGGCTTGAACCTGAAACTTCCAACCAGAACCTGATGGTGGTTATAAAAAGAATGAAAATGGACTAAACAGCCTCGGAGCACATGCAGAAAAAAAAGTGCATGTAATAGTAAATGGATATGTTTATCATGCATGTTGGTGCATATACGGTGTGTGTGTGTGTGTGTGTGTGTGTGTGTGTGTGTGTGTGTGTGTGGATTTTTAAGAGGGTTCAGGCTGTTTAATGCAGCGCCAAACGTCTTTAAAGCATCACTATTTGGATGATGGAATAAAAGGCGCATTTGAAATGAAAATACGAGGCATGACCTGCATCCTCGGGGCTGGTATTAATAGCAGGCAAGCCGCGTGGTGCAGGCCCGCCGTGTGTGTGTGTGTGTGTGTGTGTGTGTGTGATATGAATTCCTGCGTGGGTGTGTCCGTCCGTGCATGTGTGGGTGGGTGCGTGTGTTCTGGCGTTATTTAACTAAACGGTAACTTGAGGTGCTGGTATTCCCGTCAAACTCTCTCTCTCTCTCTCTCTCTCTCTCTCCTCCTTCTTGACTCCCCCGTCGTCATCCCTCCCCTCCCGCCACATGCACAGCGTGTTCTGAGAAAGGGCATCGCGTTTGAAGCCGAGCGGCATGGGGGTCTGATCTGAAAGGGGTGGGTAAGGGGGGGGCATGGTTTAGCACTCTTAACAGCTACAGCGAACCCTCCCCCAGGCCGGGTGCGAGCCTGTAAACCTTACTTGGCAGACCTCCTGCAGACCCTGTCTCAGAAGGGGGCTGGGGGGGGGGGGGGTTGGACCGCTTCCACTGTCCATACAGTACAATGCAGCCATACATCCAGAGTATCCGAGTAGTTCCCAAACTCAAAACATACCGTACGTACAACAGCTGAATGTTGTGATGCTGATGGAGAGACAAATGTGGCAGAATCAACAACATTAACTGCACACATCTGGAGCCATCAGAGGATTTGAAGACTTGGCGTGAGAGACACATGTTCTCACCTACAGTAAGAGTAGCCTACACCTCTCATCCTGATGCCTTTATGTCCTACAATAGTGCTATGAGCTACAATCTGATCTGTTTTTGTTAATTGTTAAATTCTATATAGTAACTGTGCCTTCTCTTCAAGTCTCTTTCTCTTTGTTCCTAATTCTTCTGCCTTCATTCCAGTTGTATTCATCCAATCCAGACACACCTGGATTAATCAGTTTGTCCAATAATGTAAGACAGGAAACAAAGGAGCAGCATTAAGTTCAGGAAGTAGTGGAGCTGTGCAAAGAGCCCATTAAAGTAACCTTTACTGAAAAGTACGAGTGAGGATGAACCATCCTCAGAGAAAGATGGTGAAAGAAAACGAGTTTCACTCTGCAGCATTTGGTGAGTGCACATGAGTTGATGCTTCCCACAAGTTATATGAAGGTAAGTTGCAGCAAAATGTTAAATTTAACTGGCTATTTATTCAGTAAACTTAGCCAGTCTCATGACATATTTTTGTTGTGTCAACACCTGTTTGTGAAAGTTGGCAGGTTAACTTCATATGTCTTCAATTTAGCCAACGCTAACCATGTTAGTTAGACATGGGATGTCTAAACACAGTTCTTTTCAACTTAAATAACTTAGAACTGATTATCTACTTTACTTGGTCATTTTGAGGCAATTGGTTTCCTAAGTGTTTTTTTAAGTAAAGTCAACAAACTACATTTTTCAGTGCAGTTGTATCGCTGACAAAGATGATTTCTGTCTTCTGTGAATAAACACAGTTCTAGCCATTGAGTGTGATGTTCTACTTCTGACAACAGTTGAAGTCAGCAGAGCCGTCGGCCTTCACCGAAGCAAGCAGCATGGAAACGGAGTTGGTTTTCAAAAGATTTTTTCAAAGGCGTCAATAAAGGGAATTAATGTCTCCATAAACTTTATGCACTTTACTCTAAATGCTCCCAAAGTCAAACGTCCGCGCTGACAGGAGGGAGTTTTTCTATGTGGGACACTGAAGTAGTGAGATCTATAATATTTAGACACAGCTGTTAAAGAGGGGGCCTCCTAAAATAACCAAAACAGGACCCTCTGTGTTTCAAAAGATAAGCGCAAAATTTCTACACCGGGCTATTGATGTCACTGCAGAGTTAATGTCCGACTATAAACACACAATGTCGTTCAGACCGGCCAGCTGTCTTCTCCATTATCACTTCACTTGTGGTCCGAAGAGGAAGCTTTCATCCAAAGATGTTCAGAGAGCAGAGGGAGGAAGCAGAGCGTGTGTGGTCTGACTCACTACGGCGTTATTAACACCATACTCCACTTTGTCACTCACGACGACTCCTGCTGAAAAACGTGTTCCCCTGCGTATATAGACTTCTATGTTTGGGATGTGACACCTTTTCAAACCGTGGCAGAGAGTTTTTTAGTGTGAAACCCACAAATCACATTTCTGTCAGCGTGTTCGACGTCCAGGCCTCGGAGAACAGCAGAGTCTGCCAGCAGAGTTAGTTTTACACCTTTCTTCAGCTGTTATACGAGTTGCAGGGTTGCGGGGTGGTGGTGGTGGTGGACTTATTGTTTCGTTATTTGTTTCAAGTTGAACACACAGAGTAGAAAAAGTAGAAAAAAAAAACACACATTCCCTCCCGGCTTCAGCTGCTTTCAATAAATAAAATGTTTTCTTCTGATCCTGTTCCACCTTCTAATGTTCGGCCAGATACTTTGGCTCGTACCTACAGTGCACACACAGACACACAAACACACACGCACACACACAGGCACAGACACAAACACAGCCAAACACACATATTATATATAGTATATATAGCAAATTCAGATAACTACACAAAGATTAACACCCACACGAGTCATATCACAGTGGTATGAAACTGCGATATGACACATGTGATGGTTTCACATAGATTTATACACATTTGCTATCGACCGATAGACTTGTAGTCAAGAAGACCGCCTGAACCGAGACCAAGACACTACCAAGACCAGAGAGTATCAAGACCAAGACAAGACCAAGACAAGACCAAGACAAGACCAAGACAAGACCAAGACAGGCCAAGTCAAGACTAAGACCAGTTGAGCTTAAAGCAGAAGTAAGCGATCCGGTCGTTTTGGCTAATGCTGCGTTCCAGGCAGGCTTTTGAAACCGTAAATTACAGCTTCACGTCACAACTTACGACTTTGTAGCGTTCCAGGCAACCCACTCGTGTTTTTCCGACCTGTTTTACCTGTGAAAGTCACTATAACGGCCACTCGTAACTTCTGACCCGTGAACTCGTACCAGATCGAACTGGTACGACTTCACAGGTCGGAAAAACACGAGTTACGGGCTGCCTTGAACGCACCATAACAGTCCTCGTCCCTACGTCGCCACATTCACGGCGTCCCTTGGCTGCACACACAGCCCTGCATGCCGTTCTCTCTCCTCATTGGATAAAAACTGTAGGATACGAGAAAAGTTTTCTCCTCGGCTCAGAGCAGAGCAGAGGGACTGACAGACCCGTGTTTCAGTCCAAACACTCTATGTAAGTGATTGCTGTCGGAAGATATAACTATTTAAGACTTATATTAACACAAATATATCACTTGCTTCTGCTTTAAGACCGAGAACGAGAACCAGTTACACCATATTTTGCTATTCCGCATGAGTTGTAGAACGCGAGAGGACGAGTGCCAACACGTCTGTGTCACAAAATGCATTTTTGGTACCACTTGAAGGGGGCGCATAAATAATGATATTCAAAAAAAAAAAAAAAAGCATGCCTGCCTGGATATTGTGGGCTACAAATCCCTTCGAGACCGTTCTGCCAGTCCGAGACATTGCGAGACCGAGAGACACGAGACCGAGACAAGACTGAGACCAGAAAAAAGACCAAGACCGGTCTCAAGAACTACAAGTCTATCAACCGATCAGCTTCTTCAGCTCGTGGTGATTCACATAACATCGTCATCTATCTCTACATGAAAAATGTATCAAGCGAAGGAAATGTCGGCTGTAATTCTGGTTGACACACTAATGGTAGTAATCTGGTCGTTCTTCGGTCTACAGAAGGGCCATGTGGATAAAATCTTCCGTCATGGTTATTTTAATCTCACACACAGTGTAATATTCATACTGTATGTATTGTGGTTTAATATAGTCTCTGGAAAATCAATTGAGAAACTGCTTATGCATAAAGAAACCAGGCTGTTTTAGCTACTCCAGTAACCTTTCTTTTATATTGATGTATGGGACCACTGTTTCCATAAAGGAGTCGTGTCTACAACGGCCTAAAATATTTAAGAGATAACTCAACAGAATTAATAGTATAGAAAAATCTTCAGTGGGTGAAAAAAATGTTGTTGCATTGCCAAATCCTGTGTCAGTCTGTGTATCAGTGCTGAAAGCTCCAGAACAGTAAAACAAGTAAGAACAGAAAAAAGTTATTTGATCATAAAGGTTCAGTGTCATGAAAACTGGAAAAGGATCTGGTACAAACTCACTCAAGTTTTGTGAGGTTTTTTTTGCATTATATTTCTCTCTTTGTCTTTGTTATTGTCCCAGTTTTTTATATGACCGTGCAAGCCCTGTGTTAGGAAGACAACAACTCTCCCCTGATAGTCTTTGGTAACCTTGTGATCACAATACAAACCTGTTTCATGTTTTGCTCACATTTTAAAAATCCATAAAGTGTTATACACCATCTTAAATCTTTACTTCTGTTTTTTTTAAAGGGATAGTTCAACATTTTTGGCAAATCGCCCTAATCCATAGGAGTACGTTAACTTGTCGGTGCATGTTGTTTTGTGAGAGAGGCGCAGAGACGCGGCACACGCAACTTTCGGTTTACCCTAAATACACAATCCAACAACTCCAAAACTCTCTTATGGAGAAGTTGTGACCTGCATATTCACCACGCTATGAAATAATAATGTAACATTATGACATTACGAGTTGTTTTCGAGGTAAATGCGCAGCCAGAACTACATTGAAGCAGACACGGCTGCTGGGCGGAGTGATTTCAAAAATGCAAGTTGTTCTGAGCATTTGCTTCATGTGTTGTAATGTTACATGATTATGCATTATTATTTCATAGCGTGGCCAATGTACAGGTCACAACTTCTCCCCGAGAGTGTTTTGGAGTTGTTGGAGTGTGTATTTTGGGAAAACCGAAGGTTACGAGTGCCGCGTCTCTGCGCCTCTCCCACAAAACAACATGCACCGAGGTAAAGGTAATTAACGTAGTCCTGTGACTATAGTGATCGTGACAATGGGCGCATTTGCCAAAATGTTGACCTATCCCTTTAAGTTTGCTCTCTCTCTCTCTCTCTCTCTCTCTCTCTCTCTCTCTCTCTCTCTCTCTCTCTCTCTCTCTCTCTCTCTCTCTCTCTCTCTCTCTCTCTCTCTCTCTCCTCACACTTTTGCTTTCAACCTCTTTGTTTCTTTTCATTCCTCTCTCTCTTTTTTTTACTCTACAGGGGGAAACGGTTCAACAGTGCACTACATTTCACACATTCACTGGCTGGGTACCCCTATGTGAGTGTGTGTGTGTGTGTGTGTGTGTATTTGTGTAACCCCTTCTTGTATTTACTTTCAGGTCAGTAGAGAAAAGGCAGCGATTGGACATGAGCACGCTCAGAAATATGAGTCTGAACAGTCCAGTGTGTGTGAGTGTGTGTTTGTGTGTGTGAGCGTGTCCATGGGGCCAGTGTTTTCCTAAAGGGTCGTGTCCTTCCAGGTTTTAATATAGAGACACTGGATATGTGGACAGAACCTCTGTGTGTGTTAAGGCTGATGTGTGAGCGAGGGAGAGATGTCTCTGTGTCAGCTCCTGCTGACCGCTGCTTGTTGCAGCATCGGGGCCAAAACCAGCAGCCCTGATGGGAGTTTGTGTGTCTGACAAACCCAGTAAACCACTGTTAGTCCTCTAAAAATGACCACGGGACACATTCAGGCATTACACGGGCGCAGGCTTGCCTCACACTTCATCCAGACCTGATGTTTTACTTCACAGTTCAGACAGGAGCTACCGCAATGAACCAGTTTCACATAACTCTGGAAGAAGAGCCATTGTTCTATTAAACCCAGCTCCCAGGAGGGTTTATTTTTTCCTTCACTTGCGCTAAATATTGTGTGGATTGCAGTTTTTTTTTTTTTACTAAAGTTGTGGTTTAACCAAACTGCACGCTAAGTAAATGATCAGAAATGACCTTAAATAAACTTCAGACTTGAAATGGACTGCAATTTGTCTCCTAATGTTAAGTTGATAAACTAAATGATGCATAATTTAAGGAGGTTATTGCACAGTAAAAGTCACTCTTTCCCTGTGACTCAAAGTTCATTCTTCACTTTGGAAACATAATTAGAGAAAACAGCCTCACAACTCGCTCCATTTAGCAGCTGTAGCTTTCAATTATATCAGTCATCAAGCTTTCGATCATATCATTAGTTTCTCCAGGGAATAGAGTCGGCTGAAATGAACTTTCATCCTTGTTGGCGTAACAGTTAACAGGTAGGATTTTATCCTTTCACTTTTTCACCCATCTATGCCACTAAACAGTTAATCTGCAGTTGTGTTATAGGTGTAAATAACAGTGGCGACACTTTATCCAAAGAAGAACTGTTTTGGAAAAAAGTGAATTCCTCTTGGCTCTATCTTATCTCCATTGAAGACAATGGTTACTCAGCTTGTTGTTGTTGCCACATTACAGCTTGAAGGTTGCCAGTTTACTTTAGCTGTGATGTTGTATAGATCCTCAGTTCAGTTTTAGTTGCAGTGGTTTCTGGTAGGTGCGATGATAGTTCAACACGATACTGTGCTGTACATGCTGAGTCCATGTATCAGACAGATGAAGTCTAAAACCATGTTCTTTGGGACAGTCCTGCTCAGATCGCCGTGTACTCTAACAACACAGTTCGTCCTTCAGTAGTTGGTTCGTCTGTCAGTGCGCCGACCCCCTACCAAAGCACACACTGTCATTATCACTCTCTAATGTCAACGATACTATGAAAACAGCCAAACCAAGGACAGAGGGGTAAAGAGAGAGACATCCAAAATTCCTCTTTCTCTCTCTCTCTCTCTCTCTCTCTCTCTCTCTCTCTCTCTCTCTCTCTCTCTCCCTCTCGTATAAAGTATTACTCCACAGTCGTCCTGTATTTTCGACCCCACGTTCCAAACATACTTTTCTGCTCAGTCACAGTTGTGACATTTAGTTGGGAGATCTTGCAACATTGCACGCAGTGTGATTGTAATGAATGATTAGATTCACATGCTGTTGCTTCATATCCTAAATATGACACTGATATAATACTAGATGTTATGGAAACCTTCTGTCAGATGTAATTAGCAGCTCATGTAATCCTCTATGGACGATTACTGTTTGACTGTTTACCTGGGAACAAGCCAGACCGCTGATCACATACATGTACCGTACAAACAGACATGGACGTGAATGTGAGAATTTGTTACAAGAACAAATGAAAACACGAACAAAAGGTTTTTACAGTGACAAAGTATCTGCAGCATGTTCATGTTCAGTTGTGTCTCTGAGGATCTTTACGACCTTAAGGTGGGAAGACTTAGAGGCTTTGTTGATGAAATCATAACAACTGTGCTGAGCTCAGTCAACAGATCCAGATCCAAACTGATGTGATACAACTAAAAGCTCAGAGAACAATTTTTTAAACTACTTTCCAAGGTCGGGAATGAACTTGTGTGCTACAGTAATGTAATTTAAGGCTGGAACGGTTGGGTGATTAATTGACTGATCTGCCTGAAAGTTAATTGGCAACGAATGTGATCATTTTTCAAGCAAAACTGCCAAAAATGTGCTGGTTTCAGATACAAATGTACAAATATGAGGATTTGCTGCTTCTCCCTGTTTCATATCACTGTAAATTCAGCATCTGTGGGACTGTTGTGACTGGACAAAAACACAGTGAGAGGATATAAATGTGTTTTTGGGGAATTTGCGATCAAACTTTCTCGACAGGTTTTTGACTTTTTGGTAAAAATATGGATGGAAAAACAAACATGTTGATGTCTTTGTTCTTTGTTGACCTTAGCACTGTCTGATGATGGTAGAAATGAAAAAAAGATGAACCATTAAAGCCCCAGTATGTAGGAATTCCCCCCATCTAGCGGTGCGGTTGCATATCGGAACGTATTCTTGATGTTGCATTCACGTGAAATCGGGCAGACGTCAGACAGTAAACAAGTGGTCCGCCAGCACGAGGCTAAACAATACAGGCGTGACAATATGTTGTCATGGTGATGTGGTATTGTTTACCTGACCCACGTTTTACCGTCTTTCTCTCGTCGAGTAAAATGACATCCGGTTGGTTTGCCGACGGCCGTCTGCCTGACTGCACCTGAATGCAACACCAGTGCCTCCGTCCTTCCTCACACTACACAGTGGTGACCGTTTTCCGGTGAGTTTCCGTGGTTACCTACGGTCACGCTGCCACTGAACGTAAAAATGGTGATGCAACATGGCCGCCTCGGTTCGGTGCAACCCCCCTTGTATTTGTAATGACTTGTAACAACTCATTCTGGTACGGGAAAGCTTTCATTTGTATGCGGGTTTGATTCGAATAGTGAAAGCAATATTTGATTTTTGCTAATAAAAAGCCAAATAAGTTACACACTGGGGCTTTAATGAAAATATCATCAGTGTCCACTGTCATTTAATATTCTCTGCATCCTACTTTTCTGTGATCTTTATGCTGGAGCCCCTTTAACTCACCAGGCAATAGGATTGTCCTTTTACTCTCACTCTCTCTCTCTCACACACACACACACTCACACACTCACACACTCACACAAACGTCACAGTGATTTACGCTCTCGCCTGTGGAGAGGCTGTGTAGCCTTATGGAAATCATTATAACTTGTGCTGCTACACAGTCCTCAATTAACAGCATGAGAGAGAGACAGTGAAAGGAGCTGCGACGGAGAAAGAGAGGGAACAAGACGGGATCTGACTGACTTTTTAGAGGAGGTCAAGAGGCGGCGGAGAGGGAGTGGGGGGGGGTTGGGGGGTTGAGGGGAGGGAGAGATGAAAAGACAGAGCTGGAGAGAAAAAGGCGACAGAGCAGAGAGAGATTTATTGACTGTAACCTCGGAACAGACAGTCGGACACTGCAGTTAACTGCTGCTCTGAGCGACAATGCTGGCTTACATGACAGATTAATACTGTACAACATTTGTGTGTGTGTGTGTGTGTGTGTGTGTGTGTGTGTGTGTGTGTGTGTGTGTGTGTGTGTGTGTGTGTGTGTGTGAGTGTGTGTGTAGCTTGGAGTATTTAGTAGCCAATGATCACAGACGGTGACGTGCGTTTGAGCTGACGGCTTTTTCCAACATTCATTAAATCACTGAATCCGACAGAACCGATTTCTTTCTAAGTTTAAAAAATCCTCCTAAGGAAAACATCTTTGTCTCCGAAACGTCTCTGGAACATCTGATCTCATTACCGCTCGTCATGACACACACACACACACACATGCACACACACACAGCAACACCTGACAGCGTTCTCTGCTCCAAGTATTCACCTCCCCCCTCCTCTCCTTTGCCCCCTTGGACCAGACCAAGACAACAACAAATCTTTTTACGAGTGCAACTTTACGATGCTATTTACAAATGTGATTACAAGTTGTGGCGCTCCGAGCTCTCGGGCTCGCTCTGGAATATGATGAACACACGTCAACGTTCAGGGAGAATTGCTTCCAGCTTTCTGACCTGTTTGGTACAAACACATGTGAGCGAATCAAACACACACACAGAAACACACAAACACTCAGAGACGCACACGTGTGTCTATGATATTAAAAGAGGTTGTGCAGACAGTGACGGAGTAAATTTACTTGAGTACTTAAGTTCATATCCAGAGGATTGTACTTTACTTGAGTATTAGATTTCTTTGGTACTTATTACTCTTACTTGAATACATTTCCCAGACAAGTATTTTTACTTTTACTCAAGTTAATTTCTAGAAAGGCTGAAAAGTACTCGTTGCTTTCAGGTCTGCTCTTTTTTCTTCTTTTTTTTCCCTAAAATCCTATTGGACACAAGCTGTGTTTGTCAAAGAAGGAAACCCTAACCCCTAAAAGCAGCACATCAGTGCAGGTGGTTTCAAAGAGTTAATTCTCAGAAACAAGAGTTAAAAGCTCCTTAAATCCATTTAGAAAAAAATATAGTAATTCATTGATGTGAAAAATAAGAAATTTACTCTTACTCTTATTTTTACTTAAAGTAAATTTAAAAGCCTGTACTTTTGGATACTTAAGTACCTTTAAAAGCAAGTACTTTTTTACTCTTACTCGAGTAACATGTCGACTTGTAACGGAGTAAATTTTGTCCAGTAGTATTTGTACTCTTACTCAAGTACTGGGGTCGAGTACTCTGTCCATCTGTGTGTGCAGATTCATTTGGCTGAATCATGAACCACTTCTTCACCTTAGCAGCACTGACCAGAAAAGCTGGAAGAATTATCAATAAATGACAGTTTGAATCATGTATTAA
Source organism: Trachurus trachurus (assembly GCF_905171665.1). NCBI lineage: Eukaryota > Metazoa > Chordata > Actinopteri > Carangiformes > Carangidae > Trachurus > Trachurus trachurus. The sequence goes on along the minus strand of NC_139894.1, from coordinate 5,927,187 downwards.
GATCAAGATATTCTAGTTGCAGATGTGAAGATTTAAAGAACATCTGTTTTACAATCACTGTAAATTTAGTATCTTTGAGTGTTGGACTGTTGAGAAATCTTTCTGAGCATATTGAATTATCTCTGAGAATTTATGATCAGCCTTTTTTTTTTCAACTCAAGTTTTTCATGGACAAACAATTAATTGATAAAAGAGGTAATTTATCTTTTCTGAGTTTCAATATTAATCATAATATGACCTTTGTGTTAGTGTCACAATTACCATCAAGCCATAGGAATGTCCTTTTAAAAGCCAATTCGCAAACCCAAGACGCCAATGCCTGTGTTTTAGAAGTGCTGAAAGTGGGCGCAGGCGTCCATGTGTGCATTTTAACAGTTTCTAAAGTGGGACCTGTAACTCTAGCTGACAAGTTTGATCAGTGGTGCAATTGACAAGACGACAAGTCTTGGAACTCGAGAAAAACAGGTTCAGTTTTTCCATAGTCACTGAATCCAAAAAGGCTTTCATCATCGATTCGTATCACTCTTTAAACTAACTTTTTTTTTTTTTTTAATTTAATGGAGCGAAATGTGCCATGTTTAACTCATGACTGAATTAGGTTACCCATAATTCTGACTGTGAAACAAACTGTGGGTGAGACAGAGCACAGTCTGTTCTGAGACCTAAAGAAGACGTCGTACCAGAGGCTGGACAACATCTTGGGTCCAAAAAGAGTCTGAATTGTTTTGGCTCACTGACAGGAGTGAATGGAGGCTCCTATAGAACCAGTTCCTCAACATCTACAGCTGACAAATTATATCTATTTAAGGGAAGACACTACAGGTGAATAGGGGAAAACATTTTAAATAACAGATATCACCATGAAACTTCCCAAGTTTATCACTTACATTAAGACAAATATTTTTTGTATTACAAGTTTTGTCTAATTTTATGTTTGAATATGTAAATGAGGCAATATCTGATGAAATATGCGCTAATTTGCATACATTTTCAGAACCAAAATCTGAAAAATGGATAAAGCCCCTTTCAAAATTCTTGTTTTATTTTGTTGACATATTAGAGTCAGAAGTTTTTACAGAGGGGATTTGGGATATTTCTTTTTATCACTCTGTTAATGAGAAAATACTGTCACCAGCCCTAAAAAATCCAATTTCGCCATGTTTTTAGGAGTAAAATGTTGTATAAATCAGGCTGTGAATGACATATCAACAATCCCCTCTGTAACAACCTTCAGAATATAGACAGGAATAAAACTGGAAGGTTTGGTGTCTGTAAGTGCTGCTGAAGTGGAGATTTCGCACCCGGAGTATGAGGAAAAACTCATTTTGGGAAAACGGCCTTTAAAGACTTGTACCGAAAAATTCCATAGATTGTTAATGTAAATCATACTTTTACGATTGGTTGTGCATATGGAGGAGATGGCAATTTTTGGAGCCTACATCGTTGTTCAGGAGAGAGAGCTTTACAGTGATACCTGACATGACATGGGTCAGACAACAGGTACAGCACAGTAAGTCACAGTAGCATGTTAACGTTTGGCGAACTTAGGAGAAATCTACCAACAAAAGAGACAAAATGAAGTAAAATAAAAACACCTTAATGTGGACTTTCTACCATTTCATTTGACTTTTCTGAAAGAATACATGTTAGGTCAGAAAAATAGCCAAAAATCTCATAATTGATCAGTGCATGAAAAAACAGTGTTTTTGCCTGGGGTGTCTCGCCTCAAGTCTAAACTAATAGATTACTTACAAAGACTAACTGGGCCCGAGGACTTTAAATGAAGGATGGCACAACAGGTAAAACTGACTGTTACTGGATGAATAAAGTATGTGGTGCTCTGCTTTTCAGCTCCAACAAAAACCCAAGTGTCAGTTTTTACTGGTGAGGAGGTGAAGCCAACTACAGCTGAGAGCCAGTGGAAGAAAGCAGGATACTATAGAAAAAGCAGTTTTCACAGCGAACACTGTAAACACCAAAGTGTTTAGTGAGGCAATGTTTCAACCATCAACGTCTTTGCCAGACTGAAAACCTGACCGAGACCTTGACTGTCAAAAAAACTGCCAAATTAAACGGTTCACTGTGCGCTGCTCAACCTTTTCTTTTTCTCCACCCGATGGTAAAAAAAACACTCGTGGTTTCATTATAAAATGGCTCATATTTGTCATTCAATAATTCCAGTCATGTTACAGTGCTGTAGTGCTGCATGTTAGAAGCACAGCGCACGGTGAGACGCGCCTCATCATCACGAAGAGCTTTTTCTTCCAGCAGCAGTATTATTGCTTTTATAACCTTGTGCCCAGCTGGTCCGGCTGTGAACGGTTCAGCTTACTGCTGCAGCAAAAAAACCAACTGCGCCGTATATGTGTGTGTGAGTGTGTGATCATAAGGTTGAATGGAGATGTTGAACTTTTTCAGGCTTATCTAACTCCTAATCCCCTTGCTCTCCACCTTCTCCTGTCTGCAGAAGTAAACACTGAGTCTGTAAGTTTCTACAGAGAAGTCAAAAGCTCTGTTTCGCTCGCAGACTAAACAAAAAACAGTTTCAGGGGGGGAGAGAAACCTTTTGTATGATGGCAGCTTCACGTTAGAGAGAACAAGACAAATAAAGAGTGAAGGTGCATGCATCTACAGTACGTACGAATGTGCGGATCAGTGTGTGTGTGTCTAACTCTAAGCAGGGCTCTGTATTTCCTGAAGCCCAGCGGACTGCAGTTTGATCTTGTGCCATGAATGGGCTCAACACACTAATTACAGCCACCTGTGTGTGTGTGTGTGTATGTATGTGTGTGTGTGTGTGTGTATGTGTGTGTGTACGGTATGAGGGAGGAGGATGACTGTATGATCATGAAAAAAGCAACCTGCTGTTTCCACTCTGTTCACACACACACACACACACATACAGAGGAGAAAATAATGTAGCGTCATACTTTGAGGAGGCAGAGGTGCTGTTTTCCACTCTTGGGTTAACCTTCAGTGTGTGTGTGTGTGTATTTGTGTGTGTCTGGTATGTGTCAGGCCTCTTAAACTGACTTTAGCCTTGACTGTATCTCTCAACCAGGCAACAACAGCACGTCTGAGTTTGTCTGTCCAGCTGTCAGTCACTCAGCGAGTCCATGAACAAACCAGGAGACATTTTAAAACTGAAAATACAAGAAAACTCACCTTTAAAAAACAAACAAACAAAAAAAACACAACTCAGATTTTCAAGGGAGAGAGAGAGAGAGAGAGAGAGAGAGAGAGAGAGAGAGAGAGACTGGGGCTGTTTGCCAGTTGCTTCACTGATCCATCAAACCACTGACATTGTGCTCACCACAAATTCTCTCCAGCTCTTACAGCAGCTTCCTTTGAAGCGGTGCTTGTCCACGTGTGCTACAAAAGCCTGATGACGCACATTTGCAGTGTGTACGACAAAGAGTCTCGTTCCACAAAACTTCCCTGATGATGTCAAACAGACAAAAGCCCCTGGACTATAACGCTCCTGCTCACTTCTAAAGACACCTGCAACCTGCTGTTTGCTGCTCTCCATCTCCAGCATATGTCTGGACCACCATCACACAGCATCTTCCTGTCTGTTGTTGTTCCTCCACCTGCGGCTGTTAGACTCACCAGATACCATCAATTACCCTCGCTACGATCTTTGAAGGGATAGTTCAACATTTTTGGCAAAGTGGCCCATTGCTATAATCCCTATAGTCATAGCAGTAGGTTCGTTACCTTTATTTGTCGGTGCAAGCTGTTTTTTAGAACGGCGGAGCAGAGCCGTGAGCTGCTCAGAGCTACGCTACGGAGGCTAATGGGATTTCTTGGTTTCCCTCATCAAACTCATCAAATACACAATCCAACAACTCCACAACGCTCTGGTGGACAAGTTGTGACCTGCACATTCACCACGCTATGAGATAATAACAGAACGTTACCAGACAGAGTTGTTTTAGAGGTAAATTCATGCGAAACCACTGATGCATGTTGCCTTCAGGGACAGTTTTTCATCAAGCAGTCTCTGTATTTTCCTCTAAAACAACTCTGTCTGGTAACGTTGTGTTATTATCTCATAGCGTGGTGAATGTGCAGGTCACAACTTGTCGACCAGAGCGTGTTGGAGTTGTTGGATTGTGTATTTGATGAGTTTGATGAGTGGAAACCAAGAAATCCCATGAGCCTCCGTAGCGTAGCTCTGAGCAGCTCGCGGCTCTTCTCCGCCGTTCTAAAAATAGCTTGCACCGACAATTAAAGGTAACGAACCTACTGCTATGACTATAGGGATTAAAGCAATGGGCCAATTTGCCAAAAATGTTGAACTATCCCTTTAACTCCACACAGACTCATTCAGCACCGTGTTGCTGGAAATCATTTATGACTTCCTCCTGCCTTGGGCTTCCTGCATTGCACTGTGGGTAAAAAAAAAAATCAGCTTATGTGTTTATCTTTGTGTTCATCAGCTTGAATGTCGCTCGCACATCTGCAGATTGTTTTCTGTGTGTTTTATGATTATGACAGCAAGTGCCTATTTGTGTGATCAATCAGGAAGCCACATGCTGCCCACACAGTGTCACTGGAGTTAAAAGAGCCATTTTTTTTTTATTGGCAGGAGTAGAATACACTAGAATGATCACAACTCAAAACATCTGGTGCACTTGTGTTTCACTACTTTTCCTCCAAAAATGAAATTATAAAGTTCTTTCTTGAGAGTACATGGCTTGCGATGAAGGTCAGGCAGTAGTCTTGAATGTGGGTGTTGAATAACAGATAAAAAAATGCCATTAAGAACAGAAAAGCCTCCAAAGTTCCCAGTTCCTCTTGACAAAATCCTCAATAAGCGAACTCTTCCAGGTAATTAATTTAAGCCAGGGAGCAGAGTTTTTTTGGCTAAAACTGCTCAGCAATAAAATCCTGCTCCAGGAAGTAAACGCTACACCTCTAAAGGCTGAAAATAGTTCCAGACCCCTCAGCACGGCCGCCTCTATAGAGCCATTGTACAGCTGTACTTCTCTGTACCGCTCTCTTTCTTTTTCCTCTCCTTTTCTAAATGATTTCACATTGAATTTCTCCGCTCCAGACCTTTTTGCTATAAGTCTAGGGATGGATAAGTATTTGCAATACTGGGAAAAATGGATTATGTTTGTAACCACAAGAGACAATGAGCCATTACTGTATGAACTTACTTGTATCTCCATCAGTATAACGCCTGTATGAATGTGTAAGTCACCAACTGTTTGTTCTATGTTTTTCTGTATGCTGTATGTTGTTTATATAAAAAAAATCCCCAGCTCCAGTTGAAACTCTCATCCACAAGTGTAAGAGAAATAAAGCAGCACATTTAACTCTCCATTATTTCATGCAGCTTGTATGGCAAAAAAGTAATTTACAGGGGAACTATGCAGGATTCATAACTTAACTCTGCTATAGCTTAACCTTAGTTAAACAGCTTTGGAGTAGTTCTGATGGTTTAATAAATAGCTGAACCAGTTATGAGGGAGAATGGAGGCTCTCTGCCCTCCACTTGCGTACCACTTATTGCATCTCTTGGCTGAAAAACAACTTTGCAAGATCGAGGCTGCAGCCTGCCGGTGTCCCAGCTCTCTCCACACTCACACACTGCGACACAAACGCGCCCTGTAACCCGTAATCTCTTGTTTATGACAGATTAAACTACACAAATATGCACGTCCTAACATCATATATGATACATAAGGACACCTACCGCTCTATTGATTGATTTATCGCCTGCTTCGTTGTAAACAAATTGCACATGGCCGGGAGGAGGATTAGCAAAACAGCGGAAAAGTGACCAGACTTACATAGTTCCTTTCACATATCTTTTGGATTCTGAGAGACTCAAACCTAAAAAAAAACCCCCAAAAAACTGAACTGTGTCTTTGATTTCCTTTGAGTTTTCGCAGGTAAACCCCACTGTGACTGCATGCTGCTGTTATACATCTGGTTTCCCACAGGAAAGATGAAACATTACAAAACCAATCAACGTACGGTACAGTACATCACTGATAGCAGTTTGTTTTAGCAATGTGAATCTGTGTCCAAGTGTTTTAGGGTTGATTTCTCCTTTGGGTAAGAAACTAAATCCCTATCTACTTCCCTGCTGCTGATCCTGGCCCCTGTCTTCCAAAGGAAAAGGAGATTTTTCCACTGGGGATCAATAAAATAACACATTATATAGTGATTCTGAAGTATTTTGGTGAATCTTGTAGCAGTGAAGGGGAAGGAAGGGAGAGTTGAAATATGCTGCTTCCAGCTGACAAAGCACAAATCCTACCTCATTGGATCTCAATCTGATTTTATCCAAATACACAATATGTGATTAACATGCCACATTTTTATGTGGTGTTAATAAATACAGATCCATTTCCCAGCAGAGTTTCTTGTAGATTCGGCTCTGGTATATTTGCAGATGCTGCGGCCAGGCACGAGCCATTTACCCTTGGCGGTCAGGTTTAAGTTAACTACAAGGTCTGGGTTTGGTTATGACATGAAAAATGTTGAGAAAACCCAACAGCGAGAAAATACACGAAGAACCTCGGGCTCCTCCAACGCCGAACATGGACTGTGTCAGAGCGTAAAATATCAACAGAGCGATGAAATAACATACAGGCACGAGGCACAAGTGGTTCCACACTTGCTCATAAATGTCATACAGAGATGGGGTTTATGAGTTCTGAAAACATACAGTTAGGGATCGAGTTTTTGGTTTTCTATGTGTGGCTTAATACAAATCTGGATCTGGATAAGTTAATTTTGTTGTTTTAAGCCTTAGAATAAAAGCAGCGTCGCCACCTTGCCTTCCTTCTCTTTCTTTCCTTTGCCCCCCCTCCCCTCCGCCTGCCTTCTCCATATGTGTGCGCCTGTGAGTGAAAGTGCATTAACCGTTGCACATGCGCTTATTCGCGTCGCTGTTTTACATCACTGTTCACACTTCATCGACAGAGCGGCAGGGGTCAAGCACGCAACACAGACTGAGATTTGCCTAAAACGGAGCCGACGTGGACCTCACGCAGGAATCTGGCAAACGAAAAGGAGCGCGGCCAGAAGTCTTTACCGGCGTCCACCTGGAAGATTTACGTGATGGAGGCGATTGAGTCAAGGACAGAAATGATTCAGGGGGAATTAGTGAATTACTTCATGTCCGCTGCTCACAGGGGGGCTCTGAGATCACAGCAGTGGAAACTCTGTGTGTTTGTCTCAGGGTACTGCCACTAAAGGAATGAATGTAGCTCTCAATGAACTAAACAGACATGATTTCAAAGGTGAATTTTACCCTGAAACAAAGGTACTAAACTATTTAAATGTGTTTAATGGGTCTTCGTCAGACATTAAGCTCACATGAATCAACACCTTTATGGCCACAGATGGCAACAACTAGCCAAAGAAATATTTCACCAAGGTCCTTATAATAAAAGAGAATTCACTAAAATGACAAAAAAGAATTATGATCATAACCCTGTGTTTGTTCTTAAAACATTTCGTGCTGACAGTATGAGCCAGGTGTGCCAGATGTAATAATCAAGGTACTTCTTTGCATATTTTTTTTTCCTTCTGCCATTGTCTTCGTTAACTCTCCACATAAAAAGTGACTCACTCTCCAATGAGTGCTTGACGCAGGTCCGTGCTCGCTGTCTGGGAGGTGTTTAAAAAAAAATTATAGAGCAGCGAGCGGCTGCCAACCTGAGAGGCACGAGAACTCAGGAGATGACAAATTAGTATTATTATGAATAAAAACTTTTCTTTTCTTGCAGAGTAGTAGTAGTAGTAGTAGTAGAAAAGTGTTTTTTTGGGGGAAAGGTACAAATCCTGTTGGAGGTGATTAATTTGTTTTAAAGGGATTACAATCTAAAAAGTGTGGTTAAGAGATCTGCTCTGATAGGATTCAGATGGTGCATTGTATGTTTAAGGCACACCTAGTCGGATATATTTAGTCATTTTAACCCTCCTGTTGTCCTCCTGGGTCAAGGAAGAAAGGCAGGAAGGACGAAGGGATAGAAGGAAGGAAGGAAGGAAGGAAGGAAGGAAGGAAGGAAGGAAGGAAGGAAGGAAGGAAGGAAGGAAAGGAGGGAGGCAAAAAGGATTGTGGAAAGAAGGAAGGGAAAGGGGGAGGAAAGAAAGATGGAGGGAGAGAACAGATTTGTTCAAGGAAGGAAGAAGAAGAAAGGAAGAAGGGAAGGAAGGAAGGAAGGAAGGAAGGAAGGAAGGAAGGAAGGAAGGAAGGAAGGAAGGAAGGAAGGAAGGAAGGAAGGAAGGAAGGAAGGAAGGAAGGAAGGAAGGAAGGAAGGAAGGGAAAGAAAGATGGAGGTAGGGAACAGATCAGGTCAATTGGATCAAAAGAGGAAGGAAGAAGAAGTAAGGACGAAGGGAAGGAAGGAAGGAAGGAAGGAAGGAAGGAAGGAAGGAAGGAAGGAAGGAAGGAAGGAAGGAAGGAAGGAAGGAAGGAAGGAAGGAAGGAAGGAAGGAAGGGAAAAGGGATTGTGGAAAGAAGGAAGGGAGAAAGGAAGGAAAGAATGAAGGAAGGATGGAGGAAGGGAACAGACAACAGGAGGGTTAAAACAACACTCTGGCTACAATACAACTCAAACCATCCTGGCTTATTAAAAAAAACAAAACTCTGTCTTATTCCTAAAATAGATGATGTCCCTTCATTTAAGTATTGCCTCTCTGCCCCTCTCGTGTGATGGTCCACTGCTCCCGTGGAGGCAGAAACGTTGCTGTTATTCCTTCAGGATGATGGATGGTGAAATGACTTGCTAATGTGTTTATGGCCTCCTTATATCATTTTAAAACGGCCCTGTTGTCTTACAAAGCAAACGTGTTTGGTCAAAATACAGACGAATAAATCTTCATGGCACTTTTAAAGAGCTCCAGCCTGTAACAAAACTGTGATTTAATGAACAGAACTGTTGTATAAATACCGGTATGTCTTTGTTATTGAATACACGAGCATGTATTTATGCATAAAGTAAGTGTGTATTGTGTATGTGGGTTTATGTTTATTCAGTGTAATTTGTTCCTGTACTTTCATCTATGTATTTCAATGTCAGTGAGTGTGCTTGTGTGTGTCTGAATACATTTGCACATGTGTACTTGTTCCTGCACGTGTGTAAATTCATCTGAATGTATTTATGTGCACATCTGCCTTAATGTGAGGACACTATCTTGTCGTCCCATCAAGTCACACACTGTCTGAGTTTGTGTGTGTGTGTGTGTGTGTACGTCGAGCTGCTGAATGTGTAACTCTAGTAAACATCAAGGCAGCGCTTTGCCTTGCTGAATTAATGAATCGCTCACATCCATCGCCACGCGCCGCCTTTGAAACGCACACCGCCGTCCTCGGCTCAGCGCTTTGAACTCTCAATCATTCTCTCCCTCGCGCCCACCCTGCTCTTCCCCGTATCACATTATACTCCGGTTAAAGAGCTACTCATTAGTAGTTTAGTAGTTTTCTCCCCGTTTGACCTCTTTCTCATCTTAGATTCCTGAATTAAAAAAAAAAAAAGGTGTGATCACGGCAGCCGAGGCCACACGAGGTGGAGAAGACATGAAGAGAGAACATTTCTATGATTTCTAATGGTGTTCTCCACAGTTATCTGATTTATCATCTATTAAAGATAACAACTACTTAAGTTAAGTTTCTGCACAAATAAGACAAAGTGCTTCTTGCTCATACAGTTACTGCTATTTATGTGAATGCACTCTTACTGTAGGTGCAGAGCAGATTGTCAGCATGCATCTGCTACTTCTGGTTTACATTGTGTACTGCTCCTCTTGAAGGAGCCTAATACAGTTAGCACCCGTCCAATATTCTTAGGAAAGCTTGTCTAAAAACTATAAATTCTTTAACAATAAATCATTAATGGCTTCTCTGTGACTCTCCTCTGCTTGCTGCAGCTTTGCTCGCTGCTCAGTGCTGAACTCCTCTGTGATCCCTGCAGGAATGTAAGAGAGACGCCTCCAAACAAGTTGCACTTTAAAGCAACTCCTGCAGCTCTTTTAGTGTGAGTATAGTATGTCATGTCATATGCATGTCCACAAGCATGTGCATGAACTCGTTTGTCTCACACAAGCTTGCATGTATTGATTGTTTCTGCATGGATCTGCATGCATGCTCACAAGTGTGCCAGCATGCACTTACATGCCCTTGTGTATGTTTTCAAGTGTCGAGTGTGCGAGTGTGAGTTTGCATGTATGTGTGTGTGTGTGTGTGTGTGTTGAGAGTATGCGGCTGTACTGTTTAACTTCAAAGATGCTGGCACACTCTGCTGTGCGAGGCTACATGCTGACAGGCCGTCTTTGATGAACAACTATTTACAACAATGTAAAACTAACCCGCTCATCATGATGCCCCCGCTGGGCGACGTTTCAACATGACTCACCCACGACGCCTGCTTTGTTCAACACTCGTTTGTGTTACTCAGAGCTGTTTTTGGATGAACAATAATGCAACTTTTTTTTTTTTTTTTAATCATCACTCAGCGGGGATGCTCCCTCGGCGCTTACTCACCTCCAACAGTCAGTGATTTGCTAGAGAACATTTCAGCGAGGCAGATGATTTTGCAGTTTTTCATGCCTACTCCAAGTTTAGACTCGGTAACTGGGTAAAAACAATGAATCAGGAAGCTTATCCATGTGGTGGTTGTGTCCTTGACTGAATAAGCAACACACATTGCTGCAGTGCTGTCACATGAAAATCCTCCCAACACAAGGTCATGTACAGTTCATCAAAGACAAAATACATCCAACAACAAACAAGTATATACACAGTTGTGCTCAAAAGTTGACATACCCTGGCAGAATTTGTGAAATACTGACTACATTTCAGAAAATATAATTGATAATGCAACAAAACTTTTTTTATTCAGAGTTAGTGGCTGGGCGAAGCCATTTATTATTATCACACGATTGTGTTTGATCTTTTTGAATCCTATAATGATTAGTGCAAACACCAAAATGGCCCTGATCAAAAGTGTACATACCCTAAAAGTTTTACCCTGATAATAAACACACAGATTGACACAGACAGGTTTAAATGGCTACTCAGGGTAACTGTCCACGCCTGTAACTTGATTGCTTGTAATTAGTGTCTGTGTATAAAAAGTCAATGAGATTCTGGGCTCTTAACAAACACCTGTATCTACAGTATTGCAAGTCTGTCCGTCCTGGGTGAGGGATCCCTCCTCTGTTGCTCACCCTGAGGTTTCTCCGATTTTTCCCTGTTAAAAGGGTTTTTCCATGGAGTTTTTCCTCAGTCGATGTGAGGGTCTAAGGACAGAGGATGTTGTTATGACGCAATGTGAAGCCCTTTGAGACAAACTGTTTGTAAAAACGGGCTATACAAATAAAATTGCCTTGCCTTGCCTGTACTGTACATTTCATCCATTGCTGCACTGACTTTGCTGGATTCTGAGCCGTGGGGAAAGCAAAAGAAGAGTCTTTCAAAGGAGGTTAAATCGAAAGCAACTGGACTTAGTTATTTAGTTATTAGTTTTTTTTAGTATTGTGAGAGCTTTGGTCTCCTGGCCAAGTGGAGTTACAGCAGACAGAGAGACCCGAAAAGGACACACTCGGCTTGTCACGGCGGCTTAAAATCTGACAAATGTTGGCATGAAGCGTTCCCAAATCCCAAACTCCGATCAAAGCAACACTTGCATACAAAAAAAAAAAAAATTGTCTTAGGGTGTTTGCCATGAATGAAAGCGGGTAAAAATCATGTAACAGCCCCAAAAACCTCAGGAACTGAAAGGGATTTAAAAGGCGTTGAAGTCAGTGTGTTAGATATAGAAAGACCCTCACAGAAAAGAACACAGAATGAAATAATCAGCTGGAAATGTTGACGTTTAGACACAAAAAGATAAATAAAGCTCTAAAAATAAAGTATACACACATACACACAAATGTAAAATGGAGTGAGAACAGAGGAATGTAATGAAGAGATTATGGTCATGGCCACAGAGAGTGTGTGTGTGTGTGTCTGTGTGTGCGTGTGTATCAGTTTTCAGCATGCTGTCACACTGATCAAACTTCAGGCTGATAGCAGAGGCGCCGCAGATCCATCGCTGTGTTTGCCTAAGAACCACGGGGAATACTGCACACACACACACACACACACACCTCATCTCCACAACACAGCAAAAACATATTGTGCATGCATTTATGTGAAATATAAGGCGGAGGAATGCGATATTATGCAAGTAAGCACATGCACACACACACACACACCTGATGGCCTGGAACAAAACCAGTCTGTTAGAGCTCATTTCTTGTTTTACACATCTCGTCTTTTTTCTTTTGAAATACATCTGCATTATATATAAATTACATGTAATTTAGATGTTTCTGTCTGCAGACATTTTATGTAATCATTAGTCTTTGTCCGCCTCTTTCTCCTCAGGTATGTTAAATGTTTAGAAATTCAAGCGATAAAGCTTTTTTTTATTTTTTATCAGACTTCCTGAGGCTGAGATATGGTCGTGAAAACCAGTTTAGTCTACCCGCCTCCTGCGACCCTGTGACAAGAAAACACTGAATAGGCAACAAGGCTTATCAATCCCAGATAAAACATTGGCTTTGGGATACATGGCTGAAACTGTGATAAACCTTTTGATAAAGTGAAACAAGTTTTTCCATGCCTGCTGCTTTTTTATCGTCCCTCTGAGCGCGAGCGTTTTTTTTTTTTTTTTTTTTTTCTTCCACTGCATCCCGCCTGCTCGTTGTCAGTGTGATGATGAGATTGGAAAAGATGCAACTGCAGGAATCTGAAGAGCGACAAAAGGGAGAGTGAAGGAGGGAGGAGGAGGAGGAGGAGGAGGGGGTGGGTGGGAGAGTCTGTGAACATAATTCGCTCTTCACGTCGTCATTAAGACATCAAAGCGGCTGCAGAAGATACAGGGCTTTTCAGCGCTGACACAAATGCATTCTCGGGGAGAAGAGTAACGAATGAGAGGAGAACGGGAGAGAAAAGAAAGGAGGCAGAGGGAAGAGGAGGGAGGGAGGGAGGGAGGGAGGGAGGTTGCGTGCAGAAGAACCAGTCTTTGGCTTTGATGACGGCGCAAGAGTGAAGCAGCAAAAAAGCAGACAAAAGTTTCTAAAACTTCAAAAGAAGCCTTTTTGTAGCGCAGGTCCGCTCTCTCTTTCTCCTTGATTCCTCCATTCTTTTTCTCTCCCTCCTCTCTTCAAACATGTCTTTGCTAATTGCCAGACCCTGTTCTGCCCTTCGCAGGCTCTCCACTCCTCTCAGGTCTATTCAGCGGGGGGGTTGGAGGCCTAATAACCCGCTCTGAGTGGGACAATGGAGCCTGCAGGGCCAGCGACAAAATCCCAGCCCTAATGAGAAAAGACTCCTTCAGCGAACAAGCAGCTCTGTCAATAGACGGGCCTATTATAGAGAGAGAGAGAGAGGGTGGAGGGGGGGGTGAGGGGGGCTGCATCTGGGTCTGTTTTTGGTGTTAAAGTTATGGGTGCATTGGTTTATGTCTGTAATAGAGACGTTAATACATACATTAAAAAGACTAGTGTGTCAAATAGATGTTAAAATGTTACAGAAACGAATGGGAAGAAACGGTGTATGTGTGTATTTGTGTGTGTGTGTGTGTGTGTGTGTGTGTGTGTGTGTGTGTGTGTGTGTGTGTGTGTGTGTGTGTGTGTGTGTGTGTGTGTGTGTGTGTGTGTGTGTGTGTGTGTACGTGTGTGTGTGTGTGTGTGTGTGCTGGTACCTCCTGAGGGTAACAATAGTGAACAGGACTAATCCTCCAGACCGTATAATGGCCACTAAGCTGTCTATTGAGAAGTGCATGGCTCCCCTGCTAACTGCTGTGATCAGAGACGAATACTCACGCTCAGTCGTTTGCACTCACTCTCTTCCTTCCTTCCTTCCTTCCTTCCTTCCTTCCTTCCTTCCTTCCTTCCTTCCTTCCTTCTCAATCTTTCTATCAATGTCAAATCTCCTCTTCAATCTTCTTTATGTATCTATCTGTTTGTCAGTGCACAGAAGACTATGAGGTGGTCACTTTGAGAGTCCAGACTGATCATATTTCTACTATTGGTCAGCGGGGCGTGTGTTTAAAGGGATAGTTCAACATTTTGGCAAATTGGCCCACTGCCATAATCCCTATAGTCATAGCAGTAGGTTCGTTACCTTTAATTGTCGGTGTAACGGCGGAGCAGAGCCGTGAGCTGCTCAGAGCTACGCTACGGAGGCTCATGGGATTTCTTGGTTTCCCTCATCAAACTCATCAAATACACAATCCAACAACTCCAAAACGCTCTGGTGGACAAGTTGTGACCTGCACATTCACCACGCTATGAGATAATAACACAACGTTACCAGACAGAGTTGTTTTCGGGGCAAATTCAGAAAATGGCCCTGAAGGGAACGTGCATCAGCGGTTTTGCATGAATTTACCTCTAAAACAACTTTGTCTCGTAACGTTCTGTTATTATCTCATAGCGTGGTGAATGTGCAGGTCACAACTTGTCCACCAGAGCGTTTTGGAGTTGTTGGATTGTGTATTTGATGAGTTTGATGAGGGAAACCAAGAAATCCCATTAGCCTCCGTAGCATATCTCTGAGCAGCTTGCGGCTCTGCTCCGCCGTTCTAAAAATAGCTTGCACCGACAATTAAAGGTAACGAACCTACTGCTATGACTATAGGGATTATGGCAATGGGCCAATTTGCCAAAATCTTGAACTATCCCTTTAAGTTTAAGTGTCTGTATTGGTGTGAGCAACCAGACTTCTGCTCATGTATCGGAGTCGGACTGGTCACTATGTCGGACTTGATCAACAACCACAGAAACTTCAGCTGATGAAATACTGTGCTGGAACGGAGCAAACAAAACTGTTTAGTGTCGTCATGTATTGATTCATTTATCCGTGTCATCCAATGAGCATATTTCAAATGCACCGTGGCTGATGTATCAGTATCAGTATCAGCATTTTAATTCACTTTAATCTCAAGCCATCGGTCTCTGTTCCTCTTGGTGATTGTGGTTTTGATGAAGTTTTTGACTCTATCCCTCCATCTGTCGTGCTGCCTGCCTCTCCCTCCTCCTTTCTTAATCCCTCCTCTTCTCTGTTTCTTGCCTGTTCTTGCCCCCCCTCCTCCACCTCGTCCTCATACTCCCAATCATTCCTGCGGTGTTTGTGTTTTTGTGTACGCGCCAGTGAGTGTTTGCATTGATGAGGTTTTTGGAGAGGTTAAAGCCTCTGTCGTGAGAACGCGGAGTCGTTGTTGCGTGTGAGGGAACCGGGAGCTATGTGGAGAAGGACGCTGAAGCACCTCGTTTCCTTTCAGTCGGAGGTGGGGTGGGGTTGTGAGGATGTGGTGGGGGGGTTGTTAAGTGAGGAGGGGGGGGCAGGACATCTCCCATAAGCACCCACTTTAAGAACAGTGCGTGTCTCCTTGAGAGGATTTCATCAGGCCTTTCACATGTCTCTAAAGTTTCCCAGCTTCATTGTTACCTCGCATGTTTACTCACTCAGTTTCTTACTCGCATTAAGAAAAAAGAGACAAAGTGATTCTACTACATGAATCCTGTGTGATTAAATGCTGTTTAATTACACAGATACATAAAAGAGCCAAATAATCTACAAATAAGGAACAATGTCCCTGCCAAAAAAAAGTATTGAGGTTCAAACCTTGGGCATTCAACCATTTTATTCTCAACCCCATTTACTTCTACCTCCACTTCTCTTTCACTCCCCCCCTTCTCCCGTCCTTCGGTTACTGAGGAGATTGGTCTTAATTACATTAAACAACAGGACAATAGGACAACAGATGCAAAATAGCCTTTGGCTAATTCTGGCATGTTTACATTTGTTTAAATGTTTTTATTAATGTGCAATGTCCCTGATCCTTAAACCTTTAAATAAAAAAAAACAAACTGCGGAACAAAGACACTTTAAAGTAGCCCACATATTTCCCCAAATATACAGTTTCACATAGTGTAACTTGTATTTTTGGGGACAGAGTGTACCTCATGATTGAGGTGAGTAATAGTGCACTAAATGACCCGTGTTAAATTCTGCTACATTTGTTTCTTATTATACTTAGATTTTTTTTTTTTGTTACTCCTCTAAGGATGCCCACTTTGCCAAAACACACACAGAGAAGTAAAGTTACACCTCATATTAGCTATGGGAGAGTTGCTGTGGAAACCCAGAGTGAAAACACGTTTGTGAACAGCTGGCAGATTAAGTTAGAGGCAAATTCCACCCTGAAACTGAATTTACAAAAGGATGGAAGTGGAGGAAGAGACACAGCGAGTGGGTAGGTACTGTAGGTAGGTAGGTAGGTAGGTAGGTAGGTAGGTAGGTAGGTAGGTAGGTAGGTAGGTAGGTAGGTAGGTAGGTAGGTAGGTAGGTAGGTAGGTAGCAGGGTGAAGTCCTGATAAAACCAAGAATTGATCCATGTAATTTGTTGATGCTTCCACGTCTATCTTTGTTGATTGATCGAAAATCATTACACCGAGATGTGCCAAAAAGTGAGAAAAAGTGGAAGCAGACCTCAAAAGGTGTTCCCTGGTCTCTCTCTGCTGTGAATTCACAGTAGATTTGACTCAGCATAAACGGAGCATGACAGCACACTCGAGTGAGAGAGAGGAGCTGGAAGATTTGTGAGAAGGAATTCAGGGAGGCGAGCTGAAGAGATTTCAAGATGTAATGAGACGGTAGCAATGAAACTCTCTCTCCATACAGGGCTTAAAATATGCATACATCACTTCTGTTTTGTGGTGGATTTCCTCTTAACTCGCTGTTGGAGCCTCGGAAAAAGGGAAAAAAAAAAAAAATCTTGCTGACTGATAGATGGCATCTCGAACGGAGAACTGAAGTCAAAGCTAGCAGAGGGTATTTAGGACCCATTAGGGGTCTATGAGAGCGTGACTTGGCGTAAAATCGGTAGATGCAGTCCATACGCACTTACTCACTCACATGCACGCACACACACACACACATACAGATGTAAATTGAGTATGAAGGCAGATAGGAGGAGGAACGAGGAGCTGAAAGATGCTTGAAAGTAAAGATGGCTTCTATCAGCTGGTGGAGTAGAAGGAGCATGAGACAGAGAGAGAGAGAGAGAGACAGCTGGAAAAAGAGAGATGATGTAGATGGTTATGATGGTTATTATGACCGTAACCATCCTTGTTCTGTGTAATAAGAGTGATGTGCTTTAACAATGTCCAATATGTGCTGTGTTTCCCACAATAGGTGTGTTAACATGGAGCCTTAAAGGGAAACTTCGTTTTTTTTTTCAACCTGGGCCCTGTTTTCGTATGTTTTTCTGTATACGTGAGTGATGAATAATACAATTATTGAGGTGGCGCCAGTATTGAGCCGGGCAGGCAGCCTGCAGCCCAGCTAACGCTCTTCAACCGGGCAAGTGGCTCCCGTCAAAGTTCGCCCTATAAACGTGCATTTTTTTCACACTGACAGGCTCAGATAGTTACAATGAGTGTCCCACAACATACTAGAAAGGAGAAATGAACGTAATAGTCTCTACCTTTAGCACGTATCTTCTTTGACCGGCAGTAGCTCACAGCAGACCCTGTGGTCGGCACGGCATCGACAAGAGTGTTAGCATCCATTTGTAGCACAGCTAACTGTTAGCCCTAACTTGTGAAAGCTCTGTGAAAGCTGCACGAAGAGCAGCCCAACATTTTGTTGCTACAATTTGGAAATGCTCAGTTAGGTAACAGTTTCCCCACCAGTGTTTTGCAGCGAGTTATCGCGGGATTTCTAGCGTGGTGAGATTTGGACACAGATCACAACAAACAGAGACCTCCAGCTAAAGGTAGAGACATACCGGTACGTTCATTTCTCCTTTCTAGTATGTTGTGGGACACTCATTGTAACTATCTGAGTCTGTCAGTGTGAAAAAAATGCCCGTTTATAGGGCGAACTTTGACGGGAGCCACTTGCCCGGTTGAAGAGCGTTAGCTGGGCTGCAGGCTGCCTGCCCGGCTCAATACTGGAGCCACCTCAATAAAAGTATTATCCATCACTCACATATTCAGAAAAACATATGAAAACAGGGCCCAGGTTGAAAAAAACTGAAGTTTCCCTTTAAAGAGCTGATTACGACTGGGTCAAAAGCCAAAACAAAAAAAACAAAAAACAAAAGAAATCAGTTGCAGAGGGATACTTTTTATGACATGAGCAGAAAAACGGCACCATGTAAAGGATGTAATCTGATTACTTTCTGGCTCCATCTTGATGTAAATGCGTGGAGACGTACGTGTGACATCACACAGCTGTTGCTTTGCCACGTGTAAACAGGAGACGTATTAAATCACAGCTCTGTGTAAACACTTGACCTGAAATCTTCAATCAGGATGAAAAGAAACGTGCGTGTGTGTGTGTGTGTGTGTGTGTGTGTGTGTGTGTGTGTGTGTGTGTGTCACCACAGCCATTGTTTTTCCATGTTGCTCAGTGTTGTGCTGCACTTTCAACAGACCACCTATCGGTCACTCAGTGTGGGAGGCGCTGTGAAGTGTTTTCTTTGGTCACTCTGTTAATGAAGTTTGAGTTTCGGGAGATTAAGTAGATACAACTCGCTTCACTCTGACAGTGTTTTGAATTCAAGTGACACCTCATCCTGTTAGGAGATGGATTATTCAAACTTTCTTTTCCTTTTTTTTTTTGTGTTGTTTTTGTTCTTTTGTGTCTTCCAATCCAGACTTGTTGACGTCTTCAGACTGAAGCCAGGAAAGCTTTACTCTTTGCTTTTCTCTGTCTCTCTCCGTCCAGTCCATCTTCTTTCCGTGTCTTTGCTGGAAGTGAAACGAGGCAGAACGAAAGGATGTGGGACAGACAGCCGTGAAATGGAGGCCAGGGCCCCTGAGGAGCGTGCGATCCTGTGTATGTGTGTGCGCGCATCTGTATTTTGTTCCCATCTGTCAGTGAGGTGTGTATGTATGTGCGTTTTTTTCCTCCTGTCCGGTCTTGTTGATACAGGCACAAAAAGATACAGTACCTATATCTTTGTGCATCTGTTTGTATTTGTCTCTGCTGGACTCAACAACAAGGCGGAAAACTGCTTTTGAAACTCGACTCCATTCGACTTGACTGTCCCCCCGATGCTATTTCATATACACACATTCACACACACACACACACACCAGCATGTTTACATGTCTGTTCGCTACAGTGCCACCCTGATTTCCGGAGGAACAGCTTTGTCTACCTCGCTGTAAGGGTGGTGTGTTGTTACAGCAGGAAGACCGATATGAACAGATCTGATACAGAGCCACGAGGAGGGACTGTGACAGAAACACAGTCTAAACGGAAACGCTAAAATTCATTTTTTGCACAAGTTAAAGGGATAGTTCACCCAAAATTCAATGCAGTGCTGCGGCGATCCCCCCTGTAACTCAGAGAAGGCACGGAGGACTCTGAAACTTCTCCCAGCCCTCAGTCGAGATGAGGGTGAGTAGAAAATGAGTGAAATTTGAATTTTGGGTGAACTATCCCTTTAACAAATAAATAATGGAGATTAGGTCTGTCCGATTAATCTTATTTTCATCATCATTGTGATGTCAACATGCAGGATAGACAAGTCGCTACGTTTTATTTACAGGCGCCATGCCTTCACTCTCATACACCTCATGCCTGTAACCTGAGCTACACCGCTACACATAACGTAACGTAACGTAACATAACAACAACAACAACAATGGCGGACTTCCATCAGGTCCCTCAGATACCGCGACTGAAACGCGTCCACTCGGCATCAAACAGCATATTTGTACTGGAGCGACTTCTTGTGTTTACTTGGATTACAAAGTTTGTTCTTCTCTGTTTGTGTTGTATTTGCGTGGCAGTGTTGCAGCGCCACTTCAGGCCTGGCGTCTTCACTACAGCGTATTGAGTCGTTTTCAGAAAGACACAGGAACTGTACAGTTAATATGCACACCTGAATATTTGCTTATTTCTCACAAGTCATATCGTCATTGCAATACTGAACAGTGTCATCGCACATCGGACATTCGTGCAGACCTAATAGAGATCTGTATGATCTGACCAGTCATGCAGCAATTACAACATTTAAAGTAGATAATTCATATTCATCTAGTTTCACTACAGTTTACAATTAATTAATGACTGCTACACAAAGGCCAATTAAAAGGTTAAAGGCTAAATGCAACATTTCTTCATCCAAGTGGCATAAAAAAAGAAACAAAGGGAGACACATGAGGGAAACTTCTGGTCGGGAGTAGAAGCAGCAATACAGTTCACGAGGAGGGGGACTTAACCACTCGATGATTTCTGGGCTCCACATTAAAATAACATCTTTTTCATGTTCTGTAAATCAGGATTGAGACCGCCCTGACAAAAAAAAAATCCCCTGCGAGGCCTCAAACCCTCAAGTGAACACCAACCGAGCGGCTTCTCCAAACCAGCGAGCTGCAGCTCCAGGTTTCCTCCATGCATTTTTCTGCCATTAGTGAAAAAAAAGAAAAAGGAAAACTGCTGCGTGTGTAACCTGAGCAGAAGAAACATTAAATCCACAACACACTCTCAACAACACACACTCAGAAAAACCTCAGCAAGACACTATAGGGCACAGCTGCCCGAGTGTGTCTGTAAGAAGGTGGGTGAGTGTGTGCGTGGAAGAAAGAGACGGCGGTTATTTGAGATTGTTTTTTAAGACCCGGTGCAATCACACACACTCATTCATTTCTTCTGTGTGTGTGTGTGTGTGCGTATGACTCATACTAATTAGACGGCAAACCTTGGCCACCTCTACATCCTCTCCAGATGAGGCACCAGATATCTCTCAATTAAAAAACGGGGGGAAACCTGAGAACACGAAAACAGAGGAGGTATCAGGACGGAGGAACTGAGGGATAGAGAGAAGATGTGGGTCTGCAACCTGATCTGATGTGTTAGTTTCTGGCCCGGAAGACAGCTGCAAGTCTCACACACACATGCAATACAGTTCAATGGAAGGGGAAAAAACCTGAATGGAGGAGCACAAATCACTTCAGAAGAACTGGATGCTGCTCAGTGTGAAATAAAAGTAGAATGAAGCAACGATTGAAATGATTTAGTCTGCATGCAACATCAAACTG
Organism: Trachurus trachurus; assembly: GCF_905171665.1. Classification (NCBI taxonomy): domain Eukaryota; kingdom Metazoa; phylum Chordata; class Actinopteri; order Carangiformes; family Carangidae; genus Trachurus; species Trachurus trachurus. The sequence continues at coordinate 5,906,112 of NC_139894.1, read as the reverse complement.
AATCAGCGAGACGTCCGGGGCCGAGCCGTGTGACGTCAGGGTGTCAGTGTGTATTAAGTGGTCATTTATTTTTGTTGAGTTTAGCAGCGTTAGTGAACTAATCCTGGCACCAAATCACAACGCTTTATTTTAGAAAATGTTCAACAGAATCCTTTTTTTTTTTTTTTTTTCTGCTCCAAGTTCTGCTCCGGGTTTATTTTCCATTTGTCACGTTTCATCTCGCGCCTTCATTTTTCTTCTTTCAACATTCATTATATATCTGCCGCTTGATGAGCATTAATCACGTACGAGCTCATTTACTCAAACATTCGTTATGTCTGTGTTTGTTTCTTTGCCTCTCGTTCCTCATTGTTCTTCAATTATGACCAGATGTCAGCAGCGATGGTTGAAACACCCAAAGCACCACAAATAAGCACATCAGTCACTTATGACTGGACCTGCAGTGATGAATATGACCATCAAAACTAAAAAAAACAAACACATTTTTACATCTACATTCACTAAAACCAAACACAAATGCAAAAAAATATACACACACACACTCATTCAAACACACTGATGTTCACGCAGCAACATAGCACATAGCACATGCACCTCCAAACCGCTTCCTTCCCTCTTACGCACGGCTTCCCGACTCTGCTCCAGACACACTCCCATTGTCATCACATCTGGTCTGAGCTATAAATTTTCAATCATTCATCTGCGAGGCGGGAAACAATTTCAGAATTTCATACAAGTGAGTTGGAAAGACAGACAGCAGAGAGAGAGAGAGAGAGAGAGAGAGAGATCAAGAAGGAGAAGTGGAGGAAGAAATAAGAGCTTCCTGCAGTTCAGTCGTTGAAGGACGCTGAGTTTTTTCGAGCAGAACGAAAATATCTCTCTCAGTTTCACTTTACTGGTGGTCCCATAAATCGGTGCACACCAACGCATACGTACAAATGTACACAAACCCTCAGCTAAACAAGCACACACACACACATGCACACACAGAGAGAGAGACTCATATTTACTCTTGCAAACATTTGCCAACCCACACACAATAAAAGAACAAATACTTCAAGGAATCCACTAATTTCCCCCCGCTAACAAAAAGCCTTCACAAAACGCCTCTCCATCACTTCCAACCGCTGGGCAGCAGTACAGTGGATGTTTTATGGCAATCAAATGCTATTACGCCCTTGAAAAACGGGAAACTGTGAAAATATTGATACAAATTAAAACGCGGTCGGTCGGGGGGGGAAAAATGAACCGGACGAGCGAGGAGGGGAGGAATGAGCGCCCGGGATTGAGTGTTAATAGGAAAAAGGTGTCAAAGATACTTTGGGTTAGAAAGTGAGAGCGAAAGACAATAAGCCGCAGGTGTGTGGGCTCATTACTGTGAAACGGAGCGGTCATAGAATAATTACCGCAGGACCACACAAGAGAGGAGCGGAGATGAAAGCGGTGGAGAGACGGAGGCAAGATGGGGAGGAAGTGAAGAGGCACGGCAAAACAGGGGAGAGGGAGGAAAACACCGAACCAAGCAGAGCAGAGAAAAACAAAATCACAGCACAAAAAAAACTCCTCATTTCCATCTCATAACGATCACACGAGGACGAGGCCGTCATCCACTGCAGCCATACATGCAGCCATGCCCTCATGCTTTGGACATCATTGCCTATGCAGATTGTCCCAGCTATGAAAACACTGCTTTCCACACTAACTGCCTCTCCAAGGAGATGCTGTGGCATGATTCCTGGCTTGAATTACAGAAAGGAGGAGGGGAGGGGTCATCTTTGAAGGTTAACCTGGTGGAGCACAAAGTATCTCTGGGTACAATTTGTGCAATCTAGGAATGTAGTGATGCAGCCTCTTGTGCTCGTGCAGCATGTGAACTTTGCTTTTGAACGTTCGTCAGCTGCTGGCAGCTTTCTTGAAGCTCGTTTGAGAATGACATAGTGGGGGTGATATATGTAGTAAACACCGTGTCACCATGTGTAAAAAAAAAAAAAAACATCTTTCGTAAATAATTTGGCTTCAGTTAATTCATTTCAAGGGGGAAAATCTTGCCCAGAATCGGTGTCGTTTCGTGCTCAGACTCATGCACATTTGGTTTCCTCATCATTACATTTTCCCTAAATGCTCTTATAATCAATCCGGTCCCTTCTCCCAGTTGTCATGCATGCGCTTGAAGGATTTCTCATCTGTGTTGGACTTTTTAAAGTCTTTTTTTTTTGAAGTCTTTTTAAAAGTCGTTGCTTCTTGGAGAGTTCGTAGAAAAAAAACTGGGAAATATCCAATCTGAGGAAGACTGTGTGACACGACTAAATGCTCCACAACAGCTGAACTGTACAGTACGTTTCACTTTGAGGCACCTAGTGCAGGGGATGCACAAATACATTCATCAATTACATCCTGCAAAGATTCGATAAACCCTCTCTTTAAGTCTGCATGTGTAGATTTGACTGTCTGCCCCCAGGAGAAAACTAAACTAAACTGCTACTTAGCACATGTGGTTGAAATAGTTTTTTTTTTTTTTGGAAAAGCCTGATCTTCAGTGTCCAATGAGATGAATTAGCAGGCAAAGTTGTGTGAAATGAAATGAACAGTGAATGAGAGAGAGAGCGAGAGAGTAAGTCCGTGAGTGAGTGAGTGAGGGAGAGAAGCAGCAGCTGTCTGCATGGATGACCTCAGCAGCAGCTGTTGCCCCCCCTGCCCCGCTGCCCTCTGTATGCCAGCCTGCCTTTGAAGTTCAGGTCAAGACCGATACAGCTCTGGATCCCATGCCGATAATAATTACCGGAGGATAAAAGGATATCATTTACTAACAATGTGCTAAATTATTGTAGGATACAACATGTATTTGCAAATGACCCCTGGACCCATGCAAAATCTGAGAAGAATCTGACTGCATGGAAAAAACAAGAGACCTCTGACTTCTGCAGGTTGACAATGATATGTTATTGCATCTAAACAAAATGTGAAGAAATACAAAAAGGTGCAAATACGCAACTTTATCAACGATGCACAACATAATGACGTTTTTCTGCCTGCAGTACCTTCAGCAACATTCCCATTTTGATTTAAAACACTTGTTCCATTGTCAGCTTGGGCACAATATTGAATTTAAATCAGAGCTTCATCATCATCATCATTATCATCAATAATGAAGATGGAGTGAATATCGGCTGCTGATACTGTATCCGTATCTGGAGCATTTCACTCGTGCCGGTCTTTGAAGCGCCGATGGCGAGCGGAGAGAGATGCTTCAGTCAGATTCTCTGGAAGGCAGCGCAGCCTTAATCTTCCTGTTGGCATCTGCTCTACTGACTGAAACCTGACACACACACACACACATACAGACACACACACACACAGACAGACACAGAGTGGCATGTGCCTAAATGAAGGGGAATGAGCGCACACAGATCGGGGTGTGGAGACGCTCTTAGCAGACACACACACACACACATGTCCTCGCTCCAGGTATTTTGTTTACATGAATGAGAGTTGTGGGAAGCAGCTATTTGAGTCCCAGTATAGTCAGGAACACACACACACACACACACACACACACCTGCATGTGAGCAGGAAGGCCGTCCACGGTCCACAGGGTCACAGACTGAAGTCCACACCACATAACAACACAACTGTTTCTACAACTAAGACAAACACACGACCAGACACACTGACAACCGAGTCTGGACTGGAACTGAAAGATGATAATGTACTGTAGGGAGGTGAGGAAGGGGGAGAGGAGGGGTGGGAGGGGTATAAGGGGAATAAAAGAACAAAACACAACAATGTCTCTTTCATAGTGACATCTAAATTGAGACGCGCACAAAAACGTGACATTCCACACTACACTGACGCAATGTCCTACACACAAACACACGCACAGCATCTTCCTTAACAAACGCCTCATTCATAATTATACAGGAACACACAAGCACAATGACTGTGGTCGCACACGCACACACATACACACACACACACACACGGCATTAAAAAAAAAAAAAAAAAAGACAATTGTCTGAGGAACTGCACTGCGCGGGGCCTTAGTACAGTATAATGCCCCCCCCCCCCCTCCAACCTGACCTGGCTAATTATATCCTGGAAAACCTCACAGAGCAGAATCAATGGGATCAGGCAAGCATGGAAAACCACAGGGGAAGACAGACAAGACAAATAAAAGACTGAAAACTCATGTGTGATGAGGACGAGAGCCAAGAGCGTAGAGAAAACCCAACGCAGACTTAAATTAATGGAGAGAGAGGGAAAGAGAGGATGAGAGAAATAAAAGAGCTTGAGGACGGCTGCTTTTATCAGTCTGTCATCAGACAAACACACACATAAACACGCTTGTCACAAAATAAAAAAAATACACAGCTTAGCACTGCTTCAGCAAGACACTCGTGTAATTTTCCTGCGCAATCACAAGTCTCTCCTTCAGAATAAAAAGGCATGTGTCTGGTGGAGTTTGTTTGAAAAATGTGAGACACCGTTGAATACAACAAGTGTGTTTGTTTTCGTGTGTTCGTGTTTCATCCGTTGAATTCAAAGGTTTTTCGCATCCTCACATCTTACCTATGACGATGAGCGTGTAGTTGATGTTCACGCTGCCGAAGCCGTTGGTGGCCTTGCAGATGTAAGTTCCCGCGTCTTCGGTCTCCACCTCTTTAATTCGCAGCGCGTGCTGTAAGACCCTGAACCTGGTCCAGCCGCTGTGGATGTTGCGTCCGTCCTTGGTCCACATGATGAGCGGCGGGGGGTCTCCCTCCACGGGGCAGGGCAGCTTCATGGTGCGGCCGAGGCGGACGCTCTGCCGGTGGGCCACCCGCTCCGACACCCTGGGGGGACCTGGATGAGATGGAGACAGAGAAGAGTTGATTAAACCTAGCAACAACCTGTTGAGTGACATGAACACTAGCAGTGTCATCTTTGGTTGCGCCATCGTAACTGTTTTAACCACGGCTTGAAGTGAAAGGAGACGAGTGTGACAGCGCAAGAGGACATTGTGGATAAAAGAGGAAAGGTCAACAGTCACCAGTTTGGCAGTGTTTCGGATATTTTAAGTCCGACAAGAGTCAGACCGGTGTTGTCTACAAACAAGGTCGTCTCTCCCAAGTCTGGTAATACGACAAATTAATTCACCTGTTGGAGTGCAGCAGTGTCAAACAGCCACAGCCAACGACATCAGCTGGTACAGGTGAAACACCACACCATGGAGAGGGCCTCGGCAGCAGTGTCATATGACAAAGCATCAAAACGTTACGTCTATATTTGCATATTGACCAGTATGTTTATTTATTTGACTGATTTTCATAGTTGTGTTGACATCTTTTTAAAGGTTAAAGGTTATACGTTTAAAATAAAAGTATCTAAATTCAACCTTTTTTTCTCCTGGTCCTTATTTCAAATAGGTTTTCAATATATCTGTTATACTCTGTCTTTAAGAGGTGGAAATAACCAGGCTGCCTGAGTGCAGGTAAACTTTGAAATTCTTAATGTTTACTTTCATAAAATGGTTTACAGCAGCAACATCTACCTACTATTATATTAAAAATGTTTCACTTTCATGCTTATCATTGGGCCATGGCATTGAATAAAGGGTTAGTGAGTATGGTTGGCTACATGCCTTTGAGAGATGGAGGCGTTTTGATAGAAGTAGATATGTCAACAGGTTTAAGATTAAGATTAAGATGACCTCTCATATACTTATTCACCCCATCTCTAAGTTTGTAGCAAAAGCAACACATTTCCTCCCAAATACAACACACAGGGTTTATGATTTAACCTTTACTGTAATAAGCTTATAGTGGTTTCACTGAAACATTGACATTTCAACGGAGACAACAATAAAACCCCCTGGGAGCAAACACAAAGCCAAGCAGCGAGTTTTAATATCAACTCAGATGTCGTGTTGAGACATAAAATCAGGTGTGACCTTGACCGCTCAGTAGCTGGTCTACCGTGAAACTGCACACTAGAAAAACAAAGAGGGGCGGAGGAGCAGCCTGACTGACTGGATAGAGGATGTGAGAAAGCTAATGAGAGATGGAGAAGTAGTAGAGGAGATGGAGAAATGAATAGGGACTGAGGGGGTGGGGGGGGGAAAGACAGAGGAAGGAAGGCAAGGAGAGAAGAAAGGAGGAAACGAAGGGGATGAGGGAGGATGGAATTTAAGGGAGTACGTCTGAGGAGAGAAAGGGAGTAAAATATGGTTGAATAGGAGAGCAAGACAAAGAAAGACAAACAGGAGTGTTTGGCTTCTCATTACTCCTTTTGGGTTAAAACAATACCCTCCAAATATAGCAGTAAAAACACATAATGGGCCACCATGTCAGCGTACACAGTGTCCTAACAAACTACAAAAGGCAATTGTATGGAAATACAACAGAAAACAACCAACTTCAGGTCACGTCCTGTAGCCTCAACATTTTAAAGGAAGGACAAAGGGTGTTTCATGCTAACAATGTGCCTGATAGAGGCTTATCTATCTGAACGCACGCTGCCTGATAAAGGCCAGAAACACATGTAAACTTGGCTTTAAATATAAACTTTTGAGGTCTGTCTGATACTTTCTTATCACAGAGAATGAGCGCAGGCCGGGCCGATGCCAGATATTACATATGGAGACCTTTAACTTGCCCTTGTGAACAACTGGCTTTAAAAAACAAAAAAAACAACAAAAAAAAACAGCTGCAGACGCCGCCGGAGTTTGTGCAAAAAGAGACGGGGGAAAGAGAAGAAGAGAAGTTGGGAAGGGTGGTGGTCACAGTCGAGGAGTAGATGGCAGATCTGAATGACATCACTAGATTTCTACTGCAGCTGTCAGTGACATCACCCGACTTCCACTGCAGCGCTATATGGCATTAATAGACTCCTAATGTAGTCCGCACAATGTCATCAACAGAGACAGAGACATCCCTGATGTTCTCCGGTGGCTCATTATAACATTATTACAGTTCTGCTATCACATGATGATTAATGTCCTATTAAATATAACATGTCTCATTTTGAATAAGTCTGTGCAATGCAGAAGATAACGGGCCTTTTTTCTAATTCTCTCTGTTTGATATACATACTTGGTCATAATTGGTCATAGTTAGCACTACGACTAATCAGAGCAACGAGCAGGATGACGTCGGTAGATTAAACTTTTCCTATATCCCGTCGGCAAAACACCTAATACATCCTTCTTCAAAATGAATGACTTCAGTGCAGTTTCTTGCTCAACTTTTACAGAAAATGACAAGTTTAATTCTTTTAAAGTTGATGCCAACGCCGATTCAAACGATTCCTGTTTTTCACCGTCGCAAGTATGTCATCATCGCGTTAAGCCCGCCCAACGACTCTCTAAACAGCGCTGTGATTGGTGAACACAAACGGTGTTCGAGACTCAAAGAGTTCCCATGGCTCGTTTCTAGACTGACCTGCGGAGCAAATATATTTGCTGCCGCTAGGGTGCATCTAGATTTCTAGGCTATAGGTCATAGTGGTATTTTGGGACAAAGTCTCATTTTTTTCCCGGCTCTTTTTAAAGTTATAAAAACAATACAAACTCAACACTTCCTGTAACTACTTGCAAATTAAAACAAATCTGTACTGTCTCAGTGGAAAGACACCGTGCATTTCTACACAGGGCTTTCATCGCTGTGCTGACGTGCTGCAGTAACTGTAACAGCTCATTTCTGGTCACTGGTGTTTCTTGTGTTTTCATGCAAATTTTCTCAGTTTCCAGTGGCCTCTCTTCCTCTCCTGTGTGCAGTTATTCCTCAGCCTCAGCTTCAGCGATAGGGGCACATGTAATAGACCCCAAAGGTGAACGTTCGCCATCTGGAAAGTATCAGCATTCACCTGTATGTGCTTTTTTACTTTCTTTTGCCTTCCTTGAGGAAGAAGTAGGTAGTTAGCATAAGTCGGAGTAGCCACCGGGGTCTCAGACGTCAGACTTAAAGCTTCACATCACTGGCCAACATTGTCCAGCTGTCACCGAAACAAAGCAAAACAAGGCGCTTGATTCATTCCCTCCAGCGTGCAGCTGTAGATACAGGAGGTGAATGAGTGAGGAGAGTCAAAGCAGGATAAATACAGGTGATTATGAAAAGGGGATTGCGAGCAAGTTACAGTAGTTTCCAAGTATTTGCTCTCACAGCAGCGTGGTGTTTTAACAGGAGGGGAGAAAGTGGACACAATGATGGATGGATGGAGGTGAAATGTGTGAAAAAGACATTAGTCACATGGAGGTATTCACGGGAAGCCTTTTCTCCTCCTCTGCCCTCCCTCCTTCCCTCCTTCCCTCTCGCACTTGGACGGGGTAATGTGTTCGCTCAGCTGTATGGCTTTCTCATCAGGGGCCCGAGAGCTCACTCCTTCTCCTTTCCCCCTATATGCTCTACCTCTGTTTCTTTCCTCTCTCTGCTCATTCATCCCTTCGTCTCTAACTCTCATGCTGCCATTTCTTCTTTTATATTGAACACATAAACTGTTGTGATCTATTTTGTCTACAAATTCCACTTCCACATATTTCTGTCTTTCTCTATATCTATATTATCGCTTTCATTTTTATTTTTTCCCCCATTATTTCTTCTCTTCCTCCGACAGATTGAAATCTCATTCTCCTGAACTCTCACTACTCCCCTGCCGCCTCTCTCTCTTTCGCCCTTAACCCCTCACTTCCTCTTACTACCTCCTCCTGTCCTCTCTTTCTCCCTGTCATCACTCTCATCCGCCACTCTGCCTCTCTCTATTTTTCTCTCTTACTCCCCTGCTCCCTCTTTTCTCTTTCATCGCGCTCATTCGCACCAACGTCTTCGTTCGGTGCCATATTTCTTTTTCCTTCGCTCTTAACTGATTTACTGGTCTCCTGCCTTTTTCAGATCTGCACACACAGAGCTTCGGCTTCCCCGCTCTCTCTTCCCCAGAGGATCGCAGGAGCAGGACCTCGAACTGAACCTCTCAACTTTCGACAGTTAACCTCTCCTACACTCTCCCTCGTCAACCACTTTTCCTCCTCCCCTCCCCTCCCTTCCCCTCTCTGCCTGATGACGGGAACACAGTTTAGCAGCCTCCTTTCCTCTCTCCCTTCCCCTCCTCATCATGGTCCTCCTCCCCCTCCCCCTCCTCCTCTTCCACGGCCGAATGACCGAAGCAAAGTCTTTTTTAAATCTGTCTCTGGGGGTGAAACTGAAGCGAGCAAAAGATCTATTCCTCTCTTTCATGAAACACTTACATGTGTGTGTGTGTGTCAGAGTCTGTGAGTGTAGAAAATGCTACATATACAGTATGTAGTCAAATTACACTAATTATGTTGCATGCATCTTTGTATTTGTGTGTGTGTGTGTGTGTGTTTGCATGTGTGGGAGCAAAGAAAATTGCAGGGCTGTTCAAACTTTGCTGTGTTTAGTCCGGTCGGGACTCACAGCCCTCCCTCGCCTTTGACTGACTTCCCGAGGCAATGTAAAGCACCTTGAAGATTGTTTGTCCGCCTCCAGACGCACACAAGATACACACAACATCTCTTCTCTATATACAGCGAGGAGTGTGTGGAGGTTGGTCGTATGTGCACGCCTGGTATTATGCAGCCTAATGACAGGAAAATACATCCCCAAGTCAGACACACACACTACACTACTCCCACAGAGGCAGAAACTTCCAGCTCTGAACTGCACGTCCCCTTCACATGGACCGAGGGCGAAAGTCTGAAGGCCAAATAAATCAGTTCAGAGTCAGACAGTCTCTTCTTTTAGCCGTCAGACTCAAAACAACTCAAAACAAACTGCTTATATGGTCATCTGGGTTAAATTAGGCTGCACTCGGTGCAAGGACAGATTTGTGAATGTGTGTGACCCTTATCAAAGACTTCTGAGTGCAAATAATTTCAGGGGATTCACTTTACAGTAGGTGTGCTGCATAAGTGATTTTTAGAGACTACAGTGTAAAAAAAACTAAAAACTTTTATTTACCTATCATACAGTGTGATATATAACAATCATAGTACTTACTTGTTTATATTAAAACCTTTAAACAAGTTCTGAAAAAGTTAGATACAATAAGTCTAACTTACTTAGTTTTTAGAGGGACACAACATTTAGCCAGTTCCTGTTGGCTCAGTCTGTATTAGTTAAAGGGATAGTTCACCCAAAATTCAAATTCCACTCATTTTCTACTCACCCTCATGTTCACTAAGGGTTGGGGGAAGTTTCTCCAGCATTTTTGGAGTTACAGGGGGGCTCGGTGCAGCACTGCACTGCCATATGACGGTAGCGAACGGGATTCACTTTTCTTCATCCAAAAAGACACCAAAAAACATCCAAATACCTCCACACAGCTCGTCTGTAATGTCCCTCTTGTATTGAAGCCCCGACATAAGAAATTGTTCTGAAAAAAATTAAATGAGTCTATATTTTAAGCTTGTTTGTAGCGGAAGCTCCCAGTGTCTCAGTTCACTGCTCTGCCTGTGTCAACACCGACAGAGCCATGAACTGGGTGTCAGTGCAAATCGTGTCTTTATGGACGAAGAAACGAAACGAAGTGAGCTCCATTCGCAACCGTCATATGGACATGCACTGCTGCGCCCTTAGTCGACATGAAGGTGAGTAGAAAATGAGTGAAATTTGAATTTTGGGTGAACTATCCCTTTACGTAAGACTGGAGAGGTTAATATTACCCAGTGTAGGCCAGTCTACTCTAACACTTATTCCCTGTTTAATTCAGTTTAACCATAAAACCAGGTGAAGTCTGGTTCTAGTCACCAAATAAGAGGTCTAGTAGATTCTCCTGTCTTGATCTCATCTAGATTAACCTACACACCACAGGCAAACACTTTCACTTGTCACACACTTGTTTTTATTGCTCCGGCCTACAAACACTCCAAGTTCATCTTTCACAGTGTATATTTCACGAGGAAATACTAGCATTAGGATTTTACCTTGTAGAGTTTTATATCAACTCAGAGTTTTACTGTGTTTTCTTTGGTTCTCTACTCTGCATTCACTGGCAGCTAATGTCAGAGCACAGTGGGTCTAAAAAAAAAACAAAAAACAGCCACTAATGCCTTTCACAGACATTTCCAGGGGTGTAATTTTCTTAGATGAAAAAAAAATTAAGCCACTGTTGCTGTTGGCTGACGATGAAGGATTTTTGATATACTTTACATTAGAGAGAGAACAATAAACACCAACACTTCATCATAAAGGACGTGTGTCACATTTCTTGAAATCAGTTGAAAAACTGTTCTCGGTATCCAAATACTAATATTTTTTTCTAATTGCTGAGAAACACCTACTAAATTGGTCAATTTTAGTGTTGTACATTTTGACAGAGTGTGACAGTTAGGACTGTTCTTGATGTTTTGCATCCAGAGTTTGGACTTTTAAGCCCCCGAACGTTTCCCTGGTCTCTGAGCCCGGATGGTTCTACCGAGTCCAACACAACGTTGTTGTTGGCAGGGAAGTGAGACTGGAGCTGGAGGAGAGAGCTGAGGAATGCTTTTGATGGAGAGCACTTAACAGCGGGACACAGCGTTGATGTACTGCACAAGGTAGAGGTGTGTGTGTGTGTGCGTGAGAGAGCTACAGTATGTGTCACATTGTATTTCCCTATACAGTATAAGACTGGAGCACCACATGACAACTGGGTCCTCGGCTGCCGTTGATCATTATCATCTGATCAGTTATAAAAGTAACATTCACCTCTTTATCTCTACTTTGTGCTTTTAACTAAGCTCAGTGTATAAACTGGCTGAATGAGGGTTTATTCCTGCACAATGTGCTGTTCAAATTACCCCAGTACACGCAAGTCTGATATTTATGTAATGTTTTTGCTGAAATCCTATAATCCCCATGATGTTACTTTTATGTATCTGGATTCTCTTCATAAGCCTGCATCCTGTTAAAACTCCCTAAATTCATTATGACTAGTGCGACTGCTTGTTGCTTGTTTTGCGAAACACCACGTTAGTTGAACCATGTTGTATGTCTGTATCATCAGTATTGTCTTCATGTTGTCCATGTGACCACCTGTGCAACTCGTGTGTGCTGTGTACTGCCTCTATGCCGTCCATGTGTTTACCTATGTCGTCCTATGTTACAAGCTCCTCCTGTGTTTTATTGTGATTTGTATTTGTGCATTTTATGTTTGGACTACAGATGGAAATTAGCTGCTGAAGATAAATCTGGTACGACCATCTTTCCGTTGCTCTATACAATTGATCAATGGTATTGTACACTTACATGTAAAGCCCCTGTACAGACTTTTCATTAGGGTCCGGGCAGCTAAGCTGCCGGGAACCTATTGTATTCCTAGGAATTAGGGTCCGGGCAGCTAAGCTGCCGGGACACTATTGTATTCCTAGGAATTCTTCTTCTTTCTTTCTTTCTTTCTTCTTCCAAGGAAGTCATACTTCCCATGGGCGAAAACTCACCAAACTTCACAGAAACATCCGACCCCATGCCAGATTCACTCAACTCCAAGGACATGTGCCCCCCCCTCCTAGGGGGGGCACAATAAGCGTTTAAATTTAAAAACTTAAAAAATTCCTACCAAACCAACGGTAGATGCTACAGTGTTGAAACTTCACCACAATGTAGCCCAGATACTGCTGAAACTTTTGTCCACTTAAACTCATTACAAATTATGAAGTCCATCACTCTGTTTTTTTCAATAACTGTAAAACTTTTAAAATGTATCTCCTCCCACAATTTTTGCTCAACTGACACCAAACTTGCTACAGAACATCTCCAGACTGTCCTCCACAAAACTTGTTTCTCGGATTTTTGATTAAGCAAAAATTGAGCCTACAGTGCAAGAGAACGTTTGACTGTAAACACTACTGTAAACATATACCATCAAATTCTTGCTAAATACATTTTCAAACTTCCTGAAAAAAAATGACAATATTTTGGAGTCATGGTTGATGAAGTTTAGCAAATATCAGAATTTTAATTCAAAAACTGAATTTTTGAGAACATTTTGAATTCTGCTCTCATGGGAACAACTGCAGTCAATGTGAGTGTGGAATTTTTAAACATCAGATTTTCTCTTATGAAGCAAAACACTTAGAGTTAAAAACAAATCACCAACATTTTCAAGCTGTCAAGATGCAATTTATGTATTATCAGATTTTTGTTTAGATGACTGAATTTCTGAAATTTTGACCATTTCATCACAACAGCTGCCCGGGCACTGACTCACCTGAGTGGATAAATGAAGCTACACAGCAGGTCTCACTACCAGCTAATTAGCTCAGTGAGTTAAGAGCTGGTTCTTGGTGTCAGAGAATGTGAGTTCGAGACCCAGCAAGGGTGATGATGATAATGATGGATCAAAATGTCAGATGTCCTCAAGCTGTTTTGCTGTCTAAATGCAATTTATGCATTAACAGATTTTTGTTTAGATAACAGAATTTCTGACTTTTTGACCATTTTTGAAATCTGCCTTACCAACAGCTGCCCGGGCATTGACCCCCTGAGTCGATAAATGAAGCTACACAGCAGGTCTCACTACCAGCCAATTAGCTCAGCGAGTTAGGAGCTGGTTCTTGGTGTCAGAGGTTGTGGGTTCGAGACCCAGCAAGGGTGATGATGATGATGACAGATCAAAATGTCAGTTGTCCTCAACACGAAACACAAGACAATTGTCCTAATGGTGGCATCACAGCAAGCTTCTACTTTTAAAAATCCAAATGGCTTGGACTGGACCATGTGCGAAGGCTCCTAACATCTTAGAGTCACAGTAGATGTTTGACAAATACATATCATTACCTCAAAAACTGATTTTTCTTTTTACTGTGGTTTCAAATCTGCCTACACGACAGTGAATGGCTTACTCAATTTGTGAAGCCACTGTTGCACTGCCACTTGTCAATTAGCTCAGTGCAATAGACAACGGTCTTTGGTTCCTGAGGTTGTGGGTTCAATCCTCAACTGGTGCAAATTGGACATTATAAGGACTACTGTCTTGTCTTCCTATACTCCTGTTTGTTGCTCAGGATTGCCTAAATTTGCCCAAAAGTAGCCCGGACCCGACCCATCGCTGCGCAGCAGCTATAATTAGGGCCCGAGCCTGTGACAACGTCCCAGGGAGGACCCTATTGTAATTCGACATGCACATTAGTCAACGTGCCAGCCGACGAGTAACAACAAGTAAGCAAGCAAGTAACCAAGTACTGCATAGACCTGGCGCAAAATATCCCAGATATTGTAATGTTTATTAGGGCCCGAGCCAGTGACAACGTCACAGGGAGGACCCTATTGTAATTCGACATGCACATTAGTCAACGTGCCAGCCGACGAGTAACAACAAGTAAGCAAGCAAGTAACCAAGTACTGCATAGACCTGGCAGCGAAAACCCCAGATATTGTAATGTTTATTCTTATTATTATTATTATTATTCCCCGAGTTCAAACGCGATTTCGACCCCTTTCCCAAGCCGAGAAACGGATGAAATTTAACACGCAGGGGGGGAAGCCAAAAAATTGCGATCTGTGGTGGTCTCGCATGTGGGCGTGGCCAAATGGCAAAATAGCGCCCCCTACAAATTTCTCAAAAACCCATAGGGAAAAAAATGACGTTAATAAAAGCGGACCAAAGTCGGCACACATATTTATCAATGCAAGTTGAACAAAAAATCCTCTTCTGGCGAAGCCCGAAACTCAACAGGAAGTCGGCCATTTTGGTTAGCATTTCAATTACGCAAAACGAACTCCTCCGAGGGGTTACGCCCGATCGGCTCCAAATTGGGTAGAGAACATCGTCAGACCTAGCTGAGCTTATCTTGTGCTCCGCAGGTCTGTAGCTCAAAGCGCTTGGCCTCTGGCGTGCCCCGAAGTTTGGCGACTGTTTCGGTGCTCGCCATGTAAATACGAACGGCTCTCATGCCCACATACTTGATCGTAGACGCTTCAAACTTAGTGCAAAAATCTATGGCGAGACCCTGAACGATCCGACATATTATTTGCCTACGTCGCTCATAGCGCCCCCCGGTGGTAACAGGAAACGTACAAAAATTCGTTAAAAATCCATCGTTGACCAAATCGACTTCGTTCCACTTCTAATACATGAAGACCCGGATGGTGAAGCTACATCATGAACACTTTGACCCTACGAGCAACGGCGTCCGTGTGCCGTCGCGGCGAAAGTGTATCTTCCCAATTTAAATTACGTTTGCCATTCACGCGCACATACTTCGTCGTAGCCACTCGAAATTCAAAGGACATGACGTTGGCTCCTCCCTGAACGTTTTGATATATCGACTTCCTGCCTGGCTCATAGCGCCCCCTGGTGGTAACAGGAAGTACGCAAAAAATCATTAAAAATCCATACTTCACCCGATCAACTTCATTCCACTTCTAATACATGCACAACCAGTTGCTGAAGCTACATTATGAACGCTGTGAAGATACGACGAACGGCGTCCGTGTGCCGCCGCGGCGACTGACGATTTTTTATCGTACAATTACGTTTGCCTTTTTCGTGGCTTTAACGAAGTCGTGTCCTCACGAAATTTCATCCACAGGTCAAGAATGGCGAGCTCTTTCAGCGGATAGAGTCGTTTCCCATGGGCGTGGCAAAATGGCTCTATAGCGCCCCCTTGAAGT
Source organism: Trachurus trachurus (assembly GCF_905171665.1). NCBI lineage: Eukaryota > Metazoa > Chordata > Actinopteri > Carangiformes > Carangidae > Trachurus > Trachurus trachurus. The sequence continues at coordinate 5,890,531 of NC_139894.1, read as the reverse complement.
TTTTCCGAAATTCTCCATAGACAAATTTCGCTTACTTTGCCGTACACGTACGAAACTCGACACACACCTGTATCATACCCAAACATACAAAAAATTGAATTGGAGCCACGCCCTAAACCCAACAGGAAGTCGGCCATTTTGGTTAGCATTTCTTTGACGCAAAACGAACTCGTCCGAGGGAGTTCGCCCGATTGACTTCAAATTGGGTACAGAACATCTCCAGACTAAGCTGATTACGGCTTGTGCTCCGCAGGTCTGTAGGTCAAAGGGCGTGGCTGCTAGCGCACGGCCAAGTTCCCGAATTCAGCTAAGAAGTTTACAATGCTATCACGCCCACAGATTTGATCGCAGCTGCTTCAAACTTGGTGCACATGATGAGGGCGTGACCCTGAACGATCCGACATATTATTTTCCTACGTCACTCATAGCGCCCCCCGGTGGTAACAGGAAGTGCGCTAAAATTCATTAAAAATACATAGTTGACCCCATCAACTTCATTCCACTTCTAAAACATGCCGAACAAGTTGGTGAAAGTATTTCATGAACGTTATGACGCTACGGATAATGGCCCCCTTGTGGAGGCGACAGGAATAGCGCTCCATCGTGAACTGCCACCTCCCACGGATTTTGCCCGATTGACTTCATATTCGCTACAGATCATCAGGAGACCAAGCTGGTCAAACACTATTAAAAGCTTTTCTCTACGTCAAACGGCGTGGCTGCTAGGGGGCGACAAAGTTGGCCAACAGCTCGTTTAGTCGCCATGCTATTACGTTTGCCTTCCACGCCCACATACTTGATCGTAGTCACTTCAAAATTTAAGTACGTGATCAGAGGCCCGCCCTCTACGCCTCCATTTGATCGTACACTAGCTCGCTCAAGACGCCCCCTTGTGGACACAGGAAATGTCGTGTTTTGCATCGACATTGTCCGATCAGCTCGAAACTTCACATGTGTGATGAGGTCACGACCCCGTACACAACGGCCCACATCCCGTTACCGCTCCCTGGTGGACGAACCGTAAACCTGCCGTAACTCCATCGTACGTTGTCCGATTTGCTCGAAACTTCACGTGTTCGACGAAGGGACCGCCCTCGACGCAGCCGCCCACGTCCGGTTGCGCGCGGGGGTTTCGAAGAGCGGCCCGGGGGTAGCGGGGACGCCGAGTGGCGTGGAACGAGGGCCCGTCATAGCCGCTTGCGGCTTTAATTATTCTTATTATTCTCCCGAACATATAATCGCCAATTTGACCCCCTTAACATGCGCGAAAACTCACCAAACTTTGTAGCCTCGTGGGGCTTCGCGAAAAATTTGATAATTTGCCAGCGTCGTATTTGGCCGGGGCCAAATGGCTAAATAGCGCCCCCTACAATTTTGCCGAAAACCCATAGGGAAAAAAATGACGTTAATGAAAGCGGACCAAAATCGCCACACTTATTTATCAATGGAATATGAACAAAAAATCCTCCTATAGCGAAGCCAAAAACCCAACAGGAAGTCGGCCATTTTGCTTCAAAGTTTGTTTACGCAAAACGAACTCCTCCGAGGGGTTACGCCCGATCGGCTCCAAATTGGGTAGAGAACATCGTTAGACCTAGCTGAGCTTATCTTGTGCTCCGCAGGTCTGTAGCTCAAAGCGCTTGGCCTCTGGCGTGCCGCGAAGTTTGGCGACTGTTTCGGTGCTCGCCATGTAAATACGATTGGCTCTCATGCCCTCATACTTGATCGTAGACGCTTCAAACTTGGTGCAAAAATCTATGGCGAGACCCTGAACGATCCGACATATTATTTGCCTACATCGCTCATAGCGCCCCCCGGTGGTAACAGGAAACGTACAAAAATTCGTTAAAAATCCATAGTTGACCAAATCGACTTCGTTCCACGTCTAATACATGGAAACCCGGATGGTGAAGCTACATCATGAACGCTTTGACCCTACGAGCAACGGCGTCCGTGTGCCGCCGCGGCGAATGTGTATCTTCCCAATTTAAATTACGTTTGCCTTTCACGCGCACATACTTCGTCGTAGCCACTTGAAATTCAAAGGACATGACGTTGGCTCCGCCCTGAACGTTTTGATGTATCGACTTCCTGCCTGGCTCATAGCGCCCCCCGGTGGTAACAGGAAGTACACAAAAATTCTTTAAAAATCCATACTTCACCCGATCAACTTCATTCCACTTCTAATACATGCACAACCAGTTGCTGAAGCTACATTATGAACGCTGTGAAGATACGACGAACGGCGTCCGTGTGCCGCCGCGGCGACTGAAGATTTTTTATCGTACAATTACGTTTGCCTTTTTCGTGGCTTTAACGAAGTCGTGTCCTCACGAAATTTCATCCACAGGTCAAGAATGGCGAGCTCTTTCAGCGGATAGAGTCGTTTCCCATGGGCGTGGCTAAATGCCTCAATAGCGCCCCCTTGAAGTTTTTCCGAAATTCTCCATAGACAAATTTCGCTTACTTTGTCGTACACATACGAAACTCGACACACACCTGTATCATACCCAAACATACAAAAATTTGAATTGGAGCCACGCCCTCAACCCAACAGGAAGTCGGCCATTTTGGTTAGCATTTCTTTGACGCAAAACGAACTCCTCCGAGGGAGTTCGCCCGATTGACTTCAAATTGGGTACAGAACATCTCCAGACTACGCTGATTACGGCTTGTGCTCCGCAGGTGTGTAGGTCAAAGGGCGTGGCTGCTAGGGCATAGCCAAGTTGCCGAATTCAGCTAAGAAGTTTGCAATGCTATCACGCCCACAGATTTGATCGCAGCGGCTTCAAACTTGGTGCACATGATGAGGGCGTGACCCTGAACGATCCGACATATCTTTTTCCTACGTCACTCATAGCGCCCCCCGGTGGTAACAGGAAGTGCGCTAAAATTAATTAAAAATACATCGTTGACCCCATCAACTTCATTCCACTTCTAAAACATGCCGAACAAGTTGGTGAAGGTGTTTCATGAACGCTATGACGCTACGGCAAATGGCCCCCTTGTGGCGGCGACAGGAATAACGCTCCATCGTGAACTGCCACCTCCTACGGATTTTGCCCGATTGACTTCATATTCGCTACAGATCATCAGGAGACCAAGCTGGTCAAACATTATTAAAAGCTTTTCTCTACGTCAAACGGCGTGGCTGCTAGGGGGCGACAAATTTGGCCAACAGCTCGTTTAGTCGCCATGCTATTACGTTTGCCGTCCACGCCCACATACTTGATCGTAGTCACTTCAAAATTTCAGTACATGATCAGAGGCCCGCCCTCTACGCCTCCATTTGATCGTACGCTAGCTCGCTCACGACGCCCCCTTGTGGACACAGGAAATGTCGTGTTTTGCATCGACATTGTCCGATCAGCTCGAAACTTCACATGTGTGATGAGGTCACGACCCCAAACGCAACGGCCCACATCTCGTTACCGCCCCCTGGTGGACGAACCGTAAACCTGCCGTAACTCCGTCGTACGTTGTCCGATTTGCTCGAAACTTCACGTGTTCGACGATGGGACCGCCCTCAACGCAGCCGCCCACGTCCGGTTGCGCGCGGGGGTTTCGAAGAGCGGCCCGGGGGTAGCGGGGACGCCGAGTGGCGTGGAACGAGGGCCCGTCATAGCCGCTTGCGGCTTTAATTCTTCTTCTTCTTCTTCTTCTTTCTTTCTTTCTTTCTTTCTTTCTTCTTCCAAGGAAGTCATACTTCCCATGGGCGAAAACTCACCAAACTTCACAGAAACATCCGACCCAATGCCAGATTCACTCAACTCCAAGGACATGTGCCCCCCCCTCCTAGGGGGGGCACAATAAGCGTTTAAATTTAAAAACTTTAAAAATTCCTACCAAACCAACGGTAGATGCTACAGTGTTGAAACTTCACCACAATGTTGCCTCAATACTGCTGAAACTTTTGTCCACTTAAACTCTTTACAAATTATGAAGTCCATCACTCTGTTTTTTTCAATAACTGTAAAACTTTTAAAATGTATCTCCTCCCACAATTTTTGCTCAATTGACACCAAACTTGCTACAGAGCATCTCCAGACCGTCCTCCACAAAACTTGTTTCTCGGATTTTTGATTAAGCAAAAATTGAGCCTACAGTGCATGAAAACGTTTGACTGTAAACAGTACTGTAAACATATACCATCAAATTCTTGATAAATACATTTTCAAACTTCCTGAAAAAAAATGAGAATATTCTGGAGTCATGGTTGATGAAGTTTAGCAAATATCAGAATTTTAATTCAAAAACTGAATTTTTGTGAACATTTTGAATTCTGCTCTCATGGGAACAACTGCAGTCAATGTGAGTGTGGAATTTATAAACATCATATTTTCTCATATGAAGCAAAACACTTATCGTATCGCACTGATACTGAGACCGACTGAGACTCGAGTCGGTCTCAGTGCGAACCTTGCGCATGCGCGCTGGCAGCGGAAGACCGGACAACAAACACTAGGAGCTAATGCTACAAACATGCTTGGAATGTGGACTTATTTAATTTTTTTCGGGACAATTACGCAATTTGGGGCTTCAGCACAAGACGGACATTACATACGAGCATCATGGAGGTATTTGGATGTTTTTTTGTGTGTGTTTTTTTACGAAGAGCTCTGGTGTCCCTTTGCAACCGTTGCATTGAAATGCACTGCTACGTCGAGACCCCCTGTAACTCAGAGAAGGGACGGTGGACTCTGATAATTCTTCCAGCCCTTAGTCAACATGAGGGTGAGTAGATAATGAGCGAAATATCATTCTAGGGTGAACTATCCCTTTAATTTTTTTCGGGAAAATTTCGCATTTTGGGGCTTCAATACAAGAGGGACATTACATACGAGCAGCATGGAGGTATTTGGATGTTTTTTGGTGTGTCTTTTTGTTACGAAGACAGTTGGTATCCATTTGCAACCGTTGTATGGACATGCACTGCTACGCCGAGACCCCCTGTAACTCAGAGAAGCCACGGAGGACTCTGAAACTTCTCCAGGCCTTAGTCGACATGAGGGTGAAATTTCAATTTTGGGTGAAATATCCCTTTAAACTAAATAAACTAAACTAAACTCAACTCAACCAAGTTGAGTCCTAATCAGCCTGACAGACCCTTAGTGAAACCTGCCTGTCTTTGTCTTCGCTCTCTGTCACCGACATGCCCGTGCTCAAGTGTACAGAGTTTCCTTTCCTAGTCCTGAGGCAACAGACCGACAGAGTGATGTGTAGAAACACACAACTACACCGACACTTTCTCATTTTGACCCAGTCACTTCCACCCCATCAATAGGTCAACTGCTGCTTGTTACTCTGTCCTGACAGTTAACACGAGGCCCGAGGCTGGGGAGGATACACCGACAGCACTGAGGAGAGAGAGACACACACAAAATGTAGAGTCTACACTTGTCTCACTCACACACACATGCATGAACACACAATCATGCTAGAAAAACACACTGCGGCCAGAAAAACTTTGAGGAATCTGCTGAGTGGTTGGTAGGGCAACCTGATCCCCTCGGCGACTCACACCATCGGCTCTCTGAGAGCAACACATTCAAGCATGCACGCATACACAAGCATACACACACACACATAGAAGGTTAAAACTTTTTTGTAAACACTTTTTTCTAAGTATTTGAATCATTTTAAGGCCTGATAATCAACCTTCAATGTGATTTGTTCTCTTGCTCTTTCTTTCTTTCCTTCCTCCTCCTTTCACTCTCTCCATCTTCTGCTCCTTTCACTGCAGCCTTTCTAATAGCTGGTTATATTGTTCCACATTTCTTTTCTTCTCTCTGCTGCACCTGTCTGCTTTTCACTGGAAGAAAACCTCTCCACAATCGGGATTAAGAACAAGAATCGAGGTTGTTATTTAGAGGAAACCTACCGAACAAGTTGCTGTGTTACGAAAACTAGGAGGAGGAAACTTTCGCTCCTCATAATAATACCGCACACATTTGGACACTGCCCTGAATGGGCCCCCAAATGTACAGTGTAAAAATTATATAAAATTACCACATAGTCACGCTTCTTCCTTCCAAAAATAAAGACCAGCGTTTAAATTTCACGTTAATGTGCTCTGAAACCAGCGGGGCAAGGTGCAAAATGTACCACAGACCTTTTCCTGTTGGGTTTATACTTGGCAAGAGCTATAAATTTAGTCCATTTGGATCCTGGCCTAAATAAAAAAAGAAGCAATGGATCATTTTTAATGGCACACCCCACCCAGATGACTACGGGAGAGAAGATTTATGAAAGCGATTAATTTATTTAACTGAGGTGAAAGGAAATTGCTTTAATGGGAACTATTTGCCACTCTGAAATCTCCACATTTACACAATGTGGGAAAAAATGTGTAGATTTGCTTCGATAGAATTTATTAATGATTACTGTCAGATTTTTCACGCATCATTGGTGCAGCTGCATTCGAGCTGAAGCTAGCTTGTGGCTAATGGACTATGGTTCACTCCTATAGGAATATATTTATACATTTTCAGCTCTTAAAGTTAGATTCATACATACGACAAGGAAGTCGAAGGAATCCAAAAAATAAAAACTGCAGCAGTTTCATTTTTCCTAAATGAAAGTCGGAGGAAACTCAAATACTGGGAAGTGAGAACGAGTCTTTTGAGGAACATGACGCTTTACAAACCACCGAGAACCTGAGGGCGGCAACATTCTTCAAAAGCTTATAATGGGCTTTACAAAAACCTCATCATGCACAGTTTACACTTGTGTGAGTATAGAAACAATTACAGGTCATTACATTGAAGCAGATTAAGGGAATGTGTGTGAATGGAGTCAAGACAGGATAAAGAGCAGGAATTAATCCACACAAAACAACTACCTGCTAACATTTGAGGGTTTACCAGTGAACTGCAGGTAGGGCGAGGAGGAGGAACTGACATTTTAATGACTACCTTAAAAAAAACATAATGTCCTTTCCTTTGCTGTCTATATAACTCAAGACAAAAAGAAAGAAAAGCAGACTGACAGAGCTGCAGACATCCTCTCTACGGTCCATTAACGTCTTGCAGTCATGACTTGTTTAAAACTGATCCGCTAGTTGCACATGAGCGAGAGCACGGACGCGTTACTTCTGTCTTTTCATGGACAGAGAGGGGAAATTAGATTTTACAGTGTTTGACAGTGAGCGTATTAAAATGCCACACCTGTCTCCTGCGCTGACAAAGAGTGGCTCCAAAGCATCTGTGTGACCTGATGAGCTTTGTTTAACATCACGGATCACATATGTACCCTTATTACAACATATGGCGTGTGTACATATAAAAATAAAGGAAGAGCCTGATATTTTTCTTTTTCTGTTTCACCTTCAACCTCTTTGAGCAACAGGGCAGAAAAAGCAAAGGGAGAATAGAAAAGAGCAAATACGTGGAGCAAAGGAGGCCAGCTGGGGCTAAAAGTAGGTCAAAGGCCATAAGTACTATTCCAGTTCCATGTGTGTATTTGTGTATGCGTGCATCATCCCTGTCTGGTCAGTGTATGGAGGCTGGGGACTGGGTTACATTTTAGGGCAAAATAAAACCAGAGACAGACAAGGAGCAGACATCCTAACAAGAAGTTATGACAGATTACACTCGCTGAGCTTATCTTTTATGTATCTAAGTGGTTTTAAAAGAATGTTACAATGCAAAAAACACCTACAGTATTTCTTGCTTTGTATTTAAAGGGATACGCCAACATTTTTTTTTACATGTCTTGCCTCAATCCCGAGTCCATGACAAGCAGATAGACACCATCCTTTCGACTGTGAGTGCAGTAACAAGGGAGATAGAGCCGTATCACCCGTAATTAGCTTAGCTCAAACACTGGAAGTGCATAGGAGGTAGTGTTAGCCTGCCTCCTACCCAAGACGAAATCAGCAGTCAGAAGCTGATTTCATTTTAGCTCTAAACTCTGTAAATATATCACTTTATCAACATTTCAAACATTTTTAGGTGAGAAAGTAGCCGTTTAGATCAGCAGTGTGTCGTTAATTTGTCTAAATACCAGCTGTTTACAATTTTGTTCGGACGAATTCGGCGCTACTCAAGCTAGTCGTTGTGTCCAATGCACTTCCGGTTACTTTCACAAAATAAAACACCTGTTGCCCTTTACATACAGAAGTGCTTTTACTTTGAAATAGGAAGCTAACCTACCCTCGATGTAGCTAGCTTGAACCAAAATAAACCGTCTTAGCTTGAACCCTCCGTTTTGACCGATCTCGTCCCGTTACCGGCATTTGACCGCTCAAGATGCCTTACCGGAGAGTTTTGTCAGCTCTGAGACGAAGATCGGTCCGTTTAGAGTTGCTGAAGAGTTTCTCTGATGACTTTAGGTGGAGGCAGGCTACAGTATACACTTCCAGCGTTTGAGCTAAGCTAATTACGGGCGATACGGCTCTATCTCCCTTGTTACTGGTCGAAAGGATGGTGTCTATCTGCTTGTCATGGACTCAGGAGTGAGGCAAGACATGTTAAAAAAAATGTTGGCGTATCCCTTTAAGGTGAGTGCAGCTGTGTGCAGTATTACGCTGGGGGATGATAACGTCTATCTATCTTCTCTTGATAAAAATTATATCAGGAAACTACTGAAGGACATTTCTGATTCTGTCTTGAGAGAGAGAGACGATTCAAGTTTATCATCTAAGGTCAAACAGTGACACACTTGCAGAGGACACACAGAGATAAAATGTAGACATGCGGATGGGTAAACAACTTCACTCTATCCAACCTTCACCAGTGACTTTTAACACTTGTTAAGACGGAAAGACTCACGGCAGGTGTTGTTATATGTCTGTGAAGAGCCCCACAGGTCAGGGTCAATTTACTTCAGTATTCAATCAATGTCAGGTTACAGTCACCAGCAGTCGACAGACACAACTGCACAAGATAGTGGCTACCAGAAAGTACAGATTAAACATACAGTCAGTTCGCTTTTGTAAACATTTAACTGTGAACTGACCTTGACAAAATGCCAGTCAGTCCTAATTAAAAATCTTGCCTTTGCGTGGTGAGAATATACTGTATTGTGTGCGTGTTTATGTTTTGTGAACGTCTGCGGAGCGCCTCGTGTCTTACAGATAAGGTCACACAGTTGGTGCAAGATAAGAAATACTTAACAGTTGAATGTGTGTAAACGTTTGTCCGCAAGTGTGTGTGTGTGTGTGTCAGAGGCAACCCAGTGTCCTCGACCTAACTTTTATCAGGACTCTGGAGGCAGACACTGTTACTCATTAATAGCCATGAAAAAACACACACACACACACACACACACACACACACACACACACACACACCTGCCTGGACTATTGGATTACACAGACGTGAACCACTCTCTAAAATGTTTAGGTCTTTTTAGTGCAAAAAATTCTTGAGAGGTGACGTCTCGCCGTGTAAAAGTGTATCTTTGACAAATCTACTGTACCTCAGAATAATATTGTTAACATAGCGCTAAACTCTATTAGCACTGCAGGGGGTCAAAAATGAACAACTATGCATGTAATTCATAAGTGTATATTACCTGCTATTAATGAAGTAGTCTGATATAGTGGACACACACACACACGCACTGCACCACCACCTGCTGTGGTGCCCTTTACTGATAAAGAGGTGAATACTTACAATGAACAAGTCTTTCCTATTGACATAACACAAGGAGATGTGAGAGAAAGAGAGATACTGATTTTATAGGCACCTTTGAGTCAACTTCCTGTCAATTAAATCACTGTAGATAAGCTTCAATTAATTATGAAGGCACATCTGTTACAATATGTTTGCTACTAGCACTGATAGAGAAAATTTATCTGAAGTCTACTTTTAATTTGTTTCATCCACCAAGAACAGCAACACTAACAGCAACAATGTGTGATTGGTTATTTAACATGTGCTAAAGTATTTGTTTTTTGTCCAAAGAAGGTATTATTATGATATCTTTTGTCTAAACTGGCATGTCAAACAGTATTTTGCACCTTCAATGTCTAGATATCTGTATTTTAAGACAAACTGTGGCTGATTTTTAAGCCTGACATCTGTTGTCTCTCTTGCAGACCACTTAGGATTACAAAGAGTATCACAGTTTGAAAAAGGAGACAATACAAGAATTGGACTAGATTATTATAACTCAAACAAGCGGGGGAAAAATAAGGACTTAACGAGGACTCATTTCACATGAATAAAAACAGCAGCTAAGGACACGTTACACTCAGGCTGCTTGTGATTATCCAACTCCCTCCTTCTTCCTCCTGTATTTCCTCCTTTTCTCCCTCAAACGTCCACCACCTCCTCCTCCTCCTCCACCTGTGTGTTTTCTGGTTCATCGGGTGGAGAGTTAGACATTCCAAGCATGCATATAACACAAAACACACACGCACACACACACACACACACACACACACACACACACACAGTCGTCGTGCCCCCCTCCCACATTCCACACCAATCCTCAGCCGTGACTAAGTCCATTTGTTCAGCTCAGGTCACTGTCTCATCTTAACCTACTGTGTGTGCGTGTGTGTGTGTGTGTGAGAGAGCGGGGATTAGGTGTGTGTGTCCGTGTGTGTGTGTCTGTGTGAGTATAACTGCATTTGCTGCTTAACCTATATATGTTTTTGTTGACTGGCATCCTAATGTCTCTCAAAGCCTTAAAGGATAACAACAGCAAAATAAAGATTCAACCATCACAAACCTCCAACCTGTGACCTCTCACCTTTAAAACGCATCCACTTTTCAGCTTAAAAGGGATCAAACCTGCACATCTGCATTACATATACATCAAAAGCAGTGCTGATGGCAGCTAAGGCTGGGTAGTGGTACTATGACATAATTAGGGCACAACTGAACAACATTTACTGCCCTGGTAAGATAGCTGAGGGCTTGTACTCATAAACCACACTTGACAACATGTAATAAATTGTAATAACATTTGTGAATGTGGATTTTACAACTTAAATATAAATATTTATCTGTTATGAAATCATGTTATGGCTGTAATGGATCACAGAAATGTATGAAAAACGTGTATGAATGATGGCTTAAGTCCTGCTCCCTATTCATCAAAAAAATATTCACTGGTTGAATCATTCCTTTCACAAACTAAATATCTGCGTGTGTCCCGGACGGCACATATATACAGTATTTCCCATGATGCAGAGCAAGCCGGGACCGGAGCCAGAGAGGTGTTGACTGAAACACCAAACACACGCACATACATGGGCAATTCCTTAATACCGGCCTGAAATGAATCAGTCATCGTGTCACTTGTAGCTGTCAGTGTGGACTAATCTCTGTCTGTCTGCCTCCCACATGTTTTCTTCATCTCTCTTGTTCTTGTTTTCCTCTCATCATGCTGCATGTATGTGGGCGTGTGTGTCGTAATTACAGAGGGAAACTAGAAAAGAAGAGGGAAAAAAACACAGAACCTACTACGTTACAGTCGTCTTATACCTGTCTAACCCAACAGCACACTATAGGCTTTATGCAGAGCTCCACTACTTCCTGAACTTAAACAAGCTCCTTTACTTCCTGTTTTACATTGTTGGACAAACTGATTAATCCAGGTGTGTCTGACCACTGAGTCAGAGTCACACCTGGATTAATCAGTCTGTCCAATAATGTAAGACAGGAAGTAAAGGAGCTTGTTTAAAGGGATAGTTCAACATTTTGGCAAATTGGCCCATTGCCATAATCCCTGTAGTCATAGCAGTATAGGTTTGTTACCTTTATTTGTCGGTGCAAGCTATTTTTAGAACGGCGGAGCAGAGCCGCGAGCTGCTCAGAGCTACGCTACGGAGGCTCATGGGATTTCTTAGTTTCCCAAATACACAATCCAACAACTCCAAAACGCTCTGGTAGACAAGTTGTGACCTGCACATTCACCACGCTATGAGATAATAACAGAACGTTACGAGACAGAGTTGTTTTAGAGGTAAATACAGAGACTGCTTGCTGAAAAACTGTCCCCGATGGGAACGCACATCAGCGGTTTTGCATGAATTTGCCTCTAAAACAACTCACACAACTTGTCCACCAGAGCATGTTGGAGTTGTTGGATTGTGTATTTGATGAGGAAAACCAAGAAATCCCATGAGCCTCCGTAGCGTAGCTCTGAGCAGCTCACGGCTCTGCTCCGCAAGTAACGGACCTACTGCTATGACTATAGGGATTATGGCAATGGGCCAATTTGCCAAAATGTTGAACTATCCATTTAAGTTCAGGAAGTAGTGGAGCTCTGCATAAAGCCTATTTAAAATGTGACAGATAACAATTTGGGGAAACATTGACAGATCCTTAACTTTTTTTTTTTTATTGTGAAAACAAAAGTAAGAGAAGTAACATAGAGTTGAAATAGTATCTGATTACAAAGCGAATGCCGTCCATTCATACTCACGCAGGTGTTTTCAGTTGTTTTGATTAATTAGCCCGCTGTATAAGTGATGTGGTTGATGCCAAACATGCTCAGGCTGTATTCCTGAGGTGAGGTCTAATCGGGGATATCAAGTGAAAACACCTGTGCAGGTGAGCCATGGGCGTGTAGGGGCTTAAAGTATCTGGAGTCATGGTAATCATGCAGAACTGGTGCTTGAAGAGTGCTCTCTCCTCATATTAAAGGCTGCGACTAATGATTGGTTATATTCTGGTCGTGATTAAGAAACGCTAATACTTCAAAGTTATACTTGACGACTACAAAACGTGTTACTTTCACATTCAATTGCCAGAGTAAACCAACCTCTTCTTTCGTTCACAACTAAAACTAACCACATGTAATCCAGTGTGGTAAAAACCTCCACTACACCACTGATCTGAGAGCTTTCCTTCCCCCCCATCTAGGCTACTCCATTTTCCACTATGTCCCACTGCCGCCCCTAAAGCTCCGCCAACATAACAGTTAAATCCCAGAAAGCAGCCCATAAGTACCTTTGTTAATTACATGTGGAAGAATAGGCCTGTTGTGTCCCGGTGTGATAATGGTGCCAGCACAACAGAGGGATTACCTCCGGATAATACGTACGTACGCTGAGCTGACCAGTGTGATGAAGGGCCATGTAGTGGGAAATAATTAACACAGCTAACTGGTCTGCAGGCCTTTCAGCGAGACGTCAGCACTGTGCGGTTACTGGCAGGGGATTAACGTCCTGGGCTATTTCGCTGCAGCTGTAACCAATATCTGGTTTGTAATTGTTTTTTTAATTTTTTACAGATCTGGTCAATGTTTTGCCTGTTACTTTGGGAAAAATGCAAGAAATGCCAGTCATGCCATTCTCTGGTGTTTTTCAAATTATTAACAATAATCAACACGGGATGCACTGTCTACTTTGGCTGCATGTAAGGTCCTGAAATACTTGCACCACACTGTGCGGTACACACTGTCTCGGTTTCGGGGATATGATGAACTGGTCATTTATGGCAGATGTCAATGAGCAGAGGTTCAATTCATTGTAGACTTTTGCCTCAAAGTGCTTTAGAGCATTCAACACTCTGTCCTCGGACCGTTGATTCGGATGAGTAAGTACTTACAAAACAAACCCTTTAAAGGGCAAAGAAGGAAGAAACCTCGGAAAGAGCAACACAGGAGGGATCCTTCTTCCCAGGATGGACAGACCTGCGATAGATGTTGGATGTGCCACAAAAAATTAATTATAAAGGCAACTGAACTTATTTCAGAACTAGGTTGACTAGATTTAATGAGGCCAAATTCGCTTTCTGCGCAGTCCAGTTCCCAAGATTTACAGTAAAGCCACTAGCTTCAGCTACGTTAGATTTGAATAAAAACATACAACTTTTAATCAAAATTAACTGCTTTTAGAGAAATATTTACCAAGTTGAAGGCCAAAGCACACATTGTGTCCGCTCAGCACTTCAAGTGAAATTCACTTTGTGTAAATCTAAATCCACAGATTACAAAGACACATTAAAAGGCGCCAGTGTTTTCAATCAGAGGACTGATACTGTAATAGCTTCATAATTACAAAGGTTCAACATTTTTGTACTCATTTTGATCAGAAAAGTCAATATTCAGTAAATACCAGATGATAAAAAATGCATTTCTCCATCCACACCAGTGCGTATGTCCACACCAGTGTTCCCATCTTGCTGAACCCACCCCCACGTCTCTCACACTCATCTCACATTCCCGCTGCCGTATGGATTCCACATTGACAGCTGGCACTGGGAAAAAAGACGAGCGGGTTTGTGTCTCCTCATGTGTGGTGGTTTTCAACTTTGTGCCATGTTTTAGTTTCAGTGTTTTTTAGTCTTCACGCAAGATATGCCACAACAAGGAAAACCAGCCAAAAAAAACAAAACAGTTAAACGCCCACTATGGTCATCTGCATAAAGTCCCTTTGGAAGAGGACTTTAGTGCATTTCCTGCTTTAGTAGAAAAAAAACAAAGTATGAAAAAACAGAAGACACAGATCTCTGAATACCTTGTGAGTGCTGTAATTGTGAATACAATAATGCAACATTAAATTTGCTAAACTTTTATACATAATGCTACATAATACATATGATATGTACTCATGAGATCATGTCAAGCATGTATTTGTATTGTTTTGTGTCTTGTTTAAGTTTAAACTGGGATAAATAAGAGCTCAACACTACAAGCACAATGTCATAGGTAAAAGCTGCAGCAACAGCTTTGAAAAAGTATTTCCTAAAGCTGTCTGCCTTAACATCCTGCCCCTGATCAGCCCCCACTTCCTGGGGTTGAAGGTCATCTGAACGTGTAATAAACAACCAACAAGACGAGTCTGCGGCTCACTGTCCATAACATGTCAATCACACTGGTGGTATTTTGGGGGGTTTAACCCTTCTCTTGTGTTCGGGTCACCAGTGACCCGTTTTCAGGTTTTAAATGCATAAAAGTACCACATAGATTTGTTTATAGCATCAAGGCTTTTAGACTTTGTCAGAAACCTCTATTTAAACAAAATAAAACCAAAAAAACTTTAACGATAAGAACAATTATGAGAGTTCAAACTGAAATCATAAGTGCAAAACCAACCTTTTCGTGGATAAGGAAGCCTAACAATGTAACCAAGAGATGAGAAACAAATGGGATGATAAATAATTGCTTTACTGTGTTTTACAGCTGATTTGAGACAGCATAGATGGCAGTAGAAAAGAAGAGGAAGGTTACATTGAAGCCAAGGGGCATACTGACAAAAAAGGCCCAGAGACCCACACCAAAAAATATTAAAACCAAAATGTTCATGGATAAGGAAGCCTAACAATGTAACCAAGAGAAGAGAAACAGATTGGATGAAAAAAAAAAAAGTTTTTTGTGTATTTTACAGCTGATTTAAAACATGGGTCAAAACTAACCTGAACACCATAGATGGCAGTAGAAAGCTGATATAAGACGAAGGTTAAGGTATAGTCCTCCTGGCTATGGCAGTCAATAACACACACATACAAAAACACACAACTGCCCTGAGTGCTGCTGCGTCACCCACCCCCACCCACCCTCCCCCTCCCTACAAACCCAATCTGACAGGCTGAAGCCCAAAGAAAACAAGGGTCTGTGTCTCCTGTCCCAGCGATCACCTTTCAACATCTCATTTGTAACGCCATCAGGAATAACAGCTGGAGACTGTGTGTGTGTGTGTGTATGTAGGTGGGGGTTAAAAATGGGTTGGGAAGGGTAGAAGAGAGAGAAACCATGCAGCAGAGACAAAAAAAAAAAAAAAAAAAAAGTGGCAGAGGAATTAAAATGTCAGAGAGCGAGATAGAGGCTGACAAAGAGAACAGACAGATCAGACAGAGGGTGAGATCTAGAGGCAGTGGAGAACAATTAGATGACTGACACTCACACAGACCTCCCTGTAGACAGTTTTACTATTCAGTTCCACCTTTAAAAAGAACAGAGAATAAGGGAAAATACCATCCAGCTTAAGAGATTTGCAAATTTTATGACAACTTTAAAGGTAACCCTCAAAAATGTGAGCGGCGTTTGATTGGAAACACCATTTAAAAAAAAAGATGTGTAATAATTAGCGTATGGTAGGCTACTACTACAGTGTTAGGAGTATGCACAAGAGTCTCACATGGATGCTGGTGGAGGAGAGACTGGCTTATAGTCTTATAATGTTTTTGAGAAAGACTTATACCTCACATAAACCTGTTTTTTGGTTTTTACAACTTCAACCGACAAATGTGAAACATAGTTATAGTACTAGACAGGCCTCAGGAAACAACTTCACCTTGCCTTTACCTAGAACCAATGCACTCAAAAGGTCAGTTATGTATAGAGCTGTAGCTCACTGGAACAGTCTCCCCCCACACTTGATTACAACCACGGGAATGTCCAGTTTTAAAATGAAACTGAGAGAAGCTGTGTTTCGTCATAATATTATGTTGCAATAAACTACAATTAAATTATGTTAAGTGGAATTCAATCAATACATCTGCGTTGAACAACTTGGTATTAATGCTTCAGGTTACTAACTATTGTATAATCATGTAAAAACTATATTATTCATTTTGATCATGTTATCTCATTTACATTGCACTATTTAATATGCATTTCTATAATCATGTTGATATACTCAGGATAAATGATTTTATGTAATTCTTTGTATAAACACTGTATTGTTGGAATAATTGTTTGATTTAATGTGGACCCCAGGAAGAATCTTTATGAAGACTAATGGGGATCCAAAGAATACAATAAACAATAAACAATAAAACAGTTTCTGACAGATAAATAAAGTTATTGAACTGAGACAGGGTGCAGGGTGACAGACAGAGAGCAGATAAAGGTGAAAGCAGTGTGTGTGCGTTGTCCTGTGGGGTTCCTGGTGTGTTATTGCAGTCTCCTCTGGTGCTGGCATGTGCTTTCTCTGACCCTACCTTTCACACACACACAAACACACACACACACATGGGCGTGCACAAACCCACGCACACACAACTGTCCCTGAGCCCTCCCTGATCCACTCGCTGCCCTTTGACCTGCAGTGCTGTAGCGCTGACCAAACATACCCCAACCCCACTGAGACCACAATACAGCTCTGTGGCGCCACGACCCACACAATACTCTGCACTGTGTATAAGAGACATGGAAGCTGGGAAAGAAAGAGGAAGAGAAAGAACATATTGAAAAAAAAAAAAAAATTCTCAATTACCTGTGACAACTAACAATACAACTGCAATACCAGATGTATACAACTCGAAGAAAAACATATTTTCTGTGCCACAAAATGTCAAGAAAGCACAAGAGACAGCATACACAGTCATGTTTGTGTGTGCTAATATGAAAGGGCACTAGACATTGGGGTAAAAGAAAATTTGACAATGACGAATAACAAATAATTACACGGCTTTAAAGAGGAATTTCAGCTGTTTCTACTCTATTCCCGCCATACCTTTCTATACTCAAAAGCCTTAAGTATACCCCTGTAATTATGAGATCATGCACTCACTCACTGTCTCTGTATTTTGTCTACATATGAACTGTACATAATGCACATGTGCTATCTGAATATATGATATGCATGAATGACACAACACAACAACATTGTTGCAATTTACATAAGTGGTACAATCGTAAAAACATGGAGTCACTCACTGTAAACATCAGCCTGAAACAAGGAGTTGGACCAGGCTGATAGAGAACATGTGATGCTGTCAGACAGGGGGACTTGATGATTTTTCCTACAACCTCTAGGAGAGGGAGAAAACTTTATATTATGGGGTTTCAAATCTCCTAGCTTAGAGGAATAGTTCAACATTTTGGCAAGTTGGCCCATTGCCATAATCCCTATAGTCACAGCAGTAGGTTCGTTACCTTTAGTTGTCGGTGCAAGCTATTTTTAGAACGGCGGAGCAGAGCCGTGAGCTGCTCAGAGCTACGCTACGGAGGCTCATGGGATTTCTTGGTTTCCCTCATCAAACTCATCAAATACACAATCCAACAACTCCAAAAACGCTCTGGTGGACAAGTTGTGACCTGCACAGTCACCACGCTATGAGATAATAACAGAACGTTATCAGACAATTACAAACCAGACGTTGTTTTAGAGGTAAATTCAGAGACTGCTTGATGAAAAACTGTCCCTGAAGGCAACGTGCATCAGCGGTTTTGCATTAATTTGCCTCTAAAACAACTCTGCCTGGTAACGTTCCGTTATTATCTCATAGCGTGGTGAATGTGCAGGTCACAACTTGTCCACCAGAGCGTTGTGGAGTTGTTGGATTGTGTATTTGATGAGTTTGATGAAGGAAACTAAGAAATCCCATGAGCCTCCCTAGTGTAGCTCTGAGCAGCTCATGGCTCTGCTCCGCCGTTCTAAAAATAGCTTGCACCGACAATTAAAGGTAACGAACCTACTGCTATGACTATAGGGATTATGGCAATGGGCCAGTTTGACAAAATGTTGAACTATCCCTTTAAGCTTCACAATATCTCTCCAAAAAGCCTTCTCCTGCTATCTTATCTCCCTCTGTTTCTTTTTGTGGCCCCCTCCTCCCCACAATCACACATCGTGTCTTCACATCACTGCAAGACACCATCGACCCCCGCAGAGAGCGTCCAGACAACCCCATTACTGCCCCCACCATTAGCAATGTCAAAGCAAACATTGACTTTATCTAAATGCGGGCTAATAGCCTTTAACATTAACAGGCCCTGTAAAACAACAGAGGCTGCAAAAGTGGGGTGTGGGAGGGAGCCGGCCCTTAAGGTCGCCACTCAGTTTCCTGCAAATGGGCTCATGTCGGTACTGGTTAAATCTTACAAGGCACAAAATACAGACACTGATTGTATCATGTTAGGTTTAAATTATTCTTAACATAACAAAATATCAGCTGAAGAACCGCAAGTCTCACAGTAGACTGTACAGACTCAACATCGGTGATGCATACATTCAATCGCTACAAATTAAACCTTAGTTAATAGGGAAAAGAAATTGTCTAAATAGGAAAGAGGTTTGCATTTGGTCTTTTTAACCAGCAGGACAACATTTGGCCCTGACATTAGGATTTAACAAGAGGAACTGAAAGAGTCATTCATGCTCTTTGAAGCTCCCCTTTGTCTGCTAATCACCACGTAATCAGCTATACACACAGAGACTGAGAGTTGCTATCACCACCAGAAATTGAAGATTAACACTCTTTAGGGGTGTCATCTTTCTTAATTTTGCAATGAGAGTGAATTTTTTCTTGGGTCATCCTCACTGTCTTCAATTTAACATCACAATAAACTTAAACTAAACAATATTATGAATGTTAACATGTAGCTTTGTATTTAGTGAAGTTACTTTTCTGTAGAAAATGTAAAAAATGATAAAGATCCACCTGGAAGCCAGATGCCCACCTCCACCACCATGAGGCCATATACTGCTTATCAGCATGTCAAATGGTATTTACGATAGTGAGCTGTGACTTAGGACGCACTGCATGCTTAAACAACAGGAGCGATGTGTGGAGGAGATTTATTGATGTGAATCTATGAGTGTGTCTGTTTACAATGAGGCATCTGTTTGAAGCATCTGTCTGTGGTATGCAGTTGTTTACTCTATGAGGAATCAAGATGCTCTCCTTCTTCTCCTCCATCTCTTTCTCTGTTCTTCACATGCAGAGACCACTACCAGTCCAACCAGAAATGTGTGTGGCTGCTGCTGTTTATCAGCATCGTAAGCTGACATCCCTCTGGGACACTGTGTGGTTAACAACACACAACAGTATCATTAAAACTCAAATTGACACGATGCCTTAAAATGTATTTACTTTTTTTATTAAAAGAGGAACTATGCACATCCGGTTGCTTTTCCGCTGTTTTGCTAACCGTCCTCCCGGCCATGTGCATTTGTTTACAACAAAGCCGGCAAGAAATCAATCAATAGAGCGGTAGATAACGTTATATATCATATAATATGTATGTATATACGACATGTATATTTGTGTAGTTTAATCTGTCATAAACAAGAGGCCGCGATCTTGCAAAGCTGATTTTCAGCCAAGAGACGCAATAAGTGACACGCACGTGGAAGGCAGAGAGCCTCCATTCACCCTTGTAACAAGTTAAGTAATTTATTAAACCATCACAATTACTCCAAAGCTGTTTAATTAAGGTGAAAATGTAGCATAGTTTAGCTAAAAATCCTGCATACTGTAGTTCCTCTTTAAGACTATTTGCTACTTTCACCAAATCCAGTTATCTCCATACGGATGTATTCAAAATATTTGGCACATCCAAAAAACAGTCTAAAAACACAGAACTAAATTATATCAAATACAGAAAAGCAACAAAATTCTTATACAATTAAACAACTGTAAACCAGAACATGTTGGTTAGGCTACTGAACATCCAGGGAACAGACATTGAGGTGGTGACATCTTATAAGTACCTGGGTGTTCACCTGAACAATAAACTGGACTGGACAAACAACACAAATGCACTTTACAAAAAGGGCCAAAGCAGACTCTATCTGCTTAGGAGGCTGAGGTCTTTTGGGGTGCAGGGGGCACTCCTAAAAACCTTTTTTGACTCTGTGGTGGCTTCAGTAATTTTTTACGGTGTGGTCAGCTGGGGCAGCAGCATCTCAGTGGCAGACAGGAAGAGACTGGACAAACTTATTAAGAAGGCCAGCTCTGTCCTGGGATGCCCCCTCGACCCGGTGGAGGTGGTGGGAGAGAGGAGAATGATGGCTAAGCTGTCTTCCCTCAGGAACAACGACTCCCACCCCCTGAAAGACACCTTGACTGCACTTGAAAGCTCCCATAGCGATAGACTCCTTCACCCCAAGTGTGTGAAGGAGCGGTATCGCAGGTCTTTCCTCCCTGCAGTTGTGAGACTGCACAACAGGCACCGCTCTCGGTAACCCCCCCCCCCCCAAAACTTGGACTATTGCACATAGGCTACTGCACTTTACTGCAATTATTGTTGTGTGATGTTTTTTATTCCTTTTGTTTTATTCTGTTTTTCTCTTTTTATCCTGTTGTTATTTGTTGCTGCTGCTGCACAAATGTAAATTTCCCCACTGTGGGACAAATAAAGGAATCTTAACTTAACTTACAATGTACATTTCTCAACAAGTGGTGCATGTGAATAAAAATAAATGCCCCCTGTGTCTCATGTATATCTGCAGAAACCTTACGACCATGTCAAATAAAACCACATCCAGGAGTGCAACAGATACTGAAAAGTAAAGTCTAGACTTGAAGCTATTGGTTGAATTGACAGAAAATCAATCTGAAACAATTAGTTTAAGAAATCTTTAAGTCCCTGGGTCCAGCTTCTCTTCCGCTAGTTTTACTTGTTTACTTAGAAAGTAAACTGATCATTTTAGGACTTTGGACTGGTGATGGTGGTGGGATGAAGCAGGTATATGAAAACACCATCTTGGATTCTGGGAGTTTGTGACAGAAATTTACTGAAATTTTACAAACCAAATGAAAAATCAATGTATCAGCAGATTAATCAGTACACAGGTCAAAATAATGGTTCATAGTGGCTCTACTTTGATCCGTCTGTTTGCTAGTTTCAGGCTCTGATGTTTATTCATTGCCCTCTTTACCAGACCACAGTTCTCCCCTACAGTACATATCATGGTTAGTATTAGGATGCTAATTACATTCCTCCCTAATGAGTGTGTGGGACAGGGGTTTGTTAAGTTATTGTGGGCTGTGTGTGTGTCTGAGTGTGTGTGTGCATACAAGTGTTAAGTCATATTTATGTGTAGTTGTATACATTTCCAGCATCTGTGCAAGTGGTTGTTTACGCTCCACACTGTCTTTCTGTTTGTCTGCAGCGGCGATGCTGCTGCCTCCTCCTCCATGTGCATCTCTGTTTTGGCAGCTTCAATGCAACGAAGATGCATTTTTAATGCTTGTGGCCCTTTACACTGAACAACACCACAACAAATGAACCCTCTCATCTCTGTGTCTGCTCCTCTCCCTTCCTGCATGCGGATAATGGGTGGTCTGTGGAGCACAATCACCCGGAAAACATTAAACTGTTTAGACAGTTCAAGTGCATCAGGAAACCATGTACACAACCCACACTCATCATCTCATTTCTGGTTATGTTTTTTCTTCTCTCAATCTTCTTCCAATGATAGTGGGGTAGACATGAAAGATGTGACCATGCTGTAGGTCCCTCCAACACACAGCATCACAGATATAAGCCAATAAAACCCCCCCCAAAAAAACATTTCTGCTGCTGCAGTAACTTTAATAATCCAGTATCCTCTCTGCCCTGCAAGTTTCACATCTGTCTCATGTAAATATCTGACATGCTGATAACCATCTGACATACACGTGGCATTTCACATCACATGCACAATTAACATATGTATTTGTGTGCAGTGCAGAGGCATGCACAATCACAGCCATTCACACAAAAACCAATAAACAAATGGTCGATCTGTTCAGTGCCTTCAAACTGTCTAATTTTGTTTTTGATTTTCTGTTCCTCATCCCCACCTGACTCTTGGCATACTCTCTGATGAACTCTGTCAAAACGCAACATCTGCTCGGCTAAAATGACTTTCCCTGCGACTCCCCCTGTTTAATGCCAGTGAAAAAAAAAACAGTGCAGAAGGAAGCTGTTACTGCTGCATTCAGATGGGATGTGACCAAATTTTGATACTCATTATTATAATAGTTGGAAAATGCGCTTTGCAGCTGCAGTGGAAGCATTTCAAAGTAATATTACATCATCTACATATGTCAAAGAGTAAAAAAGTCCACCAACACACAATGGAACGGACACACGAACGCAGCATCCAGCAGCAATAGCGGTTGTGGTTTAATAGTTCAGCAGCATCTTGCTAAATACATTGATTCAATTTCCTGTTGAAATTTAGATGAAAAGATCAATACCACCCTCATAGCTGACAATTTAATATGAAGCTATGGCCAGACAGGGTTAGAGTTAGCTTTTTTAGCATTTAGAGTGGAAGGAAGGAAACACATCTCCTGGTTGCAGCTTCGTATTTAAGAATTTGAATGACGTTCTCATCTACCTTTCAAAAAGAAGGCAAATAAGCATACTGAATGCTTATTGAAACTATTGACAGTAAAAAAAAAAGTATGTTCAAGTGGAGGAGAATGAAATTCTACACAGTTGAACCTCACCCGGCCCAGAGCAGCAGGTAGCCCAGAATGCACTGGCCAACTACAGGTCTTTGACCCCGGCGTCCCGAGCTCACTGCTGTTCAACCAATAGGGGAGAATGCTAATCTCTCAGCTGCTCAGTCTCATGCTCAACAACAACACACAAGCACGCGCACACAGCCGAGAC
Source organism: Trachurus trachurus (assembly GCF_905171665.1). Taxonomy (NCBI): domain Eukaryota; kingdom Metazoa; phylum Chordata; class Actinopteri; order Carangiformes; family Carangidae; genus Trachurus; species Trachurus trachurus. The sequence continues at coordinate 5,867,293 of NC_139894.1, read as the reverse complement.
GCCAGTGCAGTGCGGTTGTGTTGTGTAAGCCTCTGGAGTGCACTTTATATGACATCTGCTGTAATAAATGCATGGATGTTGCATCTTTGTGTCTGTATCTCTGACTGGGCTTATCTCTGTGTGTCTTTCTTTCTTTCTGTCTCTTCTGCTATCCATTTTACTCTCTTCTGCAAATGTATCTCTCTCTGTCCTCTTTCACTCCCTCCATCTCCTTGTTTTTTTTTCTTCATCTCTCTGCAATGCAGCCGTCCAGCCACTCAAAACGTCCCTGCTTCCAATCACAAATCAGCTCTCACAGTGGAAAACAGACTTCAATGCCATGTGATGCTCAAGTCCAAGGACACCCAGAGAAAAATAACTTCCAGTAACAATCCTTTAAAACTGCCTGGCTTTTCTTTGTGTCCATTAATCCATGTGCTGTGCTGCTGCCATTTCACTGGAACAAGCCATGCTGCAGTATACGGTCATTTCAGAGCACTTCTGAAAGTAGCGTTGGACGTTATTTCCTGGATTTATACAATAGCTGCCTTACATTTACTGTATAGCTGAATGCTGCGTGGAAAAGGGACTGCCCATGGCTGACCTTGTCACAAAGAAGTTCATGTTTCAATTCTTAATGCCCTGGCTCATCTCATGATAACTTTTTATTGTTCATTGTTAATGGCGTTGCCTTGAGCAACATCTCAGTTATCACCAAGAAGTCCTTCACCAAGATGTTTCCTTGTGTCATTTCTTGGAGCGCAGCGAAGAAGGCAACAAATCAGCCAGTGAGAGGACGTTTCTTCACAATCATTTTTAATGAAATCTCTCCTGAAATTACTTAATATAATTTTAGACTGGAAATTGTTATAATGAGTCCGTCTATTAAATTATCTTAGGTTTTCCCTTTTCTGTGCAGTTGCAGTTGGCCCACACCCTGCTGAGAGACAGTTATCCGGCCTGTCCCACCTTCCTTGAGGCACATTCTGAGGATCTTTACTCTAAAGCCTTTTAGTTGGGCTCTTTTTTCTGTCTTTCTGGCATTTAGGAAGGAGATTAGGCTACTGTAGATTTGTTGTTCACTGTAGTGTAGTTCCACCGTGAAGCTGCTGAATTAGCACAAGCTATCCTGAAAACTACGGTATACAGTATATGCAATTTGTGTCATTTTGTGCAACTTCTCAAGATGCTTGCACAGGGCAAAGCGGTGAGAAACCTGCAACAGTTTGATGAAAGTTGTTGAGGATGTTATCTCTGTCTGAGGTGACAATCTCAGCGGAAATCTGGCAACAACATGCTTACAAGCCAGTTGGACCATTGCTGTCAAAAGTAAGGTTTTTGTTTTGGGTTTGTTTGTTTTTTTGCTTGGTCTTGGCACCTGAGATTGCTCTGACTTGGATTATTTGATGTGAAAAAAGCTGGTGTTGGAAAAAATGCAAAAAAAAAAAGAAATTGCATGTGAATGTTGCTGAATTGGTTTGAGTCTGTAAGTTCCTGGTTTATAAAAAAATCTGTTGAAAATTACACTTTCTGGTGTTCTCATGATCCATTTTTTAGATAACTCCTCTGTTCAATATTATACTGTAACCAAAGAATGCTACAGATGAGATACAGACAGGGAACAGATGACAGGCCGCATTACTCAAAACCACAAGTTCACAATTACATGGTATGAACCTCAGACAAGACCACCTAAACCAAGCGTCCCTCTCTCAACACACACACACACTCACACACACACACACTGGTCTGTGGAGAGGCCTTTCAGCTGCCTCTTCACAGTCTATATCAAACATGCAATACCAAAACTAATGCAAAAAAATAACAAATATCTGATTGCCTTGTCACTGTAAATGCGTCCTTCCTTGCCATTACTGCTCTATATTACTTACTGCAGGCAAATGTAGCAAGAAACATTAGCACTTAAGTGTCTAATAGGGACATAATGGTTTTTTGTTTCCTCTGTCCTCATCACGCTCTCCTGCCCTTTCTCTCACACCGCTTTCTTTAATATGTTTCCTTTCCTTCTTCATTTCCCCTTTTCCTCCTCACTCCCTCTCCTTACCTCCTTTTCCCTACTTAACCTCTTTCTCTTATCATCCATTATGACACTCTACAGTCTTTCTATCTTTCTCCTCTATTCTCCCTTCCTTCCTTCCTTCCTCACCCCCACCTTCTGTCTCGCTGTGCTGCCTGCCCCGGTCCCATTGACAGACTGCAGGCGGTGAGGGGGAGGAAATGCTGTGGCATTGCACAGCAAACATCCCTAATAGGCTAATCTAATCTCATCTCTTTGCGGTCTATGACCCTGTGTTTACTTTCAGCCCCGTGTCTGCACGCTGGCTTGGCCGTGCCTCGCTGAATGCAGCTTTGTTCCCACTGAAAACTCATCATCGGTGTGATCTTGGGAATGGGCGCCAGCTCTGTGACCGTCTGCCCATAATGCCTGCAGGCTGGAGATCATTCTCATCTATGTGCAGCTTCTGTAGCCGTTGTTGTTGTTTGATTTGATGTTGACAAGTCGAGTGCTGAGGGTACAAACTGCAGTGCTGACCCTAATCACTGAGGTCCCTGTGTGGGTGTTCAAATTATATCTTGGACTTGGAATACAACATTTTATTCTACAACAAAACACAGTAGCATATTTGAAACCTCACTCTGAGTATGAAGCTCCCAAGGCACCTGACTATAATAATAGTAATAATCATAATAAGTCAGTCAAAGTTCACTCAATGTCTCAAGGGCAAAAACATTCATTATGTGAAGTTCACCCAAGGACAAGTGTCTGCAGATACTCCGTAATCAGAGCAAATGTGTGACTTCAACATGAGCCAAATACAAAATAACAAAGAGGCACTAAGTTTTTCAGAGCACACAATCAAAGTGATTCCAGAGAAAAAGTGCTAGAAAAGACAAAAAAAGGAGTAAGAGAAAGATGGGGGAATGTCCCGCAATTACTATTGTCCACCCATCAGGATTTTTGCTTTAATGACACTGCTGTCTCTTCAGTCACAGTCACAGCAATCAAAGCAGCCTGTTTCATAACCACAGTATTTTTCCAAAAAGGAGATTGTGGTTGGAACAGAAATGTGACAGCAACATAAGAAGAAGAATACAACAACAGAAGATTTCACTATAATAAATTACTCCATGTCAAACGGAGACTTCTCAGTTTGTCAGCTGCAGTGATTTACTTTATCTGCGCTGCACCGTACTGACAGTACTGATTACTGCAACACGCCAACTCTACTGAAATAAGTGCTGCCGTTACTCACCTCTGGCAGCAGTGGACACCAGCAACATCTCCAGAAACACGCAGACCCAGAGAAGCTTCATTTTGGCTTCGTTTTCAGGGGGGAGGGAAGCTCGGCCTCTTCGGTCTGAAGGGTACTAAAAGAGGAAAAAGAAAACATGAAGTTGTTTAATAAAGGATAGCAGCAGGTGAGATATTTGTACTGAGTAATATGCTCTCATTATTATGAATGTTTACTTTGGTCTTGTAGATAATATCTGTGTCATTTATCAACAGAGCTGTACTGTGTGTGCACCATCACAGTAATTTATTCCAAAAACCCACAAACCACATTCATTAAATCACCATCTGATGTTTTTTCTTGATTAATCGCTGCTAAAGTAGCTGCTGCTGCAATTACAACATAATTCACCACCAACTGGCTGATAGCAGGTTGAATTTTAGAAAAAAAAAGTGTGATATATTATAACATACATGCATCTCATGTTAATCTATATTGATTGACCCCCCCACCTCCAAACAATACACAAACACCTCTTAAAAAGTGTACTGTTCTCTTGTTTTAGGTCTATTGTGTCTGCTAAGTGTCCTCTTGATCTACAGAAATCCATGGGAGTCAGAGCAAAGTATCACCGCGTGGACAGACACCACTATAAATCTGTTCAGATCCTACCGAACAGCAGCAGAGACTTTCTTCGAGTCGAACCATTTTCCTTACAGATTTATTCAGTCCACCTGTCCGTAAGTCTCCCCTTACAGTGGTTTTAATCTTTCCGACACATAAATTCTCCCTTGAACCTTATGAGATCTTATTTCAGTACTTCACATGCTATATCTTTGATCAGGATCCCGTCAACCTCAGCGTAGTCTTGGTTCACCAGAAACTGTTACACACTTTACAATACAGGATAATTGATTTGTGGCAATTGAGTGGAGATATTTAATCTGCATGAGACAGCTTTAGTCACAATTAAACAGTAGTTTACTGATTTTATTAGGATAACAGATCATAGATAGACCTTAAATTCATAGATCCCATTATTAGATTTCAAATAAAAGTAGTTGAAAATAGCTGGATATTAAAACATTTCTTTAAAGTGCCTGTAACTTCTGAGTGCTTGCATTTGTATTATCCCAGACTACAGTGTAATGTGCTTTAGCAAATCACTTGTTTAACAGTTATACAGGCAACATTTATCAGTTTACTTGAATGAAATGACCATGAAGTCTGGTCCTATTCAACCAGTAAAGCACAATAGTAGCTCCTTAACACACCATGTCGCTCTCGGTTTGTATGTATGGTTGTGACTTCTTCATAAATATATAAGTTAAGTGTTATATAATATAATACAGCAACAGTTATGCCTTGATTAACAGCGTCTGCGGATCAAATAAGTCAGGTTTATAGAAATATGACAATGTTGAGTCAATTTAAAACTTCAATACGTTTTTGTAAAATAAAATTCAACAGCATAAAGGTAAACGCTGATAGAGATGGATAGATGTTCACCACAGAGACTGTATGAAGTGCAGCATGCACGTTAAACTTTTACACCTTTTTTTGTTAGATTATGTGATTATTATAGTAACTTTGCCTGATGAATAAAGATCCGACTTACTGTAAAACTCCCAGCAGTGATGTTATGTCCTCAGTGAGTTACCCGCTGGTCACCTGCACGGTTACCATGCCGTTATCCCGCAGTAAATGACTTATTCACCTCCTTTCCAGTGATTTTAATGATTTCGATGACTTAATCCGTGATTGAAACCGATAATAATTTACACACGTGAACAGACGCCTCTCTCAGCGAAACGCCAAACTGTGGTAAATAAGTAACTTTGGCAAAGTAGGTGCGCAAAGTTGGTTGTAACTTACCGAGCGATAAATGTGAGAATAAGTGGAAAAAGAATAAAGATATATGAACTAAGGTCAAACACGTGAACACTCTGAATGCAGGGCTGTAGTATTTCTGAATGACAGTCCGCGTGTAAAGCGCTCGAGGGAGAGCAGCCACAGGAGCGAGGAAAGACAGAGAAGAGGGAAACAAAAACTTTTTCTACATTTCTCCTCAGACTGTTAAAATGAAAACCTCAACTCTATATCCACACATTCGCCTCCAGCAGCGGTTCAGCGTCCAAACTTCAGCCGCAGGCGAGAAAACAAACTTGCGTCGACGGAGTTGTCCCAGCGCCGAACTTTCGGCCAATCAGAGGCCAGGCCAATCAGAGAGCGGACCAATCAGAGGGCGGGAACGTGCTAGACAAATTTGGAGCGGTCACAGTGGCGAGGAGGGGGACATTAACCCAAATTCACTTAAATCATTAAACAGGAGGAACAGAAATTAAACATTTAATGGGTTTCACTGTCCTCCAAAGCACTTTGAGAGGAGATACACGAGACTGTTGGGTATTTTAATTTCTATTAATAACTTGATGATGATGATGATAATAATAATAATCATAATAATAATGATGCTGCTGCTGCTGATGATGATAAAAAATAGTAATAATAATGTATCAGTAGTGAATGAGCAGATTGTCTGTAGTATTTTCTAATTTGAGCATGAAGCCTCATGCATGTACAGTCAGTTTTCTCCAAGCAGCCAGTGTTATGAACCAACTCTGCCACCTTATGGTACTAAAAGGTTAGTACACCAATATCTCTCATCAGTAAATGTGGTTCTTGGACATGTCCTGCTGCACTGGCAGGTATCCAGAGAATCTCTCCACAAAAAAATAAAAAATAAATAAAAACTACCATGACAATGTCTTCTTGTTTCACAGCACACATTCTGACATGTCAGAAAACAAAGTGACTATATGACAGTGAGTTAACACACACGCAGTGGTGGACAGTAACGGAGTGAATTTATTTGAGTACTGTACTAAAGTACATATCTAGAGGATTTGTACTTTACTTGAGTATTAGATTTCTTTGGTACTTATTACTCTTACTTGAATACATTTCCAAGACAAATATTTTTACTTTTACTCAACTTAATTTCTAGAAGAGCTGAAAAGTACTTGTTACTTTCAGGTCTGCTCTTTCTTTTTTTCTAAAATCCTATTGGACACAAGCTGTGTTTGTCAAAGAAGGAAACCCTAACCCCTAAAAGCAGCTCATCAGTGCAGCTGGTTTCAAAGAGTTAATTCTCAGAAACAAGAGTTAAAAGGTCCTTAAATCCATTTAGAAATAATTGTAGTAATTCATTGATGTGAAAAATAAGAAATTTACTCTTACTCTTACTTTTACTTAAAGTAAATTTAAAAGCATGTACTTTTGGATACTTAAGTACCTTTAAAAGCAAGTACTTTTTTACTGTTACTTGAGTAACATGTCGACTGAGCTACTTTTACTTGTAACGGAGTAAATTTTGACCAGTAGAATTTTACTCTTACTCAAGTACTGGGGTCGAGTACTCTGTCCATCTCTGCTAAAAACAAATAAAAACTACCACGACAATGTCTTCTTGTTTCACAGCACACGTTCTGACATGTCAGAAAACAAACTACTAGACGATGACAGGTGTGAGGTGTTACTCATAACATTAACAATGACTATATGACAGTGAGTTAACATACAATACAAAGACACATTCATCATCGGCAGCAGCATCATTCATGACAGTTTCACTCTGATCAGTCACAATCTTGGTAACTGGACAGTCTTACATCTTAAATCATATTTCCATCACTATCATTACTATTGCTTTCATGGATACCAGCAGTATTCGGTGTAGATAAGGAACTAAGATAAAGCGCTCTTTTCTTTTCTACATGGTAGGGCTGCAGTGCCACCTCCTGGTCATGAGAGGAACAGCAAACCGCCGCCACCATCCTGCTCCTGGCAGCACTGGTGTCTCACTGGTGTGAAGATGTTCTAATCAATATTTTTCTATTGACTTAAATCATGATTCAGTGTCTCTGTGTCTAACATTAAAGTAATGTCTAATACTCCTGAGCTAACAGTGACATGACATCTCACCCACTCTGTGACTCTGATTGATCAGAGGTGTGTGTTTTTCAGCTTTTACAGCTGCTTCCATAATTCAGCTTTACGTTTTTCTAGTCTTACATGTTTACTCAACTGTGTATGTATGTATGCACAGATTAACATTTTTTTTTTTTTAAACTCACTTGCCTCAGTTCAATGTATATATTATTTTATGGGAAGACAGGGAGACATAAAAGCTATTGTTTCATTCATATAATTTGTGTGTGAATACAACTGTTATGTGACTCCGGCTGCGACCAGCACTAAACCCAAGCAAAATTTTCTCTTTGAGGACAATAAAGTTAATCAAATCTCAATCTTGATTTGTCACTAGAGCACCCAACAGTTGAATTAAACTAAAAAATAAATAAATAAATAAACTAACTAAAAACAAATTGTAATATTTACTGTAGATTTGCTATTGTTGGTTGAAATTAAACCAGCTTGACACAGGGAAAAAGTACTTCAAATTGAAAAATACGAAAAGTTAATTGTTAATTTTTTTTATGACCTGCCTTTTTTTTCTGTATACCACATCTCAACTAATATGGCCTAGTAGTAGAGTAGTGATCAAAGAGTGGTCCAAATTGTTGAGAGCTGTTTTAGGTATGTGATGTTTTCAACTTTATAAAACCATGTTAAAAAAACGAATTGGCCAAGGTTTTGAACATAAAAAAAATTGAATGCTTCAACAGCGGACAAAAGACTTTTATTTCACTATGTGTTTAGACTCCAGGAAATCTCTGATTTGTCTGAATTGGACTGAGGCACCTTTTAGGACATCTTGAACTTTGTATCAGTTAAACAGTCATTTAATACAACCATCTCACATTGATGATTTGGCTTAACTGTGAAATACAGCAGAGTATTGTCTATGGCTGTGTTCCAGTTCTATGGCTTTAACCACTGTGTTTTATTTCAGCGTCAAGAGAAGGCAGACCAGACTCTCCAGAGCTTCAGAGTGTCTGAGCAGCTGGGAAAAAGGCTATCTGCAGATTTCTAAAGTGTAAATCTGAGACTCTTGAAGACCTTTTAATGCAACCTGGAAATAAATGAGCGAGTCCAATTCAAAAACCAAAGAAAAGAAACAAGACAAAAAAAAAAGTGAGAAATTACAGCTTCAAAAAGGTCACTGAGTGGACAGCAGTGAAAGATGTGGTGTAATTGTACGCTTTTACGTCTGTCTGTTAAACATGAAGCTACAGCCAGCAGATTGTTAGCTTAGTCCAGCACAAATGCTGCGGAAAAAGGGGGAAACAGCAGGCCTGGGTCTGTGCAAAGGGTATTTAAATCCTCCAACCAGCTCTTCTAAAGCTCAATGACGAACCGTATATCTTGTTTGTTTCATTTGTACAAAAACCAAAGTCCAGGTTGGGTTTTGATCTGATAAAACAAACAACATGTGAGCTGTAAAGATGCTGGTACAGTAGGTTGTATTGTGCCCTTTCTAACAATTTAAGCTTGCAAACCTTTACAAAAACTTATGATGGAGTTTTCAAGTGGTGCTGACACAAGCAAAGTTTCTCTTTCACACAATATTCTTATTTAAGTAACTAATAAACCCACTGATATTATTCTTAACTGTTTGCTTTAATATCAGCAATAGAGAAAAAGAAAGCTATCATTGTTATTCTTGAGTAATCGGTGTCACATACAACGTTAATGGTCGAGCCGCGTTTGGCTGCTTCGCTCCCAGGCTGCTGGTTTTGTGCATGCTGGTTCACGGTCACACTGTCACTGATTACAAAGACACTCAAACAGAACAGCCATTAGTTACGGTCATTAGTAGCACCTCAGCCTTTTCTATTAACAAACCAAAAATGTCTGTTAAAAAGGCCAATTCCAATAATTTATTACCTGCTGACTACAATAGCTACCTGAGATTTCTGACCAGAATATTTTCAGCATAATTCTCATCACTTACATGCACATTGCATATTATGCTTGTCCCGACATGTGTATTTTGTTTGTTGCATTGTATTGTTGTTGATATGATATATCTCAAACATTTTACCTGGATAAATAAAGGTTAAATAAACAAATAGCTATCAGATTGATTGGAATTTGGTCAAAACAGCTTTTATACAGTTAAGCTTCTTATTTTCTCCACTAGATGGTAGCAGAGGATTTCTTCAAGAGAATGGATGTACACAAAAACGCTTGTGTGCACATACTGTCGTGTTTTATGTCTAAAATAAAGCTATAGTGTAAGAAAAAGCTTTTCTTCTCAAATCATCATGACAGATGGTGGGAATATGCTCCATTGAAATCCATGCAGTGTAGCAGGCAGTGAGCCTTCTGGTAAAGGCTATTCTTTACTCTCATTCACTCTCCATGCGTGTGTAGGATAGAGCGACAACATTGTCTTTCAGAGATTTTGTTACAGGCTATACAACTAATTTGCAACAACAAATATGTTGTGCGATCTTGGTCTCCACCCCCTCCAACACATCATTGTCTAATGAATAGAAAATTCCTGATCTCAGTTATCATTATTGTAACATTTCCGCCCAACTATTTTCTCTTCTGTTCTCTGGCTCAAAGACAATGATCACCAGAAGCCATAAATCCATCTGTTTTCTACAAGTAAAAGTGGCCGAGAGAGCCAGCAGCGGTGTTGGCTGCCAGTTTATTTGAGAGGAGACTGATCATAACTCAGTCAGTGTGGAACAGCCCATGTCAGCAGCAGATTACTAATATTCTAATACCTCCTAATTATGGCAAACTCTGAAGATGAATCTGTCAGTTTGTCCTTTGTCATTCGGCTACGTGTGAGTGATTTATATTTGAACTGTTAAGTTATTTCAGGATTTGAGTACCCCTTAATCTTCCACATATTATTTTCAGAAACTCTATATAAATGTCGTAATGCTATTTGTGCAATAGCTAGTCTTAAATTTTTTTTCCGGGTAAAGCAAAGAGGGATTTAGTGTTGCTTACTCAAAATGTATGATTATGATTTAAATCAGAACCTGGAAGAAACATTTTTTACACTGCTGTGTCAAAATGCAACAGGCATGATGTATGTTTTAGAATATGAGCAATACCAAAAACGAACCACTATGGTAGCACAGAATGTGGGCTTCTTAGTATTTTGCATAGGTCAGTGAGAGGAAACCTGTGGAAATAGCCCTCCAGATCAGTTAAAGCAAGAGTTAGGACATGGTTGTTTTCATTATTAGGTTTTACTGGGCTACAGCCAGTGCAAGAGGGCGTTTATGTTCTGCAGGCACAGCAAAATGTCACATTCAATCTGTACACTTTGTTTTCAAAAGGTCATAATTAGCTAGCAGTTTTGAAACAATTATGGCCAAAGTGCACCAATTTCCCTCCGAAGCAAAACATAGAATTACTCATGGAGAGTGAAGCTGAGCGGCATGTATGTGTGAAACACTTGTGGTTTGGTGTTATTCCATTCTTACTTCTTCATCCAGTATCAAATGCTTTGTCTCCGTATCAACTACAAAAACTTCAGTGAGGAGAGACTGGCTGTCCGCTGCTGCCAATTTCTTGTTATCGTATCAAAGTTGACTGAGGGTAAATGTTGTTAGATTTAAGCAATTTAACACTTTTACACGAAGGAGCAGCTGAGAATAATTACAATTTATTAGCCAGGTTGGAGAAGATCTGGTGATAGAAGGGCACACATGCATACACACAAGGGAAATTAAAAAAGCAGCTGCAGAGTAACAGGAAAAAGTAATTTATTCAGCATCACCATACCTGCCCCAATTTCTCTGCCAATTCAAAGATTTGGAAAAAGGCAATCTACTGAGTACCCAGGTGTGCCGTTCGCAAAAACAGATTTTAGACCTGATAATAATTTTTCACACAAGGATTAGTGAAATAAACCTGTCTAAAATTACTCTGGGTCGTGTCTTTACGGCAGCAACCCAGGGAACTTTTTCCAGTCTTCAAGGCTGAATGGAGCGTTTGACACTCTAAAACTAAACAAAATGTCTAAAACTAGAAATGTTTCATTTTTTTTTTACTTTGCTGCCTTGGAGAGGTCAAATGACTGACTGACTGTTGCTGTTTCTAAGGACGATGGACCAGTTTCTACATTATGAGGCAACCCCAGCTGCTGTAGGAAAAGGCTCTGGTTGAAGTGAAAGAGGGGAAGGAAAGAGGTCATTGTAGCCTCGAGGCTTTTGGTGTGCACTTAGGTTTTTCTGTGTGTCCATTTATTGGTGTCTTGAGCGTTTGCGTAGGCATATTGTGTAAATGTGTGCATATTATGGCAACACATGTATAGACAAGTTTTGCACTGTATTAAAAGGAAGAAGGCAGGGGAACAACAACATTATTATTAAATGTAATATCAAATAAGACTTTGGATAATGATAATTCCCTTTCATTTAAATGAATCGCTTGAAACACAATTTTTAAAAAGGCACAGTGAATGTGGCCTCAAATGTTCCAGGGCAGTTCTCTAACAAACCACTTCATAGTAGCACAAAACAATTCTGTCTGTCAATTTCCTACAGCTTTTGAATATTTCCTTTGGATCTTGGACTTCAAAATTCACGGCAGGGTCTGTGTATCAAACCCAAGACCTCCAAAACCCAAAGTAGTCCTCTTACTCCCTCTGTTATTTGAAAGGAGACATTTGAGCTCTAAACCTTGGAGATCTTGTTTCCTTTGGACACTGGAGTTCAACATTTAATGCACCTTTAATCCCTATGAAGGATCATTAAATGATCCCTCATAGGGATTAAACCGTCAATCCGAAGGGTGCAGAATTCTCCTTAAGTCCCTGAGCAATGTCACCAGCCGGATATGTTCTGGTTCTTGTAACTGTGACTTCTTCCTCTAAGTACGGGACTTGAAAGTGTCAAGTGTCAAAGCTGCAACCTAAAATTGTCTGAATGGTCGAGCTGCACTTGGCCATGATGACCAGCCAAAGGTGGTCCCATGTTTCCCATTGAACAGCACCCAAAGAAAAGCATCAAAAGCTCTAGGAAAAAAGACTAGACAGTCATTAACTAAACAGCCCAACTTGTTATAGGACTGGTTGGAAGGTCTGAGGTTTAATTTTTATGCATCTTTGACTTTTGAACTCTGGCTGTTTTTGAATTTTGAGGTTGTGGGTTCAAGCCTCAGTTAACCTAGTGCAGTTTGAAGTCTCACACGAAAAGGATGGAGACAAAATGTCCCAGTAACACTGCACATTTTGTCCTGACCAAATGAGTCAGAAGACTGCTGAGACGTTTTGAGGTCAAAACTTTCATCATTGTGATTCTCACTATGTTTTTAAGTCCAAGTTCCAACGGCTTTCCTGCAAGTTCAAGTGTCATGGGCTATTTGTCAGTTGTTGTTTTTTTAAACAAGCTCAGTGTCTTGAAAGATAGTGGACGGATGGATGTTAGTACAGTAGTATTACTACTAGTAGTAGTGTCTGAATAAATGGACCAGTTTGTTAGAAGACTTGAGTGCTAAAGTTTTAACGCTGTGGGCTCAATCCTTGATGAATTTTGAAGTCCAACATTTGAAGGAAGGCTCAAAGAAATGGCGCAAAAGTGTCCGTGATGATAGAGCTCAACTTGTTAAAATCTTGTTGGAGGTTCTCAGGATGTGAGTTTGGCACTTCACTTCCACATAAAGTGAAGACTGAAAAGCGCCCAGAGAGAAGCTCCAACTGCAGCAGGGAGCGTGGTGAGTTAGTTTGCATCCATAAGCTGCCAGCGCAGCATCTCATTTAAACCCTGCCAGTTTTCCTTACCTGGATGGGTCAAAATAAATCCAAATTAAACTTTCAAAGACATTATGGGCTACATAAATGTCTAAAACTGTGCCAATCAACTCCACTGTAGGCTATTGAAATCCCATGTTTTATAAGTACAGTAGACATCGGCTGCAACTCCCCAACTCCCTCTTGACTTTTTTTTTAAGAAACGGTGAAAATCAGTTGTGCACTTGTACAATAATAAAAGACAACTCTATTCTTCTTCTTTTTTTTTTAAATTACTAGAAATAGTGGCCCACTTTTAGTTGGTTTAGTCTGACAGTCCACGTCCCATTGGTAAGACAGGAGTTTGTGTGTGTGCATGAGAGTGTGTGTGTGTGTGTATGTTGAGTATGGCGGTCTCACCTCAAGCCTGAACCCAGCGTAGCCGCGGGGAGGGTTGGGCATTTATGAAGGAATTCTGTAATTTTCAAAACTGTGGTTTGAGTTTCACTCTTTTTAACAAGCTGGTTTGGGCACTGATAATGGAAAACGGCTGCAGAGAGAAAGAAAAAGAGAGAGAGAGAGAGCGAGAGCTGGAGTGAGTGAGTGAGAGAGACAGACAGAGACTCTTGGCATCGTTTGGATTCACTTCCCATTTCTCAAAATATGTTTTTGCCATTCACTCTTCAGGGATTTTTTTGCATTATCATTTCCGTGCTAGTGAGACAACAAACTCGGGACAGCAACAGGAAAAGTGGGAAAATGGATTTAAAAGGGCATGAGATCCTCATAAGTTTATAAGTGGAGCCCATCAATCCCACTAACCCATTAACGTGGCATCAGAGCCTTAACCTCAAAAGCACAACCAGAAATGACTCAGGGTCCAACTTGAAGACTTGTCTGCTGTGTTATATACTATGAGTTGTTGTTGAACTTTCCCTGAAAACACAATTCAAGTGGGAATTTCTTTTCACCTTGGCAGCTCCATGATGTTGAATTTCCTGTTGTGGTGCTGTCAAAACTGACCAGTTTTCAAAATGTTAGTCCATGTGTTTTCTTTATTCTACTTGCCGTTATATTGTTTTGTCCAATTACATCTTTAACACAAAATAGCCGTAACATTTATGGTTAATATATTGCACATGTCTTCAGCCTCATCTGTTTAATTGATTTGAATTAACTTACCGGTATATCTTATGCAACAAATAACTGAATTTGAATTAATTTAACTGGGATTATATATTATACATACTGTACATGTATTAGGTCTTGACTGAATGAAGCACAGCAGTTGCTTTAGCATTACTAGTCTATATAATTTTTGATTTAGTGAGCATTGTACATACATTACATCAAAAATGACGTTTAGGTCAATGTACAAAGTGGCAAATTTGAGTACTACACTGCACTGAGGGTCAGCATTATTGCTTTGCTATTCTCATATTTCCAAGAGTGCGTAAGTGCAATGCTTATACTATAAAGATGATTAAAATTGATTGGTTTTTGAATGTGTAGAAGTCTAACATACGGTCTACATGGAATAACCATCATACAGTTCAATACAAAAAGCTAAAACTGAACTAGTCGGACCACCTCTACCTAATTTTTGATTGTTTTTAAATTGGTTTAGCTGAAACTTGAAATGTAGAATTTGGTCTTTTTCCATTACTACTACTACTGTCACCACTATTTACTACTGGTGTTCTTCTACTGCTGGTTGCGGTCCAGCTGCTACTAATGCTTGCACAACTCCCTTGAAGTGTCTCTCCTGCTCCTACTAATGAACTGTCTTCTACTAAAACCGGAGCGGTTTCAGCTGCATTAATGCCTACCACACTGTCATGTGGGATATCGGCACTGTTGGAGGAAATGTCTGCTTCACAAAAGTTGTACAGTTTGTAGGAAACAATAGCTGTGTTTTAAGCAGAACTTCATGTTCCACATCTGGATGCCAGGTAGCCTGACCCCCTGCTGGACCTAAACACACGCACATTGCCACACACACACACACACACACACACACACACACATACATATATACACATCAGTCCAAGCGACCATGGGGGCCTGTTAAGCTAACGGGAGATATTTAACCCTCAGACTGGGAAAATAAAAAGTGTAATGTAATGGAGCCAGCTGTAAAAGCACAGAATGGTACAGAACAGAATTCAACAGGACATTGCCTAAACCTAGTGTGGCTTAGTGTAACCAAAGCTGAGACTGGACTGATTCGGGGTCAGCGATGGCCTCAACTTGCCCAGTGATGACATCAGTTTAAGGATGAAAGTAAGGTGTAATAGAAGTGCATGGGATTCCCCAATGGCAATGACACAATGAGACGTTATCTGTGTTGATCTTGGCTCTTTTGGTGGTGGGTCTCATTGTTTGCAAAATAAACATGTTTATATTATTTGTCAGGTTGATACTGATATATTTCTCATAATCTGTTGACATTTTAATTAATTTCTGCACCACCACATTTGAAATTTGCCTTTATCATACATTACCTAAATATCTGGCCAGTGTTTGGCTACACAACACAAGTTTGTTAACATCAAGATGGACCCACATCATTTGGTGCAGCCATTCATAGTCTCCAATTAAACTCTGTGGACAGGGGGCAGAAACCAGAGCAAACTGAAAAAAATAAAAGCGTCATAGGGAGAACATGTGAACTCCACAGTGCCCTCAGGGGAGATTCCTTCATTTCTCATGGCATTTTATTTATCATGTTTAATTATGAGATTTTTATATGATATATTTGATTGTTTTCACTAATTTTGTTCGTTTTTTCTGACTATGAATGTGTTTTGTTCTCATGTCTTACATAAAAAGTGAAACCTATCTAAGTGAATAAGTTTGATATAACTGCCTGGGTCTGGGATTCAGCCGAGGAAATAAATAAAAACAGTCTGTGCTGCCTGTTGTTATGGCTTTTGAGAACAGTTTGGAGTTTGTACATTTCAAAAGGTGAACCATAATTTTCTGAAAGTCCTCCTTATCATACTGTATGTGGGTAGCCAGCATGGTGAGGAAAGCTTCTGAATGCACATTCAATATTAAACTCACAGGACAGATTTTTGCCATACAGTGTTTATGATCATTTGGAGGCTGCAAAACACAGAACACAGAGACTGTATTTGCATGCCAGTTGTGCCACTGGCACTGCAGCTGGTTATATTTAGTATTTTTAGTGCTGCTGTAAATAGTCTGTGTGCTGGCATATGCAAGGCACATCCTCCACTCCGTCCTAACATTTTTCACTTAAAAGTTTTCATAAGAGCTATATTATTAACCTAATTTCTCCCTCCCTAACACTCTGAGGTAATGCAGAGCATAGAGGATTTTTACGAGCACTTAACACTAATGTTACACTAATGCTGCAGTCATGAGCTCATGTTCTTGAACCCCCCAAACTTTCACGCTCGGTTCATATACATCACACTTGCTCTCCCTCCCTCTGCACTGTTAAAGGTGTTGAACTTTGTTACAACCTCCAGCTGTACATTTTGCAGGCGATGATATACTGTACAGCCAAATATTGTTGATTGTTTTGTTGTTACTTAAGGGGTAAAAAAACTGCAGCCTTTAAGAATTTGTTGGAGTTGTGTCAGATGTAAGATGTGATTTACTTTCCTAATCTCTAAACCGTAATAAGACTTTTTTGATTTTTTTATGCTGCGCAGCACGATACACTTTCTGTTTATTTATAGCCGTCTCTCCTGCCATCTGCTTTCCATTCCATCTGTCAATTTATTTTTCCTCCTCTCCCACCTTTCCTCACTCCTTCAGTCTTATTCTCCAATTTTTGTCTTTGCCACTTTGGTCTTTTCTCTGCTTCTCTCTTTCAGTGCACTTCAAAAACAGCAGCGCTCTGAGACTTTATTGCCCCGAATGGGCAGTTTCCTTCCGTTTATTTATTAAAAACATGTTTTATGATAGGTGGATGCAATATGTCATCATTCTGACTCCAGAGGTGACAGTGGGTACACGGGCCAAAAGCACCTCATTTCTACTTTCTGTTCTTGCTTTAATATCAGAACTCAGCCCTGTCCCTAAACTTGAGCCCTGAGTGTTTCACCTGAGGAGCTCCACCCTTAAAACGGAAAACGATTTAAAAAAAAACAAAAAAGAGATGGAGTCAAAATCAACCAAATTCATAATTTAAAAATTGATATCAACTGAACCAGTGGACATTTATCTGTATGTCTCTGAAGTTTGCTCTAATAGTCCAGGCAAAATAGCGTTTTACGACAGACTAATTGTCACAGAAGGTTTTTCACCATAAATCATTTCTATGAGGTGTCTAGAACAACATACTAAAAGTCCTAAGAAATCCTAGTTGGGGAAATATGTTTAATTCGCATCATTATTTACTGCATAAAGTCTGGTGCCGACAACAACACACCCCAATGGGGCTATTTTTTCCCTTTACTCCTATCACAATGAAACTTTACATGATGAAAGTATCCATGAAATGTAACATTTTTTGTATTACAAGTTTCTTTGAAAATGAATTTGAATATGCAAATGAGCCTCACACTAATCAAATATGCCCAAAATACACCCGAATAGGCTTCTTTTTTTCCTTTACTCCTACCACAATGAAACTTTACACAATGAAAATAGACATTAGAAGTAACATTTTTTGTATTACAAGTTTCTTGGAAAATGAATTTGAATATGCAAATGAGCAATACACTAATGGAATATGCCCAAAATACACCCGAATAAGCTAATTTTCTTCCTTTACTCCTACCACAATCACACTTCACACAATAAAAGTATACATGAAAAGTAACATTTCTGTATTTCAAGTTTCTTGGAAAATTAATTTTAAATATGTAAATGAGCTCAACACTAATTGACTTATGGTCAAGAAGCCATAAAGCCGCAAGCAGCAACAGGGGCCAAATAACTAACACATTCATGTCCATTCAATAAGTTAACCTATGCACTGAGTGCTGTCACTTGCCACACTTGACTTATGCATACACACATGTCACTTGCCACACTTAAAAGACCTACTGTATATTGACCTTAAGAATTAATTGCACAGTCTTGTCTCCAGTTGCTTTCTAAATTCATTTTTTTTTATTAGCGGACAAGCCTTACCTAACGACTTTCCTCCCAGTTTGCAGAGAACATCAGATGGAAGTCAGAATTCATCAAAGTCGTTTCAACGACTGTGTGTGATGTTATATTAAATATGCTGTTATGTTCAACAACATATGAGCGGGACTAAGAACTAAGTTATTTGGCCCCTGTTTTTGCTGCTTGTGGCTTTATGGCTTCTTGACCATAAGTCAATTAGTGTTGAGCTCATTTACATATTTAAAAAATAATAATTTTCCAAGAAACTTGAAATACAGAAATGTTACTTTTCATTTATACTTTTATTGTGAGTAAGTTTTATAAGTGTGATTGTGGTAGGAGTAAAGGAAGAAAATGAGCCTATTCGGGTGTATTTTGGGCATATTCCATTAGTGCATTGCTCATTTGCATATTCAAATTCATTTTCAAAGAAACTTGTAATACAAAAAATGTTACTTTTAATGTCTACTTTCATTGTGTAAAGTTTCATTGTGGTAGGAGTAAAGGAAAAAAAGAAGCCTATTTGGGTGTATTTTGGGCATATTTGATTAGTGTAAGGCTCATTTGCATATTCAAATTCATTTTCAAAGAAACTTGTAATACAAAAAATGTTACATTTCATGGATACTTTCATCATGTAAAGTTTCATTGTGATAGGAGTAAAGGAAAAAATAGCCCCATTGGGGTGTATTGTTGTCGGCACCATAGACTTTATACAGTAAATAATGATGCAAATTAAACATATTTCCCCAACTAGGATTTCTTAGGACTTTTAGTATGTTGTTCTAGACACCTCATAGAAATTATGTATGGTGAAAAACCTTCTGTGACAATTAGTTCTATTTTGGGGTCCAAAATGAGCTAAATTGCCTGGACTATAAGTTCTTGGTCGGATCCAAATGCTAACATTGCTAATGCCAGCATGTATGCCTGATTACTGAACTTAACAGTGAAGAATCACTTTGCTTTGCTTTGTTTTGTGTGTTTTGGCAAATGAAAATCTTTTGAATGCAGATTTGTATCAGAATCGGTTCGGTGCTGCTTATTAATTTCATATGATCCCTCCTTAGTCCGAGGGAAATTATTTACATTCCTTAAGCACATGGTTGCCCATAAAGTCGGAATAACTTTGGAGGTATACAGTATACTTTATCTATCAAGAATAAATCACATTGTCACAATCATTTCATGAGAAGAGTAAAAAAAATCCAACTTTATGGGCAACAGTGTACTTGGAGTTACTACACTAACTTACAAGAGTAAGATGAAATCTTTAAAAAGTTGACAGTTCAGGCCACACTTATCATTGTCACCCTAAGAATCATATACAGGTCAAAACCAGATGTTCATATATCCTTGTGCAGTAAATCGCCGGTAACAAGCTGAGGATTTATAACGTTTTCTTGCATTTTTAACAAAACAAAGACCCGCAGGCCGAGACATTTCTCAAATGTTTTCAGTTAATTCAGCAAAGTACATTCAGCACTGCATGACTGTAATTACTTCACCCACCAGCCTCCTTCCTCTGACAAACATATCAGGAGTAATAGACTGTTTGTTAAGCAGTAAATTTCCTTTTTATCTTTAGCTCTGTCTTGTTTCCACACTAACACCAAATTCACATTCCCACTGCAAGACCAAGAGCTACTTTGTGTTTGTCCACCTGTAAATCAGTGTCCTGGATTAAAGTTATCAGCCCGGCTTAACAGGCTGTATTTATTGGCTGTGAGCACCGCCTCAAGTCCACGTCAGGAATTCTTCAGAATTACTACAAGTATGACTTACTGCCTATTACGCTACACACGCACAGTCGCGAGGTCACACATGAAAGTATGTGGATGTAGATGAAGTCACACACATGAGCACATGCAGAGAGCCATTAATTTTTTAGATTGTTGACCATTTCTGCAAAGGCCCAATCACTTGATTTACAGGGTCCATCAGCCTGTATGTATTTCAGCATGCTCCTTTTATTACCCAGGTTTCTTTTACATCTTTCTTTGTTTTTATGGGCCAATTTAGAACCAATGAGCTGCCCCACCGTTAATGCCTCGCCATGCGTTGTACCTTGGGTTCAAACTAGTAAAGATTGTTCAAATTGATTTTTCATTCCGTCTGGATGACTGAAGGACCACTCGGCCGGCCGCCTTTATTTGGATTAATTATGAGTTAGTTCATATAAATGAATAATTGTAACATCTGAATGAAACAATCAAAGTACCACATAATGGTTGGAATGGCTAAAAAGATGGAGAAATGCTGTAAATGCATTAAACACTCAATAAGAAGGACATTTTTCAAGACAGAGTGAATGAAAATTTCCTTGTCTTAAATGATTCAGTACCTTTGGATTTAGCTGAAAAACTAATAGTGAGAACTTTGGTTGATACCTTGTCTTACACTGACTTTATACAGAGTAACACATTTTTATTATAATAATGTATAAATCTCTTTTGGATATATAAAATATTTGTTTTGATATTGTTTCTGTATTTTAATTTTGCTGTCTTTGAGCATCTGTAAAAGCGCGTTTAAAATGTATTATTATTATTATTATAAATCTGCTCTTCTCCAGTTTTGCCTGTCTGCATGACCTTAAAACACATATTTGATCAGCTGATGGCTACAGCTGTTTTCTGAGCATCATTATGAGATTTATATTTTTTTTTAAAATCTATATCCGACTTCTTATTTAGGGTAAATCATTACATTTTGTTTTTTTATTTGAACTTACTTGGTTTGGAAATAAAATGCTCTGATATCTGATTGGCTGTTGATAACAGACTTCCATGTTTGGTCTCCCATCCGGAGGTCCAGGCTCTCCCATTGCTGTTCTACAAGACAAAAACAAAAAATGAAACAAATGAAAATAGATAAACAAATACAGACCAGAAATTTTACAAACACAAACATAGAATCATAATTGTGTTTGAAATTCACTGAACTGTTGCTCTTGCTTCATTACAGATTTACCAAACTGTGGAGGAGAACTTGTTCGCTGTGTGTCTGTGTGTGTGTGGGCTCCTTGGGTGAAGGCTTCGGGTATAATATCTGGTGCCATCTAAACCTTTTTTTTTTTTTTTTTTGTCAGACATGTGGAACCACAAGTCCTTACTACCAGTAAATGAGGCCAGTTCTGTAAAGGTTACGGCGGACACACAACCTTTCTGCTATTCATTCCTTTATTAAAAGGTGCAACCCTGCAGCCCAATGTGTTGGCTACATCCTCACTTTCTCACCCTCATGAATAGCTTTTTATTAAGTTCAACAACTTGCTTCCTTCGTTTTATTAAATACCTTTCAAAATGTGTTTTGGAGGAACTCACACCCTAAAATAATGAAATGTCTGTGACACGGTAAAATGTGAAACTGTGATCAGGATGGAAATTATGTTAAAAAAAAAAATACTGTGATAAACAAACACTTTTTGTTTTCCACTGACTACTGCAGTTTAGATAATAAGTGCTGCTGTGCTTTGGTACAACACAAACACCTCTAAGTGTGGATAGAAGAGCATAGAGGGAATGCATAGGACGTAACTAAATGAATGAATGATTTCAGTTTTCAGGGTTTTACTATCGCACCTGCCTGTCCACACACTTTTGAACTGTGATTCATGGCTTTGTGATATCTTTTTCTTTTTTTTTAAAGTTTTGTTATGAAAGAATATGACTGCCCTGCACGGAGACCTGATCTCAATCCCATTCAGTTCTATCTGGCCGACTAGGAATGCCGACTGCTAGCCAGCTCTTATCGCCCAGCATCAGTGCTCGGCCTTAGTTATGCTCTTGTGCCTGAATGAGGATAAATCCCAGCAACCAGATACCAAAATATTGTGGGAAGCCTTTCCCCCCCCTAGGAAAGTGGAAGCTGTTACAGCAGCATACGAATGCTTATGAATATGGCAGCACATGGGTCTGGAATGAAAAATTCAACAATCACACATGGGTGCAATTAGTGTGTGGTTAGTTACAGGCAGGTCATACTATTCTCAGCAGGGCGGAGGGAGGTGTTCTCCTCTGTGTGTTTGTTTGTTTACCTCTTATCTGTATGAAAGCCTCCTTTGTACTGCTAACTCAAAACACAACAGGAAACTCATGAATGATATGATGATGCTGCTGCAGCACAAGGCTAATCTTTGCGCACAATCGCACACACATGCAATACCTCTGGCGTTCATACTCAAACTGAAACACACAATCAACAGAGACTTTCTCACTTTCCCCTATCTGTCCCACTTGTAAACACCCACACAAAGACCCTGTTCCGTAGTAAGATGAACATCTCTTGTCTGATATCATCCTTATTTCTCTCAGAGATCAGCCTCCTTAACGCCACACCACACCACACCACTCACAATAGAACTCCTGTCTGTGCCTGTGATTGGCCATCTCGACCGTGATAGTTGCCAAGCAACCGCCTTAAAAACATCCTTCTCCGCTGATGGCAAAGTGCTATGACCCCTTAGATACAGTAGCATGCATCTGCACAAACACAAACCCATGTTGTGGATGACAAAGTGTTGTGGAGGTAAAGTTAAAGGGATAGTTCACCCAAAATTCAAATTTCACTCATTATCTACTCACCCTCATGTCGACTAAGGGCTGGGAGAAGTTTCAGAGTCCTCCGTGGCTTCTCTGAGTTACAGGGCGGCTCCATGCAGCACTGTATGTCCATATGACGGTTGCGAACGGCGCTCACTTTTCTTCGTCCAAAACGACACGCCAAAAACCATCCAAATACCTCCACACAGCTCGTCTGTAATGTCCCTCTTGTATTGAAGCCCCAACATGAGAAATTGTTCCGCCGGTCAGTGCAAATCTCGCAGGAAGAGCAGTTAACTGAGACACTGGGAGCTTCCGCTACAAACAAGCTTAAAATATAGACTTATTTAATTTTTTTTGGAACAATTTCTCATGTCGGGGCTTTAATACAAGAGGGACATTACAGACGAGCACTATGGAGGTTAGGGCTGTCAATCTTCCCCCCAAATCAGGTTCGAATTTCTAACCCATCTTATGTTAAATATTCGACTAACATTCGAATTTTTAATACGTTTTTTTTTTTTAGGGGGGGGGGGCAGCGATGACGGTGGCGACAACGACACAGCAGAACGCAGAACAATCCTGCATAGGAGCTGTCCATGGTTACAAACCAAAAGTCTCTTGAAGTGTTAAACAAAGAGAACTATGGACTGTGGAAGTTTGAATAGCAAAAATACAGAAGTTATCTTGACGTGAACCATATGTTGCGGTATATATTTAAAGCAGAAGTGAGTGATCCGGTCGTTTTCGCTAATGTTGCGTTCCAGGCAGGCTTTTGAAATCGTAAATTACAGCTTCAAGTCACAACTTACGACTTTGTAGCGTTTCAGGCAACCCACTCGTGTTTTTCCGACCTGTTTTACCTGTGAAAGTCACTATAACGGCCACTCGTAACTTCCGACCGGTGAACTCGTACCAGATCGAACTGGTATGACTTCACGGTCGGAAAAATACGAGTTTCCTTGAACGCACCATAACAGTCCTCGTCCCTACGTCACCACATTCACGGCGTTCCTTGGCTGCACACACAGCCCTGCATGCCGTTCTCTCTCCTCATTGGATAAAAACTGTAGGATACGATAAATGTTTTCTCTTCGACTCAGAGCAGAGCAGAGGGACTGAGAGACCCGTGTTTCAGTCCAAACACTCTATGTAAGTGATTGCTGTCGGAAGATATAACTATTTAAGACTTATATTAACACAAATATATCACTCACTTCTGCTTTAAAAAAAAAAAAAAAAAAAAAAAGGATAGTTGATTCGGTGGTAACCCGGCTTCACAGGCGGGGGCGGCGTCCCCCCACTCCCCCCTCCTCGCAGGGGCTGCAGGGAGGGCACAGAGTAGTGGTGCAACAGATCACAGCTGATCCGTGATCAGCACACAAGTGGTCTGCGGATCTATCGATAAAAAAAAAAAAAAAAAAGGTGTGCGTGTAGTGTGGGGACACATACGCGCACCGTGGCAGCCGGATGAACGGGCAATTTAAAAAACCATGCTCGTATATTTGAAGCTGCAGCTTTACCTTGTGCACAACAACAACAACTGCATTTTGTCTGAACGTTGCGACGCACCACGTTAATTTGCCTCGTTAACATTCGAACGTCAGTTTCCACCTTCGAATGTTCTCATTTTGACTAACATTCGAATTGTATTCGAATAGCGAAGTTCGTTCTGACAGCCCTAATGGAGGTATTTGGATGTTTTTTGGTGTGTCCTTTTGTACGAAGAAAAGTGAGCACCATTCACAACCATTATATGGACAAATACTGCTGCGCGGACCCTCCCGTAACTCAGAGAAGGCACGAAGGACTCTGAAAATTCTCCCAGCCCTTAGTCGACATGAGGGTGAGTAGATAATGAGTGAAATTTGAATTTTGGGTGAACTATCCCTTTAAGACCTAAGCCAACCTCTGGTCAGCCCTGTTTCCTAGAAATTACATTTACATACTGTACTAAAACTAATTTGCAACAGCAAACACAGTTCTACTTAAATTACCATGTAAGCTGCAAATATGGTGATACTGACCATGTGTTTTCCCTCAGATATCCCACACACAATATAATATCCCGTTGTTAGTGACTACAACCTAATTAAATTTACTTCTTGCTGTTGATGTCTGTTTGGCGCTCACTCACAGCACATGGTTAAAGTCCAGGGAAAGATTGTGGTTCGCTTTCTTACTGAGAGAAGTTCTGTGATTTCTGTCTACTTTATTTACATTTTTATTACAACCACAGTCTTTCTGTGATCTCAACCAAGAGAAGGATCCTCCACCTGTTGGATCCCTCATGATGACCCTGCATGTCCCAAGATTTATTCCACACCAGTGATGATGAATCACTACGGACTCATTTTCAAAACCAGAATATGGTGGACTCCGCAAATAAAACAGTGGTCAACGTTAAATCGGAAATCCTCTGTTGACAGGACTGTCTCATTTTGGTTTGGTCTTTGCGGTCATGATTGGCCACGCCTTCCTAGGCTGCTGCATCCTAGGATGAACCGACACACAGCTACAGTAAGTGTTTTGAATTTTGCTATACAACTCTGATCCACTCCTGTGACTGTTTCGTCTCTGTTACCATGAGGTTTGAAACTCATGGGTTTGACGCAAGTAAAATCCATTATTCATTCAACACAAAGATAGTCATAACAAACGCTTGGGCCAGCTACGTAGCAGTCAGTTCCAGGGTAACTGCTCTTTGATCCTTGCTTACACCTGGGACAAAAGATTACTAGATTAGTCAAACACTGATTACAGTCATACAGTCACCTCTGTTTTGGTATTCGACCATGCACTACACTTAAGTGCTGGATAGAAAAATTAAAGCACATGACACCCTCATGCTCTGCTCTGCCAGTTCAAGACTCTGAACTTTAACTCAACTCCCTCTCTGTGTGTGTCATTACCCTTGTCTTTTTCAAAAAAAAAAAAAAAAAAAAAATCAAAGTGCTGAGGCATAACCAGAATGTCAAAACCCAAAGCTTGAATATTAGAAGAAAACAAGGTCTTATCTCTTTGGCCAAGATGATGTTTCAAAGACTTTTCCAATCCTGCCAAGTGAAACTTTGGCAGTAAACAGCGAGTGTCACCTAACCCCTTCTCATAATGTGCGACTACAGGATGTGACACATTCAGCGGCAGAAAAGACAAAGACAAGTGGACTGAAAAGTTTTCAAAATCCACATTTTGGCATCACAGTTTACGGTCCTATTTTGACCTTCCGCTGTGAGAGACTCGCCACAGCACTGAAACTGCAGCGCCATATTTCAGAGCTCGTCTTGGACGCGCTGAATGTTAATCAGAAAAGATTATTTTTGCTGACACACCTCTGGTGAAAGGGGATCAGAGAGGCAAATTAATACTCCAGTTCATGGAAAATACACCAAGCAGTGTTAGATGTCCTGTGTCATAACAATGTCAATTAGGTGTTCAGCTTTAGATTTCACTAAGAGAAAATGACTTGAAACCACCAAAAAATTTGAGCCACCATAACTCTTGTTTTTGGCTGAGTGGTTGGTAAGTAATATGTAGTGAGTGGGAAAGATCTGCCTTTGGTTCAAACTGCTCTAAAAGCTCAAGACCTGCACAGTCTGGTTGGTTGGTAGATGGTTGGCGAATATCCACGACAACAAATAGCATGTGCTTATTTTCCAAATTTTGTCTGCAATGCACACATCTACATTAAGGCACAAAGAAGCCATGTAGTAAAGTGTGTGTGACACGGGCGGACTGAAACAATAATTCAGGCCAGGAATTTAACTTCATCCCAGGCCACCCTGTTCACAAACCACCAGACCGCTAATTTCGTACGCTAACCCTATTTGTTGATGTAATAGGTACCAGACCAGTTACATTTGGAACGTGTGTTCATCTGAGAGGAAAGTTATCCAGATTACAACTTCCAAACATTGGGGACTGACCAACAAGTAGCCTGCCTAAATACTGTGTTTTCATGGTATGCTATGGCTGTGGGTGAACCCTCAAAAATTCAGTAGGAATACCCCAGTCACAGCAAATACTAACATACAAGGCTAGACAGTAGACACACAGAGCTATGAGGCTACCGCACTGCCACACAGCTGCACATTTTTGTTTTATCTAATTGTTATGTTTGCACTTTTGCTTACTGTTTTTATTGACCTTGAGTGAAATGCACCTAAACAATAAAATGTAGGCCTATTATTATTAGGCTAATAAGCTTTCTTTAAAAAAGTAAAAAAAAAAAAAAAAAAAAAAATGCAAGGGATACAGTTAATAAAAATGTTTAACTGATTTCTTTCATATAAGCACAACCAAAGTATCAACAGTGTCATATTCACTGGACGGCCGCTATGAACTGAGGTCTATGTAGGGTCAGTGTGTGGGTTTTAGCCATAGACCGTATGGTAGTTTTAGTTTTAGCTAGTGTTTTTGACTGACCTGGTCGCCTACTGTCGAACATGTCGCTGCAGTTGCGTCTGGGAAAATGGTCTTCCTCTCTTTTTATTCACTGGCTCCTTCCTCCACTTGTCCACTTTACCTTTTCTGACAACTATGTCAAAACAGTTTATTTAGCCGGGCGACTTATCGGTAGACAATCAGGTAGGTGCGTTGCGTGCGTCTCGTGCTTCACGTGCGTCGCGTGTGACGTGATGACGTCCTCTGGACAGTCAACAAACAGTTGCGCCCGGTGGAATGAGATTAATAGATTTTTGTTGCCTGTATTTTCCCAGACCTTGTCTTATACTATAAAAATGTTTTATTTGGTTGTTATGAACACAGCTGTAAAAATGAGGATGCTTTTTTTCTTATTAATCTGATTTTACTGTTAGCTAAATTTCACATTCACAAATGTAAATTCACAAGCAAAAAACCAAACTTCACTGTGTTTATGAAAGAAATGGAACAGTATCCTACATTTCAACAATTTCCCCCTCACAGAACAAAAAAGCGATCAAAACTCTGAGTGTATGCTGTACTTTTAAGGTATTTACGTAATCTGATAACTTATTCTCGCACCCCTTTATTTTATTACTATTTTTATTTACTTTTATTGCTACTAATATTATTTTTATTTTTCTCTCTCTCTCTTCTTTTTTCTTTTTTTTCCTTCACCTCTCATCTCTTTGTTAATGTTTTGTTCTCTCTCGGTGTTATGTTGATGTTTACACCAGCAACAACGTATTGTATGGTATTTGCATTTGTATGTGCTGGTCACTTTCAATAAAGTTTTTTGAAAAAACAAAACAAAACAAAAAAACAGTTGCGCCCGGCGGTCGCGGCCACCTGAGATGTCTGCAACGTTGTAGCATCCTGCCGAATCAAAGCGGGTCTGGCCTGCTTACTGCGGGTCAACACGTCCCCCAGGCCACTGGAAAATGTCCCGGTGCTTCCGAGGAGGGTTTTCTGCGTCTTCTGACATCACAGTCAAGCTTTGTTTCTCAAATGTCTCCTCCTTCTCCACACATCTCTTGAAACGAGAGCATGCAGAGAATCAGGCTTGGAGCATGGAGCAAATATATGAGACTTGATATTAAATGTGAAACTGAAACATAACTACACAACTTTTTCAACCAAATATATGAGGGTTTTTTATGGATTAAACAGTGATGTGGAGGTCCAGGTTAGAATGTGAGGTCAAAGTTCACGCACTTTTCTATTTTACTGGTCCATGCGCCTCATAATTTATTGAACAACTGACTGATTACAATATGATACAATACAGATTATTTTATTAATCCTCAAAGGGAAATTTATTTGTCTGGCAGCTCATCTACCATTTGCAGAAAAATTAAAAAGCCTGATGACTGTAGGTACAGAGGATCTTCTGGAAGGCAGGCCTAATATATCTCTCTGTCCTGCATCGTGCATAGTAGAGAGGAGCAACGACTTCATGGAGAACTCCACATGGAACTTCAGCAGGGGTGAGCATGGGAGTGGTGTACACAAATTTGTTATGATTTGAAAAAGTGTCTACTTTCTGAGTCTTTAAAAATATCTCCAGCTCATCACTCTTGCTGGGCAGACTGGTGACATTCCCCCAGCAGAAAGGACCTTTACATCTCCACTTCCAAGCCTTCACCTTTGCACCAGCACGGCAAACATCTCCTCATCTTAGCTGGAACAGGGTGGCATCCTCCAGACTTGCTCTAAGAAGCTCCTCTCCTGAACAAACTCCTCTCCACCACAGAAGCATCTATCACAGGTTGACAAAATACGACAAAATAATATAAAAACACAGCAAAAATAAAGCAAGGGTTGAGTAAAAACTCAAACCTACTAGTATTTGCCGCTACCAGTTGAAGCACATGTTCTGGAAACAGAAATAGTCCTATGTTGTTTTCATGTTCATATTCTCAATCCTCCTCCTCCTTCCCATGTCACTTCCTCTCCTGTTTAGCTTCTACATGATATCATGCAATGGCATATAGACTTAAAAACACTCCACCTTTCACAACATTATTAGCCTATGTCTATGCATTTTAAGCTTTTCACATGCCATTTCATGCAGGGTGAAGGTTTTGGATTTATTGGTAGAGGCATGACAGGGCATGAAATCACACATGAACAGAAATAAAAGAAAAAACATGTGGTGAAAAAGACTTACAACAGTGATGTATTTTATAGCCAACACTATTTGATGCTACCAGGCTGTAAAATTTGCTAGTATGCAGCAATCTGTTGGGTAGACCTAATTGTAGCCTAGATGAATTGATCTTTTTTTTTTTTTTTAACTCCTTTGAAGTAGGTTGATTGGTTGTTATGTGATAAATGTGCCCTAATTTATATGTTTTAAATAACAAAGCAAGTCTTTGCTGTTTGACTGTTATGATCAGTCTTCTATGTCTTGTAAAATTGTTAACATCACTGCATTGATGTTGCCATTTTTTGACATTGTTGCTGTTCATGTTCTGTATCGTGCCACATATGCAGTCACCCTATTCATATGTCTTGCTTTCACTTGCATTACACCATCCATTTTTCATTTTCACATTCATCATATTTCAGCCACATACTGCTTTCGTTTTGCTGCTTTGATCAGCTTTTCATGGCGTTTCATGTTCTTTACTAAATTAATTTATTCACTTTCACCAGCTTCTTTATTCCTGCTGCTTCGTTAGACTTCAGAGTAACTGTTGTTATGGCAGTGCTGGCAGCCGCGCAATTAAACTAGTTCATAATGTGAATTTTAATGGAGAGCACTTCATGAGCCATTTGTTTATATTACCTCAACTTTGACAAAGCATGAACTTGGTCTGTGAAATTTCCCTAACTAATTAGACTAAATGTTACCCACGGCGATACATTTTTGGATTAGCAGAGCCTCCAAGGAAAAATGATGTCATACACTTGGATATATGTTATTTGTGTTTCTCTAATTGGGAGTAAATCTGGTCAAAATCTGTTGTATTCATCCCGCCTCTTTAACTCTGAGTGCCTACATCTGGGTGTAATCTGTTATTTTTTCTTTGATGGTGATAATCAGTGGAAAGCAATGAAACCAGATATTTTACCTTTTTGGTTCCTCGGGTTGATTTTTTCCTTTTGACTTTTATTCAAAATTTTTGTTTTTGTAAAATGACTTAATCTAAAACAGCGCACAGACACAGCAGAAATATTTCTATATTACAGCATGTAGACATAGCCTAAATCTCCAGCCTGTGTGTTACATTAATTCCTGTTTCTCTACATCCGTTAAGCAACAGTATCTGGAACAGGTCTTTGATGGCGGTGATCAGTCAGACCTGATGAAAACAGTGAAACAGGAAAAAAGGAGAAAAAAAAGCATGAAACCCATGATTGTGGATGTAATTTGAATTTACATATGGTGCATGTTTAGTTGTTTATGCAGCTGCATACATTCAATCATTTCATGTTTCACTGGCTTATGGTAGTAGTACATTTACATGTTTTCACTCAAACACAAACATGTTCTCTGATCTGCTTCTCTGTGTTATCTATCATTCTGTTCGTTCACATTTTCTCTCACGCTTCCTTTTCACATATTAACTTGAAGGTACTTTCCTATCAAATGTTTATTTTGCTTGTCTTGCAGGGTTTGTTACAATAAAGACTCGGAGAGAACATACCATCAATGCAACATCTGCTTTACCACTTTTTACCTGTCACTATGGGCATGTCAGTCATTGCCCAAATAAGCGGACCTACCACTTTGTCCATGCTTTGTGACAAGCAGCACTTTTGTTATAGCCTCAATGAACAGGGCCAAACCAAAGAGGGATCCCTGGAACAACAATAGTGATCTTTTCTTCCACAGACATTTTATCTCTGGTTTTTGGTAATACTTAAAGAGTTTTCATTGATATTCCCAATGTTTTTGGTGTTGTAGGTCAGTCCTATGATACTTGGTATCCCACAATGCCTTGAGAGGCAAGCAGATTGTAATAATAAAAAAAAAACACTTGAGGAAACTTGCCCAGAAAATACATTTACAATTTACCAACCTGAATAGTCTGTGATAGCTAAAGGACAAGAGAAGCTGCATTACTTTTTGACAAAACTGGAAATGTCTCTTATTCTAGTTGCTCAGTAGCTTACATTTTGAGAAACCCCACATTTTTTAAAGTGTTTGGTCTCCCTTTACAATTTGGAGATGTATAGATTTAATGAAACTCCAAACTAAAACTATAAAGTGGTAAAGGACTCCATCCATGCATTACTATGCGGCCTCAGTTAACCTTACTAGACCTAAGTGAGCAATTGCAGTCTGATTCCAGGTGATAAGCAGAGTTACTGGAATTTTTTTTAATGCCAGCATGTTCACCACCACCTGAATTGGAGAAGGAGACGCTGAGCAGCTGCATCATCTCCAAATATGTTGGTTGTTGTGTCAAGAATATGATCTGTTCTTTGATTTTCCAGATAGTTGCTGGGTTGCTGATGTAAACTATAGTATCAAAGAATGATAGAGTAACCATTGGCTGGGTGGTCAGGAAACTCCCTGTACCAGATATCAGATATTTGATAAATGGAGCCGAAATCCTGTTTCGTGTCTGGCTTTTTCATCTCATCACCTCCCTGTTACAGTATTACTGTAAATGATTTTTCTTTTGTATCCCTTTCCTCTGTGTGGCTGCCTTTCTCTGTTCTCAGCTTTAATCTTACTAGATGTATGTGCCTATAAAAGCCTATAATAATGCTATTTTTCAAAGGGTGAACTTCACAGCTTTTCCCCATTTCTTTCTTTGGCTCACATGTCTCACTTTGTTATGTGTATCACTGCCAATCAGATTGCTGCCTGCAGGGCAAGGTACCAGCATTAATAATTCCTGTGATGTTTTTGCAGTTTGTGGAGGTTTCTGCTGTACATCTGTGGCTGACAACCCTTCATCAGTGATTTTGTTATAACCTATCATCTTCTGGATGCTTTATGAAAAGATGGTTATGATCTGAGCAGGGATATTGAGGTAAGCACCACTGGACCAATGGAGTCTCAGTGGAGTCATTTGGTTTCACAACTCTTGGATCAAGCTTTGTTTTGAACTCGAAATAATATGTTCCTGGCAACTTCAGTTCCCCTAAAGATGACTGAAATCAAAGAAGAGGCAGTAGAAAATCTGCTTAGGAACAAGCCACTGAATCTGGGCAGTGCCAGTCTTGTTAATCAATTTCTACCATTGATTTGTCATTTTCTCTCTCACTGATCATCATCTTACCTTTCCACCACAAAATGTTTTCCATATGGTGTTACACTGCCTGTGTCTGGATAGGTGTTTTTCCTGCCTAAGCTCCTGGTTTGGCATAACTGAAGATACGGCTTATACTGTATAGTTGCACTATAGGGCCTAGTTATCATTCAGTAGCCTACTAGATTATAGCCTCAGTTTCTCCATTTCCACAATAGTAGCCTAAATTTACTAATGAAATATATATTATAGTGTCAAGTGAGTCCTTCAGAAGTTGTACCTAGTTTCTACATGGTCTTAATTAAAAGAAAAACGAGATCAATTAATTAAAAAAAAAAAAAAAAAAGTCAAACGAGAAAATGAGTCACCTGTTAAACCACTGGCCCTCCCCCACATTTAGAAAGACACAAGGACCGCCCACTTTCAAGATGGCACAGTGCAGAGAGCAGGTGCAGGTGAACCCACTTTTCCTAAAGTTTCTGCCCTGAGGGAACCGGTTTCTTGTCCGACAAAAGAAAGAGATAAGGCGAGGCCCATAAGTGGACTGGGCTGATGATTACTGACTCAAATCCCATTGTTTCATCAAAGTTTTTAGAGTTTTTACTGGCTCTCCCCAAGCAAATGAATCCAAGACTGAACTGTCCCAGTTGGACTTTGGAGCTAAAATCCTACTGGTTTGGCGTAACCAAGATGGAGATATAAGCATCACAAAGACTGGACAGGCTACTTCTCCTCACCTGTAAGTAACTTAAAAATGTCTTGCTACACGTGACAGTTAGCCTACTAAAGGTGTTGTATTTGGCTAGTTGCTATTGCGAGCTGGCCGACAGCTAGCATTGCTGTGTAGCTCCTATCACGGCAATGTTAGTTTAATGTGGGGCTAATTCTTGTGTCTGCATTGTTTATTGTTGGTTCTGGTGGTTCTCTGAGGACTTGTCCAGCTTGTTGCGGTGTGTTTATGGTCGCTTTTACTTCGTGACCAGCGGTAGGGTAGGCGGGGACCGCTAGCTGGACGCAGGCCGCAGTCCGCAGGTGTGTCCGGTGGCATAATGGCCGTGGCCTCATGTTGTTATGATGTGACGTGCTGCTGGTCCAACAGCGACATCTAGTGGCCGTGACAGTCAATTATTCTGTAATGCCGAAGTGGAAACAATTAAGCACCTTTTTTTTAAATGTAATTTTTCCCAGATTTTTTGGAAAAAAATTGAAGTTTACATCACATCACATTCCAACATAGCCTACCAATTAATTTGAAAGCCAAAGATACTTTTATACTATAATAATAAAGATAGAAAAATGCAACACTTAAAGCAGATAACAGCGGCACGGCCGTTTCGGCTAATGCTGCGTTCAAGGCAGGCTTTTGAAACCGTAAGTTACAGCTTCAAGTCACAACTACGACTTGGTAGCGTTCCAGGTAACCCGTAGCTCGTGTTTTTACCGTCCTGTTGTCTGTGAAAGTTCCCTATAACGGCCACTCGTAACTTCCGACCCGTGAACTCGTACCAGATCGAACTGGTATGACTTCACAGGAAGGAAAAACACAAAGTACGAGTTTCTTTGAACGCACCATGAGTTAGCAGCCCCCGCCCTTGTCAGGCATCAATTGGTCCTCGTGCTACGTCACCACATTCACGCGCATCCCTTGGCTGCACACACAGCCCTTCATGCCGTTCTCTCTCCTCATTGGATAACACTTGTATCCCACAAGGAAAATTTTCTCCTCGGGTTACAGCAGAGCAGAGTGACGGAGAGACTCGTGTTTAGGCTGAAATACTTCATGTAAGTGATTGCTGACGGAAAATAGGACTATTTAGGACTTATATTAAAGGGGACCTATTATGCTTTTCCAGCTTTTCAGACTTTTATATATGTTTAAAATGTTGGATAATGGTTCTAGAGGCCGTGGAAGTGTCATATCATGAGGTTAATGCATTTGGAGGTAAACCCTGCTAGATAATTGGGATTTCTCTGCACACCTGTTACACTCGGTTGCGCTGAGTTTTTTTTTACATGAGCTCGCGTCTACGTCGATGCGTGCCGGACTCCCCTACATGGTCATGCCGAGGTCTCTGCTCCAGCCGGCCCCGCCTCCTCCCATGCTGCTCTGTTGTGCCTGGTGTCACAGCGGAGAGCGGAGCGGACTACTTCCTGCTTCTTCCCTGCATGTTTTAGCGCTGTAGCGTCACTTTACTAAGTTTTATTTAGAAGTTTACGCCGACGTTTCATGTAAGTGAAGCTGTACCTGTGTGAGGAGCGACGTACCGCCGGGGCGACGTTGTTCGCCGGACCGACGTAACGCTGGACCGACGGAGCACCGAAGCTCCGGAGCTGCAGCGGCTCCTCACGCAGGCAGAGCCCGTCTGCAGGCCTCCTTGGCCGGGCAGGCGTCCGTGCTCATCGCGGTAGAGAAAACCATCGCTAATAAACATACCCGCAGGTTTTTTAGACGTTTACCGCCGTGTGGTTAGTCTATTTAGCAGAATGTTGGTCTCATTGATGAAATCTTGTGGCAGTTGAATTAGTTTGAATGAAAAGTGAAGCTGTGAGAAGGAGGAGGAGAGGAGGAGCAGTGCTGCGGAGCTCTGTAGTCTATGTGCACAAATCACCACATTTACATCAATAAATAACTGTTTTACAATGAACTGACCAGTCTGCATATATTTTTAATTTATTTTATATATTTATTTTTGCATTTTTATATTACATGTTACATGGTTACAGTAGCCTACATGGCAAAGACTACTCTATACCATCTTTGGTTAGGGTGAGACGGTCATGGGCACATTTCATTACACAATGTAGACTGGTCAGATGCAGACTGGAGATCTGGCAATTTGCCTACTGCAGATTTAGCTTTTGTTTGCATACTACATTTTGGCCAAATCAGTATAGGTACTAGTAGTAGACATCGTCATGGTAACGCAATGCTGAGGGAGTGGTTCATTTGCATTAAAGGGAGGGGCCACTGAAACAGACCGTTTTGCAGAGCCCTGTTTTTGAGAATGCTGTGATGTTTGATCTTTGGGGTATTTTGACCGAAGCACGTCACAGACATGTCTTTAAGACACCCAGGAACTATTTTAGTTTGTGCAAAAAGGAGCATAATAGGTCCCCTTTAACAAAAACATTCCACTGATATCTGCTTTAAAGGTGTACAGAAAAGAAAATTGAATTTGAGCCCACTTTGGGTCATAAAATTAATGTGATAACTCATCTTTCAGACGTTGTAGGCCAAACTTTGTGCAAAATTCTATTTTTGAGTAAATCCGGGATGAAAGTGTGTATTTTTTTTTCCGCATTGGATAATGCAGGCGCACGGATTATACGTCAGCCTGTACACGATTCACCAGCCACTGATATTGGATCCGTCATCCGTCATTCAAACGTCTGAGACACGCACACACACACGGAGCTCGGGCTCGCCCCCAGCTTTGAATATCCCGCCCGCTCGATAACGACCAATCAAATTCGTTTTCCTCACTCGGGTAAACTCGTGTTGCAGCTCGTGACAACTCGGCGCGACAAACAGGACAAACGGCCATTTCTGTACACCTTTAAGTAATTTGATTATTCTAATTGCAAAATTCCACATAGGCATAAAACCAAGTTTTCCAAAGGTCGACCGTAATTTATTTCCTGTTTTTGAAATTGATTTCAAGAACTAAAAGAATTGATAGAATAAGAAATGTATACACACTGTTAACATAATCCAAGAAATATTTGGAGAAATGTAATAGGCTATGTCTTGCCCTTTTTCCCCCTATTTCTTCTTTTATTTAATTTCATTTATTTTTATTAATAGCCTATATTTAAATTACTTCTGTAATGACTTACGCGCTTCTATTTTCTTGGTTTGAGATGCCAGACTTTGTTTTGTACTATCCATGGTCAGTGTTCTGACTGTAATTAGAACTTTTTCAATAAAGTTTAAAAAAAAAAAAGAGTGGCGGTGACAGTAAAGACCACACAAAAGGACTTGGATAATGGACTTTGACCTATTTCATTCATTCAGGCTCCTTTTTTTTCGCCAAAACATTATTCAACAGGTCACATTGGCCATGTGATTCTGTAATTTAAATCTTGTATCATAAGAGTCTCAAGACATTGTCCCAGCATGTTGACAATAGGCTACATGGAATAAAGCTGCAGTACCTAACACCTGGAACAATAATGAACGCCAGCAAATAGATTTCCCTGATATAAACCATTCATCAAAAAGCACAACAGAGCAGAATAGGCCAAACATGATGAAATCAGATAAGAGCGCAGCAGGAGATGTGTGTTTGTGTGTGTACTTTTACATGTGAATGAGTGTATACAGAGAGAGAGAGAGAGAGTTAGAGTTAACAGGTGGTGTGTGTGGGCTTCAGTTTGACTTTTCATTCTTCAAAATGGATGTATAACAGAAACATTCCCTTCCTATGTGGTCTGTATCACTCAACACACGAAGAATTAGACAGAATCCTGTGTCTACAAGCTGAGAGCATGCGTGCATGTATGATGATGGCGTGCAAGTGTATAGACTGAGATTATGTTTTCTACATGTGCATTTTCATTTGTTTGCCTGCTGCGTTGTGGAGGTTTTGACCTCATTTGTGTGTTTGTGTGAGTGAAAGCCTCCCGTCTCTACATTCAGAGAGATACACGCTGTTGATAAAGCTTTGAAATGGAGCCAGAAAATGGAGAGTAAAGAAAAAGCTGCAGATTTTTTCTTTTTCTTTTATAATTTCAGCTACGATGGAAACATCATTAGTCATCCAGACATCAGTGAACATTAAATCTTACTCTGGGAGAGGCTGGCAGAGGAGCAATCATTCTTTAAAAAAAACATTTTCCTGTACAAATGTTATGACAGCCGTGTCATTTTTCGCATATTTTTAATACCGCACGAAGTCTTAAATATTCTGTCTCAGAGAAGATAATCTGTTGGGCCATGTTTTTGACAAAGTGCCAACATTTACAAGAGTCTTGACCTTTCCTGCTTCAGAGTCTCTGCCCAACCTCTCTGTTCACCTTTTCTAGTCCTACCCTTCTTTCTCTTACTCTGTTCTTGCCTCATCCTCTTCCATTATAACGTTCTCTTCATTTTCTCCTCCTTTTCTTCTTCACCTGGCAATTTTCCTCCCTCTCCTTCTCTTTACATTTACAAAAAATCTATTACCTCCTCTCTTCTTGTTCTGTTGTAAATCCACTTGTTCTTTACTGCAATCCTCGGGCAGCTCAAATTAGGGAGACAGAAACAGAAAGGGGGGAAATGGGAGTCAGAGGAAGAAACTTAGTGCGAGACAAACAAGGAGTTGAAAGAGAGACAAAGGAGCAGATAAGCAGGAGGCATGAAGATGGAATAAAAGACAGAGGGGGTAATGAGCATTGGTCACGACCACGACGATGATTTCTCTCGGGATGGGTTGTGGGATGATAGAGGGACGAGATCCACATCCAGGATCACTCACATTACAGATATTTAGAGAACAATAAGATTACATGTGGTGAGCTTCTCTAATGCAGATGAAACGGATACACAAAACCCAAAAAGATGGAACAAAAGAAACAAATCAAAAGAGAAAAATGAAAAGATCTTTTTTTTTAATCCTTCCTACCCCGCGGCGGTAGACCCAGTAATCCGAGGACTTGACTGAGGACACTTCATGTGATTGGGGGTAACGTTAGCCCCTGCGAACTCCCAAAGCACTTAACAAGGAAATGACCGCCACACTCTGGGTAATTTGTGCCAATTAACTACCATGGCAACCACTGATGTCAGGGTATCGGCTGTCCTTTAATCAGGCTACGGGCATCGTCTCGGGTAATGCTGAGAAACGTGAGAATTTATGTACACGCATGGACTCGTAAAACATATCTGCAGCCGCGGCGGACGTTCCCATGATGACCGTATTGAGGCGAAGGAAACCGAGGAGAGTAGAGTTTCTGCAACGAGCGCTTGTACTGTTATGTCAGACAGCAGCAATGTGTTCGTGTTGCCACGGTAACACAATGAACCTTTGAAGGAAATATTTTTATTACAACTTGGGTCTTATTTTTTATAGGTTTGGCCTCCGTTTCTGTCGGTTATGATAAAGTTACGCACAGAGTAATTGCTCAGGAGGCCTGGGAACGCGGTATCAACACTGCACACCAGCGCAATGAGCCGAGAAAGAAGAGCAGCGAGATAGGCAGCAGGTACAGTAGGCTTCAGCTGGTGGTCTGTCGGCTACTCACCCTTGGGCAAGACATTGGAAACCAGTTGTTCCTGATGGTAGCTTGTGTTTGTGAATGGATGAAATAGTGGAAAATTTTAAAGCGCTTTGGAAAGAAATGCAGCCCACCTACTAACCTACCAACGTTAGATATTGAGATATTTTAATGGTATGAAGGGAAAAGTTTGATCTACTGTGGCCTCACTATGGTATCACCCAAGCATTAATGCTCTGCATGTCTATGAAAAAGTTCACAGTAGTAATGCAGTCAATAGTTATTGAGATGCTTCATTTCAGATCAAACCAACTAACTGGCAGAGGGAGAAGTCCTGGCACCAGATCTAATGATAATACCAGTATGAATGGTAAATACACTGCAAAATATTGCGGTTAGACTTAACAACCACTCAAAGTGCTTTCCCCTTCACACAAACATTAAAGGGATAGTTCACCCAAAATTCAAATTTCACTCATTATCGTATAATGGTTGTGAATGGATACCAACTTTCTTCGTCCAAAAAGACACACCAAAAAACATCCAAATACCTCCATAGTGCTTGTCTGGCATGTCCCTCTTGTATTGAAGCCCCGACATGAGAAATTGTTCCGAAAAAAAATTAAATAAGTCTATAATTTAAGCTCGTTTGTAGCGGAAGCTCCCAGTGTCTCGGTTCACTGCTCTTCCTGTGTCAGTGCAAATCTCACGTGATTTGCACTGACCGGCGGAACAATTTCTCATGTCGGGGCTTCAATACAAGAGGGACATTACAGACGAGCAGTATGGAGGTATTTGGATGTTTTTTGGTGTGTCTTTTTGTTACGA
Organism: Trachurus trachurus; assembly: GCF_905171665.1. Taxonomy (NCBI): domain Eukaryota; kingdom Metazoa; phylum Chordata; class Actinopteri; order Carangiformes; family Carangidae; genus Trachurus; species Trachurus trachurus. Next base: position 5,828,106 of record NC_139894.1, on the reverse strand, counting down.
AGAAAGTTGGTATCCATTGACAACCATTATATGGACAAATACTGCTGCGCGGACGCCCCCGTAACTCAGAGGAGGCACGGAGGACTCTGAAAATTCTCACAGCTCTTAGTCGACATGAGGGTGAGTAGATAATGAGTGAAATTTGAATTTTGGGTGAACTATCCCTTTAATACAGTGCTTCATTGAACATATTGCTTACAATTCACACACACATTCATGTCGGTTACTGTGTAAATGGACAGGTTCGTGCACTGATGATTTGTTTCTTGTATTGAACCACCAATAGCCCAAGTCTAGAAGATGTTGTGCAGGAGGAGAAGGGGAGTTAAATTTGTGAGCAAATGCGAGGATTGAGGTGAGCAGGATAAACAAACACCCACTGAAATATATGGACGCTGACAGGCCGGGCGTGCTTGGTGGACAGCTCGTCAATAGTTGGGACATTTCCCGTCTGTGTCATGAATAGTCAACTGGACCAGCAGGAGGTGATGGACCTGTTGCATCACAGAGAGAGGGAGATAGAGTGTGTGTGTGTGTGTGTGTGTGTGTGTGAGAACCCATCACCCTAGGTCATTATTTATATTGACAGTTAAACCTCTTGGAGCAGGTTGCTGCTGCTGTTTCTGACTCGTACATTTGAAAACACATTCACACGCCACAGGAAACAACACAGTTTATGGGGAAGGTGGTTTTAATTTTGAGAAACAAAATATGTTACAAGTAGCACCTTCAATATGCTTTATGAGCCCCAGCTTAACACTATTGCTCTAAGACAGTAAAGCCTCCCCATGTGGTTTGTACCTGGAAGAGCACCAACGCCATACGAGCAACGGCATCTGGATCAGGAACGAATGAATAATGCTCTCACTTCATTTAGCAGCTCTGTCACACGGAGATGAGCTGGGCAGGTGACCCCGAGCAGCTCCAGTGGAGCTGAACAGTTGCTAAAGCAAAAGAGGACTGTGGTTGTGGTTGTGTGATACGGAGCTTGAGAACAGGCTGCATGTTCAGCAAAGCTTCCCCTGAATAAATAAAGGTTAAATAGAAAGTCAACGTCCCAGTGTTTCCACCGCAGCACTGACTCATCTCTGCTGGGGTCGGTCGTCCTTGTCAGCTCATCTGGTGTCTGGTGGGACGATGGGACGGCAGACACATGACAATTCAGCATTTCTGGCTGCCGCATCCCTCTTCTCCTCCTCCTCCTCCTCTTCTTCCTCCGCTTCTTAGCTCTCCACATGGTTTTAATTTTCCGAGCAGGCCGCAGTGTCAAAAATCACTACATCGTTGGAAGTTGATGATCGCAAAAAATCTGTTTTTGGATCTATATTTAGGCCGCTTGCTTTTCCGTTTCCGATCCACAACTGACAGATATTTAATAGATAGAGAAAAAAAAGGGGGGGGAAAGAAAAAGAAACCCCGAAGGAATTTCCTCTGTGCTTCTGTCCATTGTGGTGGAGGGGAGGTGGTTTCTGCAGTGTGGGCCATGAATGCTGGCTACAAGCGCCAGAGACGGACAGATAATTACACTGTCAGACTGGGGAGCTCCTCCTATTGTGCAATATGCATGTGCGTGACGACACATCGATGCTAATCTGTTATTTGTTTCTAAGTTACACAATTAGTCTCCGTCAGAAACAGCATTGCTTACACTGAACGTCAACATTTTCAATCCCCTTATAACCTGTGCTTGACTGCGGCCTTGGTGGAGCTTCACACAGACATAGACCCTGGCCAACGTCCAAGAGTCTGGACTGCCCTGAGGGAACTCAGATCTTGAACCGCACTCGTTGCTAAACCAAAAGAAGGATGGGATCTGGCCTTTAGAAGAAATGAGAAACTCCTAGACGGCTCCCATGAGAAATTCTGGCGCTCTACATAAATTATGTGGCTTTTCAGCACGTGACAGTCAGCGTTTGACCACACCGGGTGCCAGTAAAACTTTGAGAAGACATTGGTGAGGAGCACCACGTTATGTTTCATCGCAATCCTTTGGGAACAGTTTAATCACATGGAATCCAGTGGCTGTGTGTGTGTCTGTGTGTGTTTTTTTAAAGGGATAGTTCAACATTTTGGCAAATTGGCCCATTGCCATAATCGCTATAGTCATAGTAGTAGGTTCGTTATCTTTAATTGTCAGTATGGCGGAGCAGAGCCGTGAGCTGCTCAGAGCTACGCTATGGAGGCTAAGGGAATTTCTTGGTTTCCCTCATCAAACTCATCAAATACACAATCCAACAACTCCAAAAGGCTGTCGTGGACAAGTTGTGACCCACACATTCACCACGCTATAAGATAATAACACAACTTTACCAGACAGAGTTGTTTTAGAGGGAAATTCATGCAAAACCGCTGTTCAGGGACAGTTTTTCAGCAAGCAGTCTCTGTATTTACCCTGTATTTACCTCGAAAACGGCTCAGTTTCGTAACGTTCCATTATTATCTCATAGCGTGGTGAATGTGCAGGTCACAACTTGTCCACGAAAGCGTTTTGGAGTTTTGTTTTTGATGAGTTTGATGAGGGAAACCAAGAAATCCCATTAGCCTCCAAAGCGTAGCTCGCGGCTCTGCTCCGCCGTTCTAAAAATAGCTTACACCGACAAATAAAGGTAACGAACCTACTGCTATGACTATAGGGATTATGGCAATGGGCCAATTTGCCAAAATGTTGAACTATCCCTTTAAGAATCTAAAAGAAGAAACACTACAAAGGTGAATAGTAGAATAAAATCTTAAAATATGATTGTGAAATGTTTAATAAAGGACAATGTAGTCAGTTGTAGTCCCCTTGAGTCAAGGACTTCACTGATCCAGGCTCATGACTGTTTGCTGCTGACCGACCGTGAACTGCAGAAATATGTGTGAAAATGTATGAATGTCATTGTCATTGTACTGCAGAAAGCACCGAGCATACTTGCAACAAAAAATGCGGCGATTGTCGTTTGCCTTTTTATATTTCTTAGTTGGGGATCACAGAAAATTGTCACAGAGATCCTGTCTCTCTCCTCTGGGTTATTTTTCTGCACTTACTGAATTGCATTATCTTTTATTATCTTTTTCTTTTTTTTTTTGATAGTGATGATCTTGAGGACATACGGTAGGCTATACATTAACATATCTCCCCATAGTGTAAAGCTGAACGGAAACGTGCACCAAAAAGTCTCCATCAGTGAGACAGAGGAAGCAAATATTGGACATAAAGGTCTGATGTTATTGACATACTGACAAAAATAAAAAAGCATCAGCCTATAAATGAATATTTCATGTTTTCTCAGTGCTGGCCTAGTTTTTTTTTTTCCCCCCATTATTCCTGAAGTCCTAAAATATGTCACGGGCATCAGAAGCTCTGCTTTGGTGTAGGTCCCTGAATAACAACAGTGTTATTATTGTTATTCTGGCTAACGGGGTCAGTGACTTGTCTTGCTCAGGTCGTGGAATGAAAAATGTTGAAAGACCCGATCTAAGCCATCATTTGTGTATCTAACTCTCAGAAATGCAATTTTTCTGCCAAGCAGCACTCAGTCACAAAGATTTAACCAGCCGGTCCTAAACAATGGTCTCCTGTCAGCTTGATCAAACACGGGTAGGAAAACACAGAGTGGGTGCTTTCAGGCCTTACAGCCAGGCTCAGACCCAGCACACACACACACTCACAGGCACGCACACACACACACACACATATCGGGTATGCATCAGCTACGCATGCATGCTTTCAATTCACAACACTCATACTCCGGTAGCCCAGGTTGCTATTTCCCCCCCTAATCCTCGTTCCTGTGATGTAAAAATGGCTTCACAGGTTTTCCCGAGCCCTGATCAAGGGGCTCGGAGCTGTTTGAGGCGCTTCGGCCCAGACCCATCGCTCACATCAGAGTTTGGCGTATTTGCCTTACAGCGTAAACAAAAGGCTGGAAACTCCTGACCACAGTTTTCTGGCTTAGAGATGAGCACCAGGCTACATCTCTATCAATGTGGATTACTTTTGATGTGATCCAACCTACTGAGATACACCTTTGAATAAATGCCCTATATTATATATATCCCACTGAATTGGCATTGCATTTGTTGAATTCAGTAAAATATTGTGTATCACATTTCATGAATGCTTCTTCTTTGTCAAAACCTGGCGCCTTAATTTGCCCTAATGCAATCCAAGCAGCAGCAGTTGAGTCTGTTTTACTTTTTGCAGCTATAACGTAGAGTGGAGCAGAAATGAGTAGCAGGCTGCGGAGGTCTGGTACTGTAACCTCACTTCAGTCCTTTTCTAACTCCATTGTTCCTTTTCAAACAAACTGTCACTGGTGTCAGCTAATCAGATTTCCCTTCTGCTCTCTCTGGAGCCACAAAAAAGTTTTATATAACTTTTTTAAAATTTTATTTTTACCCACATGTGCAGTAGTACTCCCCAAGACCTGTCATCAGACTTTGATGTGTAAAACCAGTGGGGTTCCCCTTTAAATTTGAGTTAACCTTCTGAATCAAATCAATACAATCCACATTTGTGTGAAATACTTCAACAACTTTTCAACAGCTTTCGCAGAACCCGAAACATTGTCTGACTCCCAGTACAGTACACGTGGTCCAGGGGGCAGCAGTGACACACAAGCTACACCGCTGACCCCAATTTCTATAGTGTCTGTTACCCAGAGTGCCTTTCACCACAAATGAAATCCATGGTATGAAACAATTGGACAGAAAATGTTTGCAAGCACAAGATATATGTATAAATATGAAGCGAGATGAGGCTCAGTTGTTATACAAAAGTCTCAAAACATTGCAAAATAAATGCAGTAACACAGACTAGATAATAGGCCGGCGTGACAAAGATTTATATTTGTATGGATGTCATCGAGGCATAGCCAAGGAAATTTAAAGTATGTGGAGTGACGCAGTGATCCCTGTTCTTCAGTGTCTGCCAGCAATCTGAGCAACAGACTGTCCTAATTCATCATCGCATGAACTCTTACACTCTCAATGAGAATAGTTATGCAATGATGTAGCTACAAGTAATTTTGGTCTCGTCCACCCGTGTGGTTTCGTACACAAGAATGTCTGAAGTGTGAAAAATGGACTAGGATTTCAACCGGTGTGATCCATCACATCAGACAGTGGTGTTCTTCTCTGCAGCCACAGCTATTCCAACTTTTGAGAACGATCAGGTTTCCCCCCGGCTGACTGGCGAGTTTGGCATCGTACGGCTTAAAATATGTGGTTTCTTTACTTTTAAAGCAAGAGTATGCCATTTTTTTTAAAGGGATAGTTCACCCAAAATTGAAATTTCACTCATTATCTACTCACCCTCATGTCGACTATGGGCTGGGAGAAGTTTCAGAGTCCTCCGTGGCCTCTCTGAGTTACATGGGGTCTCGGCGTAGCAGTGCATGTCCATATAACGGTTGCAAATGGATACCAACAGTCTTCGTAACAAAAAGACACACAAAAAAAAATGTCCGTCTTGTATTGAAGCCCCGAAATGCGAAATTGTCCCGAAAAAAATTAAATAAGTCTATATTTTAAGCTTGTTTGTAGTGGAAGCTCCCAGTGTCTCAGTTCACTGCTCTTCCTGACCGGCGGAACAATTTCTCATGTCGGGGCTTCAATACAAGAGGGACATTACAGACGAGCAGTATGGAGGTATTTGGATGTTTTTTTGGTGTGTCTTTTTGGACGAAGAAAAGTGGTATCCATTCACAACCATTATATGGACAAATACTGCTGCACGGACGCCCCCGTAACTCAGAGAAGGCACGGAGGACTCTGAAACTTCTCCCAGCTCTTAGTCGACATGAGGGTGAGTAGATAATGAGTAAAATTTGAATTTTGGGTGAACTATCCCTTTAAAGCAAGAGTATGCCATTTTTTTTATTTAGAAAAGAAATAACACAATTATCCACTTGCAAAAAAAAAAAAAAAAAAAAAAAATCCAAGTTCAACCCTTAGCTACTGTTAGATAGATACTGCTTTGTAAATGACGGTTTCAGTCTTCCTGCTCCCAAATACAGTATATACATATACACATATTCATTCCTTTATTCTGAAATGAAAGAACCTTAAAGGATAATCCTGGCAACACTCTGTGTTTTTCTTAATGTCAGCGAAAAAAAAAAACCCATAAAGAGAGCAAACCCAACTTCAAGTCAGTGTGTGTCTTGATACGTTTTGACTGTCTGTGGCTGTCGGGCTCATGCCCACTGGTTCCTAATGATGTTTAAAAACATGTCAGGGTCGGTCGTTTCCCAACACGTCTGGGAGCGGCAGTTTTTAGCAAACGTTACTCAAACAGGAGTAAATTGTGTGGAGGTGTGGGGTGGGTGGGTTTGATGTGGTGGCGTATTTATGGCAGCCTCACACTATATACATGGGATGGATTTAAAATAGACTCCACACACAGCCCCCATGTACATACAGTATAATGAAGCAACAGTGCGGCACTGTGGATCTGTGGCATAGAGGAACAATCTGTGTAAGGCTTTTGAAATTCTTCTGGGATTTGTTTGTGGGATCGATTTGTTGCTTGTTTTACTTTACTTAGGATTTGTTGACAATAAGAAAACTATAGAATATCACCCGACTGGTGCTTTAAGAGACGTTGAATGACATGAAACCAAGCAAAAACCCACTGTGGCTCCAGTGCGAGTTACTGATCTCCTTCCCTCTGTCAGATGAAGCATCCACCCCCCCCTGTGCATTATCATCTGTGGTCGGGAGATCTTTGCCCAACTCATGTGCTATGCATGGCTCTGATGCAGCTTATCTCGTGTATTTATCCAGCGCTGATCCCACTGTAGCTCTGCCTGGAAGCTGTAGCCTAGTCAGGAATTCAGAGTTGTGACAAGGTTTACGTTGGCCAAACCGCCTGAAACTGGAGCCGAGCGCTGCAATGCAGTCAAATAAATCATCTGAAGAGAGGGATGGCGCAGAGAAAGACAAACAAATAGCTTTTTACAAAACAGTGTTTCCAGCAATAGTTTTTTTGGCACGAGACGGCGAGGGAGAGAGATGGAGGGGGGGGAAGAGAGAGGGGCAAAGAAAGGCACCGACACAGACAGGCAGAAGGAGATAGCGTCCACGAACACTAAATACATGTCAGGTACTCTTTAAGTGAATTTATAGTAAAGGCTTTATTTGAAGATTGCATTCCTCAGTGTCATTATGTGGTCGGTGGTTTCATTCACAGGGCCTGAGCCTTATAGCACCGTCAGGCGAGACAGCCAATCCTCTACCGTGTTTAAACGATGCTTGATTTTCTCGGACGCATCAACCAAACTGACACAGACAGGAGCGAACAGAGTAATGAAGAAAGGAATGGCAGGATAGATGAAACGGGAGAGAAAGAGAGAGAGAGAGAGAGATTAAGATGATGATGTGGCCTTATATAAAAGTCATACTGGAGCATTTCTGTGTGTCCATCACGGAAAGAAATGAAGGGATGAGAGGAAAAAAAGAGGCACTGGGAGTTGATATATGTACCGAGGGGAAGAGAGATAAGAGGAAGGCAATGACAAGAGGAAGAAAAGGAGAGGTGAAGACAGACAGATAGAGGGAGAGGAAGGAGTGAAGGATTGTAGAAAGGCGCAGCAGAGCCCAGGAGGCTGTTGTAACAACAGCAGGTCTGATTGGAGCAAATTACTCCTCTCCTTTCCAATCAGTTTCAGCATGAATTAATCTGTTCCCTCTGCTCTGCCGCCATCAAAGGCTCAATACAGGATTTAGAAACGCTCTCCCCCTCCTCAGCTGTTGTTGTCAACGTGTTGATGTGCACTCCACTACTGTAGTACGTGCCTGAAATGCTGCATTACACAAATCTCCCACCACCGCCTTGTCCTCTACACTTTACAATCAATCCACCCGCCTGCTTCGACTAACCAAATTCCTTTTGAAGGAAATATAATCGCTGCTTTGATTTGTTTTACTGGAAACCCCTTTTTTTTCTTTTTTTTCCCTCCAATTTATGAAATGTAACTTTCTTTTACTACACCACCAACGTAGGGAGGAGTATCTGGCTGAAGTAAAAAAAAAAAAAAAAAAAAAGCTCTGACACCAGAGACCGGAATTGGTGTTGTTCTTTCCATGTGTTGTTAAGTTTAGGCTGCTAAATGACCACGTTAAAGAGGGAGCTTGGTTTTGGCAAACATTTAAAAACATAAACACATCCCATCTCATGCTGCACATTGAGTTAAAGCATGAGCATGAGCAGCACTGAAACAATGTAAGATCACGACTTCTTTCCTAAACTTAACCGAGTGCTTTTAGTTCCCAAAACATATAAAATCCTGCTTTAGTTGTAGAAATGGTTTTATAAATTCAGTATTAACATTGGCTTCATTTCATGTGGTGCAAACATCATTTATAATGGAAATAGGTTTTCTATTAAGGTAATAAGGATGAGGTCTCACACGCTGAACGTATCAGTGGACAAACGATGTGTTTGTTTTCCACCAGAATTTCCAATCTTGCAGTATAATAATACTTGTACTGCAGCATTATTACAACTTTTTATGGCTCAATTTTTCATGGTTATGTTGTGGCACTTGGTTACAGTCAGGGAATGATTGTGGTTAGTTTTAATGGAGAAGAAGTTTCACACAGTTTCCCTAATGTTAACCAAAGCACTTTTGTTGCCTAAAACCAACCACAGACAAAACATTGACACAAACTCTGGTCTCTGGTGTTGCAGTCATGTGGTCTGTACCTGTTATCCATGAATCCACTGCTGTTATTAATGTGAGGCTGGATTTTGAATAGAAGCATAATTTCTATAGGGTTGAAATTAGTTGTGAGTAACTCTTTTAGGACAAAGAGTTGTACTGAACATGTCATGTAAAAAAAATGACTTCAAAGTGTGTTCATAGGGACTTTTCTAAGGCATGTTCAGCTGCTGTCGTCATAAATGGTGAAAGGACCATACCTTTAAATACATATCATATGGAAGCCCAAAGTGGCCAAACATACAGTTTCCTTCCTTCATTTTCCCAAGATAATGGGATCACTTTCTCAAAATCTTGAGATAAGAAACTTGTTTTTACCAAGATAACACAACTAAATGTACGGCAGCAAAAGGCTTCTGTTCATTCATGCAATCATTTACTGAAGTCATATTTGTATGATGGCTTTAGTTTTGATTTGATTTCTCCTTCTTCAACTTGCCAACTCTCACAGTCAAATCAGATTTCCTTATTGTGACATAACTATAAACAGAGAACAGAGGCTGCTTGAAAACAAACACTTGAAAAGATTTAAGAGTTGTCCACTGAAGTTTATGCATTTAAAGAGTTAGGGCTCTAATTTGGTAATTTTGTGTGTCTGTGATTGTGTTATTCATCGTCCCCCAGGTTGTTGCCACAGTGAAATATACTGGGCCTTCTGTGCCTTTTGAGATGTTATTGAGTTCATTTGAATTCATCATTACAGGAGTGAACTGGTTAAAGTGCATGTTCCTCGTTTTCAATGAATGATTTGCGTTTTCATTCTCTGTGGACAACTGTGAGGAAACTGTGAATTCCCCGCAAATACTCCGGTTCAAGAAGGTGATATTTAGTGTTATTACATCCTGAGCTGTTTCATTCGTGCCTCCAGGCTGCACAACACTGACCAGTTATTCCTCCTCAGTGTTTAAACAAAGGCTGATTTTCAAGGAAACATCTACTGATGAAGGTCCAGAGGGACAGAGATAGATAGGGCCGGCTGTTCCCAACCCGGGGTCACTCCACACCCAATTTGGAAGTGATTTGACTTTCTTGTAGTGACATAGTCCAGCCACGGCGTGCACTGACCCATTTTAAATAAAGCAAGAGCCGGAAAAGGTAATGTGGCTGCATAATTAAATAAATACGGCCAAGGGAAACAGTGAACAGGTGTTCTCGGGCCACGGGTGGACTCGCAGTCATGTGGAATTCAACCTTTCTGGTCGTATCTCGAAAATCACCAAGTAAATGAGACGATTTCACAGTCTGTTTTTTCAAATTCATAAAATATCCAAACTGGGGCTTCTTTTTTTTTTCTCCATATGAAAACATGTGGGTTTGTCCAGCTGATAATATACCGTTACAGATTCCTCCTAACTTCAGAGACTAAACATATGTGTGTCCTGGCTAATCTGAATGTATGAGCGCTATGATCGAGGCTGATTTCACAATTACAGACTCGCGGAACGAGTGGTCTGCCTCCATATTTTACTCATATTATACTTCCTCTCTCTGTCTCGGTTTTGTTCTCGCCTCCTCATTAATCTTTTCTTTGACCTTAAAAGTCCTATTTTCGTGTCCCCCCCCCCCTCGTGTTTATCTCTGAATTTTCTCCTTCTTGCTGGCCTCCTCTCTGGACTGTTGAACAAACTCAGAAGTCACATGCTCATTTTACTCTACACACACAGTCTTGTATCATGAGATCTATCATTATTATTTTCCTTCTCTATTACCACTCTGAAAGGAAGATGTCAGAGGTCAGCTCACCTCTGAGCCCTGATTGGCTCGTATCATGACCTCTTCAACCGATAGCAATAAAAGAAACGATCCCAGATGAAGCATCAGGCAGTGACGACACTAAACATGTTAATCCTTTGCTTTGAGAGGATTTCTGGGATGTTGGAGATGTTGAGATTCTTGTGGAAGATTACAGCTGTTCATAATAATTTATTCCTGCATGTTATGTAAAAGTGAAGTCAAAACTCAGCATCTTGGTTCCATATATCGATCCATATCTGTCATGTTTATAATTGCATATCATTTCCAAGGGAGCAGTCATTAGGTGAAGAGTCACAGTGTGTGTGTGTGTGTTCGTGCGGATTTTCATTCATGTTTTTCTTTGTCTGGCACATTGACATTGGTACCAGTGGCCTCCAGCAAAAAGCAGAAAAAGAAGAGAGAAAAAAAAGGCCTTAAACTTAAACAAATAGCCTTAAACTTTGCACATTTGACTCAATTAAATGTCATTACATGTGTGTAACCAATAAAAGTTAATAGAAAGTGTGATTAACTCAGTATGCAGTAGTACGCCGACTGTGGTTGGAGTCTGACTGTGCCTCCACTGCTGTAAACTCGATTCAAGGTCATGAATTGCAGGCAGCGTTCGGAGGAATCTGGATGTGGGTTACTGAGTCTGAGCGGTAACTGCAAACAAGATTTATTTGGAATAGCTGATCTTTCCTCCTAGAAACTGATTGATAGTCAGTTAATCAAACAAATTACCTTTTTTTCTGGGTCACAGGCCTCAGTCATTGGTTGAGAAAATAATCACACAATCCTGCAGCTATGCTTATGGTAACATTTTTCCCTTTACCGGACTAAAATAGTGTTTCACCAAGTCTGGAACTCCTATTACCAACAGTTTATCACACGCAGGATTGTTTCAATTAAACACAAAAAGTGTGTTTTTTGACATGCTGCATTATAAGAAGATACTAACAACAACTCAACCTTGTAGGCTTCTGTGCTTCTGGTGTCAGATACAGTAAGTTAGGCCAAGTTCAAGTAGGTGAATAAAAAAAAAAATCACTTCATTCCTCAAGTGTTGCATTAAATTCAGTGTGTAAGCCGGGGTGGAAATGAGGCTTGCAAGAGCTTCAGCCTCCGCTGTCGCAAGAGGAGCCAGAGTGCATTTAGTGTTTCTTTTTCTTTTCTTTTCCTTTTTTTTGGAGCTTTCTTTTCACGCCATTTCTCCTCCTAACTCGAACCATTCCACCTTGGCTGCCGGCTACCAGAGAACAGAGGTCGTTAATTGTGCTTTTAGATTGTAGGAACTCACTGCACACACATGCACAGAGCACGGGGGCACACACACACACACACACACACACACACACACACACACACACACACACACACTGAAGTGCATGTAGGCATACACATTCACATGCACACACGCACACACATGGCAGAATGATAGTAATTGAAATCCTAAGTGTTGGGTAATCCAGGAGTGAGAGCAGGAAGAAAGTCTTAAAACTCTGCTCTCCTGAGCATCCTAAAACATTTTTATTGACTTTTATTGTGTGTTTGCCCTTGTGTGAATGTGTGCTTGCGTGCGTGTGTATGTGTGTAACTAAGCACTAATACATACATGTATGTATTCTTTTTTTCTTTTTCTTTTTTTCCCCCTGTCCAATCTGTTTTGGCGTTGTTGTGTGCCCATGACAGCATTTGGTTGTAAAGTATGTACCAGAAGGGTTTGGTATTGTTTGAGGGCGAACGGGAATGTTTCCCCGAGGATCAAGGGATTGACTGAGGAGGTTGGCAGAGCGGCTAAATTACAGAGAGCACAACACAGAGCTCGTTCTGGGGGTGCAAGAATCATTCTGAAAACAAATGATGTAGCAACATTTTGCATTTCATGAACCCACAAGCTTATGGATATACAGTACAGCCTAGAGGAAGCGACCCAGAGTTCATTTATTAGAATAGAAAGAATATTTTTTTCCTGAATGATGCCATCTCTTTCCATTTTCCAAGAGGTGGAAAAAAAGAGAGTCATTTATTTATTTCTCCAAAACAACAACAGCACATGAAGGTTTTTCTGAGCACCACTCTTAGGCGATGTAATCCTATCTATTTCCACTTAAGGACATACACAGCTCGCACATTTGCAGTTTCACACTCGCCAACCCATTATATACTGTATAGCTGCTCCACCAATCACAGCTAACACGTTTGAGCCCCTCACAAAAGAAGCCAGCCAATTAGAGAAAAACCGGTAATGCGGCCCATATGAGCAGGGGCTTCTGGGTAGTCCCAGCAGGTGTCGTGTTGATTATGATCTGACACTCCTGTCGGCTGCTAACTAGAAGCATATACACCCGACACAGAGGAGCGAGTCGAACAACAAAACTCTTGATGTGATGCATTTGGGATCGCTTGTCTTTTCAATAACATCTGATCATGAAGATTGTGGATTTTTTTTTTCGGGGACCACCCAGGGCTTCAAATCAGCCGCCTCGTAAACAAAGTCCAACTGTTACACATCTAGACTTTAACATGTGTTGTTCCTTTCACAGAGTTAGGTGATGAAAGTCACAACAATGAAGCAGCAGCATCAAGAAATCCCGTGTATGTGTGTGTGTGCAATACTTTATTTAGCATGTGTTTTTAGCAGCCTAGGTTTTGAGATATGGAGATTATCAGATATATCACTACATCTCCCTCGGTCTTATATTCATCTCCGGTGGCTGTATTTAATTAAACATGCCACCATGTTGCTTCTTCCCGCCCTGTCTCCCTGTTTACACTTGATGCCTATAAGCATTAGCCTCCGCTTTTTACGGAGTGGGAAACAAATGTCTGCTATCACTTCCATGCAGCCGTAGCGATAACACGCATGGCTCTGGAGTTTATTTGCGAGAATATGAATTGCATTTTTTTTTCCTCTCCACATGGCTTTCTACATGCGCTTTCCATTACACACACACAGACACACACAAGGCAAAATAATATGTTCCTACCCGGTGGTTTTTTGCCACACATGAAACAAAGAAATAATGAGTTTTTGTTTAGATGCTGTTTCCCATCTCTTCCCACACACTGTTGCAGGGACGCTATATGTTCTTATCTTTAATCTTCACATCATTTGAATGTTTTCACTCACACCATGGAGGCATTGGCATGAAAATTAAAAATTGTTTTTCGATTTGCCTGCTAAAAAAAATGTTCACCACAAATACATACAAGACTCTGTGAAATGCTTAAAGCTTCTCAGTTTGAGATGGTCCCAAAAAAATGCATTTTACAGTAAAACAAGTGTTATAAAGTTACCATGTGAACAAACCCGACAGATCAATTATTATTAAAGGTGTACAGAAATGGCCATTTGTCCTGTTTGTCGCGCCGAGTTGTCACGAGCTGCAACACAAGTTTACCCGAGTAAGGAAAACGAATTTGATTGGTCGTTATCGAGCGGGCGGGATATTCAAAGCTCGGGGCGAGCCCGAGCTCCCTGTGTGTGTGCGTGTCTCAGACGTTTGAATGACGGATGACGGATCCAATATCAGTGGCTGGTGAATCGTGTACAGGCTGACGTATAATCCGTGCGCCTGCATTATCCAATGTGAAAAAAAAAAATACACACTTTCATCCCGGATTTACTCAAAAATAGAATTTTGCACAAAGTTTGACCTTCATCGTCTGAAAGATGAGTTATTACATTAATTTTATGATCCAGAGTGGGCTCAAATTCAATTTTTCTTTTCTTTAATTATTAAGCTTTGAATCCTGCATCTTCATGATCTTAAAGGAATAAGCCGCGTTTCCACTGAAGGAACTAGCTCCTGGATCCAGGTGCGTTTCGACTGCAGGAACCAGGAACTAAATTTACTTCCTGGGTAGAAAAGTTCCCCCAAACGGCCCTGGTCCGGGTAGCTACTTTCAAAAAGGTTCAGGAACTATGTGGGTGTGGTCTGCATACTGAACATCTCTGATTGGATGCGCACTCATTTCCGCATTTTACCCAGTGGTATATTCAATTCCAGTTGCAAGCCTACTGTTTTGTTTTTTTGCGTGGATTTGTTAAATTGTTTTCCACCAGATATAAATAAAAAATTATCTGACAGGATACCGTATTCACAACATTGTGGGAGAAAGAAGTTATTATCTACACTATCAACGTTTACATTTTTTTTCTACACGTGTAAACCGGGCTTCTAACCGACATGTACCCAGTTACACGTCGGAAATTTAAGATCTCTTTCTATCCCAGTTGCGCTATATAACCACTAGAGGGTTCTGTCTCCATTCAAACACCTCCTAATCCCATTAAATCAAAGCCACTATCGGCCGCTATCGTGTTTTTGGGTTTTTTTTTTTTTTTTTTGAGGGAATGGAGTAAGGAATAATGTAACTTGAAACGCAACAAGAAATCTTTGTTCCTGTATATGTGTAATTTTAAGACTAACAGGCTACATTTAGTGATTTGACTTTTGGTGGAAACACGGCTATAGTTATACAAAATATTATTGTAGTAGCCTAAATAGTATTGTAAATACAAAGCTACATTCATAGTAATGGTTCAACAATGTTTTCAAGCTGTCAGTTTTAAACTTATTTGAGTAGACTTAAGACTTTAAATGTCTTCATACTAATCTTCAACAATTCAAATAATTTCCAACCATTTCCTACAGCCTGCTTCTTACATGTTTTAGTTTTACTCTTCAGAAGATTGATTCAGCTATTTCTTCACTTAATACAGCATTGTTTTAACAATTTATTCAGCTCATTCAGCTTCCAGCTTTCACCCGTATTTCCTTCAGGAAATGCATTCTCTAGTTATACAAAATATTCCCATGTGTTATGGCGTCACGTTCATGTCTGTATTGTAAATACAAAGCTACATTCAGCAGCTGGTTAGCTTAGCACGGTGACTGAAAACAGAGATAAATTATGCCTCTCAAAGGGATAGTTCACCCAAAATTCAAATTGCACTCATTATCTACTCACCCTCATGTCGACTAAGGGCTGGGAGAAGTTTCAGAGTCCTCCGTGGCTTCTCTGAGTTACAGGGGGTCTCGGCGTAGCAGTGCATGTCCATATAACGGTTGCAAATGGATACCAACTGTCTTCGTAACAAAAAGACACACCAAATTGAACGAACCAGGAAGAGGAGCTTCCGCTACGAACACGCTTGAAATATAGACTTATTTAATTTTTTTTGAACAATTTCGCATATCGGGGCTTCAATACAAGACGGACATTACATACGAGCAGCATGGAGGTATTTGGATGTTTTTTTGGTGTGTCTTTTTGCTGTCAAGACAGTTGGTATCCATTTGCAACCGTTATATGGACATGCACTGCTACGCCGAGACCCCCTGTAACTCAGAGAAGCCACGGAGGACTCTGAAACTTCTCCCAGCCCTTAGTCGACAGGGTGAGTAGATGTAGATGTAGTAGTAGTAGTAGTAGTAGTAGTAGTAGTAGTAGTAGTAGTAAACCTTTATTTAACCAGGCAAGAATTGCTAAGAATACATTCTTATTAAGGCAAATGAGTGCCATTTGAATTTTGGGTGAACTATCCCTTTAAGCTCACAAGCTAGTACTGTACTATATACTGTCCATAACATGTGCAGTGATTTCTGGTTCGTCTTTATACTAAGCTAAGCTAAGCTAAGCTAAGCTAACCAGCTGCTATGACTTCATGACATGAGACACACGATAGTAAACACATTTTTCTCACAAACAACGCTCACGATTTCTCTGTGATTCATTTCTTCAATTTAATTTGGGCATACATAAGTAAACATTACATTACAGCTTTTTAGATGTGAAATATAAATAGAAGTTAGTATCTTTGAATTAAAACGATTTATTTCATGGCTGTTTACTTCATGCTGCTTAGCAAACAGTTTGTGGCCTGTGTCTCTGTCTTCAGTTGGACTTGTTTACAGTTTTGTTTTTGTTGCTGTGTGAGTTTCTCTGAATTTGTCAGGTAAATAGCTGGAGGAGACACACACACACACACACACACTGTCTAAAGTTTGTTTTACTGCTGTGTAGCTTGTAAAACATTCAGGGCATTGTGCACAGTTACCAACCCACACATTATCTCAAATGTCAATCTTACTGAGTTAGGCTATATGTCACACACGCACGCACGCACGCACACGCGCGCACTATTGTGTCCACTGTGTTTTCTGTGGTTGGACATAGAAATGCTGTATTGATTTAACAAAACAAAAACCTGCTGTATGTTCAAGTCTCTGTAACAAGTGCCATTTCTCCTGCTCCTTTTTCTTTGCACGCTGTCAGTAACCAGTCAAATTTTCCTCATTTTAAAGTAGCTATAAAACTTTACTTCACACTTTTTTTCCTGCTTTTTTTTTTTGCTAAATCTTGAATCTAAATCACAAACAAACATAAGATATATGATATATGATTGAATCTATGATCGTCAAATTATCACCAGAGTGTTTGTTGACTTGACTCTGTGCTGTTTCAGTCAAAGAGAAGAACACAAACTCAAACTCAGTTGCCCTTTCAGATCCATCTATCTATAGACAACTCCACAATACAGTTAAAATGGCTCTTATCACTAACCAAGGCCATATGATGCCACAGGGGGAGGTAAATTTCTCCTGCGTGGTGGTTTCTTCTGTCTGAGGGAAGTTTGTTAAAGTCATCTATCCATGACATGACAGTCAGACCTCTAGCTGTGGTCGAAATCAAACACCCCCATCTTATCTGCACTTAAGGACCCCCTCCCTTAAACACTTTGATCTATAGGGAAAGTAAAGAGGAAAGCTGAGGTGTGTAGGAGGGTGAGGGTACCATGGTTTGGCTAAAAAAAGAGACAGTGACTGTAGCGTCCATAGAAATAAGATGAGCCAGGAGTTCATCGCCTATCGATTGGAGCGGCTGGTTCAGACGTTAACAGCTCTCACTCCCCGAGACACGTGACAAGGCCTCTAAACCGGATACCATCCACTCATTAGGAATCACTCTGTTTCTGACCAACACTTAAATCCCAGGAATGTAAAGGTTAATGTCTGAGGCTTAATACGTACAGCATGGCATTGAGGGATTTTTTTTCTTTTCTCTTTCCAGTTGCTCCACGCACAATCAATTATTAAGACAGAGTAATGGTGCTGCTCCAGGCCAGAGACTCTCGAATACAGTTTGACAGCAAACTATATTTTTAGTTACCTTAAAGGCTTAACTAAATTCCTCTTTTAAACACGTTGCAGAAACAGCCAGAGGACACACACTTTGAAATTCTAGGTTCGTTCTGTGCCGTTGTTTGGTCTTGTTGAGCATCTTTTTCTTATTTAGAAAATGCTTTATGTGATCCACTGTGTTTTTGGCCAGTGGGAATGATGCAACAATAGATTATGCGACACGGTACACTTTTTTTTTGAGTCGAAACATCACCTCTTCACCTTGAAAAATGTTAAATCCATAATATAAAGAACAGATGCCATGTTCTCATATCAGCCACTTGGACACAAAGAGTTGGTAACAATTATTCAGTCATATTTGCTATATAACTGTCATTATATTCTGATAGTCGGACATTAAATGGGTAATCGAGGACAAAATCCAACTCTCGTATTTGCTGAAATCCACCGCGACCGACCAGTCAGGTAGAGGGAGCAGGAGCAGCAGCCAATCGCAGCTCATACTGTACACGTCGCAGTAAGCCGACAAAAGTGAAAGTAAACCCGCAACTTGGTTGGAAATTTCAAGACGATACACCGTCAGCTCCCTCTTTTCACCTCTGTCTCCGGTTGCTATGGATACGGTACGTCTTCTGTGGGTGCGTTTACGGCTACGTTGTGTGCATGCACCTGCACGTGTGTGTGTGTGTGTGGACGCTTGGCAGAGGTTCATAAAGTGACCTGACGGTGTATTGTCTTGCAATTTCCGACCAAGTCGTGGAGTTTACTTTCACTTTCGTCAATTTACCAACTGAAGCTTTAAAGGGATAGTTCACCCAAAATTCAAATTTCTCTCATTATCTACTCAACCTCATGTCGACTAAGGGCTGGGAAAGTCCTCCGTGCCTTCTCTGAGTTACAGGGTGCGCGATTTGCACTGACACCGGCAGAGCAGTGAACTGAGACACTGGGAGCTTCCACTAAACAAGCTTAAAATATAGACTTATTTAATTTTTATCGGAACAATTTCTCATGTTGGGGCTTCAATACAAGAGGGACATTACAGACGAGCACTATGGAGGTATTTGGATGGTTTTTGGTGTGTCTTTTTGGACGAAGAAAAGTGAGCCCCGTTTGCAACTGTTATATGGACATGCAGCGCTGCGCCGAGCCCCGCTGTAACTCAGAGAAGCCACGGAGGACTCTGAAACTTCTCCCAGCCCTTAGTCGACATGAGGATGAGTAGAAAATGAAATTAAATTAAAATTTTGGATGAACTTAGAATGAGAAATCCACCATGATAGCAATGTATCTGCAGACAGTCGCCTCAATAGGAGACGTCTTCCTGATAAATTAGATATCGACTTTCTATACGTTTGAATGCTTTTGTAATTTTGAAGCACAAGTCTTGTTAAAGGTGAAGTGAGGCACTCGTTGAAACCCTTAAATAATGACCACACAGTTAAAGCAGTTGAAGTGATCCAGTGGTTTTGGCTAACTTCCTGTCAGCCGATGGAGTTGGCAGTCCCCGCCCCCGTCCCTACGTCACCACATTCACGCGCATCCCTTGGCTGCACACACAGAGAGGACCGCCCCTTCATGCCGTTCTCTCTCCTCATTGGATAAAGGTTGTAGGATACAAGGAAAGTTTTCTCCTCGGCTCAGAGCAGAGTGACTGACAGACCCGTGTTTCGGACCAAACACTCTATATAAGTGATTGCCGTCGGAAGATATAACTATTTAAGACTTATATTAACACATACATTCTGCTTACTTCTGCTTTAAATAAATATAAATGACCAACAAACCTTCATTCTGTAGTTCATATCATCAGGCTCTTGTTGTTGTCTTGAAACCTGATGTGCGATATCCCTGCTGACATCATCAGGTTTATTTTCGTCAGGTATTACAAAGCCTCCCGCAGAGCGACAGAAGACATTACACAGCTGGTTTTACAGGCTGAGTAGCCTACTTCTCCCCATGACGCTGAAAATCGGTGTGTGTGCCCTTTTTTTTTTTTTTAAAGGAACTCCTGGAATGCTTGGAATAACATAAATTGAGGATAGTGTGTACATTTTAAATTAAGTGGCTCTTTGGTCTGCATGGTCTCCCCCCGAACCCCGAACACCAGAGGCACTGCAACTGCAAGTCAGTGTGTAGCTGCTGCATGGCAATAGTTGGTTTTCTCTGATTTAGCTAACTGGTGGTGGGTGAAATAATACTGAAATGAAACAGTTCTTCATTTTTATTGGGGAACTGCAGGGGCTTCGCTCAAGGACCTCTGATGGGTCCCGGGGCTCCACTCCGACAGTCGCTACAAGCAGAAGGATGAAACACATCCACCAGATGTGGCAGCCAGGAACACACTCGGCTCGGCTGGCAGCGTTGTCCATACGGGGGACCGGTCCGACAGCCACAGGGAGGTCAGTCCCTTTGTGTTAGGTTATCAACACACTGAGGAGGGGTTTTGTTCTAGCAGGATCTGTAGATTACACTGTAACTGAATACAGGTGGAATTTCAGCACCAAGACACATGTGACAGCAAGATAAACACACTTTAAATATAAAAATGTGGAGCTATATACACACACACAGGCCGTAAAGGGTGAGGTGGCATTTATAAAGCGCACACATACACACCTACCTTCAGCTTTCAGTCCACATCTGAAAGTAATTCTCAGTCTGTGCATGTGTGTATATGTGTGTGTGTGAGTCCGTGTGTGTGGTGGGAGGCCTGCCGGATTCCAGGGTGACCCCCCTCACCAGGATGGCGGAGGGAAGAGGAGGGAAGAGGAGGGAGGGAAGAGGAGGGCTGGTGGTGGTGGCGGCTGGGGAGGGTGGAGGTAGGTAAGCGTTTTGGGAAACGTGGAGGGAGCAGCAATTAAATCCCCTTTTCTCCTTTTGATGGAATTCCCGGCGGAGTCGACTCAAAGCGGAATTAATCACCGGCCCTCATCCCCCTGAAACCTCCATCCCTCACTCCCTCTTTTCTTTTCTCCTTCTTTCTTTCTTTCTTTCTTTCTTTCTTTCTCTCTCCCTTTACAAGTGTGTGTCATTTCCTCATTAATATCCTGGGAAAGGAAATCGAGGGCCCGGGCAAAGGCAACGTAAACTTTTTTTTTTTCTTCTTCTTCTTTTCACCCCTCGTCTCTGCTCTAAGTTTAAATAATTCTAACAAATGTTTAGTCAAGACTGAGCTCTCTCTGCTCGCTTCGTCCAACATCATGAATCTAAGCTTGATTAACAATCGCAGCAAAGTTTGTGTCATTTTAAACTTGACAATGATTTGTGTGTGTGTGTGTGTGAGGGAGTGTGTATGTGACACATGGGCACGGGCCAACCCTCTGACTCTTTCCCTTCTAGCCGACCGGCCTTGTTATCAATGTAAGCCATGCATTGTATTACAACCCCTAATTTAGTTTACATTGTGCTTGGGAAAGCAGTAAATTACGTGGGTTTGTGCTCAAAATGAATAGCCCCGCCGCTCCACAGTTGAGACAAATGTCTTTTTGCTTTTGCTACTCGAGGCAGATTTTTTTGCTAACACTGCTGCAGAAACATATAATTTTGTCCCAAACTCCTGGCTTTTAAAAGCAAAGTACAGTGAAATCTAATAAGCCACTTTCAAAAGGGGCTTTCTCCTGCTCTGTCAAATGAACGCTCATTATTTAGCTTTCCCCCACTCACTGTTGGATAACATTTCTACTCTTTCTGCCCCCTTTCACACTCACTCGCCTCCATCTGTCTTTCACAGGCTTTCTCTAAAACAAACATCCCAACAACCCTCAGGAAAACACACTTTGGATGTGCGCGCATTTCATCACTTCCATTAATTGAGAGTGTGACTCAGACTGCTATTGATGTTTAATGGTATCAGTCATCTAGTTTTGGCAGGAGAAGAAGAGACCCTGTTATTACGCAGCTTTAGTTTCTTAATAACTTGCACATTGAGAAAAAAACATTTTCGTTCCGGGAACACAAAGAAGTTTAACATCTGACGTCTCGCATACATTATTCTTGATCTTTGACATACAGTGCTTATCTGTTAACGTACACATTATGGCTTACTCTAAACTGTTCTGAAAGCTCTTGAGATATTTGTATCAATGCAAGTACAGAGTCAAATAATACAGAGGCTGTGAGTTTTTTAGACTTACGTATGAGTTTTCCAGTAATGTCTGAATCACTTTTGGATTAAACTGATTAAAGATTTTATGGGAAGTGAGATCCAAAGATGAGATCGTCGTCGTCTTTCAGTAAAGACAAGCCCTTAATTCCTGTGACCCCTTGTTAAAACGGGTTAAATCCAAGTGTGTGTGTGTGCGCCAGTGTTAATTTGATGGGCTGCTGAGAGGAGCTGCTTGGTTCTGCAGACTGATTTCACCAATATAGATTATTATAGGCAAGAAGGATGGTTTTCCAGTTAACCTACAGAAACCTACTGAAGAAAAAACAATTAAAACAAATCCATTAAACAAATAACATGTGATGCAAAAAAGATGGCAACTTGCCATGTAAACCTCTCAGTAATTTCACACTAATAATTGCAAATTAAGTACAAAAACAAACAACAACCATCTCATTTTTGATTGCTGGTCAGTTCGAACATGTGTTTAAAGGCGATATTAACTGTAAAATTAGATATAGATTAGATGTTTGTTTTCTTTTTAACAGGGACAGCACGTATAGAGCTTGAGGGGCAAGGAGAAAAAAAACAGTGCTGTCCAGTTGAGTTTATCACCATTTTTTATTAGCTTGTATTTTTCACATCTGGATTGTGGTGGCTGGACAGAGAGAGAAGACAGCGTTTAGTAAGAAAATCAACCTGGAACTATAAAAGTCAGTAAAAAAAAAATAAAAAATTCTGGAAAGCGAGGAGGACGTATTCACCATGAAGGTTACTCGTGAGGGCTTAAAGCTGGTGCTGGTTAAACGAAGACGTTGGTTGAAAATGTCACCTCTCATTCAAATTTTCCATGAAGAGTGAAGATTATTATTGTGATGAACTCTCATTCACCCGTTCACAAACACACTGGCACTTTAATGGTGGTTGAGCTTTATACCAAGCGGGGTGTGGGCCTCAGGAGCTATTGTGGTTCCATGTGTTGCTCAAGGACACGTTGTCATGTGGGCAGGATCAAACCACGAAACCGTGTAGTAAATGGACGACCCGCTCTACCTGCTGAAGGTTTCTGACATCTTAAACTTCGTAGAGTAGTGTTGCTATGTACACTTGTTCTTGGTGGAAACTGTTGGATCTATGTAGATGTTACAGAAAAGGTAGAATACAAAGATGGAAAGTTTAGACCTTTATGTATTCTAGCGCCTTGAGATAACTTCTGTTGTGAATTGACTTTATATAAATAAAATATTCTTGACTTAAGCTTTATGAGCTATGACACTTGTGAGGTTTTTATATCTAATGTCTGATCTGGTCTGTCAAGTTTATTGTGAAGATTCTTGGTTGCCTGAGGATGAACCCAAATTATTTTGATCTGTCTTTGATCCTCCTGAGTCAGGACCTTGCGCTAAACATGTAAAAATGTGATTATCATGTGATTATATTAAATTTAAAGAGAAACTAAGCAAGATTTGCACCTTAATTAAACAGCTTTGGAGTAATTGTGATGGTTGAATGACTTGTTACAGGGAGAATGGAGGCTCTCTGCCTTTCACCGAGGGTTTCTTGGCGGAAAACCAACCTTGCAAGATCAGCACGGGCCAGAGGGGGATGGAGGAGGGTTAGCGGTGAATTTTGACAAAGTGACCAAAACAGCGAAAAAGCGACCAGACTTGCAGAGTTCCCCTTTAACTTATAATGCCCCTTGTCCATTTGTCCTTCTCTTAAAGGTACATTGTGTAGGAATTACTCCCATCTATAGTTGCGGTTGTATATCGCAAGCAACTCAGTCAAATTTTTCATGCTGCATTCACGTGAAATTGGGCAGATGGCAGACGGACAACAGCCGCTGCACGTAACGGCATAAACAAGCCTCTATGTAAACAAGTGGTCCGTCAGCACGAGGCAAAACAATACACGTGACAATATGTTGTTATGGCGATGTCGTATTGTTAACCTGACCCACGTTTTACCGGCTTTCTCTGGACTTTTGTGACTAAAATGACATCTGGTTTGTTACCGACGGCCGTCTGCCCGACTGCAGGTGAATGCAGCATCAGTGTAACGCTCCGTTCCTCCTCACTGCGTTACCGCGGTGACTTTTCAGCATCTCCTGCTGAGTTTCCGTGGTTTCCTACCGTCACGTAAAAACATGGCGACACCACATGGCAGCAGCACCGAGCTTACCCGCTCCATGTAGATATGAATGATATGAACGGTAAATTCAGAGCTTACCGGAACACTTCAGTTTGTTGATGGGGGGGGATTACTGATTAATGAAAAACAGACTTTTGAACCAAATAATCGATTTTCGTGAATAGATAACAGGAGAAGTTACACAATGTCCCTTTAAGCTTTTTTAGCAAGCAACAAATAGCAACACTGTTCACTATTTCCCATTGCACTGTTTTCTGTGCTGACCTCCTTTGAGCTGTAAAGCAACTAACAACCATGTAAAATGAAGTGTCTACTGAGGCTCGGTCTGTTTTGGCACACCCACTTATATACAAGACTGTGGGTTTGACCTTTGACACCAGGCTTACTCTCTCTGCCTACACCCCAACCCCAACCCCTCCCTTCCTCCCCATATTTCCTGTCTGTATCCACTGTAAAACAAAGCCAAAAAAGCACAACAAATTATTATGAGCGTGCTGCACCTCAAACTCTTTCAAACTGCTCCAAATCCTTCAAATCTCCTGTCATGAGAACCTACTTCAAAATCAGCCTCGCCTGCTGCCTCAGTCGTCTCTCATTTACTTTCTCAACTGTGCTCTATCCTCCTCATCCTCCCATCCATCCCTTCATCCATCTCTCAGACAGGTATGTGTGTGTGTGTGTGTGTGTTGCGATCTCTTCAGACACCTAAAGTCCTCTCCTCCTTATTCTTTCCTGCTGTGTTCTATATTTTTCATCTGATCGCCGCTATCCCTCTTTCAATCTCCTTTATCCCCTCTTCCTTACTCTTTCCATCCCTCCATCCACGCTTCCAATCCTATCTTAGGCTCTCTACCTCTGGCATTCAATCCAATTCATCCCCATGTTTTATCCTCAGGAAGGCCCCCCCATATGGACGTGCTGTCCCTTTTTTTCCCCTCCTTCTCTCTCTTTTTTTTTTTTTTATCCGTCTCCCCTATCGAGAGTCAGGCTCACTCCTAAGGCTTTACCAACAAAACTGTTTTGTGAAATTGATTCACAGATGAAGAAAAATGACATATTTTCATTCATCCATCCTTCCTTCAATCTCTCCATCCATCCGTTCATACGTCCGTCCACGTCTCCTCATTGTTTCACACTAAATATTTCCCTGCCTCAATGAGTGCAGGTGCTTTCCATTACATCTGCACACACATGCACGTAGAGTACACGCACATTCACAAACACACACACACACACACACGCAAAAACTTTGAAGTGCGGGGGCTTCATCAGATCCAAACCGCAGGAAGGGAGATGGCGGATCAGAGATAAGCTAGCAGCGTGGAGCCGAGCATGTTCACTTATGTGTGTGTCTTGCCATGGGAGCTTGACTCCTGGTGAGTTGGTGTTGCCTGTTACCAGCAGGCCGGTGGCTTTGATGTTATGACTTCAGTGTCTCAGACTCGCTGGAGTAAAAAAAAAAAAAAGTGGAAACTACACTACGGCTCGACTTATTTCATTAAAGCTCAGTCGGTCTCATGTTGTGAAGCAGAAACTGAAGCGAAGCCAAATTTAAGGAAGTCTGATAAACCAGATATGATGTAAAACCTACATGATTTGATTCAAGCTTTTAGTGAAATCTGGTCCAATTAGTGTCTCTTATCATAATTCACGAAGGCTTGTGCTGGGAATTTATGCAAGATTCAACCAACCAATTTGATAAGATTCTTATCAAATTGATAAGAGTCCGACCTTCAGGTTTGGAGGAACCGGCAGCACAAGTCCTGCTGGGACAAGGACAAGTCACAAATCTCTCCAAATATCATTTTCATTGCAAAACTCTGGTGACGGTCGTCTCTGTATATCTAAGATTGCAAATGTTTAGGTGCAAGAATCAAATAATCAGGCTGTGTGATGACAGAAGATTGGACAATAAAATATAGTTGGACTTCAGGCATTAAAGGAGAATTCCGGTCATTTTTCGTTGTCCTGATGGTCACCCAGCAAAAAACGCGACTAAAATTGATGCAGGCAAACCGGAGTTACACCATGGCTAGATGGTGCTAGGGATAGCGGCATTGCTAAAGTATGGGGGCAATTCTTTTAACCACAACAAACACTCAAAAAACAATCAAATATCTATGGTACATGACTGGAATCCTTATGAGTCACCACTGAACTCATATAGTGTAGTAGTGGAGTATAAATAGTATAAACTTTGTGTTTTTGCATGTTATCACTCACATCAGATAGCCGAACTCTGGAGCATCCTGTAAAGACATTACTATCCGATCGTAGAGCACCTGCTCTCCCCGCCACAGAAACAAACACTTTTTCCTCGTTGTGATGATTTCTTTACAAAAATAAACGGTTCGAGCAGTGCAACACTGGGTGACCATCAGGACAACGATTTAGGGGTCAAAAATGACCGGAATTCTCCTTTAAGTCTGAGGTAGGCTACCTCAAGTCAAATCTCACTGCCCTCACATCTAAGTTATGTTTCTTCTTTGCCTTAACTTAGTGTCGTCCAAGTATCTGCAGCTGTGGTTCATTGGACACATTGTTCACATGCTGACATATCCCTGAGCAAGAGGCTTATTTGCTCCTGATGCTCAGAGCAGCTCCTTTCCTGGTGACTCAGTGGGCTGTCTGTGTATGTGTTTGTGTGTGTTTGTGTGTGTTTGTGTGTGCGTGTGGGCCTGGATGAATGACAGGCGCATTGTGATTCACCTCTGTATCAATGTGCACTGTACTGTGTGAGGTGTGACAAGCTGCAGATGTGCTGTATGTTGTAGCAATAGTTACAGGTGAATGAGATTTAAATAGAAAAATGTGAGTTGAATGTATCATATGATGATGAAGATTGTGTGTGTGTGTGTGTGTGTGTGTGTGTGTGTGTGTGTGTGTGTGTGCGTGTTTGTGTGTGCAGGGTTTGTCGGAAACTCAGAATCAGACTTTATATCCTCTCTGATCAGAAGGCAGCTCTGGATTTGATTTGATTTTTCTGTCATTCATACACTGCAAAAACTCAATCTTACCAAGAATATTTGTCTTATTTCTAGTCAAAATGTCATTTCTAGTCAAAACAAATCTCATTATACTTAAAGCAGAAGTGAGTGATATATTTGTGTTAATATAAGTCTTAAATAGTTATATCTTCCGACAGCAATCACTTACATAGAGTGTTTGGACTGAAACACGGGTCTCTCAGTCCCTCTGCTCTGCTCTGAGCCGAAGAGAAAACATTTATCGTATCCTACAGTTTTTATCCAATGAGGAGAGAGAACGGCATGCAGGGCTGTGTGTGCAGCCAAGGAACGCCGTGAATGTGGTGACGTAGCGACGAGGACTGTTATGGTGCGTTCAAGGAAACTCGTATTTTTCCGACCGTGAAGTGGTACCAGTTCGATCTGGTACGAGTTCACCGGTCGGAAGTTACGAGTGGCCGTTATAGTGACTTTCACAGGTAAAACAGGTCGGAAAAACACGAGTGGGTTGCCTGGAACGCTACAAAGTCGTAAGTTGTGACTTGAAGCTGTAATTTACGATTTCAAAAGCCTGCCTGGAACGCAGCATTAGCGAAAACGACCGGATCACTCACTTCTGCTTTAAAATAAGACTCATCACATTAAAAAGTAGCTTGTTTTTAGACACTTTTTACTACTTTCAAGCATATTTTCACTTGAAATTACCGACCAATCGGAGCAAAGAGCAGGATGACGTCGGTAGATTAAACTTTTCCTATATCCCGTCGGCAAAACACCAAATACATCCTTCTTCGAAGTGAATGACTTCAGTGCAGTTTCTTGCTCAACCTTTACAGAAAATGACAAGTTTAATTCTTTCAAAGTTGATGCCAACGCCGATTCAAACGATTCCTTTGCCATCTAGTCATGTTTTTCACCAAGGCAAGTATGTCGTCATCGCGTTAAGCCCGCCCAATGACTCTCTAAACAGATAGAGCGCTGTGATTGGTGAACACAAGCGGTGTTCAAGACTCAAAAAGTTCCCATGGCTCATTTCTAGACTGACCTGCGGAGCAAATATATTTGCTGCCGCCAGGGTGCGTCTAGATTTCTAGGCTACATTTTGACAAGAAATAAGACAAATATTCTTGGAAAGATTTTGAGTTTTTTTGCAGTGTAACAACTTTCCGCTGCAAACCTCACAGAATCTCACCGTTTTATTTCTGTCTCTTGTATTTTTCTGACTTCTTCTATCCTGAGTTGTCTACGCTTTGTTTAACATGCAGTAAAATATGTTTTTTTTTTTTGGGGGGGGGGGTAACACTTATTAAAATCCATAAATTACTAAGTACCTACTTAAATAAAGTGACATCTCCCTTAACAGTTGTAAATATGAAAATGAAAAACACACAGAAATCCCTAAATAAAACATATTCTACATCACCAGCTGTATATCCATCTTGATAATACTGAAAGAAAAGTAATTAAAGATATAGGCTAAAGATAAATTAGCTGTTCCCCGTTGCCATGAATTCAACAAGAGAATTTCTCTTACAGCATAATCACACTAATGTATTTATAAGACTCCCAGACAGCATCACTGTTAATAGAAACTCTCTTCTAGTCATTTTCCTCTTTTCTGTCCTGTGATTGTTTTTATTTTTTCACATTAGATTTTTTAATACATCAACATGAAATGACTCTCGCCTGTTTATTGGCATTGACAGACATTTTGGGTCACAAAGCTATACAGCTGAAGCCGTGGTTTACTCTGATGGCAAGTTAACACACACACACACACACACACACATTCAGGTATGCATGTTTCATCGCAGGCTGAAAAGCTGCATGTTTGTAACCATATCTTCATAAATGGAGCAGATAGCATCACAGGCAGAGAACTGGGGGTGGAAATGAGATGCTGATAGGGTAATAGCATTACCATAGATCCTGTAACACACACACACACATATTCATGCACCCACACACACACCTGTGATGGTATTCCCTCGGTGGATCAGGTAACATGCTGTAAATTAGCCAGTGATCCACGCTGGCAGCTGAACGGGGTAAAGTCAGCTCAGATTTGTGTCAAAGCGTTTAACAAGTGCCCGGCTTCATTCCAGGTTTCTCTGCCTCCAAAACCATCTCCTCTAATCTGATACAAGTTTGATACTGGTTTCAAATGGAAAAAAAGAAAAAAGAAAAAAGAAATGATATGTGAACATTGTGCATCTTTTTTTTTCCCCCATGATGAAACCTGAACCTTAAACAATTATTTTGTTAGTGTAAATTATTAACATGCAATGATAGAAATCTGATAGTTCTGCTGCTGAAATGATATTAATGCAAAACTAAATGCTTTGACAGTGTTTTCATAATATAAAGACTTCATTTTTTTGCTAAATTAAGTTAAAAGAGAAACATATTTTCTCAGAAATGTGTGCTCACAAATGCACGCACACACATACATGTACACACACACACACATACACTTTGCTTGGCATAGCTTTTATATCCAGCTGCGATTTACGTCTGTTTTGGTTGGCCTTCAGGGCAGAGTCAGCCGGGTTTGGAGGTGGCGAAGAGGAATGTGTCCACGCTACGCGCACACACACACACACACACACACACACACACACACACACACACACACACACACACACACACACACACACACACACACACACACACACACACACACACACACACACTCACTCTACACACACACCAATTTATTTTCGCATCCCTTTCATATCGCTAAAAACACACACCAACCAGCACCTCGCGAAAACAGACCCTGTCTTTCTCTTTCCCAGTGACACGCTCATGCAGACTAAAACACATCCGTTAACTTCACTTTCATATCTTTAACCAAACACACACACACACACACATGCCCAACTGACACATGCATACACAGACCCATAGCAGGCCAGGAATGTGTGTTGTTGTTGTTACGGTGAGGCTGTGGAGCTGCTCAGTGCTCAGCACCTCCACACCGATAAGACTGCAGCTATCTGATGGAGAAGAATGTGTCAGAGAGGAGCTGGATGGAGGGAGGGAGGGAGGGAGGACAGACGGGGGAGAAAGTGGAGGGAGATGGAGGGAGGGAGACAGGAAGTGAAAGGGCAGGACAAGACAGGGGGATAAAAAGACAGATCCGTGTGTTCGGATTTCACACTTTGAACTCGTGGGCTGTGATATCTTCTACAGTGAAGTCAGCACTTCCTCTGCACTGCAAAAACTCAAATATCTTACCAAGAATATTTGTATTATTTCTAGTCAAAATGTCATTTCTAGTCAAAACAAATCTCATTATACTTAAAATAAGAAACATCACATAAAAAGTAGCTTGTTTTTAGACAGTTTTTTACTTCTTTAAAGCATATTTTCACTTGAAATAAGTAGAAAAATCTGATAGTGGAGCAAGTTTTTCTTCCTTATTACAAGCACGAAAAACTTGCTTTCACCGGCAGATTATTCTACTTATTTCAATTGAATATTTGTTTGAAACAAGTGAAAATGATCTAAAAACAAGTTAATTTTTAGGTGATGAGTCTAATTTTAAGTGGAAAGAGTTTAGTTTTGACTAGAAATGAGACATTTTCACAAGAAAAAGGACAAATATTCTTGGAAAGATTTTGAGTTTTTGCAGTGTGCTGACACCTAAAGCACTGTCTGACGTCTGACAGAGATTTCTGGGTTCGCGATCAAAATGGCGACGTGTTATTGTTGCATAGAAAAATTCTGTGACATGTTTTGAGTTAAAAGATGTTAAAATTAAGTAGAAAATGTTTACATCTCTTCACTATTATTCGTTTTTCAACCCAAACTGTGGGTTGAAACTGTCAATTCACACTCATGTCGGCAAAAGGAGATATTTAGAAATACAAGGTGGGAATTACCAAATAATGTGTTATGAAACTCTGACAGAAAACATGATTGATGACGTTCCATGCGTGAAATGGTGTGTTTAATGAGACAAAGGTACGAGGGGAAAACGAGACAAAGACAGAAAGACGACAAAAGTTGTGAAATCTCGAGTGAAGACTTTGTTTTGGACCAAGCAGCGGCTCAGTGGTTCTGTGTCAGCCGGTTATTTATAGACCTTATTAGACATCTGGCCTCCAATCAGTCTCCAGTCTCCTTCCCTATCTCCTTTTACAATTTATCCTTTCATCCCTCTTTCCTCCTCTCCCTCCATTTGTATCACGACCTCTGACCGAGCCTTGTTAGGAAGGAAAAGGAGGAAGTTAACCTCTGCACTGAACACACACACACATGCAGACACACACACACACGGATATATTTTCTGTTCAGGTTCCCCATGCAGCTTAGGTTTACAAATCTACATCTAAATAATTAGCTTTCACTTCAAATGAACCAAGAACGACACTGATTTATACAAATGGTCTCTCTTCTAATTGAACCATGTTGGGTTAATTGAGGGCAGTGGAAAATGAAATCAAATATATTATATATTTCTTAGACACAGAAGTAGATCATTGGCTTTAAGGAAAGAGGACACTGTCAGGACGAGGTCAGTGACAAACCTGCACTCTATTGTTTTAAACTGAGGGACATTTCAGCGTCTTGTCTGTCTTTTCTCGCCGTTTTTTTTGGCCACACACATTCTCGTTTACTCAGCTCTGTTTTTTTCCTGTTGGACAAAGGATTGTAAATGCAGTTATCAGAGACCCCGTGTGTGTGTGTGTGTGTGTTTAGTGAGGGTTTTACAGTGATTGGGGGTGGGGGGCTACCACTGCTGGTGTGAACAGAAATATTTTACTTGGGTATTTGCCATTCAGAGCTAACCTTTAAAAAATCTCTCTGTCACACTTTTATCTGTGCGTCAGGCGCTCGACCGCTCACTGACACTACGTTTAAAGATGTTTTATTGATTGCAATTATCAAAACAAAACATGACTAAAACTGACACAGAAAAGAAAGATTATTCAGACAATGTCTTATAATTACAAATATGCATTGATTGCACGCACACACATACAGTACTGTACATGCACACACACACACACTAAAAAAAATAACCCAATTTTAACCCAACTGCTGGTTCAAATAAGGACAAACCCCTTTTTTGGGTTAATTTTTTTTAACCCAACAGGTTGGGTTATTCTTTTTTGACCCAACTTGAGTTGGGTTATGCTAACTACAACGTTGGGTTATTTTTAACCCAACTATTGGGTCGTGTATAAAGCGCTTGCTCGACCCAATAGTTGGGTTAAAAATAACCCAATGTTGTAGTTTACATAACCCAACTCTTGGGTTGAATATTCAACCCAAAAAGTTTACCCAACCGCACAATTACCCAACCCTTACTCACTGAAAAATAACCCAATTATTTGAACAACCCAGGAATTGGTTTAAATTAATAGCCCTATAACCCTGAAAATGGGTTACACTCTGGAAAAATAATCAAAAAATTTTACTCAACACCAATAACTCAGAAATTGGGTTACAGAGATAACCCAAATTTTTTTAGTGTGCTGACGGGGTCGTAGAGCCTTGTTCCCTGTCTCGCTGTCTTTAGATAAATGCTGCTGTGTCTGTCAGTAAATAGCTTAGAGCTATCATACAAGCCATGAAACACACACACACACACACACACACACACACTGACACGCACACAGAGAGACAAAGGGTCAGCTGTGCAGATGTGCTGCTGCTCAATCAGTAGTTTAATCACAGAGGTTAGAGTTTAATGAGTTATTATTACTGAACCCGAAATCACACAAACACATGCCTGGCTACGGCCATTATACATGGTGTGTGTGTGTGTGTGTACTGTATATGTGTTCAAGACCTGCGGCAAATGACAAATGGCTCTATAGGACTGTATTGTGTGGCTTTCTTAACTGTTTCCAGGTCTTCACTGTATGTGTGTGTGTGTGTGTGTGTGTGTGTTTTGAGCAGATGAACAAGAGAGATGTGAGGCACACACAAGTGGTATCAAGTGATGCAGATGTTTTTTGGTTTCATTTATTTGCAGCTTCCTTCCACTGCTACCTCAACACAATGTGGTCAAACGCAATTGTGCTCAAAATCAGATTTAAATCAAGTGATGCGTTTGTCCAGAAACAAAACTCTTGTTTCCCAGGAAGATCAGAAAGAAATGAGGCCAAAAGGACGATTGAAACTGCACAGATCTAGAGATTATCCTGGGGAACTGAGGAAGGAAGAAAGGAGGAACATCTTTGTGACTCGTATGGCGTTGTAAAGAAAGATTGAAGTTGGTTTTCTTTCAGTAGATTTGAAAGAGTGAAACGCACTAGAAGAGTATCACTAACTGAGTCTGTCCACAGGCATTTGGATCTGCCCGGGCAAAGTAACCCCTTTAAAACACCACCAGGCTGTTTGATGGTGATGGCGGTGGTGGTGTGTGTGTGTGTGTGTGTGTGTGCGTGTGTGTATGTGTGTGTCTGCGTGAGCGTCAGTGTGATATTCTAGTAAATTAGACCATCAATCACACACAACATGGGAAGCAGCAAGAGAAAAAAAAGTCCTCGCAATGAAACAAAGGCGATGGAGAAACATATGGCATTATTTAACTGCCCATTCAGAAACACAAGTGTGTGTGTGTGTGTGTGCGTGTGTGTGTGTTGTCACATTACTATGCTTGTGAAAAAGTACTGTGCATTATTTAACTCTGAATTATGGACTTTTCTTTCTTTTTTTTTAACCTGTCATCATAATCTAAAAAGTGCATTCAGTAAAATGATCAGAGGTACAGTAGTACGTGGAATTCTGCTGTAGCTGAATAGCAGAGGTTTTGAATTAAAGTTTGGGTTGGAGATTCTGGAGAAACGGTTCTAGCAGGCTGCATTTTGAAAACACACAAGTCAAAAGTCCCAGCCTCTTTCCTCAGACTTCCCTCTGAAGCCTTCACCTTTCCGTGGACGTGGGTGAAGACACCCAACGCGCAAGCGGGAGGAGGGAGAGAGACGGCAGCTTGATTGGGCGTAGGCAGAACTAGACATGAAGGCATCCGATTGGTTTTTTGCTCTCGGAGCGAAAAGCACGGATTGGTCAGAGTTTTGTCAGTCCTGCAGCTGCCACAGAGGTCTGATTATTTCCGTACCTTTTTCTGAATACATAATGTATTATTGACTACTCTAAGGATAGAAGGACCATTTCACCCAGTATAACAAAACGTGTTTCTGAACAGGGTTACTAACAATAACTTTAAGGTAAATATAAAGGAGCTAAGGATAAAACATTATGGCTACGGTGAAACTAGCTGGTTTAAAGTACAGGGAACATCAAAAGTTGATACAAGAATAAAAAATACTAAGAAGCCGTGTTAGGGCCATTGCAAGTTGGGGAAAAAAAGCCCTTTCCAAGTCTAAAGCCTCAAACTTACAAGAATATAACTCTGATATTCTCTGACATCATACTACAAGTTCCAAATGTGCAAGAAAATAACTAAATTGGCAAAAAACAGTCACAAATTTACAAGAAAACTCTTTTTTTTTCTATCAAGGAAATACCCCACTCCCCTCCAACTCTTTTCTTTTAACCTACAGTCGCTCTAACATGCTGTTGTATGACTACAGATAATCTGACTGTAACATTTCTCCCTCTCTTGTAACATTTCTGCATGTTTTCTGTTTTTGTGGTTGAACATTGAACAGAAGCCAGAAAAGCTTCAGAAACTGGACTAAGGAGTTTTGTCTGATGCAGTTTGACAAGTCTGCGTTGGGAGTGAAGTGTGTGGGTCTCTATCAGTGAGTCACAGAGTGAGCTTCTGCTCAGGTTCCTCCGTCCAGAATTAAACCCAAGTGAGTTACAACAGTTGGACCATAATGACGGTTAAGTAGGACACTGCAGTTGGAGCAACAGTGCAAAGATGGACTACATTAGCGGTTAGCGTTGGGTGTAGAATAAGAGCGTTTTGGCCCAGAACGAGAACTTAAGTAAGGACTAAAGTTTGAGTAGTTAGATGACGAAAAGGAGGGGATGTATTGGTCAGGGTTTTCCCCATTTTGCCCCAGAAATGCCTCACATGTGGTCCGTTGTCGGTACACATAAGCGTTATTATGTGTGTGTGAATGTGTGTGTTCGAAGTGACATGGGGATGTTATGATAGTCCCCTTTAAAAGTTGGCTTTCTCTTCTCTTATTTTGTCTCTGGTTCTCTCTCTCTTTCTCTCACACACAGAGACACACACAGAGGAAATGTGTACACAGTGTATGGGGAGATAATAGCTTTGCAGGGGCCACAGTAGAGCTTGGCCAAAGATCTGTCTGGCTAAAGGACCCGTTAAACCACACACACTCAAACACACACACACAAGGACATACTTCATCACAGACATGCAAAGAAAATACAAAATTAGGAGCACAGGCACCTACAGTACACACCAACACACACACACGCATACAGCACACACACACTGCTGTGTAGCGTGAACCATTAATGTGCCATCAGATATCAGACCATTTAAACTGAAGAGGGCCAGTGTGAAGAGAAGTCCAAACTTTCCACCAATTATTCTCTAATCTGTCCATTGCTGGGATGGAGGGATAGTGGTGAAGAAGAAGAGGAGGAGGAGGAGGGACAGAGAGAGGAGGAGAGAAAAACTGTGGGAACAACAGAGCTGAAGTGGAAGGAGAGGCAGCAAATCTGTTGTTTTTAAAGGGATAGTTCAACATTTTGGCAAATTGGCCCATTGTCATAATCCCTATAGTCTTAGCAGTAGGTTCGTTACCTTTAATTGTCGGCGCAAGCTATTTTTAGAACGGCGGAGCAGAGCCGTGAGCTGCTCAGAGCTACGCTACGGAGGCTCATGGGATTTCTTGGTTTCCCTCATCAAACTCATCAAAAACAAAATCCAAAAACTCAAACGCTCTGGTGGACAAGTTGTGAGCTGCACAATCACGAGCTATGAGATAATAACACAACGTTACCACACAGAGTTGTTTTATAGGGAAATTCATGCAAAACCACTGATGCGTGTTGTTCAGGGACGGTTTTTCAGCCAGCAGACTCTGTATTTACCTCAAACGGCTCCGTTTTGTAACGTTCTGTTATTATCTCATAGCGTGGTGAATGTGCAGGTCACACTGAGCCTCCGTAGCGTAGCTCTGAGCAGCTCGCTGCTCTGCTCCGCCGTTCTAAAAATAGCTTGCACCGACAATTAAAGGTAACAAACCTACTGCTATGACTATAGGGATTATGGCAATGGGCCAATTTGCCAAAATGTTGAACTATCCCTTTAATGCTGGAAGATGAAAGATGAAGAACCTTAATTCTATTTAATTTTTACATTGTCTTATTTATTTCCGTTTAGTCTTTGAAATCAGAGTATTAGTTTTCGTTGGCAAAGTGAATTTGATATAATTCAACCTTGGTGAGCTGACATATGAACCCATGCCATGTGATTTTTCCATCCCTGGCACTGATTTCTCCGATTATTTCATGCAATGCTCGTCAATATGAATATGAACATCTTTGAATATCTCCATTTGGCATCAGAGGAGACAGTCAAGACGGACAGTACATTTTTACGATGGTCCCCAGCTGCAGCACAAGACATGGCCTGTTGCAGTTATGGACTGTGAACTTTGGAATTAAACAGATCATTACAAACCAAATAAATATTTCATCCCTGTAAACTGTAATTCAAAAAATTGTAATAAAAAGTGAAAGCCCCTGCGTTTTATTGCACCATTCAACTCTGTGTGCAACTCTGCTCCCTAACAAAGATGCCACATACAGTCAAAGTCAAGTTAACAACTTGCCTGATAAGAATGGTGGGATTGGGGACAAAGATTAAAGGATGAAAGGGGAGAAAGACAAGAGATGGCAGAGTGAAAGTGAAAAGAGAAAGAAAGAAGAAGTGCCGCATTGACGTGAGTTTATCAATTTACAGCCAATGTACAGCGGCCCTACAACAGCACTCTCCTTCATAAAGCCATATTACTGCTCCACAGAGGAGTCGAGTCAACTGTATGGTCATTTTTAGAAGCTGCTACTTGTGGTGATGCTGAATTATTATTTTTCCATCCTGTTCATATCGGTGAGTGTCAGCTAAATAAGCTAAAACACCTTTCAGTAAAATGCAAACCAGTTCAGCAGCACCGCAAACTACATCCTCCAAAATGACCATAATTCCTCGGGGGGAAACTGAGCTGGCATATATCTTTGTGTGAGAGAGCCTTGGTCAGCGGAGAGGAAATTTCGTGTGACAGCATGATACTAATGTGTGCCTTCTTGCCTCTGTGTGCACGGGTTGTGCGAGCAGCGAAGCGTGAAGCTGTTACTCCGGTCACTGACTCGGTCTTGCACCACAGAAAGATGCTAATTAGGAGCACACTGTCTCTCAGCTCATAAAAATACAGAGACTGGGACAAGAGGAATAGATAATTACAGAGGGAGAGAAAAGATGATGGGACAATGGGGAGGAAAAGAGAAATAAAAAGACAAATGCGATGACGAGAGACACAATGACAGGAAGAGAAAGAGAGGAAGTTTGAGAGATTTAGAAGGGGAGAGAATGAGTCTGAGGGCTGGAAGGGGGCACCGGAGGGATGGAGGGAGAAAACATTAGGAAAGAAAGGAGGAGACAGTGAAAGAGAGGCAGCAGTTGTGCGTTGCGAGAAGCTTGGCCGCAGCCGAGTCCGTTCACAACACAATTGCTTAATGTCTCATTTTGTAAAGCACCCTGCGTGTTTTTGGTTTTTCCGCTTTATTCACTGAAAATGCAGCGGAGACTCTGGGAGAAAACTGCTCAAGAAGAAGATCATGAATCAAAGGTCTTGAGCAAAATTTCAAACACTCGACCTCAAAAGTTAATGACATGCATCTTATCCCGATGAGCCCAAACAAAGACCTCAGAGAGCGGTTTCATACACACACACATAAGCGGTGGTTTGTCTAAGGAAAAAAGATGATCACTGCTCGGTTTTTGAGCGTTTCAGTGTGCTGTTTCTGCGGTGGTGGTACAGTTTTTGTTTCGTTTTTTTTTCATTATTTGTTTGCCCAACTCTTCAGAGACGGGACTTTTCCGATTGACCACTTATCTTTTTTCTAAACATGCCCTCTAACCTCATGGAGGGAACTGTTAGTCACTACCGTCTCAGTTTCAGTCGCCTCTTCGGCAACGTAGACTTGGACTCGAACACTGGGGGGGACCCAAGTGATTACTATGTGATAATAATAACAATATCTATTTTAATTTTAATGGCAGCTCTGGCAGCAGGCTAACGGAACAGACACCCCAGTGACAATGTGTGAAAATCCAAAGAGAAAGATGCAGGTCTATGCCAAATTATTTTGTGATATTAGATTTGATCTATCAGGGGCAGTAAAATCTAATGTAGAACATTTCCAAATTAATCACCGTTTTATCTAGCCTGACAAGCCAGACTATATAATTAAAATGTCTAGTCTGGCAACGACCGGTAGACCTCGGCTCAATCCAGGGGGCGGGATGAAGGCTGTCTTTCAAACTGCCTCTGCACCAATAGGGTAGCGCTACGACTAATCAGAGCAAAGAGCAGGATGACGTAGATTAAACGTTTC
This sequence comes from Trachurus trachurus, assembly GCF_905171665.1. Lineage (NCBI taxonomy): Eukaryota > Metazoa > Chordata > Actinopteri > Carangiformes > Carangidae > Trachurus > Trachurus trachurus. The sequence goes on along the minus strand of NC_139894.1, from coordinate 5,789,771 downwards.
CCATATCTCGTCGGTAAAACACCAAATACATCCTTCTTCGAAGTGAATGACTTCAGTGCAGTTTCTTGCTCAACTTTTAAAGAAAATGACAAGTTTAATTCTTTCAAAGTTGATGCCAACGCCGATTCAAACGATTCCTGTTTTTCACCGTCGCAAGTACCTATGTCGTCATCGCGTTAAGCCCGCCCAACGACTCTCTAAACAGATAGAGTGCTGTGATTGGTGAACACAAACGGTGTTCGAGACTCAAAAAGTTCCTATGGCTCGTTTCTAGACTGACCTGCGGAGCAAATATATTTGCTGCCGCTAGGGTGCGTCTAGATTTCTAGGCTAGGTTTTATCCTTTTTCATGTGTGATATAAAGCAAAACGAATGCTATATGATCATTCATACGTTGATCTCATACCGACTTTGGCTAATTTTGTACTACAAAAGCTTTAGCAAACGGCATTAACTCAGAATTCCTTCTCTCAAACTATAATAAAAGCATGTTTATGGGAACTTGGCCCATTGAGCAGCTGATCTAACAACAGATTCTCTGATTCTCTCAGTTAATAGTGTGTTTGCTTGTACAAGTTGGTAAGGAATGAAAAATCTCCACCAAAAAATGTGGTGCATCATTTTGTAAGGACATCTGTGACAACGCAACGGCCAGCAAGAAGAGGAGGAACAGCAGAAGGAGACATATTAAATCCATTACTACATTGTTGTTAGAGGGCTGAAAACCAAAACAGTCAGACTCTTGTGTGTGGCTCTGTTTTTGTGATGTCTCCTCTACTGTTTACTGTTCCCTCTCCGTTCTATCCACGAGTCTTAGTCTATGTGTTGTCTCCCTCTCCTGCATTCATTTAGTGAATATACAACACATGGAGACAAAGCAACAAAAGATATTTTGACAAAACCATTTTTTCCCCTGATTTTTGTATAGATTTAGATGTTCTTTTCTCTACTCAAGCATATAAACGTTTCCACATTTCATCCTGGAGCTGGATGCTGTTTTGTGGATTATGAATGGCAAAAACTGTTGGCTCGCTGTAGTATGTAGCCACTTTCTTTCTATAATATTACCATAGTATCTATGTCTATTACAGGCAGATGCAATAAGGCATGGACAGCCAGAGCAAGGCATCAGCTGAGCACATGTGAAATGTATTAACAAAATTGCCCTATGTGTAATTTTATGGAGAGACTTCCAACAATTTAATAGCTAATAATAGGAGAGAGAGATAAATGAAGTCTGCGGTTTAATTTTTGACAAACATCAACACAGTTTCTCATTTTTATATGTCCAAGCTTCTATTTGTGAAAAAACAAGACACCATTTTATAAGATTGTGTAGTTTAAGCACAGCTGTGGTAGTATCCAGTTCTCCACTAATTATATTTTTAAATCCTTGTTAGTTTTACCAGGCCAGCTAGCTTGCAGTCAGTGTGAGATTAGCTTGACATTAGCTAACTAACGGCTACTGTTAGCAGCTAATGTAGCAATGAACCAAAATAACAAGGTAATTTACTTGTTACATACAATTAAAACACAAGTAATGTAGTTAACAACCTTATCTATGCAAAAACTGTAATGCAATGTGATTTTTTTTTACATGGTAGATCTTGCTAGAGTTCTCAATGGGCCTGAAAATTACAACCCGACCATATTTCATGCTATCTTGAGTTTAACGTTACTTTAGCAACACTTTGGGATAGGGGCAGCTGCCTGCAGCAACAGTATTACAGTAGCCTACATCTTTCAACAAAGTAAGATACATAAGGTATCGACATAGGCTATAACATACAAGGAAAATGTTTTTTCTGCTGTTTAACTTTCTGTGGTTGTTTTTATGCCAGTTTTATGTTCTGTAGCATTTATTGTGTAGAAGTTTTGCTGGTTTTGAGTCTGTCTGGCTCATTGGACTAGAAGTGTGTTTATGTGTTCACACACTAACTCATTGTTATAAACTGTGATATTGAAAGATGCATGGTTTGAAAGTATTCAAACATAGCTTATGTAAATAGTTGGCATTTTAAATAATATTTGTGTCTATTTCCTTGACAAAGAAATAACTACAGTAAATGTTTGTCATGGTTGTCAGCGGCCACATCACTCCCAGGCTTGTCCCGAATGCTACTTTCAAACTGGGACTGACTGGTCTGGGTGGTGGCTCCATGCTATGTCATGTAAGCTCTCATGACAGATTGGTTTTCCCTACAGACAGGCCAGACTTTACTCTCCTTCACAGGCGGCTCTCTCTCTTTGCCTCCCTGCATGGGCTCTGCCAGTGGGGAGAAAACCTCAGGGTAGACCCGGGAAACTCGGGGGGGAGTTGAATTTTCCCCCCAAGACGAGCTGGAGTTGAGTTCACTGCTGAGCAAAAGAGCTGTGTTGGCGCTGCTGCCATGGATCTGACATGAAACTAGAAATATTTTTAAAGCCATTTAATCTTCTTCTGTTCCTTCAATAGTAAAGTGAACTGTGTGAGAGAATTTCAATATGCCACAATAGATTAAAACAATACATATCAGGAAAGAAGACAAGGAATTAAGAAAAAGTCTGTACACATATGGTTAAATTGGACATTTAACTGTATTGCAGGTAGTTTTATTCTCTACAGACATGAATTTACGTTATTCCTGGTTCAACTGGAAAAAAAAAAGCACTGTCAACTAATAATCTGTATTTTTGTTCTCCTCATCTTCCACCATCAATGTGTGTGTGTCAGAGCAAGGCAGTGAAATCTGGCAACTCACAGGTATGAACACCATCTGACCTGTATCCAACGTCTTTTATGTGACTAAAGACAGAAAGACAAAACAATAATAAATACCTAGACAACAGACAAGGGACAGCGTTTCATAAAAGTGCCGGTAAATTTGTTTATGACAGCATTCATTTCATAAGCAGTTAAATATTAAACTTGGCAGGAGTCTGAGCTCGGTCTGTCTCGAGATGACAGCGGAAATGTTGTTTTAATTAGCTTGAGTCCCAGAATGACATTGAATCACACACAGTGGGTTCTTATAACCATTACAATATTTACAGACTCTTTGTTGGTTATTACAGACTGAGACACCACCGGGGGAAAAAAGCTTTTAAGTTTATTTATTTACTTTTTCACATTTTAAGGAGTTATTTAATTCATTAAGGCTTAATTAGAAGTGAAATTATTTTCTTGCTCTACCTACAAAATGTTGAGTCTCTGCTCAGTTTAGCTGTTTTTAGAAGTTTTCCCTTCTGCCAATAGAGGGCAGCAGCTACAATGCAACCTGCAGTGGAGCTTCAGGGATTTGGACTCAAAAAAGAAAAAAGGTCTTTTTCACTTCACAGCTGTAGTGTTGTTCTACAGGAGAACTGAAGAAATGTGTGGACATATGTGTTAGAGACTAAGAAGACATGCAGGAGTCTATTAACTAAATATTGAGTCAAAGCAATCCCAGACCAGTTTCAGATAAAGTTTATGAGAGTTTGTGTGATAATGAGACCTCATCTGTCACCTCAATGTTTTGCTTTTTTATCAATTGAAGCATTTAGTGTTGCCTTTATTCACAGTGGACTAGAGAAACTCACTGAGATGTGTGATTTTTGTGTGTCATCTTCAGGCTGAGTCCCCAAGGATGGTATATATTTGGAGAGCCCCCCGCCCCCCAAAAAACTAAACTAAACAAAACAAAACAAAAAAAACTCAAAACAAAACAAAAAAAAGTACGTAGATTATCAGGATGACAAATGAGACATAATATACAAGGAAGAGTCTCTGGGAAATTTTAGTGAAAGTATGTTCCCTGCTGCTTTGGACTCAAGAGTTTAGAGGTTTATTCTTGTATGTGGGAAGTGGCTGAGGTTTATACAGAGTGGGATCTTCTGCTGGGGAGACAGGGGACAAGTGAAAGTTTGTGGAGCTCTCATACTCTGTTTTCTGGTGACATCAACAGAGAGAGAGAGAGAGAGAGAGAGAGAGAGAGAGAGAGAGAGAGAGAGAGAGAGAGAGGATTTGGGGGGAAACCTAAGTACAAATCTGTCTGCCTCTCAACCTCCAGGCGTACCAGTCTGTGTTGCGCCTCTGCTCTCTCAACTTTTTTTTTCTTCTTACTGATTACAACTCCTCTTGCAACTCTCACTTTTTTTTTTTTTGTAGTCCTTGGCAGCGGAGGGATGTTCCCGGGAAGGAGGTGACTCCTCAGCTCAACATTTTCACCTTGGGAAGTTTAGGAGTCAGGCGGACAACTTCTTCTCCTCCTCGGACTGGAGGGATTGTGAATGGGGGAGCGTTTGGAGAGACTTTTACGCATCCTGTTGAGTGACGCGCGGTCAGATGTTTTAAAAGAAAACGTTGTCTTTTGCAAGTGTCACATCCACATCCTCATTTCCTCTCCTTTCCTCAATGGCCAGGCAGCGTTTTAAGGAGATTCTGACTGATCGACTCTCTTGAGAGAAACTTTGGTAAACTTCTGCCAACAGCGGACTTTTTTTTTTCTTCATATATATTTCGGCTTCCATCACTTCTCTCTCTCTCTTTTTTATTTTTTTTATTTTTTATTCCACCACTTAGACAAACGACCTCTTTTGACCTTTTTCGGGATCCTCCTTACTTCCACGGTCTACTTCAGCCCCCCGCGGATATTCAATTAACTTCGGTTTGGAAGTAATTTCAGTGGATAACATGCCTCCGACCGGGCCGGAGAGGCGAGCTGCGCTCTGCCGGGTTTGGCTTCTGGTTCTCGCGCTGGTGGCGTGCGTTGCTTCGGTGACTGGATGCCCACACAAGTGCAGCTGCTCCGGGTCGCATGTGGACTGCCAGGGTCTGGGTTTGAAGACTGTGCCGAAAGGAATACCGAGGAATGCCGAGCGTCTGTAAGTGCGATTTCATGACAGTTTTGAGCAGATCATCACCTTTATCAAACCATCATCATAAACTTCTCTGTGACCTTAACATGCCCCGATTCTCCCTCTCTGCTCCTGTAACATATCCCTCAAACTATTACAGTGCATTTTGTGTTTAAAAAAAACATGCCATCATACTATAGATTGCTTTTCAGAGGTCGTAGGGTTTACATGTAAAGTACTGAAATCGCTGCTGACTTGGACATGGCAAACTTATTTTAGGAATCTCTCAATGGAAACTTCTTCAAAGGCTCCAATCACCTGCTCGTTTACTTGACTTGGAGCGTAGATGTAGCATTTAGTTGAGTGAGATTGCATCTGCCTTGCACCAGGCCACTTATGAGTGTTTAAATTGATAGAGATTTCAACACTTACCTAGACTCATTGTCGATCAATACAGAAAAAGAACGGATTGTATTTTCAGAGCAGCAGTTCACCTGTGGCTGTATTTTGCATCGTATTGCTTAACTTTGGCTTTAGAGTTTCATCATTTGTCCTGTAAAATAGAAAGAAAAACTTTTCTACAGAAGCTGATGAAGTGAATTGAGTTGGGATAAGGTGGATTTCAGTGTGTGTGGAGTGGTTTTAGTTGCATTAAGCCAAATAAAGTTCATAAGTTTGAAAATAATGCACCATTACTACCATTACCTGGATGTTTATATAAGCTAAAACTAGAGGTAGCTTCCAGGGAAGCGTTACAAATGTACCTCCTGGCCCAGAGCAGTCTCTTTGGTTATGCACTTAATAGAAGGTGCGCATGAAACTGCCCTTAAATTCTCCAGTGACCCCAATAAATGGAGGCAGTTAAGAAGCAGCCGTGGCTATTCAACTATTCATTAAGAGCGTTTTTTTTTACAGGTCAGAATAAAAGGAGAGAAGAAGCAGTGAGCTCCTTGAGGCTTTTTCTATCCCCCTGCTCTCCCTTTGCAGCAAGACTTTCCAAAGGCTTTTTTGCTGTTATCACAAGTTGCTAAAGTTGGGACGAGTGATTTTGCTCCTGAAGAATTACTCTCAGGTCCTTTCTCAACCTGGTGACAGTTAGTTTTAAATGATATTCACTCCTAAGGCAGAGACAGACCTCTGACAGATGCTGCTGCCACCTCTTTGCCCGATCTTGACACGTATACACACACCCCCGCAGCCACACACATGCACTCAGAGACGCACACCTTTTGCTGTTACGGTATGGAAGCGATTATGCATGATAACGGAGCAGCCAAAAGCCCCGCGGGGGATCAACAACAGACCTAGCCCTGAGACAACAAACACAATCAGTAGGCTGCACAGGGAGGGCAGAGGGGGGCCTTGTTTGTGGATGTGTGTGTGTGTGTGTGTGTGCATGTGGGGGGTTACTGCTGGATATGATTTTCATGGCTCTGTGCTTTTTTCCACTTTTTTTTTTACATGTTTATATGTTTGTGTTTCTGAGTCTGCATGTTTGCGCTCACCGGCGTCATTGTGTTTCTTTGCGTGAGTAAAAGTGCGAGTGCGAACAACGAAACGAAGCCCATGCTCCTTCTTCCATCCCACCGGGCCGCTGTGACCTCCCAGGACCTGTTGGCTTTTACACAGCAATCCCCAGAAGACACTTACACCCAAGGAAAATAAATAATTAGAGCAGGCTGCGATGGGGAGGTGGGATAAGGGGGTCCCCAGCTCCTCGGTGGGGTCCCCTGGGTGGAATATTTGGGGTAGCAGTGCCCCTCCCTTTGCCTTCACTCTAGAAACTATGTGTTTATGTTTCCCTGATTTATCCAGGTCAGTGTTTCAGCTGTGACTTTGGCCAAGAGCTGCTCCCTCTCTCTTTCCCTCCCTCTTTCTCTCCAGCCCCTGCCTGCTTTCATCTCTCTTTCTCTCTGCAGATATATTTTAGGGAGTCTGAGATGGGAATCATTAAAATGGATGAGATTCCAGCTCTAAAGGTTACGGCAGATGGGAAACTTTTTAGCAAAGAGAGAGAGAGAGATGAGCATTATTACGGTGAGCAGGGATTTGGGTTTGACGGCTGGAATAAAGTCCATGTGGACAACAGATTCTAGGAACCTAAGTGCCAAGTTTGTTACGTTACGAGTGAAAAATGGTAAGGTGCATCCCAGTGTCCAAAATTGTGTTATTGATTATTTATACTTCCCTAAAGTAACCAGTTAAAGGTTTAGCAATCATTACTCTCCCACGAGGCAAAGTTTGTCCCCATGATCGTAAAAAATACATCATTTGTGAAAGATTTGCATGATTGGTGATGTTATTATTGTTCCTTAAATTGACAATATTTTCAGCCATGCACTATATGTGGTGGCCCTGATGGAGGAAAGACAGATGGAAAGCAATGTAATGAGGCTAAATCACGTCTCAAAATGTTCATGAAATCATGATGTGTTTGCCGCTGCCAGCTGATGTAATGCTAATCTGACATTTGTTATGACACTGTCAATGTCGGCGTATAACCGAACAGTTCATGGCAACAAAAACTGGCAGTCGACATTAAAATTAGAGTCACAAATATATTTAAATTTACTGAATCTGTTATTTCAGAAGTTTCCTGGCAGTGGGACGTTACAAAACGTTCAAAGGCAGTGTGATGTCGCAACGTTGAGGTAACTGGCTGGACGCTGGTATGCATCAATTTGGCCTGTGAGACGGTGCACACTAGGACACATGGGTTTAAAAGAACACGCCAGAGAAAACCTATGTTTTCAGTATCAAGTGCTCGCACACTGACGGCTTGAAAGACGGACAAAAGTTATAGCTTTCTGCTTCATGCACGTTTTAACCAGTTTGTATTCACAACAATTGCAATGGATTCCAATGATAACCCAAAGAACCCAATAAGAAATCACTATTGTACCATAATTGCCACTTTGCTGTTAGTTTCTAGCGTAACTATGTTCCAAAGACTCATGTTTTGGCCAAAATATTGCAAAATACAGAGTTTTACTGTGGTTAGCTCTTTAACTTTGTCACACTCTGCTCTGTTTGCTTATGTTGATTGCGAATGGAAAACTGGACGGGACACTGATGTGTTTTTAAGGTTTCTTAGCACTGTGAAAAATCAGCCACGCATTTCTACTCAGGCTTTGTTCTGCAATTGTGTCTCATGTCGAAACATTGGGAGTTTCACAAACTCAAAAGCCAGAATCTTCTTTGAAGACTCATCTTTTGGCAGAAACAAACATTTAAAATGATCACATGGAGAGAAACCCATAGAGGAAATACAGGACAGTGCAGTACAATACAGTGCTGTGGTCTCCCTATGCCAGAATGCTATGCAACAAGACCACAAGACATGTGGTGTTTAAGTAAGGGACAAGACCTTTTTTCTTTTTTTTCAGCCTTATCTTGAGTGGAAAATCTTTTTCGGCTACTACTCTGCTGCCGCCTTTATCACTGTCGAGCCACATGTAGCGAATCAAACAAATTCAGGCCAAACTCTACGGAGGATACTGAAAACAAATGTAGGGAATCACTGTTAAATGAGCAAGCATATGACACAGGTCGAGGGAAATTGGGTACAGCAATAAAATAAAGCACAAGGCTTAGGCTTGAGGCTTAAATGACTTCAGGATACACTCATATACAGTACATGACCCTGAAAATGTATAGATTTTCTCCTCTTTTTTTTTTTAAAGCACCACGGCTGCTTGGATGGAAGGAAATCAGTCAAGTTGGAAAATGACTGGCACCGCAAAGCATGAAAACTGCCAGCATGGTCCTCTAAACTGTAGAGAGCTATTACACACAGTATATAACTTTATTCCGGTTCACTTGAGCTGCATTTGGAAGTGAAGGGTGCAGCTTGATATTCGGAGCCAGAGTCCACCTGTCATAACTACAGAATGAATCTCTTTTTAATGCCCCCCCCCTTTTTCTTCACTATTGTAAACAGAGCATTTGGAAAGGTTAACGAGAGAAAAACAGTGGTGGCCTTAACACACACACACACACACACACATACACATACACATACACATACACACACACACACACACTGAGGCAGCCTCACAGATTACCTCAGGCCAGTCAATTCTGTAATGTCCTCCTTGGGAAGCCACTCGAGACCTCATTTGCATCTAATTTGAGTGGAGGGTTTTGGGGGGAGGCTTAACAGGCTTAACGAGGCTGGGTAAAATGAATTGGAAAACAGGAACGGCTTTTCTCTCCCGGGTCCAATTCACACCTGCCCTACAGGGAACGACATAGACACACACGCACACACACACACATCACACACGCAACCCCTGAGATGTCGATTTTCAGAGCTGCAAATTCCAAACTGTTGCCCCAGCTGCTGTGAAATGTGGGGAAATTGAATGCTGTGAACTCTAGAGGGGGCCTTCGACTGGCTGAGCTGCAATCAGAAAATGTTTGTGTTAAAAGTGTGTGTGTGTGTGTGTGTGTACATATGAGTGTGATTATACTTTATTTTATTATTTTTTTAAAGCGTACTTGTGTTAGCGTGTGGTAGGCCTATCAAGCCCATTATTATTATTATTATTATTATATATACGTATGTGTGTGTGTTGGTGTCTGTGTTTTGCAGTTGAATGAGTTCACTGTTGGAAACGGCGAGCTTCCACAGCCAACTTTACACAATTTAATTCAGATTTTAACTGCCTTATTTCTCCGTTCCCCTCGCTAACGGCGCTCCGAGGAAGTTTTGGCAAGTTTTTTACGAGCAACACCTTCTCTGCTTTCTCCAGCCTCCTCGAGCTTTTTCTTTTTGTTTTTCTTTTTCCCCTCCCAACTCTTCATCTTTCCTCCATCTTTGGCTCCTTTTCTCCCCATCCCATCCCCTCCACCTTCTTCTTCTTCTCTTTGCAGTCTTTTCCCCTCTGCCCAGCCTCCTCCTCCTCTTCCTCCTCCTCCTCCTCCTCCTCCTCTCTACCGTGCTCCACCACTCATTCTCTGACCTCCACACACCTTCAGCGTGCCAGCAGCATCTCTCCAGTAGAGTTTTCACAGCTCCCATTTCCCCTCAGCGTGCCAACTGAACCCACCATGCTGCACGCACAACTTTAGGGTCCTGCTGCCACCGCTGTGTGTGCTGCCTGTACTGTATGTGTGTATTATAGCTAATACTGTATAGGCGTGTGCGAGCATCAGTGAATGTGTGTGTGTTTATTATGTGTAGAACAGGACACACACGTTCCAATAATCGCTGCCTCTGGCTCTTATCAAAGCTTGGTGTTGATTGGTCAATGGACGCTGTAACCACCACACCCTCTGCAATGGAACGGCATTCCATGGTGGGACTGGGATCTCTGAGTGTGTGGGATCCTTGGGTTTAACCTGTGCACATGTAGTATTTAATATTTGATATATTGCTTTTATAAAACGGTTACCAATAAATGCAACATGAAAGAAGGATACGCAATCAATTTCATGTAGTTTTATTCAACCAGAAATAGCTACATATTATCCAAAAAAATAGCCTCAAAAAAATAGTCCCACCTCTCCGCTCCAAGTTAGCTCTGCATCTCGGCTTTTCCTCTGCTTTTTTTTCAGGTGAAAGTCACTGCTCAGTCCCCTCTACCATTGTTAACCCTCTCCGGAGGTGAAAGTTCACCTTAAACATGTGAATTAAACTACTTTAGTCCATTTTTTAACATTGTAAAAACTCAGACTGTCTTTGGCTACCGACTGCAACAGTCCGTTGTCACGGATACATGACAACAACTTCCATTCACACCAGTCATTATGTGCCTGACGTGGAGTGATAGCCTACGCTGTGATAAGGCTTTAGAATAGTAGCCGTGGTATATGCTCATTATACCACGGTTAACAACCAATCAGATCGCCGGATTTCACCTTTCCGTTTTATAAGACTGGATAATTTCTGCTGACATTCCCGTTCCCTAAATGTAGATTAATCTGCCTGGAGAGAATCTACGGCCACACCCATGGAGTCTGATAAGTCAAATATACATCCCACTGTTGTGATGGTTCCCATAGATCTCTGTTAACCACGTTGTGTTGATCCTTCGCCAACGTTTGTGAAAACCAGGCAGCTAATTAGTGATGTAATTGTTGTTTGTGCAGAACATGAGCTTATACTTTGAGGAAAGCTTCAGTGAGCAACACACATACTTTGGTCACTGTTGAATAAAAGCCATCATTCAATGAGGAGCGTTCTTTACTGTTATCGTGGGTATGGTGGTGATGTAATACATCTGAGGAGCAGCCGAGTGTTATTGCTATAGCAGACGAGTCTAAACTAATAAGTGAAAACCACAATAAGCCTGCTGTTCTCTAACAGCCTCTTTATGTCACGCCTATCTTCTGTGGCCATCTTGCGGTCACAAATTTGTGCCCTTCCAACTGTGTTTGATTCACTTACGGGATGCCAAACGGCACAAGTGAGGGTAACCAATATTTAGGCTCCACTTCTAGGTCAGTGGGTGATATTCTTTTCCCTAAGTTTCCCCAGTGTGTGGGCAGTTGACCTTTTCTATATAATGACTTTCAGGCTGCCAAAGAGGCTGCCAGCTGGCACCGGCGGTGGGCACTGCCCTTCTGGGAAATTGAAGCGAGCTGGATGCTACATTAAAACACACACAGTCGCACACACGCTGCATTCACATGGCACACACGAGACAGGCAGTGAGGGGCACACACACACACTCGCTGCCGTACGCATGGAAAATCAGACACATATGTATGATGGCACCTACTTGTTTTGCACTTGACTGTCTCTAATTATCACAATCATGGCAAAACTAATTTTAAACTTGAAAAATAGTTTAATGTACAACTTGAGTCTCATTTGTGCAGTTTTGGTGTCACTGCTTTTATCTATTGCTGCTTATTACATCGAAGTAACTGCTGCAATCTGGGAACACTAGTTGTTGAAACAGAAGAAATTAATAGGCAGATGATCTGACGGGTTGTAAACGAGCCAATAGTTAATCTGATTATCATTATTAATGTTTTATTATGAGGATGAACTGGGAGTGAACGCTTTTGAGATCCAGCTTTGCACAGACAAACTTTGTGGAGGCGCAACTACAGAAAGCGTGGTGGGTCAAAGTTGAAACCACAGAGAAGTTCTCTTAACTGTGATGGATGTCTGGAGCGAGCACTTTAGGTGATTATTTCACAGTTTGCCTTCATTTCCTCTTCAAAGTAAGTTTTGCTAACCTGGGGGTTGGTTCAAGTCCTGTATGATTGGCTTCTTTTTTTTTCTTTTCAACTCAGCAATTATCTGTGTGTGTGAAGTGTTATTATTACAGATGATTTGGTGGACAAAACTACCTAAATAAGAAAAAGAAAATGTTCTTAAAACCCTCAAACAAACTTCTGAAGTAGTAAAGAAAAGCCCAAAACTTCTCACTCTCCAGAAATATCCTCACTCTCAACGTCTAAAAACAGGTCGTCACAAAGTGCATGGGAGCTCGTACTGTAGGAGACACTCATCGTTAGTCAGAGGCTCACATCCACTCTCATGCTTTCACTGGATTAAACATGCAATTGGTCGTAGATGGAAACTTTGACATATAACAAGAGAGAAAAAGAAAGAAAGAAAGAAAGAAAGAAAGAAAGAAAGAAAGAAAGAAAGAAAGAAAGAAAGAAAGAGAGTCGATGTCACATAGAAACTAGCCCAAGTCACGAATGACCTTCTGTGACTTTCTGCTGAAACAGAAGCCATCGGAGCGGAGGACTTCAGAGTGTATGTCATACCAAAACGCCACTCCGGGTTTGTGTGCATGAGTTTGTCTCAGTTTGTGTGTGTGTGTGTCTGTGTGTGTGTGTGTGTGTGCAATACGCTTGGAGCCGTTTGATGTTAACAAGCTATGCCACTGTTTTGTTAGGCCACTGTCACCAAAGCAACACATTATATCCCTGCTGCTGGGATTTTCTGTTCTCGCTGTGTGTGTTTCTGTGTGTGTTACCCCCGCACCATTTATGTTTGTGTGTGTGTATCTGCGTGTGTGTGTGTGTGTACAACAGTATGAGAGTGTTACTTGCTCCATAATTGTCTCTTTTCAGTCCAATGTTGAGCTGAGCTGGATGTGACAGACTGTTTATGTCAGGCTGGAGGCTTATAGAGGAACTGGTCACTGCGCTGTGTGTGTGTGTGTGTGTGTGTGTGTGTCTCTCTCTCTCCATCTCCCTGTCTCTCTCCCACTCTTTCTCCATCATTCACTTTCTCCCTCCGTCTCTCATTCCTCTTAACCTCTCTCATTCTCTTACCCTCTCGTTCATTCACTCTCGTTTTATTTTCTCTCTCCCTCTCCCTCCCTCTCTGTCTCCAGACTTGGCTTCTGTTGAGGAAGCAGCAGGCCCTGTTCTTGTCAAGTGGCCTCTCAGTGGCCAAATCACCCCTCCACCGCCCACCCCCCACACCCCCCCCACCCAATTCACTTGCAATACAGCAGTAGTAAATCTAAACAAAAGCAACGCAGCCCTATAAACTCGAGCAAAGAAAAGAGCTAACCAAATACAGCGCTGGTTTACGGCCCTTTTGGCTCGTGACTCTTAAAAAAAAAGAAAGGGATGCTAGCAGGCGATTCCCTAATGTGGTCAAGCCTGCGTGGTTAACGGGCAACACCAAACTATGAACTTCCTGAGGTTGAGTGAGTGGCGTTAAACATCAAATAGAAAAAGCGTCAGATGACATAACACGGAGAAGGAGACGCATTATTATTACCCCCTCGGGATTCAACAAAAAATCCAATCAGTCTGGGGGAAAAACCGAATGTGAAAGATGCATTAACAAGCAATTCAAAACACACACGCAATTTAAAAAGACACAAGCAGACGACGAATGAGAAAACACAGAGGGATGAAGACGGATTTGATGCTTAGAAAGCGGCTGAAGAGAGAGGAGAACAGATCTGAACAGATAAAGTTTAAAAAGTGCAGATGGGACGGAGGGATCTGTGCTGTGCGTCATTCAGAGAGGATTCCTCTTGGTGGAGAGAATAGGAGCGTCCTTCAGTCTGCTGTAGGCAAAATATTTTACCGACTAATGGCTCCTTTATCACCGTTGTCTCGCCTTTCATCTCTATTTTTGGGAAAGAAGTTCTCCTACCTTTTGTTTAGTTTCTTTGAGCATTTGTTAGCATTCTGGACGTTGCAGATGTCGCCAATAAGCCTGTAGCTTATTTGTACACACACACACACACAGAGAGAGAGACACACACACACAGTTCTGGCTGTAGAGATGAATGTGTGTAGAGGAAGACCGGCCGGATAAAATGTGAAATGTCAAGTGTCAGAATGTTTCTGAGAAGTATGCAGAGCCTACACGAGGAACTATCTCCAACAGTGGGATCACTGTCTGGCTGCAGCGACGCCGTTTGTTGTCAAGATTTCCTCAAGTGTAGTTGGAAAATGTTCTTGTTGTGTAAACTAAACCGTGGCTGAAACTGATGAGGTGCAACATGCACATTGTGAAATGTGACACATACACATTCAGGCTTCCATACGTTGATATTGATCATTTTTAACCCTCCTGTTGTCCACCTGGGTCAAGGAAGGAAGGAAGGCAGGAAGGACAAAGGAAAAGTAGGAAGGCAGGAAGGACAAAGGGAAAGAAGTAAGGAAGGACAAAGGGAAAGAAGGAAGGAAAGAAAGAAGAGAAAAAGGAAGGGAAGATAGATGGAGGGAGGGTACTGATTGGGTCAAAAAGGAAGGGAGAAGGAAAGATGGATGGAACAGATTCATTCAAGGAAGGAAGAAGGAAGGAAAGAAAGATGGAGGGTCAGTTGGATCAAAAGAGGAAGGAAGAAGAAGTGAGGACGAAAGGAAGGAAGGAAGGAAGGAAGGAAGGAAGGAAGGAAGGAAGGAAGGAAGGAAGGACAAAGGGAAAGAGGGGAGGAAAGAAGGAAGGAAAGAAAGATGGAGCAATTGGATCAAAAGAGGAAGGAAGAAGAAGTGAAGAGGAAGGAAGGAAGGAAGGAAGGAAGGAAGAGAAAAGGCATTGTGGAAAGAAGGAAGGCAGAAAGGAAGGAAAGAAAAGAAGGAAGGATGGAGGAAGGGAACAAATTGGGTCAATTTGATCCAGAAAGACAACAGGAGGGTTAAAAGACGATGACAGACAAACCTGCAGATGGACAGATGAGGATTGATGATGATGGTGATGATGATGAAGGTGATGCATGAGTGAACAGATCTCATGTTGAAGGCAGGAGACAGGAGAGATGAAGCAGGAACGAGCAGAGTTAAGGAAGAATTTAAAAATGGCTGCAAAAACTCTTCTCTGTGCCGTTTCCACGTGTCTTTGTCTGCTCGTTCCCATCGTGGCTGCAGAAATGATGCAACTTTAAATCCCTACGCTCCTTAAGTTTGAATATCTGATTATCTCAATTAAGCTTTTGTCACGCAAACCTCCATGTCCACACGCAGACTCTTTTTATTTATACATGTATGACGTGTTCAAAGTAATGGTATGAGTCTGTAAATATCCTGTCATGGTTAATTTTAAAAAGGACATGACCCCGCGTTGTCCTCAGAGGTCTGTAAGTCTCAGAGCCCTGGACTTCTTCTGTGAACGCGTCTTCGGGCCCATGCACTCGCTTGTTCTTGTGTGTTCACGTGCCATTTGCGTGTGCATGTGTGTATGATGTGAATGACCAAAATCTCCTAGTGATGATTGCTGTGTATCCCAGAGAGCGGCTCTGTAATAGGAGAGAGTTCACTACCCATTAGCATCACGATGAGAGCGACTCAAAACAGCAGTAAACGGTCGCACAGGAGACCAAATGTTCCACAAATCCCCCAAATTTTCCAAAACTTGTAGCTTTGACTCTGGTAGACAATATTTTGGTCTTCAAACACAGGCTGAACATGTCCCTCTTGAATGCTTTCCATGATTACATCTTACAGGGTTTTTACAATTTAACTTGTACATGTTTCGGGCACGGGGGAACAGTGGTTGCCTCACAGTGGGAAGGTTTGGTTGTTCCTCTGTTTAAAGCAACAATATGTAGTTTCTGAATAGCGAATAGCCTAAATACTGGACCGATGTTGTTGAATTTTACAACTCCCCAACAGAATCTCACTCCCCTCGTCAGAATAACAAGGGGAGTCGGATTTTGTTCAACATTCAACTGTTTTTCTACCACTTGAATGAGTTTAGAAGTATTATTTTAATGTCGAGAAACTACATAGTGTTGCTTTAATGTCTCTAGTGAAATGTGATCTACAAGAACTTTACATCCACATCACATTTATCTGTAGTAACAACCAGTGGCACAGCTCCATTGCCGTTGCTGTGTCCAGTTTCTGTCCATTCACTCTCTTGCTGTAATGTGTTTTCTACACTCAACAGACTCAATAGGGGATAAGTGCAGACAGCAGCTGATGTTTTTCAGACACTACTTGGGGCAGCGGTAGTTTAATTGTGACATAGTTATGTGCCAGATATTTGTAATTATGATTTCTGAACGCCAGAACATCTGCATCACATATGAGGCAAAAATACATTCAGACGAATGTGATCTTAACTTTTTTTTTATGTTTGATTTGAAGCCTCCTCTTTTTTTTCTAATTTAGTCCTGATGATTAAAACTCTTGTTTTTTTTTGTTTGGTTTTGTGTTTTTTGACTCTCACATGCATAGCAAAGAATAATCTGGTTCAGTTTAACTATTATTTTGTATTTAGCAACAGTTGTGGACAGTTTGTCTTTCTCACTACTTCGGCTCTCTCAGTCCCGATTGGACGAAACGATCACATAACAATATAACGATTTGATGTTACACTGCTTTTGCCCTTTTGCTTCACGTCAAGTGAGATTGCAATTATTGTGGTTGCGTGAACAGTTGTTACATCAAACATGTGAAGATGGATTGCAGCCACACCGAGGGCTGATTGTGAAGCGGCTGGATGCCCGCCCTCTCTGCTCCTGGTGACGGACACACAGTCAGAGCGTGGAGCTCAGAGGAAAAGGAAGAAGGCAATTAGGATTCCATGCGTAACTGGGAGATTTAGAGGGAGAAATTGAGCATACCTATCTTAGAGAGAGAGAGAGGGAAGGATGGAGAAAAGGAGAGTGGGAAAGTGAAGAGGTACAAGAGCTTTGTGGAAAATAACAGGAGATTAGCACAGGAAGCGAACGCATTCGGTAACGAAGCGTTGGGGCGGCGAACGACAAGGAATGAAAGGGAAAGGATGGAGGGATGGAGCGATAAGGATGCAAGGCCTGATGGAGCGAGAGGAGGAGAAGAAGAAGAAGTGGAAAGAGGAAATGTAGCAGTGTCAGAGACAGACAGAAACAGAACAGGGAGAGGAAACTCTTTGCAGCTCGTAATCGTTACTCCTCATTGTTGTCTCAGATAGAGGTGAGCAAAGGTCAAGAAAACAAAAACAGGCCATGCAGGCTGAGATAGGGGGGCGGTGCAAGGAGAGAAAGAAAAACACAACTGCCCGGTGTGTAACCCGCTTTGCCAAACATTTAAACTCATGTATTCTCTTAATATTTCATGGTTTACCACCGCAGCAGCAGCAGCAGCAGCTTGTCTGCTTGTTCATTCCTCTGAGCTCCTGGGAGTCTTTGTCACCTGATCTGTCATTTGTTTAACATTCCTCTCTAATAGTTATTTCTCTGTTTTTTCTCAGTCTCTGTGAGGACAGCAATGTCCAAATCCTAGACAGAGAGGACAGATGGTTTGAAAGAGGAGTTAAAGAAGCCATTTTTGTAAAAGTAGAAAAACCGTCCCTCAACAGGGGAGGAGGTCTGAGACACCACCTGTCTCCAATTTACAATGCTGCCCTTTCATCCCTTCCCAGGAGACTCAACCATCTAGCCTCAAAGAACAACTACTGTTCACAAGTGGCAAGTGACTCCAATGACTGTCGTTAGAACACAATAGGGCACTAACGAAGTCGAAACCAACTTCCCACCAACGACTGTCACTCCAACGACTGTCGTTGGCACTTGGAGCACAAAAGGGAACCAGTGACATCATCACCCTTGTGAACGCCCACACAAGAGGTTAAATAGTGAGTCTCCACACCAGATAGTTGGACCAGTCCCAGCCTGGTCAGCTGCGTACATGAACTGATGAAGCCTCTTGGATGAGAGGTGAAACGTCTTCCTAGACAAACAACTAAGTCCAGTTGCTTTCGATTTAACCTCCTTTGAAATACTATGACCTGGACAAATGAGAATATGCACCGGCTTACTCAGTCTCTGTGGTGTAGCCAACCAATAAAGCTGCACTGTAAGTGAATCAACCCCCCACATACACACACTGTATCTGTGTGTGTGTGTATGTGTGCGTAAAGTTGACTGGTTTGCCAGCTCAAGGCAGCCAGACTACAAGGTTCACTGATTTCAGTGGTCTGGGGTGAGATGTGGAGGGGAGCCGTCTGTGCCTTTGTGTGTCTGTGTGTGTGTGTGTGTGTTGTATGGTATATTAATTCCCTGCACACCTGCTGTTTGCATTCTTTTCTTATCCTCTTGTCGCAAACAGACACACACACACACACACACACACACACATGCTCGCCTTACCTCTCTGCCTGTAATGGAAACAAACAGTGGTTAAGTCTTTTGTGTTAAAGCCTCTCGTTAGTTGTCTGACTGCCAGCTGGTCAGTTAAATTTACAGCTAAGTCGAGCTTTACTGCTGGGTGCGGTGGATCCCCGAGCTGCAGCAGGCCAGGTGCATCCAGAGGTTGCCCCACTTAGCTTTACGTCATTCATATCCTCCGTAGCCCTAATTTTGCACTGAGAGACCTCCTCGGTTTAATGAAGCTTTTCGGTGAATTTTGAATTATCTTAAGTTTGGTGCAGAGAAGTTCTCGGGAGCATCATTACGTGAGTTTCACCAGGTTTTCTCTTTGAGACAGAAACCTGCTTATATCTCAGTGCACAGATTCGGACATGTAAGCTGCAGAGCTTAAAGGGACAACAAGGAGTTTCTCCATCGGCAGAACGAAAAATTCCGCGACAATAAAAAAGTCTCATATTAATGTGGATGAATCTACATTACCCACACTTGTTAATGGGCCCATTTTCGATAAATATATCGTTTTGTCTCTATCGTTATTTTGTTATTATTAGTGGTGGCGGAGATGCTGGTCGAGCCGACCAGCGTTTCCTTACTTTCGGTTTCGTGGCGAGTCATGAGAATAACGCCGCCGAATCGCCGTTTATGGTCGGAACTAGGACGGCATCTGATCGTCTTCGAACCTCTGACTTTAATTCTTGATGAATGAAAACATGACTCTGTCTTGCGCCGGTCAAAGAATTTCACGGTGCGCACGGAGGCTCATGGGAAATGTAGTGTGAAAACGCTTTGCTTTTCCAAAACTCCTCGTTGTCCCTTTAGAGGGACTGTGAAGAGTTTTGGAAAACAAAGTGAACTTCTTTGACCAGTGCAAGACGGATGAAAGTGAAAACATTTGCCAATAATGTTTTCATTAATCAAGAATGAAAGTTGGAGGTTCGAAGACGATCATA